>NW_028318130.1:4292500-4897500 GCF_062004578.1 Staurois parvus
GAAGGTCTAAAGTTACCTGTGAGTACTGTTACAATTACAAGACGCCTATGTGAAGCCAAGCTATCTGCAAGAAGCCCCCGCAAAGTCCCACTGTTGAAAAAAAGACGTGCTAAAGAGGTTACAATTTGCCAAAGAGCACATTGACTGGCCTAAAGAGAAATGGCGCAACATTTTGTGGACTGATGAAAGTAAGATTGTTCTTTTTGGGTCTAGTGGCCGGAGACCGTTTGTCAGACGACCCCCAAACACTGAATTCAAGCCACAGTACACTGTGAAGACAGTGAAGCATGGTTGCGCAAGCATCATGATATGGGGATGTTTCTCATACTACGGTGTTGGGCCTATTTATCGCATACCAGGGATCATGGATCAGTTTGAATACATCAGAATACATGAAGAGGTCGTGCTGCCTTATGCTGAAGAGGAAATGCCCTTGAAATGGGTGTTCCAACAAGACAACGACCCCAAACACACCAGTAAACGTGCAACATCTTGGTTCCAGACCAACAAGATTGATGTTATGGAGTGGCCAGCCCAATCCCCAGATCTTAATCCAATAGAAAACTTGTGGGGTGACATCAAAAATGCAGTTTCTGAGGCAAAACCAAGAAATAGAGAAGAACTGTAGAATGTAGTCCAATCATCCTGGGCTGGAATACCTGTTCACAGGTGCCAGAAGTTGGTTGACTCCATGCAACACAGATGTACAGCAGTTCTCAGAAACAGTGCTTATACAACTAAATATTAATTAAGTGATTCAAAGGAAAGCAAAATCTTCCAACATTTTTCAGTTTATATAGTGAATGTTTGAGTTTGTAAAGAAGAATACAAACACTGCTATTGTTTTGAACAGTCTAATATTCACTTTTCTTCTATTTTTTTAGAGGAACAACACAAATTTGATATATTTTTCTTCATGTTTTGATTTGGAATAGAATGTGTAGTGTTCCCAATGCATTTGTGTGTATGGAAATAAAAGCTATTAGAAGGATTTTGAGCTTTATTCACTTTTTTTTAACACACTGCTATTATTTTGAACACAACTGTATATATCACACACACATACACAGTTTTTGTGTGTGTATAATATATAAAATGTGTATTTAGCGGTTTGCTGAAGGTCAGCTTTAAGAATGACAAGAATGGTGAATGGTCCTATCCAGGGTAAGTGGTTGTTGAGCAGTGTTAAGTTTATTCAGCTCTCCTCTTCTTGGGGGAAGCGTGTGTGCTGCAACTACTAATAGAATATCATGAAGATTGACAATCCGCCTTTTAACCTCCTTTGCCCTTCATCTAGACATACATTGCAGGATCTCGGTGAGATTTATGACTGTGCTTCTGCTATTATAAGCTGCTTTCATGTCATGCTGGACTCTGCTTACTAATCTATTAATCACACCTATTTGAGGCTCCATTATGTGGACAGACTGGCATGAAACCAAACCTATGTTTTTTAATGTGACAACATTTTTATAAGGGAATCTGGCAGCGAATGATGGCTATATACAACAAACTATGCTCTTTTAGGCAATAGGTTTAGAACAAGGGCTATTTGCAGATAGGAGAGAGGTCACAGAACATATTCTTTCTGCAGTCCTACAATAATGACACTGGTTTGTTTTTGCTGTAGCTGTCCCCTGTGTGTGCAAATCTGTCTTCATTTTAATGTGTGCTGCAGCTGTGCAGACAGCTACATGAGTGATATGGTCATTCTCATTTCACTTTAAGCAATCAAAGCTGGCTGCCCCTTCTAGGGTCACTGAAATTGATTGCAGCTGAGACGCGATCAGTGATTTGAATGGGCTTGAAAACGGCACGTCTTTTATGTACAGCATGTCGCTTAAGTCGTCAATACTTGAATCTGAATGAATGATGTTCTGGTTGTGGAAGCTGCATTTATTTCCAGAGTCCATCAAGCCCATGCAGTTTGTATAATAGCAAAAACATTTTAACTACCGTAAGTAGCACATTTTTTTTTCTTCAGTTGTGTACAAAGAAGTTGCCTCTAATAATTCTTATCCTAGGTCTGCATCATTGCTGTGAAAAGTCCTAGTTTCTTTGGGACCGGACAGTACAGCCAACAGTATTCTTCTGGCACTGCAACAGTAGAGCTGCGGCTCTTGAACACACAAACCACAGTGTCATTTGCCCTTTTTCTGTGCCCATTCACAGAATGTCTTGTATGCTGTGAATAGTTCACAGAATAAAAAGAGTTCTGTGAATGGGTAAGGGGAGAAGAGGGCAGACACTTTGGCTTGAGTGTGAGCATGTGCATGCCTCAGTTCTCCTGTCGCAGTCCCAGCTTAAATGGTTGCTCCAAAGTCCTTGTATTTATCCGTGTCCAAACATGCAGTTATATTTTCGGTCACATTCACCAGTATTCCTGATTGATGGAATGAGGCCCATTTATTGCATAGCACACTATGACATATACAGTCCTACACTGGTAGATGAGACAAGAAATATCTGTTACGTGGAGCAGCTAGTTAGATTTCAGCTGTATTGAATCTTCGTGGGAGATGTAATGTCATCCAATATCTGATATATATTTTCTAAATTTGTCTATATAATGTATCTACAAGTCATTTTAAAGGACCAGTAGACTTGAAACAAAATATTATTATTATCATCATTATTACAGGTACTTATATAGCACCGTCAGTTTATGCAGCACTTTACGTGTGTGTGTATATATATATATTGTGCATTCACATCAGTCCCTAACCCTCAAGGGGAGTACAATCTAAGGTGGTGCTAATAGAGGCTTTGTACAAAAGATTCAACCTCATTAACAAAATGTATGCAAAGAGAGATGTGACATTTAATTAACTTTGCTATTTGGCCTACATTCTGTTTTTAGCTTCCATTTTACTTAAATGAAGCTTAAATATACTCTGTAGTCCAGTAGCAGAGAAGAAAAGGCCATGCCTAGGGACTATTTGGGGCATTTCTATGGATCACAGGTGCTTCTGCTGCTGATTGAGACATGCTGCCTTAACAATTGTGCCATCACCGTGGCCTGTTATTTCTGCTGCAGTCACTTTTGCCTCTAATTTAGATACAGATCAGTGGCAGCATTTTGTAGTAACCTGTGCGTCTGCCGATGGCCCCATGGTGGTCTCCAGCATATTGACAAGCATATTCCTTATTTTCACTAAAAAGGCTCTGTCCTCAGTACTAAGAAAAGCAAGGCACTGATTGTAAGAGATGGTGCATGTATACCTACTCAGTGGTCAGTGGGTAAAATCTTCAATCTCTTGAAGTGATCTGGGTGCTGCTACTATCAGACACTTCTGGGTATGCTAGATTGTGTGTGCTCTGTGCTGTGTCTTCTCCCACTGATCCTATTACTCCAGGACACAATATTTATGTAGGGGCCAGCAGATCAAACCAGTGAGTGCTGGAGCAGGGAATTGACACTCCCAGAAGTGATGGCGTCCATTAGGATGAAACGCATTGGGAATAGCTTCAGTGGTGACGTCATCACATCTGCCGGGGTGTTGAGCACAATTTTGCGGTTATGCTGTGTTACCATATTTTTATGTGAGTAGAAGCCTATTTTTTATAAACACTTATTCTTATACTGCACCATGAGAAATCTCCTTCCTTTTGCATGTTGTATTCTGATATGACCAATGGCTGACTTGATTTTTGGTGAACCAATGTGGATGGCAGTGTCAGCGGTATGCAGTAGTGAAGATAGCGGGAGCATACTCTTCATCCGTTCATCAGGTCGGAGTGTTGCTGTTCATCCACTAATCCATTCCATCATGGAGCGTTTGGTGTGTTAGGAAGTGACCATCTATCAATTCATCCATTTTGGGATTTCTCCCTAAAATGTGGTCAGACCTCCTACAGTTGTGTCCAAAATTATTCAACCCCCAATGCTGTAAAGGGGTTTAGGGACTATAGTGTACATTTGGAATTGTATTCAGAATCAAATCCTACAAGGACGTTGTAACTACCCAAATGCAACTAAAATGACATCAATTGTTTATGTAATACAGTAGTAAATGGTTCTTATGTGGTTTCTTCATTGCCACAATTATTCAACCCCTTAAAGACTACCACTCTGAAGAACAGAGGTTCATACAGGTGCTTTCCATCAGGTATTGAAAACACCTGTGGATGTCACCGAGCAGCAATCAAGCATAATAAGCACCAATTAGGCAGCTTTAAAATGACTGTGATACTCAGCTCCTTCTAGACATTTACTGGTGTGGTTACAAACATGGTGAAGGCAAGAGAATGGTCCAGGAAGACAAGAGAAGAGGTGATTTCTCTTCACAGGAAGGGCAATGGCTATAAGAAGATTGCAAAGATGTTAAACATACCAAGAGACACCTTAGGAAGCATCATTCGCAAATTCAAGGCAAAGGGCACTGTTGAAACGCTACCTGGTCGTGGCAGAAAGAAGATGCTGACTTCAACTGCTGTGCGCTACCTGAAGCGTAGAGTGGAGAGAAGTCCCCGTGTGACTGCTGAGGAACTGAGAAAAGATTTGTCAGATGTGGGTACAGAAGTTTCAGCCCAGACAATAAGACGCACACTGCGTAATGAAGGCCTCCGTGCCAGAACTCCCAGGCGTACCCCCTTGCTGTCTCCAAAGAATAAGAAGAGTCGACTGCAGTATGCCAAAAGCCATGTGGACAAACCACAAAAGTTGTGGGATAGTGTTCTGTGGACTGATGAAACAAAATTAGAACTGTTTGGGCCCATGGATCAACGCTATGTTTGGAGGAGGAAGAACAAGGCCTATGATGAAAAGAACACCTTGCCTACTGTGAAGCATGGTGGAGGGTCAATCATGCTTTGGGGCTGTTTTGCTTCTGCAGGTACAGGGAAGCTTCAGCGTGTGCAAGGTACCATGAATTCTCTTCAGTACCAGGAGATATTGGATGGAAACGTGATGCAGTCCGTCACACACCTGAGGCTTGGGAGACGTTGGACCTTTCAACAGGACAATGATCCCAAGCATACCTCCAAGTCCACTAGAGCATGGTTGCAGAGGAAAGGCTGGAACATTTTGGAGTGGCCATCGCAGTCACCAGACTTAAATCCGATTGAGAACCTCTGGTGGGACTTAAAGAAAGCAGTTGCAGTGCGCAAGCCTAAGAATGTGACTGAACTGGAGGCCTTTGCCCATGAAGAATGGGCGAAGATACCCGTAGATCGCTGCAAGACACTTGTGTCAAGCTATGCTTCACGTTTAAAAGCTGTTATAACTGTAAAAGGATGCTGTACTAAGTACTAAGATTGAATGTCACTTGGGGGTTGAATAAAACTGATAATGCTGTGAGCACAGAAAAGACATTTGTGGTTATTTCATTATAACTGTTATGTTATATTTGTCTGACCTACAAGTGCCTCTTTAATGTAAATGTAAGCAAGATGACTGAATGATCAAAAGCAATGTCAAACTGGCCAAAACACTCAATTTCAGTGGGGGTTGAATAATTTTGGACACAACTGTATACTTTGAGGTCTGAGGGTCTAGTAAGTGGCCTTGGTGTGTTGGTGTTCACAGTGGTGAAGGTTTTGCTGATGCATATGATCATTTGGGTTGTTCCCTTGGCATAAGGATACACTCTTTTATCTGGATCTTATTTTCAGCACTTTATTTACATATAAACTTTATTGGACTTACACATGATTTTGGGACTTTTCTATACCATTTATTGTATATTGTATACCCTTTATTGTATATTTTTTACATATTTTATTTTGTATTATATATGAATTATTTGTGGTTAAGCACTTGCACTTTAATTAATTTATGGTAGTACAACACTATTGATAAAATATTTCTTTAGTGTATCATATGTGGTGATAAAGTGAGTGCTGCTACCATTCACAATTGATACTGTGTATATTTTCATGGTTTTGTTTCAGTGACACTTTAGTGCAAAACATCTTGGTTTTATTAATCTAAAAAAATGTTTGTCTAGTGGTTCCTCCTCTTTTCAGGGATATTCGTCAGCATAAATAGCAGAAGTGAGTATTTACAATATCCTTTCCAGGTTGCCCTAGTTTTGGCAGTTTTATTTTAGCATCATCATCTCTATAGGAGTTAGGTGATCCTTAAAAATTCATAGCCGTGTTATAGATTTACATTAAAGTATACACTGTAGCATCTCTCCTGAGATCATTTTCAGGTTTAAGGAACCCGTGGAAAAAATGATTTAATGGAGGTCAGTGCAAAAATGCCCCTGACATTGGTGGATTGATGGAAATATATCTTACAGTGGTGGTCACAATGCCACCTCTACAGTCAGCTAAAAAGACTATTGGCGCCCTGCAGCTGGCTCTACAAGTGGTGTTGGCTCTAGAACTATGCATGCACCATGAAATGGGAGGTCAATTCTTCAGCTCAAGGAACCCCTAGCATCCTCTGGAGGAACGCTGGCTGAGAATGGCTGCTTGAATGTAAATGCAAGGGTTCTAGGTACAGGAGCAGGGTGAGCTGAGATGCTGGTAAAGTAACTTAAACAACTTCAGGTCTTCTGCTGTGAACTTTGAGCAATAATCACTTCACTGTGTCTGCAGCTACAAATGTCAGTGAGGGTTTGTTTTGAAGTTTGTTAAATGATTTAAATATTTTTGAACTGCCCATACTTGTAGTGCCTCTCTAAGCAAATAATAGGAATGTATATAGTCTCGCTGGGGTTCTGGCTGAAAATATCAACATCCAGTAGTGTATAGCATACTAGAAAGATCACCGCTCAACCCAATCCAGTCAATGTGGTAAACGTGTGTAAGAGGACCTCAGCCTCGTACCACTCCACAAGCCATACCCTCTGTCATGTTTCACCCCATCAATGGGACTTAGTCATAGAGGTATAAATATTTTTGAATGCCCATACCTTGGCCACAGGTTCTTGTGCCCTATTTGCCCGATGCTGCAACTTTATTATTGCATAATAAAGTTTTACTACTGAAGGCTGGCAGTTTTTTTTTTTTCAGGTTTCAGAGCCTCTTTTGAAATCTGAGACGTGTCAGGAGTTACCATAGAGAAAAATATGACAGGCAAGGCATTATTGTCTTCTACTGTCTAAGTGTCTTTATTTTGCTGTTGAATTAAAGTGGCATTAAACCCAACACCAAAAAATGTAAAATACTGTAGCTTACCAGTCATTAGATGTGGTGGCTGCATTAGTTTTCTTTTTTTAGGGTGTTTTCCCTCCGTTTTCACCAGGAGATCTGGCTGGTAACACACCTCCTGTATGAGTGCCTCCATTCTGGATAAAGGAGCACAGGGGTCACATTTGGAAAGCAGAATTTATTTTTTGTCTATTCCCTGTAACTGATACATCTTCAATAGCTTGTTCTTTTGAAAAACAACAGACTTACTGGCCAGATCACAAGCTGAAAATAAAAGTAAAGCCTAAAGACGAAAAAAATACTGCCATCACATCTTAAGAATTGGTAAGCTGCAATATAATAAATGTTATATTTTTAAGGATTCCATTTGAGTGCACAATTAGAAAACAAAGTGTAAGGACTTGGCTTACGCTTCTTTCTACCACCACTACATATTAATATAAACAGCGGAAGTTTGAGTTGATTGTGGACACCTTGCAGGACAAGCTAAGAATCCCAGATTTCAGTCTTTGGGAAGTTATTGAAGTATACTTGTAAAAGCAGAAGCATTCAAGTAGATGCTGTATAATCCCAAATAAATAACATAACATAACATAAATAACAGCTTTTGAAATAAAATGAAGAAAATTGTGTATTTAAATAGATTAAAAATGACCTTTGAAATTACATTGACAAGTATTACAGAATTATATAAAATCCTCGCAATCCTTGCTATCCTTGCAACTTTTCATGCATGCAGATTATCAGTAAAAATGGTGGCAAAAAACATCCAAGTTTTATTAAATTAGCAAAGTTTTCTGCAGAATATTTTTTGCTGAATTATTTTCATTGTACTGAAAATCAACTCAGCCTTTTAACAGGC
Organism: Staurois parvus; assembly: GCF_062004578.1. Taxonomy (NCBI): domain Eukaryota; kingdom Metazoa; phylum Chordata; class Amphibia; order Anura; family Ranidae; genus Staurois; species Staurois parvus. The sequence continues at coordinate 4,300,464 of NW_028318130.1, forward strand.
CTGTTTGTGTTCCATAAATATAAAAAGTTAATGCACATCTACTGTATATTCCTAATAAGAACCAGTCTATCAGATCATTTAAAAACACTACCTTTGTTAAAGTGGTTGAAAAATCCTCCATATACCCAGTGAAGTGACTGGCTTAAGGTGATACACAGAGATGAAACAAATCATCCTACGTAAGTTGTACTTGTTTATCTATGGTTGTATTTCTACTACATCCTTTGAAAGTGAAGAATTTACACAGGATCTCTTAGCTCTGAAAAGCAGGGGGCGGGGAGCTTGAGTTACATAAGTGAGGAGAGCTCTGAGAGCTGATTGGAGGGAAGGGACACACCCCCCTTCACACAGCACACAGGAACAGAGCTGAGGCTGTCAATCACAGGCTGTGCCTTCCCCTGTCACCATTTTTCTGTAGGTGTCAGGAAAACTCCTCAGAAGTGACACATGCAGATAGCAGAAGGGGGCAGTAGACAGAAATGACACTTAATTCTCTGGACAGAGACACGTACACACTGTAGAGGGATATGCTTTCTTCATATTTCATGTCTGAGATTTTGAACCACTTTAACTGTAATTTTGTACATACTTATTATGCCTCAGTTCTTTAGGCTGTCCATAACATTTTGATGACTCAGAGTAATTACCACTAAAAATAAATCTGTAATTTTAAATACTCTTAATTATTTTATTGCCAAACCAGGGACACTCCTAGTCAGTTAAAACATTCAAATACACTCTGGTCAGAATAGGGATTAATAAACATTTCATTAAAGGATACATTTACCTTTTTGTAACATGTTACATGTTATACCCATATTCAAGGTGTTACATGTTATGAATGGACTGGCCCCCCATCATACCCCAGGGAGAATCTGTGGGGTATTGTCAAGAGGAAGATTAGAGACACTAGACCCAACAATGCAGAAGAGCTGAAGGCCGCTATCAAAGCAGCTTGGGCTTCCATAACACCTCATCAGTGCCACAGGCTGATCACCTCCATGCCACTCTGCATTGATGCAGTAATTCATGCAAAAGGAGCCCCGACCAAGTATTGAATGCATACTCTGTTGTATGTGGACATACTTGTCAGTAAGTCAACATTTCTGTATTAAAAATCCTTTTTTATTGGTCTTATGTAATATTCTAATTTTCTGAAATACTGAATTTTGGGTTTTCACTAGTTGTAAGCCATAATCATCAAAATTAAAAGAAAACAAATAGCTTGAAATATATCACTCTGTGTGTAATGAATCTATATAATATATGAGTTTCACTTTTTGAATTGAATTACTGAAATAAATGAACTTTATGATAATCTAATTTATTGAGATGCACCTGTGTCTGCTTGCCGGTATGAGATATATGGGCACACTGGTACAATGACAGATCTTTACCTGCAAACAAAATGTCCATTTATTTTTTGTTAAAAGGTGGACTTATCCTTTAAAGTCTGTGAGTGGAAGAGATTGCAAGGACTTGCCCCTATACAGAGCTTAGCCATTAAAGCTTGAGATGGTGGGCTTTGATTAAAAGCACCCAGAGGAAAAAACGGCTTCTGTTTCCTATAGCAGGCAATTGGATTCTTCCATATTGCACTAGAAACCTGAAAGGAAGAATGATTGCTTTCTGTGGATAGTATGTCTTCCTCTAAGCTTCCACATTAGAGATCTACTTTTTATTTATTTATTTGTTGTCAGAAATCTACAAATTGAAAGTTACCTTACGTGTATATTGCTTACTGAGACGTAGTACTACACACACATTAGCATGTGGTTTGTCATGAGTTTGTGCATTCTCATTTATTTAGAATGGGCTATCAGAAATGGTAGAAAAAACAGGCCTGTGTGCTACTGTCACAAAAAATAATGTATTGCCAGAACTTTATGCATTTAATATAGCAGCTTTCAGTAAATAATTCTGCAATATGTTTACATCCTTTTATATATATTTTATATTTTTTTATATGCAAGTGAAGCTCACCAGCAAATGTGACTTAGGGATTGGAATTATTATTTGGTATGTGTGTAAATGCATAGAAAATTATAAATAAAGGCAGGTGAAATAAAAACAGAAAAAATCCAACTTAGATTCTGTCCTTTCCTCCACAGTCGTCACTGCAGGAGGGCCCTGCATGTATGGTCATGATGATGGTGATGATCATAATCCTTTTTTTCATGTCTACCTCTTCCAGATGTCTTTAGTGCAGTGCTCTTTGATCTTCCCTGAGCACTGGTGTGATGCACTTCACTGCATTTTTCCACTTTAAAAGAGAAGCAAAAATATTTATACTCACACAGGCGGATGCAGCATTGATCCAATGCTGCATATGTCCACCCCCAGCCCTGTAGTGAGAACTGAGCAATCAAGCACCGCTGATTACTCAGTTCTCCCCTCTGCTCTGAGGAGAGACCCATGACTGTCAGTCTTGTTTACACTTTGAAAGAGAAGCAAAAACATATATACTCACCTACAGTGAGGAACAAATGTATTTGAACACTCTGCGATTTTGCAAGTTCTCCCACTTAGAAATCATGGAGGGGTCTGAAATTCACATTGTAGGTGCATTCCCACTCTGAGAGACAGAATTAAAAAAAAAATTCAGGAAATCACATTGTATGATTTTTAAAGAATGTATTTGTCTTACATTGCTGAACATAAGTATTTGAACACCTGAGAAAATCAGTGTTAATATTTGGTACAGAAGCCTTTGTTTGCAATTACAGAGGTCAAACGTTTCCTGTAGTTCTTGACCAGGTTTGCACGCACTGCAACAGCGATTTTGGCCCACTCCTCCACACAGATCTCCTCTAGATCTGTCAGGTTTCGGGGCTGTCGCTGAGCAACACGGAGTTTCAGCTACCTCCAAAAATGTTCTATTGGATTTAGGTCTGGAGACTAGCTAGGCCACTCCAGAACCTTGATATGCTTCTTACGGAGCCACTCCTTGGTTATCCTGGCTGTGTGCTTCAGGTCGTTGTCATGTTGGAAGACCCAGCCACGACCCATCTTCAATGCTTTGACTGAGGGAAGGAGGTTATTGCTCAAAATCTCACAATAAATTGCCCTATTCATCCTCTCCTTAATACAGTGCAGTCGTCCTGTCCCCTTCGCAGAAAAACACCCCCAAAGTATGATGTTACCACCCCCATGCTTCACAGTAGGGATGGTGTTCTTGGGATGCAACTCATCTTTCTTTTTCCTCCAAACACGATGAGTGAAGTTTAGACCAAAAAGTTCTACTTTGGTCTCATCTGACCACATGACTTTCTCCCATGCCTCCTCTGGATCATCCAGATGGTCATTGGCAAACTTCAGACGGGCCTGGACATGTGATGACTTGAGCAGGGGAACCTTCCGTGCAATGCATGATTTGAAACCATGACGGTGTAGTGTTCTACCGACAGTGACCTTTGAAACTGTGGTCCCAGCTCTCTTCATGTCATTGACCAGCTCCTCCCTTGTAGTTCTGGGCTGATTCCTCACCTTTCTTGTAATCAGTGATACCCCACGAGGTGAGATCTTGCATGGAGCCCCAGTCCGAGGGAGACTGACAATCGTCTTTAGCCTCTTCCATTTTCTAACAGTTGCTCCAACAGTTGATCTATTTTCACCAAGCTGCTTGGCAATTGCCCCGTAGCCCTTTCCAGCCTTGTGGAGGGCCACAATTTTGTCTTTGGTGTCTTTTGACAGCTCTTTGGTCTTGCCCATGGTAGTAGTTGGCGTCTGACTGACTGTGGGGTGGACAGGTGTCTTTAAAGAGCTCAGACAGGTGCTACTAAGTTAGATTAATGAGTGGAGTAGAGGTGGACTTTTTAAAGGTACAGTAACAGGTCTTTGAGAGCCAGAATTCTTGCTGTTTCTTAGGTGTTCAAATACTTATGTGTTCAGCAGTGCAAGACAAATAAATTCTTTAAAAATCATACAATGTGATTTCCTAAATTTTTTTTTAAATTCTGTCTCTCAGAGTGGGAATGCACCTACAATGTGAATTTCAGACCTCTCCATGATTTCTAAGTGGGAGAACTTGCAAAATCGCAGGGTGTTCAAATACTTCTGTTCCTCACTGTAGGTGGATGCAGCATTGGTTCGATGCTGCATATGTCCACCCCTGGCCCTGTAGTGAAAACTGAGCAATCAAACACCACTGATCACTCAGTTCTCCCCTCTGCTCTGAGCAGAGACCCATGATTGTCAGTCTTTGGCTTTCTGCTCTGCCCCACCGTCGCTCACTGGAGGGGGCAGGAGGGCTGGCTCAGGCTCTCATCGGATCGTTGATAGACTGGGCCAGGTGCTGGGCCAGGCTTCTGGGTGAATCTAGACCATATGGTCAGGTTTTTTTCAGAACCAGGACTGAGTGATGTCAGCCAACAGCGGACTTTAGCCCGCTGTCGTCTGAAAACGGGTCACAGGAGTACAAAATGTACTGCACTTCTGTGACCAGCAGGAGAAGCACAGCCAAAAAGGCTTTGACTATCCATCTCCTTTTATGTCCATGAAGCCCTGCACTCACGGTATGCCCTCCTTCTTCCAGGTTAAAGGACACTATTTACATTATTTAACCCAGAGGACTGAAGACCTTTAGTGGTTGAAAGTAAACAACAGGTAACAGTGTTTGTGAGGAACTAGGTATTGCAATTGTTTTATCCCATTTGGGGACCTTTTCAGAAAACATAAATGAGTCTGGTGTTGGGCTTCAATAATTGAAATGGTATCATATGTGTGAACTGCATACATACACATATACAGTACATACATACATATTCAAAATCCATCTTGCCCCATTATGACATCAGCAAAGTAAGATATAATTGGTTGCTCTGGGCTACTTACTTTGCAATTGATGCTTTGTAGGAAACAAATGTTTGAGGAGAACATGCAACATCTATGCAGATGGTGTGTCGAAAATTATCTCTGGACCCCAGTGATGCAAATAATTTGCACAACCAAATTTTATACATTTCTTGACAATGGCATAAATTCAGAGACTGTAATGTGTTTTTTTTCTGGAACATTAGGGAATAATAACATTGTGCAGCTATGAAGCTGCACAAATACGAATGACTCCTTCTGACATGAGCTTCTTCCTAGGTGTGATGTCAGAAGCACCTTGCCTTTGTATTCCCTTCAGTGTAAAGGCTTGAATAAATGCAATGGTAATCCCCTTTTATTAATATGAAAGAATTAATGGCGCACAGGCACCAGGTACATTTTAGATGAAAGGTCTGCTTTAAGCTGTTGCGCAAACTTTCCTAAGCAGAAAATGTAAAGAGGACTGCGGCGGCTTGATGTATAAGATGTTTAGCATAATCATGGCTGAGTAAGTGTATTTTTATTTTAGTACTTTCCCTGATTCGGTGGAACGTATTTGGCCATGAATCAAGATGTTCGGAAATGCGGAATGATGAGGCTGCTGGAGAAGTTATATTGCAGCTTGTCATCAAGAAGTTCTTTTTCCAGTCAAAGCTAATTTTAATATACCTCTAATTCCTCGAAAATTAGACAAGAGCTATGTGCACAAACGGAGATCTATACATATGTGTATAGGTAAAGAGGTCTACTGATTTATCTGCACATTAGAATTTATTTCCAAATAAACATCGGTGTCTTTTTCTTACTGATATTCAAGGCATGAGCTGCAATGAGGGGTATGACAAGTAATGTGCTGTTTATTAGCAAAACAGTCAGTCAAGCAGCAGGAAGAAAATCTATTCCTTTTTTGTAGGAATGTTTTGTTTGAGGCTGCTTATTGCGCTGGCTCAGCATGTTGTGCTCACAGAAAGGATTTGCTTGCCCACGTGTGTCACCCATTTTTAAGGTGTTATATAATGAATGCCTAATTTGTGAAGGAAAACAAAGCACATCTTGTAAATCTAGAAAGTTAGCAATGGCTGTAGAGGGAACAGCCATTTTGTGTTTCCTCAGTAATATAGAAGGTTGAGGTAGGCATAATTTTACGATTTCTTTATATATGTACAGTCTGTTAGGAAGCACTGATTCTGTGGGTTAAGATAGAAGGGGTCCCAATGGTTTGAAATGTCACTATATGCACAATCAGTAAAACTGAGCAAGTAGCCACCATAATGTACCATAATTAAAGAGCATTGTCTCCAGTTGGTTGCTGCAGGCCTTCGTACTTTGCACAGCATGCACACTCTTTGTACTGCTTTTCTGGAAAAAACTTGTTGAGCTGCAATAAAGGACCTGCTTGTTTGGTTACACAATGGTTCTGCTGCTTCCTTTGTACGCTCAACACATGAGATTATGGCTTATTAACACCCAAACATATGGGTTGACATTGCAGTTGGGTGCTTTGTGTTCTTGAAAAGCTCTTGTTAAATTGACTTGAATGGCAATTTTTGTACCACAGCAGGGAACTCCAAACTATGGCCAGTAAGCCACATTGACCGCTACAAGATTTTTTTTCTGGCCCGCACCTAGGGTTAGGTCAATCATCTTGCACTGATTGAGGATTAAGGTAGACAGAGGCAGCACTTGGTCTTCATCTTACAGTGGTAAGGGGATGTCTGATGTAGGGGATACTTTGATGGGTACTCTTATGCAAGGGAGGACTCTGATGGGGATACTAATAGGCACTGTGATGTAAGGGGTTCTGATGTAAGGGGGACTTTGATGGAGACTCTGATGTAAGGGAGATTCGGATGGGCACCCTATTGTAAGGGGGACTCTGATAATTATTTTTTTATGCCCACGTATATTTGTATAATTTATGATATGACCCTTGTACTAAAAAGTTTGGAGACCCCTGTACTACCCCAAAATGCATGGTGTCTTTCTTGCAAGCAATAGAATTTCCAATTTCCATGTACTGCAAAATTGTATGTGTGCAAGCCCTTTAATGGGATGTATAGATGTTTCATATAAAGCTTCTTTCTATATTATTATCTGGACTAAGTGTGTGTGTATGTATGTACTGTATATTTATATAATATAGGGTTGCACCAATACTGATACCGCTATTGGTGCCGATACTAAGCATTTGCATTAGGATTCCCCGCTGAAAGCTGAAATGTAAACAAGAGAATGCAGGCAATTATTGGTGGTTAAGGACCGGGCCGCCCCATCCTTAACAACCGATGACTCATAAGTCTTAGCCACTCCCACATGTCATCCACTGCTGTCAACTAAATTTGGTCAACCTCGCATCCTCCTTCCTTCCCAATATGTGTGTGGTCCCACCCGTCACTTTCATTCACACACAGCTGTAGGCCCCCAGAATGGCCCTGCTCAGTTGGAAAGGCTCCAATGTAGACTGGGCTGTCTGACGGGAGGGAGGTCACCAAACAGAAGTACTGGCTGCTGGTGTTGGGAAGAGACAGGGTCGGGAAGTCTGCTCTCACCATACAATTAATCCAGGTGAGACTGACATGGGGCTGTGCTGGAATGTGTGAGGAGGGTACCTGGAGGCCACACAGGGATGGGCTGCAGGTGGTATGCTATGGTATATGTAGCTTATTGGCCCCCCAGGGGTAACACCATTCTGCTCTTTTATATTGTGTAGGGGGCAACATTCTGCTGCCTTCCTCCTCGATGGTATGCTGGAGAACCAGGGATCACACTGTGATGAACTTTTGTATATTTTGAATATTCTGTGTTTTGGGCCCCTGGGGCCACATTCTGCTGCTTTCCTACATTGTATTCTGGGGCACCAAAGGGCCACATTCTGCTGCTCTACTGTATTGTTATGGGGCCCAACACTGTGCTACTCTTCTATGCATTGTTTGGGGACCACACTGGCTGTTATCAGTATATGGGATGACACTAGGGTTGCCACCTGTCCAGGTTTTGAATCATGTGTCTGGGTTTCAGTCTGCCTGCTAGACACATTATTCAGGTCAGACTGTGGGCATAGCTTCAGAGGGCAGTGCAGCTCCCTATTACACCTAGACAGGAGGGGCGGCATTTATTAGAACCATACACCTGTATTTTCCTGGGATGGAGGAGATTGGATTGGAAGAGGAGGAGGGCATGGACTGGAGGAGATGGGATTGGAAGTGGAGTAGGACATAGGATGGAGGAGGACATGGGATGGGGGAGATGGGATTGGAGGAGGACATGAGATGAATGAGATGGAATGAAGGAGGAGGACATGGTGGAATGGCCAGTGGGCAGATTCTGTAGGACGGCCAGTGGGTGGGCCTTGGGGAATGTTGGTGGTAAGGGGCCCCAAAATTTCTGATGGCTGTCCTGCTCTCATCTTACTGTCACCACTCCTTGCCCATTTAATTTATTCCCCTTCTTTCCCCTGCGCATTTTCCAACCTCCAGTCCACAACTGTCAAACATTCCTGTCAGTATCCTACTCACCTATTCGCTATCACTACCATCTATCCTTCTCCTAGTTTAGTCACAGTCCTCTTTCCTTTGTTACCCCACTGTACAACTTAAGGGTCCCCTTCAGCCACCTAGCAACTGTTTAGCCCAGGGGTCCTCAAACTACATGCGGCCCGCCGAGGACATTTATCCGGCCCGCCGGGCAGGGGCGTATCTGCCGCAAGGCAAGGGACTAAGGTTTGGCAGGTCGGGAGAGCTCGGCAGGGCTCGGGCGGGAGGCAGGAGGGCGGGATCAGCAATTCAGCTTATGAACCCGCACCACTAACCTGGCTTCTCTGCAGCCAGCCGGCCATCTATTCTGATCAGTGCATGCAACCGTCACGGCCGGAGGGACAAGCCTAGAGCTGACCATGAAGAGGGGGAGAAAGAGAGGAGACTGCATCGCTGCATGTCGGGTATCACGGCCACGGACCCCTTCTCTCTCCCCCCCTCCTCTCCCCCCCCTCTCTCTCTCTCCCTCCCCCTCCCTCCCTCCTCCCCCTCCTCTCCCCCCTCCCCCCTCTCTCTCCCTTCTCCCCACTCCTCTCTCTCCCTCCTCCCCCTCTCTCCCCCCTCTCTCCCCCCCTCCTCCCTCTATCTCCCCCTCCTCTCCCCCCTCTCTCTCTCCCCCCTCTCCCCCCCTCCTCTCTCTCTCCCCTCCTTATCTCTCCCCCCTTCTCTCTCTCTTTACATTGTACACAGATCTGACCCAGCAAGGTGTCCGGCATTTACCGTATATTTCGCTCCATAAGACACACTTGGGGGAAAATGTCTGTGCGTCTTATGGAGCGGCCGGCCCAGTATTCCCGCCGCCGTTGTATGTTCGCAGTCTCTGGTCATCTCCTGTACTGTGTCCTCATTTGTTCATAGTTTTTTTTTTAAACTATGGTCCGGCCCTCCAACGGTCTGAGGGACAGTGAACTGGCCCCCTGTTTAAAAAGTTTGAGGACCCCTGGTCTAGCCTTCTCCACCCCCCCAAGCAGTCACATTAGCTTCCAGTGCTGTCTACCTATCCCATCCCTCAACCACTCATCCCTCAACCACTCATCCCAACCATCCCACCCCAACCTTCACCCCATCTCAACCATAGCCTGATCTCTCCACACCTTACAAACAGCTCCTTTTCCTCTTACCTTTCCAAGGCAATAGGAATCGCGAACTGGTATCTGCGAATACGTTAGGAAAAGTATCAATACTCGTACTCGGTGTTAAAAAATGGTATCAGTGAATCCCTAATATGATCTATAAAATAGTATTTTATCAAGCCAGTAGCTGGAAGTCCACATACCCAGGATGGCTGCTTCACCATCTTTCCCAGCAGCAGATAAAGCACTTTGAGTCACCAGGGAGAAAAGGACTACGCAAATATAAATGTGAAAAAAAAATTACAATTCTAAGCTTCTTTTGCAATTGCTGACTTTCCCTACCACTGATGAGAGAAAAAGCCTTTATTTACTTATTCCAAACTAGCTAACATATAGTGCTTTGGGTATTCGTTGTCAGGTAGTAAATGTTTATATGTAAAACAAAAAATGGAGCATTGCTTAAACATTTTTTTTTTAATTAAAAAATTAATTATAGTCCCAAAAACCTTTTATAGTTTTTTATTAGAAGGAAATACACATTTATACTAGGGAATGGTGTGGGAAACCCTGTTGGTCCTTTCAGCATATACTATAGAGTTTGTAAGGAACTTCTTGCTTAGTGGTGTAATAAGCCTTCCTCCATCAGATTTCTCCCTAGACACAACATATGTTGAATTGAATGTCTCAATACACATGAGCGCTTTGTGAAGCTGAAGAACTTGTTCATGTAATGTCAGCTTAGTGATGCCAGCTTACTTGGTGTGGGAAATCTTAAAACACAAATGCTGCTCACGTATGTCAGCCCCAAGGGCAGAGAAATCCATTCCTCCCAGCCTTTCCATACTTGGACAGAAAATATTTCCTATATATTCATCTTAAGGCCTTAACATATATACAAAAAGTGTGACCAAAAAATCTGAACACAATCCACGCCATAGTAGTTTATTTATTCCTGTTCATATTTATTCTAAAGATTAGCAACTTAATTTTGTCATTGGTTGAATTATTTTGAATTTTTTCCTAATTGCATTTAATATTTACTTTTAGTAAAGAAGCACAAATATTGTTTATAAAACTGATTTTTCTATTTCACTAAAGGATTTAAATCTGACGGATTATATTAGGCTTCACGTACATAATAAGAAATTATTCTGTCCCTCAGACCATGCCATTTATCGGAAGCTTGACTATTTTATTCATTGTAGTAGTGTTTTTTTTTCTTTTTCTAAAACATTTTTCTGCTGTCAAGAAGCCAGCTGCCCGAGGTGAGCACTGTATGAGAATGTAGATCCAGAACAATACTGTGTCCTTTGCACTGGTGATTTTCTGCTGTATGCTGACAAACTGTGTCTCGGAAATCTGTGTGGCCACATCAAGGTTTCCGCAGATGCTATATGAAGACGTTTAGTGTTCTGACATCTTTTACTCCTGCTAAGCTCAGTGCTTTACAGATTTGATCCTAGTATTGACCTATTTTATTTATTTTTTAGACTGAAGAAGTTCAATTTCCTTGACTGTTAGACTGTTAGAAAGTAAAATAGGTTTCTTTTGAGCTTTAGTGTAAAAGTATAGATACGTTTGTTCTACCAATGACAGAGAAACAAAAGATGACATTATTACTATTATTGTTACTTGTTTGAAGCATTCTAATTTTATCTAATATTTTGTTCGATTAAAACCCTATCTATATTAAAAAAAATCTGACACCAATTGTTGCTATTAAAGATCAAGAAATATAGGAAGCTGAAATTTTTTACAATCTAGAAAATCTCTTAAAATGTATCTTGGCCCTACCAATTCTGCCTCCTAAACCACCCTATTGGCTATTTAATGTGATGGCTGTGTTCAGTGACCAATAGTGAGGATTGGGAAGAGGGGGAGGCAGGACCAAGCTTGCCTTTTTAGATTTGTAAAGAACTTCAGCTGCCTACATTTCTAGATCTACTGACTCTTTTGACGTGTGGTTATTGCAGAATTTCAACTTCTTCTGTAATATATCACCTGCTCAGTTTTAAAGTGATAAAGGCTTGCCTAAAAAAAAAAAAAAAAAGTCATATTTACCTGCTTTGTGTAATGGTTTTGCACATAGCAGCCCCAATCCTCCTCTTGGTTCCCTGTGGTGCTCCTGGCCCCTCCCTCCTGCTAGGTGCCCATTCATACACAGAGCCGTGGTTCATCCCCATCCCCTCTCTCTCCGGATTCACTCACTGGCTGTGACTGACAGCAGCGGGAGCCAATTGCATGCCAATTGAATGCATGAAGGTAAAATACCTTCTGCCTTTACAACCATTTTATGTGTCAAAAGTTTACTTTAAAAGAGAATGTTTGCCTCTTTGCTATCAATAGCCACTACTAGGTTAAAGCTCAACTCTGGGCTCTGGCTCCTACCCACCAATCAACTCCCCTTCTAGGCCCTTTGAGCGGGATGGAAAGTTTATTTTTATGCCTTTTAAAATAGGTTTTCCAGATGTCTCCAGGCTGGTCACATGACGTATTGGGCTCCTCTTCCTTTTTGGATCTTCTTTGTGTGTTGGGCACTCCTCAATGATCCATTGAGTGATGTTCACCTGATGTCAGCACCGTTTTGTACATCATTACACTGTAATGGCAAATTACCGTAGTGACTATGACCCCCCAAACTCGCAATATGTCCTCTTGCCTGGGAACGTAGTGGTGCACTGTGGAATTCAGGGGGGATGGATGGGATATGTTCCCCCATATCCAAAAGTATGGATCCTTTTATAGGACTCCCACACTGAATCAGGTGGTGAGGAAGCAGTAGTAATGCAGGCACAATATGCAAAGAACACCATTTAGCTTTTTTGTTCTTCAATATCTAAGTTGCATTATAATCACAAGCTCTTTGAATTTAACCGTTTTAGCCATTTATATTTACCTGCAAGCTCATCTCTGAAATAAATCCATATTCAACATCAAATTGAACTTCTGGTACAAGAAAGTTGACAATGTACATTTAAACCTTCTTGTCAGGTTTAAAGAGTTCCTAGAATCTTCCTGTTGAACTAAAGGTCAGATTACCTAATTAGTTGTCAGCTTGACATACTCCTATATATGTATTATTTGTTGCCTGAAAGCATCCCTCTCATTTGTCAATGGCTCTGTCCTTATCTGTTCTGCGACTGACATCAACCTCCTTTCCTCAACATGACAGTTGCTGTAAATTCTGGTTAGGCAGATCCCTATCCTGATGGTTTTATGCTCTGGAGTAATGCCTTTACCACCCTAATGGCAGCACTGAGTTAAAGGATGTACAATGCAGGATTAATCAAATTCTTTAGCAAGCCTGTCCAGAATCAGTTTATATATAGCCCCACATTTGTCCTGCCCCTGCTCAACCCAAGCCTCATTAATCTTCCTCACTTTCCATACTTTCAACTGAAGTCTTGGAAAGCATGAGGTCCACAGTAGGGCACACTATGCTCTAAACAACTGAAATACTCAGTAAGAGCTCATCCATTAGAGTTTTGCAATTTGGATCAAAATGATGTCATCACTATGAACTGTAATTTACAACAATACTGTTTGTTTGCTGGATCTGAGTTGCTTTATGTCCTGCGAGCTAAATGGTTTCTGATAACCTCTTACAGTAGGAATGCCCTACGATCAATATCTTGTGGAGGTTCTTGATTTCTTATGCTGCATTTATAGCACATGTAATCTTATTGTATGATGTGTTTTATGAGTATTGCCATGTCTATAGAAGGTAGGTTTTGCTGGATGGTGCATATGTAGCCAGTCAGTTTGTTGGGGGAAGGTGGTGGCCATGTCAAATTTCAACAGCCCAGGCGTTCTCAACAGCCCAGGCGTAGTAGGCAGTCTCCACAAACATCTGAAATGAAAAGGTCATCCCCTGGGGCAGCCCAGAGTCACAAAATATGCTACAAATATTTAAATAAAATTATTTAAAAAAAAGTTGTTAAAAATCTTTCAAAGATTTCAAGGTGTCAGATCGACAGATTTTTGTTCCAGACAATATATTGTGGCCTCTTGTTTCCTTAGCATGAAGCTACCACCCTCAAAGTGCATCTTCTGGTATTCCAAGCCATACATCTATCTTTCTGCTTAGGATGAGAATGAAAATTGCTGCTGAATTGCCTTCCAGACCCCCAAGGGGGAAACTCCAATACAAATAAAACAACACGTCTGTTCATTTCGGTCAAATTTTATACCACATGTTAATCAATAATTCTTCACTCTGTAACACTGTTGTGTGAATACAGATAATCTGACAACTGCACATACAATAAAGTAATTGCTTTGGAATTCAACATTACCATCTTTATTTTTTCAGTTGATTAGCTTTGATCCTGAACGATAGAGGGAACAGCAGTGTCTCAGAGTGAAGTCATGTCCTTCATTAGCTAGACAATGCAAAAATAAAATCTTTGTTTAATTAATATTAACACCTCTGATAAGCAAGATGCTTTAAAAACTCATTTGTGTTAACTCTGCGTCCTGTTCTTTAAATATTTATCATTTCAGAATTTTTAACATGTGCTTTAATTTCCCTTTAGTTTAATTAAGACTGTCTTCCATGCACTTGCAGATCTTAGATAGCATCATGTTCTGAATCTTTAGGCCCTCCTCCTGCTCGCTGCAGTTGGTCTTGATTATTGTCTGCAATAAAATGTTTTCAGTTAAACCTATAAATAGAACAGTGCAGGTGGAAAAAAGATGTATGGAAGCTTTTTGCTCACACCGGAGCTCATAAAATTGTCCTGGGCAGCCTTCTTAAAGCTTAAACTGCAAAGTGGTTTGCATTTGAAGGCTCTGACCGGTTATTTTTATGTTCTCAAACCTCCTCGTGTACTTTGGGTTCTCTGCTTTTCTTCTCTAATCCTTTTCAAAGTAATGTACTTTCCAGAATGTGAAAAGAACAGAAAATAATAAACATTTTGTATAAAAGTTGTTTTTCTTTGAAGTTTTTGGAACAGGGGTTTTTGAGCTCAGGTGGCCCTCTTTTTAATTTAGTGAATTTTATATATCAACACTGGCTTCTTAAAGAAAAAGTAAAGTTGTATTTAACATGTAAACTAAAGTGTACAGGAGTGCAAATCACCTGGAACCTTGCTCTCACAGTTTATGGAAACCCAGTTACTAAGGCCTCCTGCACACAGACAGCCGGGGATGAGGTCAGTAAGTACAGGCAGCTGAGCCACAGTTTTACCAACCCTTATTTGTCAAACTCCGCTATTGAAGTTAATGGGACTGAGCCCAAACCGCAAGTCAGTTGGAGCGCCAGGATCACATTTTGAACACATGACAGCAGCTGTCATGGCGAACCAGGAACACAGAGAAACTAGGAAGTTGCTCAAGCAACACAGACTACACTGAGCATGTCTAAATATTGGGAGTCAGACTGGGAGATAGGCCAGAAAGTAATAGAAGAGAAAGGGATATAAATCCACAGTAGAGCAGACGACGTCCATAGGTAACCGCCAGCCAGCAACACATGTGAACAGGTCTAGTAGAACCACTGCAGCAAGGAGTTAGGATTTTCACAAACAGGAAGCTGCAGGCTAGACCATGACACTACCCTTTATTGTGGATAGGTACAGGTGAAACTCGAAAAATTAGAATATCGTGCAAAAGTTCATTTATTTCAGTAATGCAACTTAAAAGGTAAAATTAATATGAGCTAGACTCATTACATGCAAAGCAAGATAGTTCAGGCCGTGATTTGTCATAATCGTGATGATTATGGCTTACAGCTCATGAAAACCCCAAAACCACAATCTCCGAAAATGAGAATATTACATGCAATCAATAAAACAAGGATTGTACATAGAACAATATCGGACCTCTGAAAAGTATAAGCATGCATATGTACTCAGTACTTGGTTTGGGCCCCTTTTGCAGCAATTACTGCCTCAATGCGGCCTGGCATGGAAGCTATCAGCCTGTGGCACTGTTGAGGTGTTATGGAAGACCAGGATGCTTCGATAGCGGCCTTCAGCTCTTATGCATTGTTCGGTCTCATGTCTCTCATCTTTCTCTTGGCAATGCCCCATAGATTCTGTATGGGGTTCAGGTCAGGCGAGTTTGCTGGCCAATCAAGCACAGTAACCCCACGGTCATGGAACCAGGTTTTGGTGCCTTTGGCAGTGTGGGCAGGTGCCAAGTCCTGCTGGAAAATGAAGTCCGCATCCCCATAAAGCTCGTCTGTGGAAGGAAGCATGAAGTGCTCCAAAATCTCCTGGTAGACGGCTGCGTTGACCCTGGACTTAATAAAGCACAGTGGACCAACACCAGCAGATGACTTGGCTCCCCAAATCAACACAGACTGTGGAAACTTCACAATTGGACTTCAAGCATCTTGCAGTGTGTGCCTCTCCATTCTTCCTCCATACTCTGGGTCCTTGGTTTCCAAATGAGATGCAAAGGTTGCTCTCATCAGAAAAGAGGACTTTGGACCACTGAGCAACAGACCAGGTCTGTTTTTCTTTAGCCCAGGTAAGACGCTTCTGACGTTTGTTGTTCAGGAGCGGCTTGACAAGAGAAATATGACATTTGAAGCCCATGTCCAGGATCCATCTGTGTGTGTTGGCTCTTGATGCACTGACTCCAGCCTCAGTCCACTCCTTGTGAAAGTCCCCAACACTTTTGAATGGCCTCTTCCTGACAATCCTCTCCAGGCTGCGGTCATCCCTGCTGCTTGTGCACCTTTTTCTTCCACACTTTTCCCTTCCACATAACTTTCTATTAATGTGCTTAGATTCCTTTAGATTGTAAGCTCCACGAGCAGGGCCCTCCTATTCCTTCTGTACTGAAATGTATTGTAATTGTACTGTCTCCCTTATATTGTAAAGTGCTGCGCAAACTGTTGGCGCTATATAAATCCTGTATAATTATAATAATAATAGATACAGCACTTTGGGAACATCCAACTTCTTTTGCAATTACCTTTTGAGGCTTTCCCTCCTTATGGAGGATGTCAATGATGGTTTTCTGCACAACTGTCAAGTCAGCAGTCTTTCCCATGATTGTGATTCCTACTGAACCAGACTGAGAGACCATTTAACTAGCTGCCGACCGCAGATAGCCGAATGACGGCTGCACTGCGGCCGGCCAGTTCTGAGTGGACGTCATATGATGTCCTCCCAGAATGCGCTCTCCTGGGGCGCGCACCTGGCGATCTCCGTGATCGCTGTGTCCTACAGACACAGCTGATCACGTGATGTGGTAAAATGCCAATCACAGCGGCCTTTTACCACGTGATCAGCGGTGTCCAATGACACGCTGATCAGAGGGAAATGCAAGTGCCGGTTCTCGGCTGCACTTTCCTCACGCTGTCAGATCGTGAGGAAAGTACTGCCGAGAACCGGCAGTTGTCAGAGCGGGGATCGGCACTGATCATCAGGGCACTGATGATCAGTGCCCTGATGATCGGTGCCCAGCAGTGCCACCCGCAAGTTCCGCCCACCTGTGCCCAGCAGTGCGCCCACTAGCTCCACCCACCCGTGCCCAGCAGATCACCCACCTGTGCCCAGCAGTGCACCCATCTGTGCCACTCTGCAGTGCCACCTACCTGTGCCCACCCACCAGTGCTGCCCACCAGTGCCACCCACCAGTGCATCCCAGCAGTGCTGCCAGTCAGTGCCCAGGGGTTGTGCCAGTCAGTGCCGCCAGTCAGTGCCCAGCAGTGATGCCAGTCAGTGCCGTCTATCAGTACCCATAATCAGTGTCACCTATCAGTGCTGCCTATCAGTGCTGCATATTAGTGCCGCCTATCCGTGACACCTCATTAGTGCTGTCTATCAGTGCCGCCTATCCGTGCCACCTCATTAGTACTGCCTATCAGTGCCCTTTAGTGCTGCCTATCAGTGCCCATCAGTGCCGCCTATCAGTGCCCATCAGTGCTGCCTCACCAACGCACATCAGTGAAGGAGAAAAAATACCTGTTTGAAAAATTTTATAAAAGAAACAAAGAAACTTTTTTTTTTTTCAAATTTTTTGCACTTTTTTTATTTATAGCGCAAAAAGTAAAGCGCCCAGTGGCGATTAAATACCACCAAAAGAAAGCTCTATTTGTGAGAAAAAAATTATCAAAATTTCATATGGGTACAATGTTGCATGACCGCGCAATTGTCAATCAAAGTGCGGCAGCGCTGAAAGCTGAAAATTGGCCTGGTAAATAAGGGGGTATAAGTGCCTGGTAGGCAAGTGGTTAAAGGCTCAGGAACCCTTTGCAGGTGTTATGGCTTAATTAGCTGCTTAGAGTGGGACACTTTGAGACTAGAATATTGCACCTTTTCACAATATTTTAATTTTCTGAGATTGTGGATTTGGGGTTTTCATGAGCTGTAAGCCATAATCATCACAATTATGACAAATCACAGCTTGAATTATCTTACTTTGCATGTAATGAGTCTATCTCATATATTAGTTTCACCTTTTAAGTTGCATTACTGAAATAAATGAACTTTTGCACGATATTCTAATTTTTTGAGTTTCACCTGTATATAGTACAATATTAGCTGTCCACCAGTCATGGGGAGCTTCTCCTGTTAGAACAGACTGATAAAAAAGATCTGTTAATGGTTCAACAACTATACCTCCAAGTTCTCATAGAACTCTGGGGTGAATATCATCAGGGCCCATTGTTTTATTAAGCTTTAACCGAGCCAGGTCCTCTGCTACCTCTGCTTTAATTGCTTCAATGGTTTGCAACATCCAGATCTCCCTCAACATAAGTATTGTGCCTAGTTTTAATTTTAGTGATCACAAGGCAACACTGCTCCTCATGCTGTAATTGTTCTACGAATCAATATAAATTCCAAGGTTGACTCCCAAATAGCATTGAAGTGGATATTAATATCCAACGATGGTCTATTGTATAGCAAGGAACTCCAGATTAAAAGAACATCACCACAGATAGATATTATGACATCGTTAGGTTCCACTGGATGTTAACTGTGGAATACACACTCGCTATGGGAGCCGAAAAACCATTTTTATAACCAGTTAAAACCCTATCCTTTGTCCCCTCCAGAGGTTGCTAGGAGTTCCTTGGGCAATGAGATATTTTTGCTTCTCAGATAAGCAACCCCTGACACCAGTTATTTTTTTAGAGGGGAATTCTTCCCAATAACCACAAATATACAGAACACTTTCCCCTATGACCATCATACCAATGTACAGTGAGATGTAGACATGGTAGTTATTATCAGGGGTTCCCTGAAACCAGAATGTTATTTCAAAGGTTCATTGTTTACAATGTTGAAGAAGGCCAGTGTAAAATATATATATATATCGCTGACACCTAAAAAGATATTCAAGCACTGTTATTTGGTGTTGCATAGTGTCTTCTAGGATTGCCTCTGTATACCAGAAGTCCACCAATGTATTTTAAGGAGAACACTAAGCTCCATTTAGCCACTATAGCCATCATATATTGTATACCTCAAACTTTATGCATATTTCTGCACCACAGGTTAAACTTTCCGGGTCTTATTTCAGCAGTTGAAGTACCAGTATGTGAATTCAATTGGCATATAATGTAACTGCTTGGTGAGTATCCAATAATAAAGTCACAGCTCAGACAACATGTTCCCTAATGCACGGCTCACGGCCACATGGTATCATTGTTGAGTGTCCATAAATTGCACCAGAATTTTTACATCCACATTCATACTCATACCCTCCATTGATACGGTAATATGGCCAGTTGTAGGCATAGACAATGCCATATTCCACCTTAACTCATTCTCAATATCCCCCTTGGAGGGTCACGATGGTTGTGTGCAGGTATCTAGGTGGTTTCACCAGCTACGCCTCAATTTATCAGCGGTCAAACCTCTAAGTCCGATGATTTTCCTCTTATGAGGTCCCAGGCAAATGGCAACTTACCCATTGTTTCATGTGGCGGCTGCATTATTTTCTTTTCTTTTTACAGGCTTTTTATCTGTTTTCCTCTGGTGATCCTGCAACTAACACACTTGCTGGCCTAAAGTGGCAACGCTAACTGTACTATAGCAGTTAGGTGCTGTAATTTGTAAATATGTGTAACAGTTTAAGTGGTTTGGACATTTTTGTTCAGGTTTTTTTGTTTGATTCAAATTTTGAAAGTGTGTTTCCTGCTACTTGTGCTGACTTGTTATATGCACTCTAACGAGAAAAGAATTGATGCCTCAAAGTCATTACCCCCTAAGCCCTGGTTTACACTGCTGCAACTTTCAAAATATAAAGTCAAAACACATTTATTTCAAATGCAGCTGTTCCAATCAATGCGACTCAAGTTGCAGTGACTTCAAAAAAGGTCCCTACACTACTTTGATGTAATGTTGCATGAAAGTCAGACTGGAAATCGCACAACAATGTGGTCGCAGCAGTGTTGAACAAGGTCTTAATATAGCTGCCACCATTTTTTTTCTCCCAATAAACTTGCTACAGTGTCACTGCACTGTGTTGTGTCATTTGTTTTGAATTTGGGATACTAAAGTGTCATAGACAGGACTCTCTCATCTAATATTAATCAAGGCTGTTGGGAGTCAAGTGCTTTTTAATAAGCATATTCTGGTTTCAGTGAGCAAAAGGTACTCATCAGAGACCTTCTACTATCTAGAAATAATTGCACTTTGTTCAACTCCTCTTTAAGGTGCTCAGATCAATTGCTTTGTGCTTAACTATACTCAAGTTGTTCAAACATTTCCTCATGACTGCACAGTTGGGTGTGTTTAAATGAATACTTAAGAGCTTGGTATCACAATTCCACAAAGAGGCCTGTCGATCAAACACACTCTGTGCAAGGGTCATTGTCTGAGTTATTAACCATTCCATGATACTACAATTCCCCGAAGGCCTAGCTTATGTGTGATGCTAAGCTGTTGTTATAAAGGTGCCTGTATGATACTTACCCTAAGGATATTGATCAATGCTCCTTAAACCTTCAATACCTTTTATATTCCTTCTTCTATCATTAATACAATTTACATTTTAAAGAAGCACAAATTACCATTTTCCAAGTGTACTTAGAATGTTTCCGTGCAGAGTATGATGTATTATTACAGAAGGCTACTTTAGTTGTACTATGTTTTATCTTTGATGTGTGCAGTACAATTAAGCAAGACAGAATTTTGTAGGTAAAAGTACTTGATATATTGGACACTGATGGATTAAGGCAGATTGGGGACCTAGGCAATGTAGTAGCATTACCCCCCTATCCCTTTGGTTGATACTGACCAGGATTGCAATAGGCACAATAGACATCTAGGGGTTGATTTACTAAAACTAGAGAGTTCAAAATCTAGTGCAGCTGTGCATGGTAGCCAATCAGCTTCTAACTTAAGCTTGTTCAATGAAGCTTTGAAAATAAAATCTGGAAACTGATTGGTTTCTATGCAGAGCTGCACCAGATTTTGCACTCTCCTGTTTTAGTAAATCAACCCCCAGCTGCCTACAGTTATATCCTCCTTTGTGAAGCAAGTGTAGACTCACCTAAACAGTTGTGCCATTTCCCTAGACATCCAGCAGGCTCTAGGCTCCTGCCTGGATGGTCTTGTGGATGAGTGATTCTGGTTGGGCTTTTTGTTGTTCACACCATCAAAATATCCTACAAATATTTTACATCCACTATATAGTCCATAAATGTGATTCTAGGTGTTTCTCCATTGAAGGAGAAATCCCCACAGAATAGAGAATCATATATAGTTTCCACTCCAACAGGTCACATTTTTCCTATAGTTTCCAACTGTGTGATCATTTCTACCAAATACAGAATAGTGTTGCCTTATACTAAGTCTAAAGCAGTTTTCCTTGTATTTCCTATTGCACTGATAGTTACCATTGGTTGGTAACTCAGACATGGAACTCTTGAAGCAAATATTGGTCTTCTAAGATAGGTGGTGCCTGTTTATTGTTACTACACCATGAGCCACATGTAGCCCTTGGCTACCCATATTATTGTCATCCTTTTTGCTGAACTACCGGTATATCATTCCTGGCAGTATCTCCTGCATTTCATACAGCTCATGTT
This sequence comes from Staurois parvus, assembly GCF_062004578.1. Lineage (NCBI taxonomy): Eukaryota > Metazoa > Chordata > Amphibia > Anura > Ranidae > Staurois > Staurois parvus. Next base: position 4,321,877 of record NW_028318130.1, read on the forward strand.
CATAAACACATGTATTCTATTTTCATAATATATTCATATTTTGGGGGCTTTTTGGCAATACAAGCAGCACGACTTTATAGTGTCACTAAGTCCTCCAGCTCAAAATAACTTTGAATCCTTTAAGATATTATAAATATGCCCTCTGTATTTTTATCAGCATATGATGTTTTAAATACCTTAATTTTAGCAGAATGATTCTGTTCATAATGCTTTTCCCACCAAAGTGCTTTTTCTGAACATCTGTTTTAGAGGTATAGTGACATGCACTGTTCTTACACTATAACTCCGATGATTAAATCCGCCTGCATACTCCAATGTGCATGTGTGACCATTAGCATTTATTCCACTGGAAGAGATCCATAGAGAGCAGAACAGGGCCACGAAGAAACATGGTTGCTCTTTTCCTTGTCCTGCTGTGATGAATGAATGGGGGGATTGCAGAGCTTATACATGCCAGTGCTGGATGCATCCACACGTAAGAATGTAGTACATGTCGGTAACGTGCTGAGGATGATGGCGACATCCCACCTACAGTGGGACCTCGTAAAGCCAGTGTAGCTCCCCTTTATAATGGAAGTTTCTTCAACAGAGTTTTAAAATAATTTTTCAGAACGCTGACATTGCTGTTACATGTTGTGTTGATGACTGCGTATGAAGGTGTGAAATATGATATATAGTGCCAAGTGTAACTGCCACATCCTATTTGTGTGTTAAATGCCCAGGTGGTCACCGAAAAAGAGATATCCATACAAATCCGAACTAGGTTTAGAGGCACTCATGGGGGGGGTGGCTTGCGGGGTCTTGCAGCAGAGATAAGACAAAGTAACATAATTATATTTACTTTAATGCACTTTATACTTTATATCCTATAGACTACTAGACTATGGGTTAAACTACATGGTAAGATTGGAAGGTGTTCAGATATAATGCTTCAGTTGTTCTTGTTTACTCATGGCTCTCTGCATTAGGTTTTAAGCTGAGTTCACACTATAGTGATGTAAATGCACTGTGTTTTTAGTTTTAGTTTTAATCCCAAATGCTCATTTTGCTGCTCGTTAATGCGCCCAAAAGCCTAACAAATCTTGTATTATATTGCAGTGACTTGCAGCAGAATGGAATGTGGTTAAACACGCATTACAGATGCATGTTAAAATGCAAAGCTTTGACACCTCTATTATGTGAATCCAGCCATAAAGGAAACCTACTGAGAGAAATACAAGAGCTGCCAATGCCAACCTCCTGTTTAGAAAGCAAAGTGTCTGTCTGTCCCTGCCTTCAATACTTTTTAAGTCATTGACTATGGATGAGCTTGGGCTTGGTTTGAACCTGGTAGTTAGCTGTCTTTGCTGGGCGAACGAGCTTTGAGCTGGAGGTTCAGTTCCCCACAACCTCACATATACAAAGTGGCAAGGATGCTTGTGACACCATGGTCATGTGACCATATTAAGTCAATGATGTCACAAACATCCCGGACCACAGCTCGTTGGTCCTGCAATGACAGCTAATTTCGGACCAAACCCAAGCTCATCACTATATGACCCAGAACAAGCAGGCAAATCAGAAACATCAGAGGGAAGTCAGACATTTTTTTTTTTGCCTACTTGTTTGAGATCTGTGCCTCAGAAAGTATTTAGAGGTCAGCATTGGCTGCCTCCATACTCTCGCGGTACTGGTTTCCTTTAAGTGCAATCTCCTTACAGTATGATTCAATATTTGTCTTGAGCGTGGATTTTGAGCTGCCAGTAATTTACATACAGCATGTATCATAGGAGATAAGCAAGTCTGTAGGACATACGTCTGAACCTACTGAATTTAATAGGAAGTGTAATAATATAATTTGGATTTGTAGTGGGCACAGCAGTTGGGTGCAAAGGAGAATTCTGGTGCTGAGATCTCACCTTTTAGAATCTGCGAGAGATGTAATATGCCAGCAACCATGTAAAACTGAAATGTTTGTTTTTTAATGGCGCTGGCCTTTAAAAAAAAAAAATGTTTCTAGTGTGATTGTGTAGCTGGTTGAGCTATGATCTTAGGGCATTCTTTTAATTTTTCAAAAAATAATTTGAGCAGCAAAATAACATAAATGTCTGGTTCTGTGGAGGCTTTTCACAAAGTTATGTAGAGCTTTGGTGACGTGTCAACCCTGAGGCCAACCAGAAAGACAACTCTGGCCTTTTCAGTACATTTACTATCATTTTCAATGCTTCCTTTTAAAATAACAGGCATTACAGCACACCTTCTTTGCAATATACTTGACCTTTCTGCATTGTCTAATGTAAATGTGCTGTGAATGCCATCTGCTGCCTGATGCTAAACATAGAACAAAATATCAGAATCACACTCTCAACGTTTGTCTAGAAACTGTTTAGGATTTTGCTTTACTAGCTTCTCAAATACATCAGAGCATGAATGATCATTTCTACCACCCGCCGGTGACTGATCACTAGTTTGTGAGAAGTACTCATGCCGCTTTATATGCTGTGAGAATGTAGAATAGATGTAGGAATATGTGTACCAGCACAATTGTCTACAACTGTTGTGTGTTCATGCAAGCTTTGTCATTTGTTGCAAGAGCTATCATTTTGTCAGGAGGGTCAATCATTAATTGATCAGCCACTGAGAAAACTGCTGATGTCATTATTTGAGGTCACCACCATTGAAAGGAAACCTATTCATATGAAAAAGGGTATACCAGTAGGTATTATTCATAAAACTGAAAAAGCACTTAAGGTGTCCTAAAGTGGTCTCTCAAGCAATATTACATCTTGCACATCTTAAGTGTTTTTGCAGCTTGATGAATCAGGAGGTCTATGTCCTGGAGTATACTTCAGTACTTACAGTTCCTGTACAAATTCCAGGTATGAGGATCATTCATACCATACATAATCGCTTTACTACTTGTAGTACCAACCAACAAAGAACACCCGTTTTTTTTTTCTTTACTAGCACCCATATATCAAAGTTTTAAATCCCAAGAAAGACAAAAACGTTAAAATATAAATAATCCAATGATATTCTGTATAGCTCACGACCATGACCTTGTGCTCCATTTTTAAGTGATTCTTTAAACCCTATAACAGTCGTGTTGCTGATGAATTGATAAATGCATGTGCCTTGCAAAAAGTTTTGGATTTTAAATTTGTGAAAATTTTGAAAAAAAAAACCTGCCTATTTACACTTATTTTTAAAGTGAATCTGTTGGCACACTTGCCCTCCAGTGGATTTATCCTCCTTCCTGACCAGGCCATTTTTTGCACTCCGCTGCTGCATTACTTTAACTGACAATTGTGCAGTCATGCAGCGTTGTAAATAAATTAAATTGATGTCCTTTTTTCCCCATAAATAGAGCTTTCTTTGGGTGGTATTTGATCACTTGTGCGTTTTTTTTATTTTTTGTGCTATAAACAAAAAAAGACCGACAATTTTGAAAAAAAAAATTTTTTTTACTTTTTGCTGTAAACAAATCAAGTAAAAAAATTTTAAATAAAATGTCTTCATAAATTTAGGCCAAAATGTATTCTGCTACATGTCTTTGTTAAAAAAAAAAATCTCAATACGTGTAAATTAATTGGTTTACGTGAAAGTTATAGCATCTACAAATGGCAGTATATATACTGGAATTTTTTTTTTCCTACTAGTAATGGCGGTGATCAGTGACTTATTGTGGGACTGCGGTGGGCATTCTGACACTGGGGGGGTACTGACTAACTGCCGAGACACTAATACAGTGATCAGTGCTAATAAAAAGCACTGACACTGTACTAATGACACTGAGCAGGAAGGGGTTAACATCTGGGGCGATCAAAGGGTTAACAGTGTGCTGTGTTTCACATAGTGTGTTTTACATAGTGTGCTCTGTGTGTTTTACTATTCAGACAAGCTGCTTTGTATTGTTCTGCTGTGCAGAGCAATACAACGCAGCCTGTTCGTGCTGACAGGCCTCTCCCATCAGCTCCGCCGACGATCACCGAGTCCCGGCCAAGAATCGGTGGCCAGGACCCAATGATTGACATGCTGAACAGCCAATAGCGGCATGGGTAGGGAGCGCAAACACGCGCACCCTACCCGGAAATGCAAAATCACATGTATATACGTGATTTTGCGTATCCCTGCTGCCCTGAAGCAGTACTCCTGCTATAGGGCAGTCGGGAAGCGGTTAAACTATAATTCTCACTGACCTTTGTAGCTACAGGCATTGTGGAGCAATTTGTCTTCAAAGTTCCCAATATAAGCCTTTCAAGTCGTCAAGTGTTTACATTAGGGATCGGAAGATCCCTGCTGAAAAAGGGGGGATATAGTAAGCTGCTGAGAGAACAATTTAATCAACTACAGTGCATCTGCAGTGAGTTTTAAGTATGAATTGCTCCATGCGGCCACAATGGTCCGTGATTTCATTTTACAGCTCATGTACTGCTTATTGGGAGTATTTAAATATTTGAATGCTCATTGCATAATTACACATTTTATTTTAATGTAATCAAAAAACCCTGCCTGATGGCTTACAGCCTAAACTGGTAGAAGGCACCTTCTCATCCAACACCACCAGAAACTCCTCTAGGCCAGTTATGTAAATATCAACTTGATGAAAGTAGTTAATTTGTATGCAACGTGATGTATATTAATAGTCTGCTTGCGTTGGGTCATAGAGTTGGGTTAGAAGCAAATCTGGCTGATTTTCACTATATGGAAGTAGAGACATTTCTGGACAGCCCTGGTTTCATTGGGGGGACAGAATTTGGGTGAAATAGTTGTTGATGACAGCTCATTCTAACATTGTTAAATTTAGTCACTTTGTGAAGCACAGAGATTTGCTTTAGGCATGGTTGATGATCACAGTTCCCTGATCTAAAGAGGACTACTAGAGGGAGAATTTATTTATCTTTTTATGAATTCAGTAATCAAAATTTGGAACATAAAGTAAAAATGTGAAGTCACATAAAAAATGGCTTTCAGTTACAAATATTACTGTGCGTTAGCCTAATTTACACTAATTTGTGCACGGCAAGGCACACACGGTAAAACCCATGTTTAAGGGTTCAATCACATGAGTGCACAGCGCCATACACCCATTCATTCAGAGGACCATGATTATCCCCTGGGAGGCACAGGCTGTCCACTTGCATGGATCTTCACTGATATTTACACATCTCTGTGTGCACATCCAGGAGAGACTGATACACAACTCTGTACACACTGTCTGCTTTAAGAGCCACACAACATTTCCACACAGATTTACTCATAAGGATAAATGTGAAGTTCTGTGCAGCCACCAGACTGTCATTGATTTTAATAGGCGGGCTGCATGGACCACTCATGCCTCCCAGGCCGCTATATTCAGCCCTCTGCACTGGTAAATGGAGCTGTGCGCTTCTGTGATTGAATTAGCCCTTAAATTGCATTAACATAACACACACAGTGGCACATAATATATGTGCATTGCGATACACATATACAGTGTGTTTTTTCATACATTGGATTCTATTTAGAGTGAATAGGCTGCCTTAATGCAGCACACACAAATACATGCATAGGTGTGTATTGGCCCTTATCATTTAAGACATTGCCACTTTTGTTGGACAAATTAGAGTGCACATAAATGTGGAATGAAATCTAAAAAGGTGTAATCAATAGAATGTATGTTAATTATTATCATTGCATGTATTAACTTCAGATTACTATATACTTAAAACTTATTTTTTTAAAAAACCCTTAGCAGTTCCATAATCATGTGTGATATGGTATGTGAGCTATTGCTAATAGGAGCTCAATTTGCTTTTTGCCCATTTACAGGAAGAAAATGCCAACCTCCCTCAGCCTGGTAAACAAGAAAAAAATATTGACTCTAAGCATGAGTTTCAGCCTGTGGTACCATGGCCCCGTGTCGAGGGTGTGGAGGTAGATCTCGATTCTATCAGAAGAAAGAATAAAGTTCCAAATGATCATTATCGCATGGAAGGGAAGCCAAACAACCAGCAGAATGTGCCACAACGACAGTTTGTCACTTTTAAACCACAGACTCATGTGTACCTTGAACCCAATGTTCGTCCTGGGGTCTTGGGGAATTTTGAACCCAAAGAACCAGAACCCCAGGGTGTGGTTAGTGGCCCTGGTGAAGGAGGAAAGCCATTCGTACTTGGCAATGAGTATAAGGAGTCTGTTCAAGCCAGCATTAAGGAATTTGGATTTAACATGGTTGCAAGTGACATGATCTCACTAGACAGAACAATCAATGACTTACGACACGAAGAGTAAGTAAAAACATTTTCATTCTAAAATACTGGTAAGATTTAAAAAAAAAATAGTTCTTTATGTATAATCTTTTAATTTGTACAAAGTTTTCTAAGCCTTCTGATTTTGCTCCAGAATAAGTAACTTGTTTTAATTAATGTTTGCAGGCTTAAATTGTAAATGAACATTCTCCAGGCCTCTTCCAATAAAAAAAAAGCCCTATGCAGTTAGTCCTAGGTTCTACGTAGTCATCTTTACTACAACCCAGCACCTTTTTTGTGCACAAAAGTCAGCACTACCCAACCTGCATGGTTCTGGTGTTGAGGTTACTTGCTAACCCTAGGTTCACACCTAAGCGTTTTTCACACCGTTTTGCAGAAACACAGTACAGTCCATTTTAACATAATTTCCTATAGGACATGTCCACATCTCTGCGTTTTCACCTGGTGCGTTTTTTGGAACGGGTCAGGGACTTTTTTGAACACAAAAAGTTGTGTTTTTGGTTCTATAGACTTCAATGGAAATGCTGCAGAACAGCGTGTAGTGCGTTTTTGCTGCGTTTTTTATGTGTTTTGGGTTTTAAATCTGCCTAGCAACAAGAAAAATGTTTAAAAATGGAAAAAAAAAACGCAAAAAGCATCAAAATCACAGGTGCAAAAACACAATGCACAAATGGCTGAAACACAACCTGTATAGGTGTGAACCTAGCCTTAGTCGTCCACCTCTTCTGATTATTGGCAGGTGTCTATGTGATTGAAGACAAGGAGATGGACTCTAGGACTGTCCTCATCTCCATACATGTGGACACTTTTAGCCAGGGAAGACTGCTTTTGGAAAAAGTGATCATCAGGCCAGCCCATGCAATCCATCCTGCACTGGTTGTCTTTTATGCACACAAAAGGTAATGTAGATGTACAGAGCACAGAACCAAAATGTTACATTGATCACCAAAGTGTATCTTTAGTCATTTTTTATTTTTTAGGGGTTTTTTTTAGTTTTGCATAGAGTGGGCAATACTTTGAACTCGTGTAAGTGTTGTTTTGTGTTCACTTCAGAGAATATCCTTTTACTTTCTGAGTTGTCACTAGAACAGGTAGTGAAAGAAGTGTATCATCTTGTTAGTAAGATGGGGAAGCCTAGATCCTCAGGTTTGTATTGCTGGTATAAACAAATTAGAACAGAGAATAGCTCTGGGATCTTATGGATACCCTATTGCCAACAGAAAAATTACCTAGGGTTGGCAGCTGTTCTGTGTCCAAAGATAATCATCTGCTTGCTTTGTAACTGAGAAAGTCTAGGATTTAGGTGTCACATTGGCTGTTGATCATCCCGATCAGGGGCGGACTGACCATTTGGAAACTCGGGCACTGCCCGAGGGCTCGGGGTCAGTAGGGGGCCCCATGAGATGCCCCTGGTACGTTTTTCATAGGCTTTTTTGAGTTTGGGCAAGGACAAGTCCGCCCCTGATCCCGATATAAATTTATTCCAAAATTGGATAAAATATTTTATCAGAGAACCAGTGTGTTTCACGGACCAAAACATGCTCCCTTTATCAGGGCTTAAAAAATGGCTTGAAGTTTGCTCAAGGCTCTGTTCACACCATTCAGGTACCATGGTGCATATGTGTAATTTTCCATGCATCATGTTTAAGGCAGCCCATTCATTTCAATGGGCTACCCTATGCATAAGAAACACAATAGAAGTCCCTAACCCTTCTTAAAAATCACACAACACTGCATGCGTTTGCCAGATGCATGGGGTGGTATTAAGAATTCATGGCACCACCGCATGTGTATGCTAAAGGGCTGCATGCTTTTGTGCATTGCAGGAAAATTCCCAAATTTGTATACATTCCTGCAATGCACAAGGGAGAATGTGTAGCTTAAATCAGCTGCTGAAAAGTGCAGTGATTTTAGAAATCGTGGTAAATTGATGGCAACGATAGATGTAAACTTCTTAGTTTTCACGCTTAATAAGTAATATACGTAATATATGTGTTGAAGACAGCCCTAAAGGTTAGAAATCAAAGCCATTGCCTGCAGCTTTGCTAGAGCAGATTGTTTTATGATGAAGAACTTCTTCCATTATACATTACAGCACAGAAGTTTCCTATTATTGAAGACTAACATGCTGTGTGTTTGTTATGGAAGCACTTTGCCCTGAGCACCCTCTTGCCTCACCTTCACTTAACGCTGTACTTTCACAGATGCTACAGAAAGACTTTATTTGTTTGTCATGTTCTCAAATACTAAAGTCGCTTCAAAAGAGATGTTCAAAGTGAACACAAGTGACTTAATCAGCTAGGACGCATGCAGAGTACTGGTACTAGGAAAATAGCTGCAGCCAGGGTGAAGTAAATTCTCTGCTAGTCGTCCAGAAACAAATGCGTATTGCTATAAAGGAAGGAACACAAAAGACGCAGTATGGGAGATTTCATGCCATAAACATGATGTTTTAGACATTGTGAATTAGGCATTGAATCTTCTATTCTGGATAGGTAGTCAAGCTAAGCACTTGGCCTCCCTCTACTTCTCAAATCATGTGTTTTCAGCCTCTGATATGAATGGCGCTGCCAAATTTTGAAACCACTATATTTGCCTGTCCTAAATGTTGTTGAAAACTAGGGTAAAACTATATGGAAACAGGCATGACTGCTTTCCCCTCTTATTCAGAAGTTGTGCAATCATTTGACATTCAGTAGCCTAAGCCAGTGGACTGGCATGATGTTTATAAAGATTCCTCCATCCACACAGGCACGGTGGATGGGGGAATCCCCCCCCCCAGACATTGTATTCTGACAGCGGTACCCACCCGTCAGAATACACTGCACCCTCCACTGTCAGAATACACGGCACCCACTGCTGTCAGAATGCGCGGCACCCACTGCTGTCAGAATACACGGCACCCACCGCTGTCAGAATACGCGGCACCCACCGCTGTCAGAATACGCGGCACCCACCGCTGTCAGAATACACTGCACCCTCCACTGTCAGAATACGCGGCACCCACTGCTGTCAGAATACACTGCACCCTCCACTGTCAGAATATGCGGCACCCACCGCTGTCAGAATACACGGCACCCACCGCTGTCAGAATACACGGCACCCACCGCTGTCAGAATACGCGGCACCCACCGCTGTCAGAATAAGAGTCACCCACCGCTGTCAGAATACGCGGCACCCACTGCTGTCAGAATACGCGGCACCCACCGCTTTCAGAATACATGGCACCCACCGCTGTCAGAATACGCGGCACACACCGCTGTCAGAGTAAGAGTCACCCACCGCTGTCAGAATACGCGGCACCCACCGCTGTCAGAATTCACTGCACCCACCTCTGTCAGAATACACTGCACCCACCTCTGTCAGAATACACTGCACCCATCGATGTCAGAATGCGTGGCACCCACCGCTGTCAGAATACACGGCACCCACCGCTGTCAGAATACACGGCACCCACCGCTGTCAGAATAAGAGTCACCCACCGCTGTCAGAATAAGAGTCACCCACCGCTGTCAGAATACACGGCACCCACCGCTGTCAGAATACACTGCACCCACCACTGTCAGAATACGCGGCACCCACTGCTGTCAGAATACACTGCACCCTCCACTGTCAGAATACGCGGCACCCACCGCTGTCAGAATACACGGCACCCACCGCTGTCAGAATACGCGGCACCCACCGCTGTCAGAATACATGGCACCCACTGCTGTCAGAATACGCGGCACCCACTGCTGTCAGAATACGCGGCACCCACCGCTTTCAGAATACATGGCACCCACCGCTGTCAGAATACGCGGCACACCGCTTTCAGAATACGCGGCACCCACCGCTGTCAGAATACACGGCACCCACCGCTGTCAGAGTAAGAGTCACCCACCGCTGTCAGAATACGCGGCACCCACCGCTGTCAGAATTCACTGCACCCACCTCTGTCAGAATACACTGCACCCATCGCTGTCAGAATACGTGGCACCCACCGCTGTCAGAATACACGGCACCCACCGCTGTCAGAATACACGGCACCCACCGCTGTCAGAATACACGGCACCCACCGCTGTCAGAATACGCGGCACCCACCGCTGTCAGAATATGCGGCACCCATCGCTGTCAGAATACGCGGCACCCACCGCTGTCAGAATAAGAGTCACCCACCACTGTCAGAATACACTGCACCCATCGCTGTCAGAATACACGGCACCCACCGCTGTCAGAATACACGGCACCCACCGCTGTCAGAATACGCGGCACCCACCGCTGTCAGAATACGCGGCACCCACCGCTGTCAGAATACGCGGCACCCACCGCTGTCAGAATACGCTGCACCCACCGCTGTCAGAATAAGAGTCACCCACCGCTGTCAGAATACGCAGCACCCACCGCTGTCAGAATACGTGGCACCCACCGCTGTCAGAATAAGAGTCACCCACCGCTGTCAGAATACACGGCACCCACCGCTGTCAGAATAAGAGTCACCCACCGCTGTCAGAATACACTGCACCCACCGCTGTCAGAATACGCGGCACCCACCGCTGTCAGGATACACTGTACCCACCGCTGTCAGGATACACTGTACCCACCGCAGTCAGAATACACGGCACCCACTGCAGTCAGAAAACACGGCCCCCTCGGCTGTCAGAATACACTGATCAGTGGCTGCAGCTGCTTATCAATGGAAGATTTTCCAACACACTACTTTTGACAGAAATCAATCAAAGAATCGTCTTCTGTCAAGGGAACTCACACATGTCAGCCAGTCTCAGACACATTTTGATCACGGTATAGCCAGCTTACCCTTTTTCTTCTCTCCGCTTCCCAGTCTCTTCTTTTGTTTCAGTCCATAGTAAATATGTATACAAGGATGGAGAAAAAAGGTCACAGGAAGGCTCAGTTTGATGACCCTGTGGACCATATACATTCTATAAACAACCAGTAAGACAAAGAAAAACCCTGCAAGTGAACTGGATACACTGCTGGGTTTAAGGAAGCTTTGTTGCAGGTCCTTATCCTTCTCTGCTCTTCAGATATAATGTTTGTCTTGACCTGGCCATACACTGAGCACAGTTCGTTTAGTTCCTCGTGAACCGACTGAAATTGAATCAGTGGGTGGCCTGTCATGCTTGCACTGTTCAATAAGTCGATTGTGCAGCTGACTGTTGTTGAGGGAGTCTACTGAAAATGTCTTAGACAAACATCTGGTGCATTCAGTCAACCAGTGGTGGCTGTCCATAGCCCAGCAGATTTCCTCTACCAGCGCTGTTTAGCATACATGGAGAAATCTGTTCGATTTCTTGTGGAAATCTAACAGTATATGGCCAGAATTACTGCACCCTTTTTATAACGTACTGAGGGAAGTTGCTTCCATTATTATCATATCAAACTCAGTGTTGCAATAGGAAAAGAATCACTATCTGCATCCCTTTAGTACAGATCTATAAAATTAAACAAAATGGCGATTGCAGATGAGGGTTTGCACAGAGCAGGTAAGTATGACGTGTTTATTATTTAGAAAAAAAAAAGAATGTTTACAGTTAGATGAGATTCTGTCTTCTCCAGTTCTGATAAATTCCCCTCAATATCTGCAGGTATTCTGTACTCACATGGTACCCGAATGGTAATGTACTCCAGTTTACTGTTCTGCAAACAAGCAGGTTGTGTGTATGTGTGTATGTATATGTGTGTGTGTATGTGTGTATGTATGTGTGTGTGTGTATGTATGTGTGTGTGTGTGTGTGTGTGTATGTATGTATGTATGTATGTATGTATGTATATGTGTGTGTGTAAATATATATATATATATATATATATATATATATTTGCCTCCAAGATATTAATAAATACATTTCTTTTTTCCCCTGCTGAGCTCTCTCCCACATGTTTCCTCCCACTGAGGCCAGCTGTCAAGTTGACAGCTGGAGTTGCAGTCTGCCAGGATGAACCAATGAGAGCAGCTTCTGTTTGAATGATCACTGCGCCAGTCAGTTGCAGTAATCATTTCCTAAAACCATATAATACTGTTGCAGACTTGTTAGCGCAGGTCATTAGATTGACTGCCATTAGGGGTCCAGTCACACCTCTTAACGTGTGTGCACGGTTATTTAAAAGAAATTGCCTGGTAACACCTCAAATGCACTACAACACATGAAAAGCAAAAAGGTCTGAATGTTCAGACCTATTTAACCTCTAGTTTCCCCATTCACCTTTTCTTTAATTAGTTTTCTTTTCAAGTTTTTAAAACTGAACTCTTCTTTTCATATTTAGATTGGTCAAGCTTCAACCATTGTAATTACACATATTGCACACCTGAGAGCCCTGTAGGTAAGCTGGAAAGCACTGTAGTAGTTGGCGTTACCACGGTCATAGCTGCATACTTCTGTGTCAAGTGCCTCCTTCTCTGTACGCTAACCACAGGTCACTCGCTCTGCATTGCTGCCATTAACAGGACACCTTGTATATTGTTTTTTTTATGGTTTTTTTTCAAGGTGTTCTCTGATTGGATGAGATGGAGATTGTGACATCGCCTCCTTCGAACCTATCCAATCAGATAACATCTTGTATTCATTGAAAAAAATACAAGGTGTCTTGTGAATGGTGGTAGTGCAGAGAAAGAGACCCCTTGTGATCAGTTTGCAATGGGGCAACTGCTTGGCACAGGACTCAGAAGATCACGCAATCACTGTAGTATCCAGTGCCGACTACAGTGATTGTCCACTTCCACAACAGTCTTTCAGGTATAAGATATGTATACTTACTTAAAGATGAACCAATGTAAGCATGCAGTGTAAGAAAGTCATACCTGGAGCTCAGCTGTTCAGCTCTCAAGGTTTCCATCTTTCCATCTGCACATTCCTTCCCCAGCATCATTTTAAAAAAATACACACACACAAAAAAATTTTTATTTCATTTTCTAGAGGACCTGGCATTCAAGTTCTTGTAAGTCAGTGTAACACGGCCTGCATTCATGGATTTACATCTTTATGCATGTTCTGGTTTACACAAGTACCTGAGTATACCTGCATACAGCAATGTAAAGCCATTCTTGTCTATGGGGAAGCTGTACACAGTACCTGTGGCTCCAGGGCAGGAAAATATGCTCAGACATCACACGTTTTTTATTTTATTAATGTGGGAGCATTTATTCCGTTTTTTAAAAAAGGTGAACTATGCCTTTAATTCACAGATGCATTTGATCTATAGTGGACTTGCTTCAGGTGGGTTTTTCATCTACATATTATGCACTAGAAATGCAAACCTTTGAAGCGAAGCCTGTTGACAGGTCTTTACATGGTGGACTGGTGGGAAGTATTTTACACAAGACAAATAATGATGTTTGTACTATGTGCTCAGCTCACAGGAAGTGACAAGGGCATTGCATTTCTAGTATTTTCTGTACTTGCTGAAAATGTTCTTAGCCTGAAAAATAAAAATTAATGCAGCCACCACATGTAAAAACTGGTAAGTTGCAGTATATTTTTATGTTTAGATTTGCTTTAAACTTTCATTATGGATTTTTGGGGTTTATTCAGATGTGTGGCCAGAGGATGGTAACAGCAGGTGGTTATGCCACAGTTTTACCACCTAACCACCCACCTGAACAAGCCCATGTAGCTGTTCAGGGCTGTACAGATGTCGCAGTTGCTGAAAATAATTAAACTCCGTGTCATGTTTCTTAGGCAGTACTGCCGCTGAACATGACCCATTCAAGTTCAGAGATTTGGCCTTTTGAGGGTTAAAACAGGCAGAAATGAGGCCACATATCTCTTTCCATTCGCCTGTCAACTGCCCTATGAAAAGGAATTCACTACAGATTGCTTTTCAGAGGGGCGACAAGGGCTGCTGCATGTCTGAATAAGTGCTGAGTCCAGTGGTAGGAAAGGTTTAGATTTTGTGTTTAATGCTGGCCTCTGCCAACTTCAGGCTGATGATACTTCCTCAGAGGCTATGTTGTCTCATAAGTGTGGCTCTCAAATGATCCCTTCAGCTCTCCCCTGGAGAACATGGGCAGTCGGCTCCCACTACGTGTTTTACAGGCAATTTCAGGATTTCGATTTGCAGTTTAGACCTTCATCATGCAAGGCTAGAACTTTCATAGCGTATGCATAGCTTTTAGACTTCTCTTCCATTGTTTTATTCATAAGGAGATGATTTCCTGCTGTGATTATTGGGGTGATTTTCTGGAACTCGGTAGAAGGCAGATAGGACCGTTGTGATAAATAAATGGCACTGGACATTTTAGTGTGAATACAGTGTTCCTCCTGTGAGAACAGCAGTTAATACTTGTTCAGACTCCATCACAGTTGCATTGTTTCTGGTAGCCGATTCTGTCCTCCTGGGGGATAGATGGGAATGCTGCTTGTCTGGTTTTATCTTCAAAGCATCTGTTTTTGCCTTTGGATGTAATTGTATGCTGTGAGGTCATTCTGCTATGTAAAGTGATGGTGTGTGCTTCATTTGCACAACAAAGCCGCACTCCCGCTTTTTTATTTTTCTCTTTGGTTTTACAAGCGCTCACCCCTGGGTTAGTGTTGTAGATAAAATTTCGATTTGCACATATCCAGCTTTATTAGAGAGATCAGATTTTCACTGATTAGGGGGGCAAACAGAGGTAATTTATATGTCATGACTATAACAAAGACCAGGGACAGCTCATGTGCTATAGAGCATCTGTCACCTAAGTGGAATCCTAGCAGTCGGACTGTTTGCCTCCCACTCATCTGATTGTTGTAGAAATATTATTATAATACAGGATTTATATAGCGCCAACAGATTGCTCAGCGCTTTACAAACTGAAGGCAAACATTACAGTTACAATACAATTCGGTACAAGAGGAATCAGAAGGCCCTGCTCGTTAGAGCTTGTTACCCCACTCTGCTAATCCCTCCACTGGCTTCTGCTCACCCAACGAATAAAATTCAAGATATTTACAAAGCCATCCACAGCTCAGCCGCCATCTACATCACTAACCTTGTCTCTAAATACTGATCAAATTGTTCTCTTCGTTCCTTCCAAGACCTCCTGCTGTGTAGCTCTTCTGTCACCTCCTCCAATGATCGCCTCCAGAACTTCTCCAGAGCCTCTCCCATCCTCTGGAACTCCCTTCCCCTATGTCCACTTTTAGACGATCACGAAAACTCATCTCTTCAGAGAGGCCTATCCTACCCCCACCTAGCAACTGTACATATATTTTCTCCATTAGTCCACCCCCCCCCCCCACAGTTATTGCCTTTTTGTATCAATTGACCCTCCCTCTAACAAGCATGACCCTCTGATCCCTCCTGTATTATTTTTTTGTATTGTAATTGTACTGTTGACGCTATATAAATCCTGTATAATAATAATAGCGCTTACAATCTAAGATATTAGAGAAGCAATCAAATTTTATAAAATACCAGAGCTGGTTTAGGGTTAAGACCATACTTGAGGTGAAAACCAAACATTCTGTCGATCGAAAAACGAAAATAGCTCATACGACCGTTTCAACATTTTGTTTTGTTTTTCTAAAAAAAATCCAGCGTGTTGGATCAGGCACTTTAAGTTGCAGCACAAAAATTGCGGGTCACAGCTGGCACACTAATGATGTGAAAAACAAACAATTTAACGATCAACAATAATTTTCGCTTGGTTTTCGACTCATCTGTGGCCTGCTTTACCATCTAACTTTACCCATAACAACTTGAAAACAAATAATGTTCTTTAGCAAGGAACATTCCACATTAATAATTATGCTACCAAAAATGAGTGTGTGCTGAAAATTGCCTCCAACATTGCTCCTGTTTCTTCTTGCTGGAGGCTGCCTTTTTGCTTAAGCCCAGAGGCTCTGAGCAGCAGTAAATCTTTAGGTTGTCCAAAGATCGGCCTCTTTATCTTAATCACAGTGCTACACAATTGAGAGCAACTGAGCATGTGCAGAGCAGGATGAGACCGTGTACTACTGGATTTTCTTTTCAATGATGTTTATTCATTTTATAAAAGAAGGAGTTACAAGCAAGTTTTATACATCCATTTTCCATATACTGGCACCCGTCTGGGCTGATACAAGCAATGCACAAAATACAATTTTCCAGAATATATTACTGGATTTTAAACAGTATAGGCACTTATTTGTAATGTTTTACATAGCTGTACCTGGTGACCAATAATAATTTACATGGCATCCTTTCCATTGCTAATCCAAGGAACAAGGGATATATTCTGTATTTAAAGACAATGGATGAAGCTGCATAGACTAGTAGATGGTTTAGTGCAAATGAAGCCCAAGAATGTTGGGTACATTAGCCAATGGGCTCTAACATGTGAACTGATAGCAGCTATTTAAATTCTGTCATTTCTTTGTTTGTGTTCGGTTTATTCATTTGTATATATTTTGATTACACAATTTTATGGCTTTAAGCACTAATGAATATTTGCTAGATGTTAATGACACATGATGTACTGCATATTAGTCAATAAGGCTGTGCTGAGCCGATTGAGAAAAAAAATCAAAAGTTGGGAAATCCTCAAGCTGACTATGATCCCATTCTTTGATGAAAATGCACCTATTTGTTAAGGAATGGGTATCATAAGACAGGAAGGATGGGGACTGCTAAAATGTAATATTGCTGTGATATCAAGGTATTGAATAAGCAGTTTATTGGTTTTCGTATGATAAGCATGGATAACAGCCTTAGGATTCTGGAAAGAAACAGAAAACTCCCATAGGGAGGAATGGAATTTACCAGGGCTGACTTGCATGATTCATTGTAGCTGAGTACTAGTAATATTTAAAGATCTCTACTGTCGATGAGTAGATGGAAACCAGAACACAAGCAAACCAGGGAAATGCAGTCGGTGTTTCTAATTCTTAGTAATGTGTCCATGTGACACCCATTATAATACAGTATTTTCTTTTGTAATAGCTGGACAAATTGTCTTGTCCATTTTGAATGGAAAGGATGGCTTATTTTTAGTGGTGTTTATTTTCACTGGATGTTCCTACGTATTTTCAGGAAAACATATGGCTGTAACTCATTCTGCTTAGAGAATTTGCATATTTGCTTTTATTAGCAAAAATGGGATGTCTTCCAGCTTTCCCTGCCAAGATAATTTACATTCTAGCAGCAGACATTTAATGCCCACAATTGTTCTGGATAGAATTGTGTAATAAAAGTCTGGACCTAAATATTTTTCTGTTGCCATTGTCACACCTAGTAATTTTTTTTCTGCTATTGTGACTGATGGGAGAATCCTCTGCCAAATAATGCTGCATGTGTGACATGATTAGACCACTTAATATATTCCTACAGTAAATGATTCCCACTGCTGGACCCCCTTTATGCTTGGAGACATTGTCATCTGGCCCATTCAGGGCAAAGGAACTGTGCCACCCCCACCCAATACCAATTATACTCACTTAACCAGTGCTTCCTCACCACTCCTGCCACTGTTACAGCAGTAACAACACTCGGGTAAGGGGAACATGTGACCTCCTATGTGAGTATGCTGAGGTATTGCAACCAACTGTTAGGTCCGAGTACTGTCACATGACTTGGGGAGTGCATCCAACAACAGCTGACATCTTGGATTTTAGGACCCGCAAGGAAATGCTTGCAAAGTGAGTATAGTTAGTGCAGGGGTTCCTTTACAAAGACAATGCCATCATGTCCTGCATGGGCAAGGTGGTGGTGTTTCCCTAATCATCTAATTAATAAAGCCTCATGCACACAAGATGTTAAAAACACTGCTTTTAAAGGCGTTTGATGTTTTTTTATTTCTGCCTCTAAACACCCCACTATGTTAGCCTATGTGTCCATGCACACATACAGTGGGGCAAAAAAGTATTTAGTCAGCCACCAATTGTGCAAGTTCTCCCACTTAAAAAGATGAGAGAGGCCTGTAATTGGCATCATAGGTAGACCTCAACTATGAGAGACAAAATGAGAAAAAAAATCCAGACAATCACTTTGGCTGATTTGGAAAGAATTTATTTGCAAATTATGCTGGAAAATAAGTATTTGGTCAATATCAAAAGTTCATCTCAATACTTTGTTATATATCCTTTGTTGGCAATGACAGAGGTCAAACGTTTCCTGTAAGTCTTCACAAAGTTGGCACACACTGTTGCTGGTATGTTGGCCCATTCCTCCATGCAGATCTCCTCTAGAGCAGTGATGTTTTGGGGCTCTCGCTGGGCAACATGGACTTTCAACTCCCTCCAAAGGTTTTCTATGGGGTTGAGATCTGGAGACTGGCTAGGCCACTCCAGGACCTTGAAATGCTTCTTACGAAGCCACTCCTTCGTTGCCCGGGCGGTATGTTTGGGATCATTGTCATGTTGGAAGACCCAGCCACGTTTCATCTTCAATGCCCTTGTTGATGGAAGGAGGTTTGCACTCAATCTCACGATACATGGCCCCATTCATTCTGTCCTGTACAAGGATCAGTCGCCCTGGTCCCTTTGCGGAGAAACTGCCCCAAACATGATGTTGCCACCCCCATGACAGTAGGTATGATGTTCTTTGGATGCAACTCAGCATTCTCTCCCCTCCAAACACAACGAGTTGTGTTTCTACCAAACAGTTCTATTTTGGTTTCATCTGACCATATGACATTCTCCCAATCCTCTTCTGGATCATCCAAATGCTCTCTAGCAAACTTCAGACGGGCCCGAACATGTACTGGCTTAAGCAGGGGGACACGTCTGGCACTGCAGGATCTGAGTCCCTGGCGGCGTAGTGTGTTACTGATGGTAGCCTTTGTTACGTTGGTCCCAGCTCTCTGCAGGTCATTCACTAGGTCCCCCCATGTGGTCCTGGGATTTTTGCTCACTGTTCTTGTGATCATTTTGACCCCACGGGGTAAAATCTTGCGTGGAGCCCCAGATCGAGGGATAGTATCACTGCTCTTGTATGTCTTCCATTTTCTAATTATTGCTCCCACAGTTGATTTGTTCACACCAAGCTGCTTGCCTATTGCATATTCAGTCTTCCCAGCCTGGTGCAGGTCTACAATTTTGTTTCTGGTGTCCTTCGATAGCTCTTTAGTCTTCACCATAGTGGAGTTTGGAGTGTGACTGTTTGAACTTGTTATCAGTATAAAAGACACCTGTCCACAACCTCAAACAGGTGCCATTGATACAGGTAATGAGTGCAGGACAGAGGAGCCTCTTAAAGAAGAAGGTACAGGTCTGTGAGAGCCAGAAATCTTGCTTGTTTGTAGGTGACCAAATACTTATTTTCCACTATAATTTGCAAATAAATTCTTTCCAAATCAGCCAATGTGATTGTCTGGATTTTTTTTCTCATTTTGTCTCTCATAGTTGAGGTCTACCTATGATGCCAAATACTGGCGTCTCTCATCTTTTTAAGTGGGAGAACTTGCACAATTGATGGCTGACTAAATACTTTTTTGCCCCACTGTATTTGTTTACAGGTGTTTAGAGGCAGGAAAGAAAATCACTTGCACATTCTGAACAAAAGCATTTGGGCAGAAAAAACACAAAATGTCTTAACTAGCATTAACGCTAGATGCTGTTGTATGGTAATGCATTCTAATGGGCAGAATAAATGAATATGCCTCCCTCATCGACCTGATATCCAAATACCACCCAACACGTACTCTTCACTCCTCACAAGATCTCCTCCCATTCCCGACTCTAGTACTTCTCCAGGTCTTCCCCCATCCTCTGGAACTCTCTACCCCAATCCATCAGACTGTCATCTACCCTCCTCACTTTTAGGCGCACCCTGAAAACCCACCTCTTCAGGGAAGCCTACCCCGCCCTCAGCTAACAGCCGATCTCCTCCACTCCTCCTACCACTCCATCCCCCACAGCCATCTCCTCCTGTACCACTATCCCCTCCCTCCTAGATTGTAAGCTCCAAGGAGCAGGGCCCTCGAACCCCTTGTGCATTGTATTGGTACTGTATTGTCTCATGTACTGTCCCCCACTATAATGTACGGCGCTGAGCAAACTTTTTGGCGCTATATAAATGTATAATAATAATATGCACATGAATACACATGTAAAACGTGGCTTAAGCTGTGTTTTCCTCCCTGGAGGAATAGTGATAGAAGTAGTACCAGGCTGATGCAGGTATATACAAAAGGGAGGCAGGAACCCAGACATGGGACAGAAAGATCAGAATAGTAAAGTAACAGAGATAAAAGAACGATTGTGAAGTACAGGTAAAGGTAAGGATAGGAAAAATAAAGCTGGCCATACACTGAAATTTTTTTGTTCAGCCTGCCAAGTGAATGAAAAAAATCTGCTAGATTCCTTTTTCCATGACAAACAGCCCGGAATCTCATACTGTGGCTACTGATTGGATTCAGGTGCCGTTGGGGCTACCCACTTAATGAATGTGTTTGATTCCTTAGTGATGTTGTGCCGATGAGGCCATCCACTGATCAAATTTGTCTGGTTCCTTGGGATGTTGGGAGGAGTTGTGCTGACAGGGCCACCTGCTAATTGAATTTGGATGGTTCCTAATGATGGGAGGAGTTGTGCTGATGGGGCTACCAACTGATCCAATTCCAGCTGGTTCTTTAGGAACTGCCTGAAATTCGTACAGTGTATGGCCAGCTTTAGACACACAGGTAATTACAGTTGGGATGTAAACTGAGAGAGGTAGAATAGGGTTGGGGAAACACAGGTAGGAACTGATGCAGACACAAAGCTATTAGCTCCAGAAACAAGCCTGTACTGATCTCTCGCTCTATGCAGAGGATAAGCACTCTTTTCTGTGACAGTTCATACTTTGTACTCAAGTAGTTCTACAAACATATGAGAATGACCTAGCTGGTTGGACAATGATCTTTTGTATGTCGGCAATCCTTGATAATGGCAGATATCTTCTGGCTGAGCCTTCTAAAGAAAAGAGTTGATTGGCCTTGTTGGATTTTACCAACCTCTCTATCATCTAACTTCTTTCCCTGCCAGATAGGCTACCATTGAGGACTTCATCCACAAGGACATGTATGCAAACTAGCCTAATGCAACCTGCATGTCTGTATCATGAATTTGTTTGAAAAAATGTTTGGTGGTCAGATGATGCATGCATGGCTGGCCCCATTTGAATATTTATGAGCTTACAGGGTATAATTGATCCCTAAATGAAAGAATGCTAGGTTTGTAAAATAACCACTTTTTCAGATGTCCCATCTACCAGCTTGTGGGCCACATAGAACACAAGTGATTTGTACACATAATTACCAGTAATAAAGCAACTTATTGCTGTAGCCAAACCATTTTCTGCTTAGTTAAGTATTGTCAGTGTTCAGGTGAAAGCTAGATTACGGAACAGGTTTGACTTGTTTCTGAAAATATCTGTACTGGTATGGTACTGTGTTCCCTTATTTAACATAGTTACTTTCTTTGTGCCATATTTATATTTATATGTGGCAAACTTATTGATGGTGGTTTTATATTTGCATCTGCATTTTCTTATTTTCATTTTATACACCCCAGTATTCAGACCATTTAGTCCTGCTTCTGAATGCAAAATTGATCAAAAGGATCGAGATAATCAAAAATTGTTTTTGAAAGAGTGAAACAAAGTAAAATTGTGTTGGTAGGTTGCATAGTCCTGGCTGATCATTTTTGCTACCTAAAGCCCAATACACACATACCAAAAGTTGGTTGGTTCAGCAAGAACATGCTGGAAAACCAACAATCGATCAGCACTTGTAGCTAGTGGCAGGGAAAGTCCCCCTCTCAGCGTTCAATAGTCAGTAGAAGAGATTTCCATATGACACAGTGGGGTTGAATTACTATAACTGGAGAGTGCAAAATCTGGTGCAGCTGTGAATGGTAGCCAGTCAGCTTGTAACTTCAGCAATAAAGTTTTGACAAGAAAAAAAATTGGAAGGTGATTGGTTTCTATAGAGAGCTGTGCCAGACTTTGCACTGTCCAGTTTTAGTAAATCAACCCCATTGCTGTGTCGATGCAGGGATCTGTCAGGTTTTCTTTGTTAAACCCACTGGTTTCTAATTGGCTCCTGAGTGACAGTTCCAGGTTATATAATCCTCATATTCATTATGATCTGACATTAACTTTTCTGTAACCTTTTCACAGGGGCAGAAGTATGAAAGCATTGGGTCTGATGACTGCCACTTTCTCTATACAAGGTCACTACTGACACAGTCATACAGAGAAACATGTGCCATTCAAAAATATATTGGGGGAAAGCAATTAGAATGAACTATGTTGCTTATGATGTGCCGGGAATTTTATTGTATGTAGTCTGCCTCTATGTAAAGTGATGCTCCGACACCTTTCTATTACAGTGTCAAAGATGAGGACAACATATGTGACCAGAAATATCAGTTTATCTGTCACACACTGATCTATCCATCACAGTAATCTAAAGCTTGACATATACAGCTAGTTTCTGAATGAGAGAAAATCAGTAGATTTCTCAGTCCACACTAAACACTGTGAATGGAGGAATCTGCACTGCCAGCCAGCTTAAATAGGTACAACATTAGATGGATGACTGCAGTCCGGTAAAAGCAAACTTCTTTATTGTAATGATAATTGCGACAATAACCACAGGCGTGCAGCAGGAGAAGAGAGACTGCTAACGCATTTCTTGCTGTGATTAAGTGCTATACAACATGATCTGCATTAGTAGTCTCACTTCTCCTGCTGCTGGTTTGTGGTTAATGTAACAATTATTGTTGCAATAAAGAAGTTGGTTTTTACCGGACTACAGTCATCCATCTAATTTGGTACCTACTCTACAGTGATGAGCAGCTGAGTTTCAGAGGGGCAATGTAGAGTGTGGACCAATCTGGAGTAGTGTTTTGCTACCGTTGGCTGTTTAGCTGATAATTTTCTGCCCTGCAGAAGAGTAGATTTTTGTCAAGCTGCATGGTGCAGGCAGGTCTGCTTGAACTCTGGCCAATTCAGCTAGAATTCAAGACATGTATTGCCAGCTTTAGTGTGTATAAATATATTTTGGACCATTGAGTTGCCCATTCCTATTCTAAAGCTGGCACTGCACCTTTTCCATTTACAAAGAGCGTATCTGACAATATGCAGTGGATCTGGATGATCAGTGGAAAAATGATTGCTCTAATTTGTGATAATTTTAGATGAGAAGCAATTACTTGGGTATTTTTGGTATAAAGATTTTCTAAGTACACATAACTCATACCAACCTTTTATTTAGATGTTCTATTTCCAAGAATTTTACAAGAATGTTTGAAGCTGGCTGAACCAGTTTTTTGGATATCATTTTGCAGGACAATCTGTCAGTCATCTCTTTTGCTGTATGCCATTGTATTGCGTGGGAGATTTAGGCTTGTGCTGATGTATTCTTGCCTGTTTCGTTTCCTCTCCTGCTGCAGCATGGTTGTCCCAGCATGTGGTCCGTGAGATACAGACTGTGCTTTGATAACCTTCCTTGTTTGTCTTCCTGTAAACCCTTCATACGCTGCCATTTTTTTTCTATGAAACTCCGACATCCGTGGCAAATGCAAAGGTCATTTTCCATTACGATGTGGCCAAAACTATAGAATAGATAGATCCTGCAAAAATGGGATCTTGAGTCTGTATAAGCATATTTATCTCATAGTGATACACAGGAAATTGGTTTGTTTTATATACTGTATACAATTGTGTGTGTGTGTATATGTATGTATAATTACTGTGCAGTGATATGCAAGTGCAATTCTGCAGACTGTGAACATCTACTATATGTGTACGGCTGTGCTGGGTTTGCACATAAGAAGCTTCGGCTTAACAAGTTGGCTCAAAGAACGAAGGTACACAAAATGAGACATTTTATATGGGATTTTTTTAGTGGCAACAGTTAAGTACAATGCTTTACATAATAGATGGAGACCGCTACAATACAATACAATTAAATATAAGGGGGATCAGAGGGCCCTGCTAATTGAGAGCTTACATTCTTATTTGAGTACCAAAAAGCCGAAATTTGGGGTAGAAATTAGTTCAGAGGTTTCCCAAGCTCATCTCTGCCTACTAAACCATGGAGTTCAGCATTGTCTTCCTTCCAGCTGAAGTTCTCCTTTTGCTGTTTTGCTCCCATGTTACTATCCTAAAATATCCTCAGCATGCACAGACATGTTGCAGGTCTCTTCCAGGTCCCAAATACTTAAGAGATCAGTGGCATGTCTGATCATGTGTGGGATCCCCTGTTTATGCAGACATTCCATTGGTTTCATGCATGTGGGACCAGGCAGAGAACTGCGCATCCATTTCAAGATGGTGGTATGAGAGCATTGTGGCAGAAGGAGAACTTTGGCTGCAAGGAAGACAATACTGGACTCCATGGACTAGTACGGTAAGTATGTTGGCCCATTCAGGGCCAATTTTACTAAAACTGCCTATTGCGATCTGTGATGTGGAGGGCCACACAGCAAAAAATGTATAAAATGTCTTCTAAAATGTTCACGCTATCTGCCTGTTTGAACTTTGCATGTGTTGGTCATATTATTATTATTATTATACAGGATTTATATAGCACGAAGATTTTGCACAGCGCTTTACAATATAAAGGTGACAGTACAATTACAATACAGTTAAATACAGAAGGAATGGGAGGGCCCTGCTCATGGAGCTTACAATCTAAGTGGTACAAAAGGTAATAGCTGCAGGAGATGATCTGAAATAGAAACATCTTTTCCCCCCCAGTCACATCAAGCTCAACTTTGAAATCGTGCGACTTCATGTAAGTCGGGTGAGATGCCGATTTCAGGTGCGATTTGCAAGACATCTGCCACAGATATCTATGCAACTCGCACCAAAGGTAGTACATGTACTACTTTAGAAATCGGTGCGGCTCCAACCAAGTCAGAACCGCACTGATATACCGCTCTAATTGAAGACAATAGGGTGCGGCTTGGCATACGATTTGCAAATCACATGCCAAGTCACACCCGATGTGACCAGGGAGTTCTGTGGTAATGACATACATTTTCATTTTATACATCAGCATTGTAATAACAATACAAATAATAGTTCTATTTTAGCTTACTTGAAAAATCGCCTTGCATATTATAAGTGCTGCTTGTCTGCTGGTCATCTCTTTCCACAACGTCCTGGATTCCATGCATGCTTTGCAGCTTCTCTTCACTGTTTACTTTAAATTTCTAAGGACTACATATCCCATGCTACCTTGCTACCTGAAAACATAATTTCTTTACTGACTCTGCCTCCTGAAACTCCTCCTCTCAGCACTTCTGTAGATCAGAAGGCAGGCTCTGTGAAATGTGTGACACAGCACTGCTACTCACAGGGCATAGTGAATATGTGTCACAGAATTCAAGGAAGGAAATGTGCGGAGCTCTTCGCCAAGTAAGTTTGCAAACTTCGACAATGTTCATATGAATAGCAGTAGGCTAGACATTCAATGTGGAAATCCAATACGAATTTACATTTTGACCATAGATACCAGGGGCGGACTGACCATTTGAGCACTCGGGCACTGCCTGAGGGCCCGGGGTTAGTAGGGGCCCCATGAAATTCCCCTGGCACCTTTTTATAGGCTTTTTTTGGTTGTGCTTTGAGTGTGGGCAAGGACACAGGGGTCCCATGATCCGCTATTGCCCGGGGGCCCCATGAGTTGTCAGTCCGCCCCTGATAGATACACTTTAATGGGTGAAGGTTCTCTACAAGTCATAGTCTGCTTAGTTTCACTTTACCCCCCTCCACTGGACAGTGTGACCCCCTTTCCCTCTGCACATTGAATCAATTAATCTCAAGATGCACAGTCCTTCTCCTGGTCTCTGCTTGTATCTGTAAACTTCCACCTGTGTATATTAGAAGCGTGCGCCATTCCTGCACATTTCACCGGAGCTGGGGTAAATTATGTAATTTCTTTGAAATCTATCAGTGAAAAGAATGCCAGAGTAGAACTGCATCACTTTCCCCAGGTCTGAATTCCTCTAAATCTGTGCTGGCTTCAGTAATTAAATGAAAGCAGACTGTAGCAAATCCCAATCACAAATGTCTGTGAGGAAGATTTACATGTGCTGCACCTGAGCAGAGAAGATTACTTCATTGTTATGAAAATCCTTCCTTGTCATCCCCTCAATTAAATTTTGTTTGTGATCTTTGGCTGCCTTATTATGTTTCTGGCTGGTTTCCTGAACACATCCTGCGTTTGCACACAGACATTTCTACAAGTTGGTACAATAAATAATTAAAGAAGGACTCCAATCTAAACAAAACTGCTTTTATAGTTCCTAATGGCAGCACAGTTTACATTTCTTAGGATAACCCGCTAGCATTTCTCTTCATTTCCGATCCTGGAAGAGCTGCTAACAGAATGTCTTGTTCTACTAAAGAAGACAAACTGAATTTTGTCAGTACCAATCACTAATTGGCAGCATGATCATTAGGCTAGGTTTGTACTTGTGCGTCTGCATTTTCATGCGCTCATATTGAAATACACGTGGCTAAAAAAAAGCCCCTGTATGTTTTTCCAAGATGCACAGATGTGTATAGGCCCCATAGAAATAATGGTAATCCAGATGATCCTGCCATGATGGTTCTTGTTCAGGCTTTACTTATTAGGACTATTATGCACACAGGTGTATTGGGGCATATAGTGTAAATTATGGCCGTATTTGATTGCCCGGGAGCCTCAGGTGTTGCATATAGATGTCTATACTAATGGTGGGCCAAACACCCCTGTTCAGTTCGCGGTCGAACGTTCGAACCTAACTAAAGTTTGCCCGTGAACTTCAAATAGGGACAGTTCACTAAGTGGTATCTTACCACCTCTGAGTATGCAATAAGATACCGCACAGCTACTAAAATACTGCATGAGTTATGTTATATTAAGTCATGCAGTATTTTAGTAGTGAAAACATTCTTTAATGTTTCAGCTGTCAGTGGGGTTCCTCGCTGACAGCTGAATGCAAAAAAATGGTCGTGCGGTCCTCACCCATCCATACCAAGCCCTTCAGGTCTGGTATGGATTTCTAAGGGAATCCCCTACGCTATTTATATTTATAAAAATGGTGTGGGGGTCCCCCCTAAAATCCATACCAGACCCTTATTCGAGCATGCAGCCCAGCAAGTCAGGAAAGGCGGGGGGGCAAGCTAGCGCCCCCTCTCATGAACCATACCAGGCCACAAGCCCTTAACATGGGGGGGGTGCATGGGGGTCTGCGGGCGAGGGGGGGTTTAGAATCTGGAAGCCCCCTTTAACAAGTGGGCCCCCAGATCTCCCCCACCATGTGACTGAGTATGGGGTACATAGTACTGCTACTCATTCGTGAAAAAAAAAAAGTGTAGTGTAAAAAATGACAGAAGACAGTCTTTGACAAGTCCTTTATTAAAAATAAAAAAAATGTAGATCCAACATCAATCATGATGTCCGACGTCACTGCTGACCCAAAAAAAGAAAAAAAAATGCTCCGCTCTCAACACTGGCTCCCGCCGTCTGACAGCTGCATTGGCCTGACAGTTCTCTGAACACACGAGCGGCCGAAGTTCAAGTCGAACTTATGTTCGACTCGAACATCAAACTCAACCCTAGTATATACAAATGAATTACAAGATGCAGTTGTAAATATGTGTATACGCAGCTTTGAGGAATATGCATTGCTGGCCACATGTTTATGCTCGGAGCTGTGTATTTTCTGTCCAATCCCCACTGCATCCTGGTATTTGCAGGTATGCATTTAACATTCTCCCTGCTTCTCCTCAATATTGGGCTCCATTCACAGAAGCAGGAAGCATGCAGTATTTAGATGTGCAGAAACATTTTGCCTAAATGTCAAATGCAATCCTGAAACTGTCAATTTACTATACCATTTTGCGGTATTTACCACAAACCATTCAAAATTGCGTAATTAAGTAGTGGTTCAGGAATGTGGTATTTAAGATTTGTAAAAATATAATTTTGAGTAGTTTCTGCCTTTATGGATCAGTTCTCTCAACAGTAATGCATAGAAACCTATATGGAACTCATTGGCGTTGATTTACTAAAGGAAATTTTATTTTTCTTAAGTTTTGGCTAGAGTGGAGGTGGATTAGAACACCTATCAGGTTTTTATTGTTGTCTGTGCCCCCATTAGATTCACCGTCTCTATTTGTCTTGTTTATTGTTATCATTGAAAGTAAAAGAAAACCCCAAATTTTGGGTTGTTCCCAGAAAAGTAATAGAGGAAACATCTTCCAATGGGCACACATGGCAAAATATATAAAAAAAAAGTGACCCTCCCTTACTCTTATCTAAAATGAAAAAAAAAAGTTTTGCCAATAGTTCTATTTTTAAGTAAACTAGACTGCAGTTTGCGAGGAATAGTGCCCTATCATTAGTGTCAGTAGGAGGAATAGTACCCCATTATTGGTGTCAGTGGAAGAAATGGTGCCCCATCATTGGTATCAGTGGGAGGAATAATGCCCCATTATTGGTGTCAGTGGGAGGAATCGTGCCCCATCATTGGTTTCAGTGGGAGGAATAGTGCCCCATCATTGGTTTCAGTGGGAGGAATAGTGCCCCATCATTGGTTTCAATGGGAGGAATAGTGCCCCAATATTGGTGTCAGTGGAAGAAATGGTGCCCCATCATTGGTGTCAGTGGGAGGAATAATGCCCCATTATTGGTGTCAGTGAGAGGAATAATGCCCCATTATTGGTGTCAGTGGGAGGAATAATGCCCCATTATTGGTGTCCGTGGGAGGAACAGTGCCCCATATTAGTGTCAGTGGGAGGAATAGTGCCCCATCATTGGTGTCAGTGGGAGGAATAGTGTCCTATCATTGGTGTCAGTGGGAGGAATAGTGTCCTATCATTGGTGTCAGTGGGAGGAATAGTGTCCTATCATTGGTGTCAGTGGGAGGAATAGTGCCCTATCATTGGTGTCAGTGGGAGAAATAGTGCCCCATCATTGGTGTCAGTGGGAGGAATAGTGCCCTATCATTGGTGTCAGTGGGAGGAATAGTGTCCTATCATTGGTGTCAGTGGGAGAACTAATACCCCATTATTGGTATTAGTGGAAGGAATAGTGCCCCATTGTTGGTGTCAGTGGAGGGAACTATGCCCCACTCTTGCTGATCAGGGGAATAATGCCCCAAGGGCCAGATAAAAGCAAGCAAAGGGCCACATCTGGCCCCTGGGCTGCAGTTTGGAGACCACTGGTCTAATCCATTGTCAGAACATATGTCATATGTAGTGGAGATACTTTACTTTTTCACAATTATTTTTAGAGATATCTTCCCACTGATAAGTTCCCACTGACACCATTGATCTTTTTAGGTATCTGTAAGGGGGTAATTCCTCCCAGTGAACACAAGTGTAAGTAGCATTCATCCAACTGATCATCACACTAAGGCAGTGGTTCTCAACCTGTGGGTCGCGACCCGTTTGGGGGTCAAACGACCCTTTCACAGGGGTCCCCCAAGACCATAAGAAAACACATATTTCCGATGTGTAAAGAGCAGCTACTGTGTAGAAAGCAGCTGCTGTGTTGAAAGCAGCTACTCTGTTAAAAGCAGCTACTGTGTTGAAAGCAGCAGTATTGAAGGTAAAACGGCACTCATGAATTATAATTACTGGGTAAATAATGTTATGGTTGGGGGTCACCACAACATGAGGAACTCTATTAAAGGGTCACGGCATTAGGAAGGTTGAGAACCACTGCTCTAAGGGATCATGAGTTGTAGATATAATCATTTATAGCAGGGGTTTCCCGAGACTGGAAAGTTATTTCAAGGGTTCCACTGTGTTGAAAAGGTTGAGAAAGGCTGTTTGAAAGTGTAACTAAAGGCAAAACTTTCTTTTTCATTTTGGATAGAGTAATAGAATATAACCCTTGTAATTTTTTTTTTTTTTTTAAATCTGTCTCCACTGGGAGATGTCCCCTCCATTACTTTTCTGGGGACACCCCAAAATTTGGGATTTTCCTTTCATTTCACTTTCAATGATAATGGTAAACAGGACAAATGCAGAGGGTCAATCTCCCTAATGAGGGCGAATTAAAAAAATTCCTTTACTATTACTTTAAATACAAAATATATTTCTAAATGTCAAATATTGAGTGAAAATAGTATAAACAAATCACACACATATATAAAAACCCTTCTTCCACCAATAAAAAAGACAACATGGTATTTTGTATTGGTGAAAGAAGGGTATTTATATTATATATGATTTTTATACTATGTTCATTCAGTATTTGACATTTAGAAATATATGTTGTATTTACTTAATTTAACTTTAAGTTGTTTTTGTTACGTCACAAGTCCCTTGAAAGTAGCTTCCCTTTGACTGGTATTCCAGTCACCTTTCTTCTTTTGTATTAATACATTTGCTGCAGAGGCCACACTGTCTTACTGAGCTGGCATATTTCTACAGTTTAAACCATTGTACCTCTTTATTAGCAATAAAAACTGACAGGGGTTCTAATCCTTCTCCAATGTATCCATCCCACTGGATATCACATGAGATAAAATACATGGTTTCATGAGATAGTTCAGAAAAATACCACATGCGGTATTTTAGAAGTGTTTTTAGTGAATGCAAAAAAAAGTATTTTACTGCATTTCTTAAAGTCTTAGATACCGCTATGTGAATGGAGCCCATTGTTTTTGGTACATAGTAGCCAGTCTCCAGAACCAAGATGTCACATGTGGTGAGAGGGATACGGGGGACACGTGCTGTCGATACCTGGCAGCTGGAATCCCTGGGAGACCAGAGGCTGATGGGAAAAGCTGGTAGCATCTACTGAAAAGTGAAACACATAGAAGTGTGAAACACACACGTGTGTGTATGTAGATATTTATCCTGTTCAGTACTGTACATTCATTTTGATGGGGGAAAAATGAAATGTATTTAAGACATTTACTCTCCGGGTCAAATGTTATTTATTCATACAGAATAGAGTTAATCAAGAACATTTTACTTTATAGCCACTAGATGGAGCTACTGATCCTAGGAAATAAGTATTTCCTATATTATTAGTGCCATCTAGTGGCCATAATGCAGTATATTCCTGATTTACTGTATTTTAAATTTACTGTACAAAATAGAAAGCTTGAATATGATTGGTTGACAGGGGTAACATCAATATTTTGCAATACAGTCGGTAATATAACTATCAAGGAGGTATCTAAGATTATACCAGGACTGTCCTCAAGGTTTGGTAAAAAAAGTATGGATGAGTGGATAGTATTGTGCAGCAGTAGGTTATTACTAAGGATCAGTTCTGTGTGGACAGTGGGGTACTGGCCAAAATTTATGGAGAGTGGGAGATCCTTAATGATCTGCAGGGCCTCTGGAGGTCTATGTCGCTGGATACAAGGGATATTTTTAAGGTACTTGCAGTATCAAGAATAAATAAAAAGCACCCAGGTTTGTACAAATAAAAGCAGGCTTTCCTCTCAGAATTGGTTGTTAAGCCAAGCTCATAAATTGAATTGAATATCTTCTAAACACAAGTTTAATATTCCAGTCAATCATTCTTTGGCTAAGAAGATTGCCCAGAACAGCTCAGCCGTAGAACTTGTGCTTTCAACAGCAATATGATGAGTTGTTTAATTACATCACTACAATAATTGCATGTCTGATACTGCTTAATGAAATAAGCTGGCAGTAATTACTCCTGGTATCAGTGTCCCTGGCTACTAGGCATGCAGTGCTCCTCTTGTTGTGTCTGCCTCTGTTTGTAAAACAACTCTGATATTGCCACTCTTTGCACTCTTTACTGAAGGAGAGTTGTTCTTTGTTTTTATAGCTGACCTCCGAAGAAATGTTTAAAAACAATATTTAAACCAGTAATGTGTTGAGTAAAAATGATAGCCAACCTATCATAAAGGGGGAGAAAAAAAATCCCCCTTCCCCTGGTGTCAGCAACGCGCTACCATCCTTATCGCAGTCTGTTGGCATTTCGCGCATTCGTGTGACGCCATATCCGGGACGCCACACATGCACAATACCATCTACACTACTAGCAAGGGTGGAGGTTGCCTCCACGAGGACACCAAGGGAGTTTGGAACTAAGCGCCATTGTGGGTGGCCTAGTTGGCCATAGCGGTCCACCCACTTGCATGATCAGAACATCTTGGCCCTATAAATACATGCCATAAGTCAATACCTCTTTGCAGCAATATCTGTTCATGCTCGAGGACCAGCGACGTTTAAGTTACAGCTGCAGGTAATTTGGCAAAGATGTCTGTTACTCTTTGTAATGCCTATGAAATGTTTTGGCCTTGGACCCTTTGTTTCTTGGGGAATTTTTACAATAAAGCATCGTTGCCCTTATACCAGAAGCACAAGAAATTATATTGATGTCATTTTTCTAGGCTAAAGGAACAGTCAAGACATTAGACTGCTTAAAGCAGATAGGAAGTGTTTGTGAGATTGAACGTGTTTGTGACATCTAAAAATGTTACATTAGGCTGTTTAAATTAGATAAGATTTTGTTTGTGCATTTAAAAATGTTTATTTGTTTAATAAGTTAGAAATCTTTAAGTTAAGGGTAGATAACAAGCTGATTTGTGGCAAAAGTGTGATATTACGAGATAAGACAACATTTGCCAGTAAAGTGGCTGGGTGTGACTAATGGAACCTGTCTGCTAACTCCTCCTGGAGTGGGTGTGGTGCCCGCCCATTTCGGGAAAGTTGCCAAAAACAGGGTATATAATGAGGGGCCTGAACATGGTAAAATTGGGAGCCTTCCTAAGCGAAAGGGAATGCTCTGAAGCTGGGATTTTAGCCAAGGCTATATGGGCTCATCGAATTGGTTGTGTTTAAGGTTTCTCCGTGACCCCCTTTGCACTATGGGGTCTGTTCCTTCCTGTCTTCCCATAGCTTTGGTAATGTATTGATAGTATGCTGTGACACTGTCAAAAGATGTGTTTATTTCATGCTGTAGTGTTTACATTATTATTGGTGTGTGTTATTATGCAGATTGTGATGACTATAAGATATATCCTCCTGTGTGTCGTGTGATAATAAAAGTGGAGGTTTTGACAGTGCAAGAATACTGCAGTTGGATTCTGTTATTTCTTGGGAGTGCCGAATGAATGCTATGATGTGCCAGGGCAGGTGTTCATTTGGTAGTGGGTCTCTCACATGCTTAGAATAATGGTGTGAATGCTGGTTAAATCGTACCTGTGTGGTGTATGTGACTTGTTCTTGGTGTTTTAGTCCAGCATTGCATTACACTCTTTAAAGACCTATTTCCCTTTCTCTATTGACATAATTTTTATTCTTCATTTTCTATTGGTTTTATATTTAGATTCAACATATTCTGCCAGATTACCTAGTGTGGCGGCTTTCCTGCCTTCAGTGAGACTCTTAAGATATGGTTAGATATAATTATTCTCTTCTCACTGACCCTTTTTTAAATGTCCTTATCCATCATCAGTGATTAGAGCCTATGTTTAAATAATTTCCCCTTTTTCCTGTGTAGATTTTGTTGTGGGCTTTGGCCTTCTTTGGCCAGCTGTGACGTTCTATCTCAGCTCCCTGTGGGTCATAGGCCAGTGTGTTGTGAAAGTGAGGGTCCTCCAGGGCAAATTTTAAAAATGCACAAGACATTTTGTATTATTTACTCTGGTTATTCATGTAAGTGACACAATTTTTTTGTTACAACATATAGTGGATATAAAAAGTCTGCACACCCCTGTTAAAATGTCAGGTTTCTGTGATGTAAATAAAGAGACAAAGATAAATCATTTCAGAACATTTTCCAACTTTAATGTGACCTATAAACTGTACAACTCAATTGAAAAACAAACTGAAATCTTTTAAGGGGGGGAGTAAACATAAAAAACTAAAATAATGTGGTTGTATAAGTGTGCACATCCTCTTAAAACTGGGGATGTAGATGTGTTTAGAATTAAGCAATCACATTCAAAATCATGTTACATAGGAGTCAGTACACAACTGCCATCATTTGTGCCTCTGATTAACCCCAAATAAAGTTCAGCTGTTCTAGTAGGTCTTTCTTGACATTTTCTTAGTCGCATCCTACAGCAAAAGCCATGGTCCACAGAGAGCTTCCAAAACATCAGAGGGTTCTCATTGTTAAAAGGTATCAGTAAGGAAAAGAGTACAAAAGAATTTCCAAGGCATTAGATATACCATGGAACACAGTGAAGACAGTCATCATCAAGTGGAGAAAATATGGCGCAACAGTGATTTTACCAAGAACTGGACATCCCTCCAAAATTGATGAAAAGACGAGAAGAAAACTGGTCTGGGAGGCTGCCAAGAGGCCTGCACCAACATTAAAGAAGCTGCATGAATATCTGGCAAGTACTGGCTGTGTGGTACATGTGACAACAATCTCCCGTATTTTTCATATGTCTGGGCTATGGGGTAAAGTGGCAAGACGGAAGCCTTTTCTTTTGAAGAAAAACATCTAATTTTGCAAAAACGCATCTGAAGTCTCCCAAAAGCATGTGGGAAAATGTGTTATGGTCTGAAGAAACCAAGGTTGAACTTTTTGGCCATAATTCTAAAAGATATGTTTGGTGCAAAAAACAACACTGCACATCACCAAAAGAACACCATACCCACAGTGAAGCATGGTGGTGGCTGCATCATGCTTTGGGGCTGGTTTTATTCCGCTCGAACTGGGGCCTTAGTGAAGGTAGAGGGAATTATGAACAGTTCCAAATACCAGTCAATATTGGCACAAAACCTTCAGGCTTCTGCTAGAAAACTGAACATGAAGAGAAACTTCATCTTTCAGCATGATAACGACCCAAAGCATACATCCAAATTAACAAAGGAATGGCTTCACCAGAAGAAGATTAAAGTTTTGGAATGGCCCAGCCAGAGCCCAGACCTAAATCCGATCGAAAATCTATGGGGTGATCTGAAGAGGGCTGTGCATAGGAGATGCCCTCGCAATCTAACAGATTTGGAGTGTTTTTGCAACGAAGAGTAGACAAATATTGCAAAGTCAAGATGTGCCATGCTGATAGACTCACACCTAAAAAGACTGAATGCTGTAATAAAACCAAAAGGCGTTTCAACAAAGTATTAGTTTAAGGGTGTGCACACTTCTGCAACCATATTATTTTAGTTTTTTTATTTTTACTTTCCTCCACCTGAAAGATTTCAGTTTGTTGTTCAACTGAGTTGTATTGTTTATAGGTCACATTAAAGGTGGAAAAAATTCTGAAATGATTTATCTTTGTCTAATTTTTGTACATCACACCTGACATTTTAACAGGGATGTGTAGACTTTTTATATCCACTGTAAATGTTTTGTTTCAGATGTTCTTTCTCTATACTTTTATACATTTCTTTGTTTACTTGCTTAGGCCTCTTTCACATGGATGTTCCAGTCAGGTCTGCCTTCCCGTTTTTCAGGTGGAGCCTACAGGAACCTCCATTCTCCTCTATGGAGCGGCTGGTGTAAATGGCCGACATCCAGTCAGATCTAACCCGCAAAGAAGGGACGGATGGGGATTCAATTCCTCTTCTGTCCGTCGGATCGGGTTGGATGGAAATGGACAGGTGGTCTATTCTCATCCTACCACACATTGAGGAAAGCAAACTGCTCTGTATCTGCTCTACAGTAGTGGAGCGAACACAGACCTATCATCCACTTGCTCAGCGGGGATCCCCTAAACGGGCCCGCCCATGTGAAAGGACCCTTAGGCATTTTCACTGCTATTTTGTGATGGAGATACTGTAATTGAAATGTGTCAGAAGGTTTGTGGTTTACAAGAATAATGCTTGACATACATTGATGCTGTATTTGCATGTATAGAGTCCAGAGTTTTTACTAAAAAACTTTTATATTTTTGTACAATAAAATGTTTTTGTTTTATTCATATTTCCTAAAGTTGTCACCTTTTTTGGCTGCAACAAAGTCCCAGGGAGTTGTTCCTTTCTTTTTGTTCCCCTGGTGCCTTGACTTACTAATAGTGCTACTTCCTGATCCATCCTGATCCCTGAACTTCGGGGAAAGTAAAAATACTCCCTTGTGATAAGGCTGCCCCCACACTGCAAGGTTTAAATGCTTGTTAAAGCAGAATTTCATCTAAACTGCTACCACTTTTTTTGGGGGGGTGGGGGGGGTAGGTACCTAGTTTTGACATGTACCCGCTCCCACTTTCACCCTAATTGCCTAGGTGATCTGAGCAGAAGTTGGTCCCATTAGCCCCCCCAACCCGCCCGCCCTTTGCCTGCAGGTCACGGGTCCCAGAAGACTGCAGGACCATTCACAAAGCTCAGTGCAGCTACCGCATGTGCAATGGGGAGCCGGCTGCGAAACCGCAGGGGTTCACAACCGACTTCACTTAGTAAACATGCCAGCTTCGGGGACCTGAAGACTGGCAAAGAACCAGCCCGGGTGAGGACAGTGCTGGATCCCTGGACAGGTGGGTGTACTACCTGTGGTCAGCAGCCACGGTATTTGTAACCGATGACTTTTAATTTTTAAAGGGGAAACTGAAGCTCCTCTTTAGGTGCAGAGGGAACAAAAATTTACATGATCCTTAGCTCCTGAAGCTCACTCCCTAATGCAAGACCGGTCCCAGCAGCGTTTTCTCACCTATGCCCTGGAGGTTGCAGGTCCCCTGACATCATCAAGACTGATGCAGGGACCATAGCCCTGTGCTGGACATAACAAGAACAGTCCACTGCTGGTGCTTGGGGGAGCACCAACCACCGTAGGAGCAAGAGCTCGGGAAAGTAAAACTGCTTTTGTGTCCTCTAGACCTAAAAGGAGCCTTTTCAGGCTTTAAACTTTATATGTATTATTGACCAAATCTGAATATTAATACCTGCAGCTATTGCCACCACAGACAGCCAGGAGGTCACCAATGGGCTGTATCAGTTTACATAAAAGTTTCTGGTATGATGGGAGTATTGGATCAGTATGTGTTTGCCCATTTTAGACATGGTTTTTATTATTGTGAAGATGGAATCAGATGTAAACTTTCACCTTATCTGCAAATAGGATCTGAAAGTTGTAATAGAATGGGTGGCTGTGGATAGAACACACTGATCTTAGCTGAGGCACTTTTCAGAATGCAGTCTGGTAAGCTATGGGGCAGCATGAAAACTAGTTTCTGATAGGTTACTTATTTCCCCATTTGTGACTTTGTCTGTCCCGGAGGAATGTGTCCTCCTCTGTCAGTGTTACTGAAATAAGAACTGTCTGTACTGACACAAATCCTACTTTTCATTCTTTGTAGTTTTTCAGTGTAGGTCTGAAATCTGACAGGGTGATAGATGAGGCTCATTGCAATCAATACAGCCATTAAGGTGGACCTCTAGTAACTTTTACTGATTAAAACTTTGTAGCAGGTCACAAGGTGAGTGACTGTAGTAGCGGGAGGCTATGTCAGATATTCGGGAGTATAGCCGAGATCTGCACAGGTACAACAATCTATGATTGTGCATTGTGTGAGCTGACATCTCAGTCCACCAAAGTAAATGCTGAACCTACATGATGCCTGAACAAGGATGGCTCTGACCTTTATGGAGAGAAAATCAGAAAAAGGTATTGGTAAGGAGAGTCCTGTGATCTCTGTCTCTGTCTGTATGTGTTAGGCCTCTTGCACACTGCAGTTTGAAAAAGCTAAGTACGTGTTTTTATTTTTACTGAAGTAAAAGGTAGCCCATTATTTACAATGAAAAATCTGAATTTTTGGTCAGCAGTTCACGCCGCATGTGCGCGAATACCCAATTATGAGCATAAATATTAATGAATTTTCCCTAAGAATATATTGTACGCACATAAATACACATGAGTACACGCCTGCAATTACATTTTAAAAAAGCAGATGCTCAAACATCAGTACCGTGTGCAAGAGGCCTTACACGTACACATTACCTAACATACATGCACTGAACACTTCAATGATCCACTTAAAGTGAACCTGTCTTGCCCAGCAAAGTGTGTAAACAAATGACGGGTGACGTGCAGGCATGGTGTGTCTGCTACTACCAGTGCTCTGTTCTTTAGAGTCCCAGGATGGACTTGTACACAAGGCCTCAACTTCGAGATCACCGCAAACCTCCCCTGGTGACTTCCTCTTCTGTTACTCGGCTCTTGTTAGGAGATGACCTTCAGCAGAGGAAGGGCCCGACTCAGCATATAAATGTGTAGGAGAGATACAGTTCTCTTGTATAATTCCTGTACTTCATTTTTAAAGTGATACTGAAAACTTCATTTTTTGTTTTCACAATTTCTGCTGCTGAGGTGAAGAATTACAATGGATGTAGTGTAGTAACGTTGTCCTTTCCTGGTCCTGCTTTCCTCTTACAGGGGGGCTTCTTTCCCTTGCAGGGTCCTTTTGAAGCCACCTTTCATGTGCACTCCCTGGATCTGACTACAGGGCAGCATGTGGATCCTGCTTGTACCGATGTGCACAGACAGCTCGAGAGGACAACACTCAGCAGACATTTCTCTGATTAAGGCTCCATGCACACGGGGCGTTTTGATAACGCTGGGAACGTTAGCTGTGTAAAATCACGTTAAAAATGTGAGGGTTTTTTTCAGCTTTTTTGCATTAGTGTTTAGCGGCGTTTTGTTGCATTTTTCCACTTTTGCGGTTCTTAGCGTTCTTTAGCTGGGTTTTTTACGGAAAAAAAATGTTATGCTCAAAAAACGCCGGTTTGCGGCGTTTTACCATTTTTCAGCGTTAGAGCGTTTTTACAGCTAAAAACTCCTCTAGAAACCCACTAGTCCTGGGTTTTTTTTCCAGCCATAAAACATTGATTACAGTCTATGTGTGCATGGACACATAGGATAACATGCTGGGGGGTTTACTGGCTGTAGAAAAAAAATGTCAAAAGCCAAAAACAGACACTGTAAAGCATCAAGTGTGCATGAGGACTTATAGTGGCAATATCTTGGGAGCCGCCATCAATGGCTTACCTCAAAGGAGGAAACAGAGGCATGATGTGTGTGTGTGTAGACACGGCTGCTTGTGCATGCCAATCAGTCAGTGTCCCCACAATTGGCACATTTTTTACCCCCTGCTTTACCTGGTTGCAGGTCTGGCACAGTTAAGATGCTCACCTGCCTAGAGCAGCGTTTTTCAACCACTGTGCCGCGGCACACTAGTGTGCCGTGAGATATTGTCTGGTGTGCCGTGGGAAAAATTCCAATTTCATCTGTAACATGTGGCTTCGGCTCACAAATAGACCAATCATTAGAATCTAATGATTCAGTGGTCGGCAAGCCGCGGCTCGCGAGCCACATGCGGCTCTTTACCCAGTCTAATGCGGCTCTTCTGTGTGCCGGGCGCCTGCTCCCCTCCCTCCTCTCGGTCGGCCGCTCCCCTGCCTCCTCTCGGTTGGCAGCCCCAAAAGTCCGCGCGGACCTTTTAATCCGGCTTGCGGATGTGGCTGTCAGGATGTGTGTAGGCGGGGCAGCGTGCCGAACGTGAGGGGAGGGGAGCTAGGCTCCTCTCACAGTCCGCCCTGAAGACCCGAACGGCGCGGGAAGACAGCGAGAGGAACGCAAAAGGTAAGTGAATTGACACGGGGGACTTGGCTTACTAGAAGGGGGGGGGGGAATAGTACTGTGGGGGATGAAATACTATATGAGGGATGAATTACTTTATGAGGGATGAAATACTATATGGGGGGATGAAATACTATATGGGGGATGAATTACTATATCAGGGATGAATTACTATATGAGGGATGAAATACTATATGGGGGGATGAAATACTATATGGGGGGATGAAATACTATATGGGGGGATGAATTACTATATGAGGGATGAAATACTATATGGGGGGATGAAATACTATATGAGGGATGAAATACTATATGGGGGATGAATTACTATATGAGGGATGAATTACTGTATGAGGGATGAAATACTATATGGGGGGATGAAATACTATATGAGGGATGAAATACTATATGAGGGGATGAAATACTATATGGGGGGATGAAATACTATATGGGGGATGAAATACTATATGAGGGATGAAATACTATATGAGGGATGAAATACTATATGAGGGATGAATTACTATATGAGGGATGAAATACTATATGGGGGGATGAAATACTATATGGGGGGATGAAATACTATATGGGGGGATGAAATACTATATGAGGGATGAATTACTATATGAGGGATGAAATACTATATGGGGGGATGAAATACTATATGGGGGGATGAAATACTATATGAGGGATGAATTACTATATGGGGGGATGAAATACTATATGAGGGATGAATTACTATATGAGGGATGAAATACTATATGAGGGATGAAATACTATATGGGGGGATGAAATACTATATGAGGGATGAAATACTATATGGGGGGATGAAATACTATATGAGGGATGAAATACTATATGAGGGATGAATTACTATATGGGGGATGAAATACTATATGAGGGATGAAATACTATATGGGGGATGAAATACTATATGGGGGATGAAATACTATACGGGGGATGAAATACTATACGGGGGATGAAATACTATACGAGGGATGAAATACTATACGGGGGATGAATTGCTATGGGGGATGAATTACTATATGGGGGATGAATTACTATGGGGGATGAATTACTATATGGAGGATGAATTACTATATGGGGGATGAATTACTATATGGGGGATGAATTACTATGGGGGATGAATTACTATGGGGGATGAATTACACTATGGGGGATGAATTACACTATGGGGGATGAATTACTATATGGGGGATGAATTACTATGGGGGATGAATTACTATATGGGGGATGAATTACTATATGGGGGATTAATTACTATGGGGGATGAATTACTATATGGGGGATTAATTACTATGGGGGATGAATTACTATGGGGGATGAATTACTATATGGGGGATTAATTACTATGGGGGATGAATTACTATGGAGGATGAATTACTATGGGGGATGAATTACTATATGGGGGATTAATTACTATGGGGGATGAATTACTATATGGGGGATTAATTACTATGCTTACTATGGGGGAATATTACTATACTTACTATGGATGACACATACACATCATTCATCTACTCTTGGTCCGGCCCCCGGGTCCAATTATAAAATACTTTATTATTTCATAATAAAGTAATTATAAAATAATTTCTTTGTGTTTGATTCCTATTCAAGAGAATTACTTTATATATAGTCAATATAGGCACAGAGGTAAATTTTTTTAACATTTTCTAATGGTGGTGTGCCTCGTGATTTTTTTCATGAAAAAAGTGTGCCTTTGCACAAAAAAGGTTGAAAAACACTGGCCTAGAGGACCCAGCATTGTCCTGCTGAGATCCTCTTTTCTTCTGCCACCGCTTGGTCCTAGACTGCTGTATTCTTCTGTGACGTCAATGGGTAGCTGCCGGCTCTTATCGGCATATGGCTCTCCTGATGATGAGCCGCTAGGCGCCCCCCCTCCTTTCTCAATGAAAGACTTTGCCTTCTGGGATATGTGATGTACATATCCTAGGTGGCACAGCCAACAAAGTGCATGTCATTCACCTAGAAAAAAAGCCCTATTTGCACAGTAAAGGGGATGGGGTGGAAAGGAGGAAACATGAAATTGAGGGTGAAGATCCACTTTAGCCTGGTGGGAAGGCATTATTTATTCTCCTATGTAAAATCAGCCTTTATCAGTGTGTTATGGTTCCAAAATACAAAGCTTTAGTGCTAGTTTAATGTTGTTGTAGCTCCTGGAGCAGGATCATCCTGAACCTAGGCTGGTGTCAGACAGGTGGGCTGAGCATCCCTCTGAGGGTATCACGCTGTCGGCCATTTTGGATATGGTTCATGTGAATGCTTTTAATTGTTCTACAGCTTGTACGTAGGATCCTATTTGTGCAAATAAAGACGTTTTTGATACGTATTGCACCGAGAGGCACGTTTTGTCTTTCTTGACCCTGTCTGGCACTACATTTTGAGTTTACATTTAAGTTGGAGTCCGGGAAGGTCCATGCTTTGGGGCGTTGTAAGTGAAGCCTGCCAGTGCTCTACATTATAAAGCTGGTTGGGACCCCCTGTAATTAAGGGGTCTCCATTTCTGGTAAGCCTCCATTCGTTACTTTGGTGGTGGTAGGCACTCTGGTGACCAGTTGAACCAAGTTTATTTTCATGTACAGCATTGTCTACAATAATACCATTGATTGTGGAATTTTCTTCTCTTACTTGTGGACTATGGTTTATGTCTATATGGACTTTTTGTTATTTTTTTTTTGTTTTTGAAATTTTTCTACTAACCTTTATGTATATTTGAGGTGAATTTTTTGCACATTGAGATCTGACCTATCCTCAGCCTTGATCACTCTTCAGAGGTGTGAGGGTCTTCATAGGGCTCATATATAATGCATGAAATTTTAGGTTAATTTGACCACATATTACGGTTTCTTACATGTATTTATGATTACTGTACTCAGTTTAATCAATTTATTTTTTTCAAACTTTGATTGCCCTTCAGAGGGGTGAGGGTCTTCATAGGGTATATTTATGCACTCATTTAGTTTACCTATTATAGTGTTTTATTTTCAATTTTGATCGCTTTTCAGAGGTGTGATGGTCTTCATAGTGCTCACAGTTTTAAGGGTTCACCTAGCACAGTATCCATTTGAATTGAAGGTGACTCTGCTGCTAGCAACGCAGTTTGCATCTAATATCCAGAATCCGTAGGCAGCCCATAGATGATTTATTTTTTTCCGTTCAAGCAGGAGGTTGATTTAAGAAAATTACTTGATTCCCTTAACAAGTAATTCGAATGAATGGGGGAATCCTCCTCCTGTACCTTTGTTCACTGATCGAACGGAAATTTTCCAACAGGCTGGTTGTACAGAAGTCGATTGGTAGACCAATGTCTGTACAACCACCCTGCATATATATGGATCGTAATTCATTCAGTTCCTGATGAACCGGCTGAATTTCGATCCATGTATGGCCGGCTTTAGCAGGCACATGAATCTGAAGACAAGCACAGGTGTTTGCATGGAGCCTAGTGCCTGGACTGTAGCAGTAAGATTAGTTTCTGCACATTGGAGGCAATGACATGTTCAATATAAATAAAGCCATTAGATTTAC
The DNA here is from genome assembly GCF_062004578.1 of Staurois parvus. Classification (NCBI taxonomy): domain Eukaryota; kingdom Metazoa; phylum Chordata; class Amphibia; order Anura; family Ranidae; genus Staurois; species Staurois parvus. The sequence continues at coordinate 4,365,074 of NW_028318130.1, forward strand.
TACTGCTGCATGCGGCATACTGCTTGTAAGTGGATCTCTGTCAGAAGCAGTTAGAGATCTGAGCTCTTATCAGAAGGTAAGGCCGTACCAGGCTTTCAGGTGCCACGACTATCTAAGAAAACTCACCTAGATAATCTGTGTTTAAACAATCGAAAATAAAATGTTTAATCCAACCTGCTTCTAGGCACATCTACTCATTAGTGGATATTTCTACAATACAGAATGGACCACTATATTATGGTAGATAATGCTAAACATTTACATTGCTACACTATGGATATATCCTATTTCTATTCTATTCTATATACTTCTTTACAGTACAATGGTAGGATATTCGATGTCACCTTGGGGACCTGGGACTTGTATTTAGTTGCTCTATTTATAATGTCAGCCTATTCACACAAATTACCTAGTTACCTTCCCTCTGTACATAGACCGATGTGCACACAATAAGAGGAGTGCACACATTTGTTGAGCCGGATAACCAATGCGCCTAAAAATGTTAGCAGACGCCTACGTTTTTTTGGCTTTCATTATTTTGTCAGAGGATTGTGTTCCCGAGTCCTTATAATTGACTGCTGACTGAGCAGATCCTGCATTCATTTGTCCACCAGCTATACATATATTTTAGGTTTTCTGCCAGAGAATAAAAGTAGTCAGTGGGCTTTTTTAACTTCTTTTTAAAAAGCAATTCAAGGGAACAAATTAAATTGATCACTGAGTCATTATGCTATCCAGGAAACATTTATAGCTGTTTATAGTCAGAAAGGCCATTCAATTTACGTTAACCTGAGGTCTGTGTAGGTCAGATGTTCAGAGGACTCCTTCTATGTGGAGTGTCTGCTTCCAGAATCTGTGCTGTGTTTATTCCTCTCACTCTGCATGATCAGTTCCAGTTAGGCCTCATTCACACAAGCGCAGGTGAATAAACCTGGCCATACATGGATCGAAATTTGGCTGGTGCAGTAGGGACCAGCAAAATTTCAATCAATATATGGGCAATCTGGATGCACAGAAGTCGATCTACGACTTCTGTGCAACCAATTTGACAGGTTTTTCCTGATCGATCAGGCTATAGACAGCAGCACTAATCAGTGTATTCTGACAGCGGGGAAGAGTCCTCACCATCAGAACACAATAGCACAGCAGGAGGATTCTCCATCGAATGTGTGGATGGGGGAATCGAGTCGTTTTTTTTTTTTTTCATTCAACCCCAAAAAAAATCGTGAATGTAAGGGCTGCCTAAAGTAGGACATAGATGGGTCGTAAATCGGCCAAAAATTCGTCCGAAAGAATAATCGGCGGATTTTCGGATCATTAGTGGGTGAATTGGTCAGCCGTTTTTCGTGATTTTGACACATTTTTTTAATCGGTCATGTTGGAAAAAAACAGCTGATTCTGTCCTTCGGCCGATTTTCACTGCAATGATGGGCAAATCGGATGATCTTTTTACTGATTAAAAAAATGTGTCTGAGCCGTGACCTGCAAGAAAAGAAGAAAAAGAAGAAGATGAAGAAAAAGAACATCTGTATCTATTTGTATCCATTTCGGATACAGATGTTTCTATTCGGATACAAATAGATACAATGTTGCAATCGCTATACTTTGAAATGTCAAATATAACAGCGGTGTCCCTGCAGAGAGCTCCGCTATTATATTTGACATTTAAAAGTATAGCGGTTGTAACATTGTATCTATTTGTATCCGAATAGAAACATCTGTATCCGAAATGGATACAAATAGATACAATGTTGCAACTTTGCTATACTTTTAAATATCAAATATAATAGCGGAGCTCTCTGCAGGGACATTGCTATTATATTTGCCGGCCGTAGACGGGACGAAAATCAGCTGATTTTTTTTTTTTCTTTCTAACAATGGTGGTAACGTCGGCCGACTGAACGACCAATTTTTCATTTTTTTTTTTCTTTTAAAATGGACGGTTTTCTCCCCGTCTATGGCCTGCTTAAGACCTACGTTAATGCATCTTGAGCTGCTTGTAGGCAGCCTATGTTAGTCAATGGAGATGCAGCAGCTTTAAGGACACACCTACAAATCCAAGTCTGAACGGCTTGCAGGGACAGGTGTACAGTCCAGAACATACACAGTCCTTATCTAGAACGATGCACCTGTCCCTGTCAAACTCGGTTGTGTCCGTAAAGCTGCTTTGTCTCCATTCACTGTAATAGGTTGCCTAAACACCGCTCCAGGCAAATTAAAGGCACATAAACCCACTCCTCATTAATGCTGTAAGGACCTTTGCATACTATTGAGGCCTTTGAAATCGTTCAGAAGATCTGGAATCTGATTTGGTTTTAGTCAGACTTCATACAGATTTTCTCAAGCTCTCGTGTTGGAGAACAAGTGTTGTGATTTGGTGCTCTACATCAATACCAGGATGAAAGCTTTAAACCTCACCTCCAGCTAATTTTTTTTGTTTAAATAGGGTCACTCCTCCAATTTCAAAAGGTTTTGCCAAGCACTACTCACTGCCCCCATACATCAGATGGCTCTTCCATCCTGTGCCACTGTTGGGTGTTGGGCAGTATCATTTAACCCACCTCCTGTGAGCCCATGGCATGATGGCTCTCAGAAGAATGCTACAAAGAAAGGTGTCGTCATTCCATCTAAAACTAAACAAAAACCTTTGGCTTAAAGTGTTACTAAACCCACAACAGTAAAATCAGCCTGTATATGCAGTAAAGCATGCTTATTATACTCACTGTGGAACCTAAGGGGTTACTCCTCTGCATTGTTTAAAAATGCTGTTTGATCCTGACTGCTGTGATCCTCACCTTCTTCCAGTGTCACTCTTTTATCCCCTCATAAGACATATGGTGTGGAGACACTCTACACATGCTCAGTTTAGCGTGCATTACTAGAGAGGTTTTTTTTTTCTCTTAGGAAAGTGCATGTGATTAGCACAGGGCCAATCAACACTGTCCGGACAGAGGTCAGGGGTCCTGCATCCTCCTAGAACAGAAAGAAAACTCCTCCTACAAGCTTTAACCAGTGCTCTGCTGAACACTGATAGAAGTCACAAGATTGCTCTAACTGCTGATGAGAAAAGGTTTTTAACAGTTTATATTTAATAAAATAATTGCATTTCCATGTTCTGTGAACTGTGGGAGACCAGATATAGTGAATGCAGGGTCATGGGTTTAGTAACACTTTAAGTTGTACTTTACATCTTCACTGAAAAATGCTTTCTTCCAGGGGCCTCTCTGGAGTAGAAACAAATGGTACAAGTAAAGCCGACTCCATTCTGTACTGTAATACATTACATTGTACTGTGCAGTATCAGTTTTAGTGAAAATACATGCATGTGTAAGATGATACAATGTATATAACCAGTACTACATGTTATTTCCATATTCACTATGTTGGACGGTCGCATGCGGTGGACGGTTAGAAAGGGCAGCCCCAGAGTTTATATGGCCATAATGGTTTCCTCATTTGTTTCACTTCTCTGGCCACCTCTGGACATATTTTGGTTGCAGTCAGAGAACTCTGGAAGTAGAAGGTTCTGGAGATGTTTAGAGGAGTCAGAAGGATCTTAATAGGATCTTAATAGTTCAGAAAACACAAAACCATTTTTCCTTTCACCTATCTGGTGGTCTATGAAGATAAAAAGTAGATCTATATATAAAGCAGTCCCGAATCTGCCGCCTAGAAAAATTGTCCCATGACACAAGGGGCGGAGCTTAAACAAGTCCTCATTCAGGTGTGCCTAGGGCAACAAAATGTTAAATAATGATTTCTCCTATGCCTCTTATTGCAATTTATAAGATATAATAGTTTAATGGTATTTGTGCAATGAATGTATCAGTAAAACATGTTAAGCATCCTCAACAAAGTGTTAGGATAAAAAAGCCCTCAAGCCCCTCCGATACTGTTATAGATTGTCCCATTTCCTGTCACTGTCACTTTGCTGGAGTGGCATCCAGATGTGGTGGAAAATATAAAAGAAATGGAATATCATTTTTTTTTTTTTTCAAGGGTTAGTTCACCTTTATCCAAAAACTGCCTATGCAGATAAAATGCATCTGTATATAAAAACAAACTGGGCAGCTTTGACTACAATCAAATAATGCCCTTGATATAGATGTAGGCCATATATGTACCTCATGAAGCCTGATTGAAAATTCCCAGGACGTTGCTAGGAGGTTGCTAAGTCAAGCCCAGCTAACACTGTTCACCCTCAGCATCACAGGTGTGAGCTCTTTCTCTGATTCAAACTCCTCACATGCACATTCTCTCCCCTGATACAATAGCTCTGAGCTGCGCATTTGAGAGCTCACTCCTGTGATTTCAAAGGCTGACAGTAATAGCTGGGCCTCGCTTAGAAATGTCCTGAGAGTTTTGAGGTCAGGCTTCATGAGATACATAAATGGCCTACACCTATAGCAAGGGCAATATTCAACTTCAGTCAAAACTGCACAGTTTGTTTTATCTACAGATGTCCCTTATCTGCTTAGGCAGTTTTTTTTGTAAAGGTAAACTAACCCTTTAAATGAATTAATATGCTGAATACTTCCATCAAATGCATCTTTATCTTAATACAGTTTTTAGAATAATATTTTCACAATAGTATGTTAGCATTACATGTTTACATTTTTTGGACTTTTGGATAATAGATGCACCACAGTCCCTTATCCTGCCATGTTATCTTCTTTTTTCATACCATTAAATATTTATGATGCATTTATAGGCTTTTGCCACATTTATGTAACACATTTTTATTTACTACTCTATTTTTGCCCTAAGTTTATTACAAATATTATTAGAAATGAAAAAAAAGTTTACAAATACGGAATCCTAAATGTAGAAAAATGAAGGTTTCTTGGTAATTAGCCACTGTTGAAAACCATATTAAATCCTAAGTTTAGTCAAATTAAAAAAAAAATTAGAACAAGGGATATGACTTACTATTAATGTTCTGAGCCCCTTGTGCTGCTGCCTCCTGCGTTCATTGAAATTCTACTCCGATTGATCCTCACCCTACCCCTGCTGCTGTAATCTTGTGGTGTGGCAGGGTTAAGCTGAACATAGACAGTTTGAATCTGGGCCGGTTCAGCAGAGACCAGCCAAGATTCGAATCATTTATGGACAGGCTGAATGTACCCAAGTTGATCAATCAACTGGAGTGCAACCAGCCTGTCAGATTTTACATGCGATTATTGCTAGCGGCTATAATAGCCACTAGCAGTAATCACTGTGTTCTCCACGCCCAGTGGGAGAGCACTGACTGTGTTGATGGGCGAATTCATCTATGGCCATCTTTAATAGAGCTGACAGACTTGTGACAGGCACTCATCAGGATTGCCCAACTATCCCCGCCCTTTCTGCCCCTCTACTTCATTCATAGAGGTTGTACTATCTCTTCTATGAATGAAATATTATCTATGAATGGATAAGGCTGACCTTTCAATTATCCACCCATTCTCCATTCATAGGTTGTGTTTCATTCAGAGAAGCTATAGTACACTATCTATGAATAGAGGAGCAGAGCAGAAAGAGAGGGCATAGTTGGGCACTGTTGATGAGTACCTGTTACAGATCTGTAGGCTCTATTAACCTTCCCTGTTGGCAGAACATAATGATCACTGCTGGTGGCTATAGTCTCCGACAGGGAGGACAAGAAAAAGATCTGACAATGGATCAACTTCAGTACAACAGCCTCCCCATAAATTGATTGAATCTCAGCCAGTTCAGCAGATTCAATCCATCTATGGCCAGCTTAAAATTTCAATGAATGCAGGAGACAACAGCACAAAGGGCACATCATTTTTACAGTTAGTCATGTCCCTTGTTCTGATAATTATTTATTTATTTTTAAACCCATTCAGGACAAACCTAACAATCAATTGACTTGTGTACAATCAGTGTGCCCATACATGGGTTAAATTTGTCCGGATCCAGCTGAACCCACTGAGTTTCGATCCAGCTATGGCTGGCTTTAGGCCTCAATATAAAAACTGTGCTCTGCCGATTAGCCCTCCAAAAATGCAGTTTTAGATAATCCCCCTGGGATAATCCTATAGAAATCAAAAATGTGTCCAGCACTAGATAAATAAATGGGAAAAATGGAAAAAAAATAGTAAATAAAAGTATATAAAAAAATTAAAAAGTTTAATAATTTTTTTAATTTATTCAGCAATTGACATATTTGATATAACTGTTAAAAATCAGGACATCGTTCAGTGGTAGACATTTCCAGGGACAAATCTTTACAACCTGCAACCGTCCTGGATATTTGACAGAGGAAGCAAGTATAGAATAATATTTTGTGATTCATGGGAAGAGTTCTTCATTTGCTTCACGTTGGATTTCAAAGAGCCTGATCTACACAACTCTGGCCAGCCAGCATGAATCCCTGTACTGTATCTTGCCGTGGTTGTATATATACAGTGTATTCTTCAGTCCCCTCTGCTGTGCACACTGTTAGAGCGCACAGACCTTCCAAGAGACTATTGTGCTTTTTCTCTAGTCATCACATATGTGAGTCAATTACAGGGCAGTCCAGTGAAATCCATGACAGTTGGCAGCTTTATGTGTATGCTGAACATTCCCATCTATTCTATACCCATATTACGTAAGAGGGGTGTGTGACAGATTTGTCAGCCCGGTGTCACACCCATGTGAAGGCAGTGTGTGTTTAACACATCTGGTCTGAACACATCATCAGCAGATTCATTTTCTAGAACATATTCTGTTACTAGGAACATGTTATAGAACTGAAGACACAGACCTAAAATCTACATACTACTCATCAAGGGCTCTTCCCGAACAAAAATATGAAGGAGTTGAAGAAATGACAAGTTTGGGCGGAGAAGAGAAATAAAAGCAATGTGTGATGTAATGTAATATGTAAGGGAACTTGTCCCCCACTGTGTCTGGAGATGGATTGCTGACTTTAAGCCAAGCCGTTGGTGTAAATGTCTGTTTTTGTATGATGATTGAAGGATGGAAAGGAGGGGGGCTTGAAGTCCTTTATACACAAGAAACTGTGCTATGCAATAACATACGTGGCCATATAATCTACTGGCTTTGACATTTTAGCTATTAGTCAGGCCATAGACAATGGGATTTTGTTCCCTGCAGGCAAGAAAATTGCTTTTTCTCCCATCAACACAGTCAGTGCTAATGTGTCCTCTCGATGGGGAGGGGGGGCACAGGGAGCTGTCCCTGCTGGGAGAACACGGCGATTATTGCTAGCAGCTTTAGTCGCTGGCAATAATCATGTGAAAAATCCGACTTGTTGGTTGTACCCAAGCCAACAATCAAATTGTGTTCAATCAGCCTGCCTATAGATGGTTGGAATCTCAGATGGTCTCTGCTGAACCGGCCACAATTAGAACCATTTATGGCTGGCTTTAGTGAATATTAAGGTATAGTTCTCACCAGCAGTACAGGTTATTGTGTGGTCACAGGTGTCCACTGTGAAAGTACTGGTGCAATTTGCTGTTAGAACGCATTGTACACATCCTCTTTATGCACTGGTGTGGTTTACAACACGGTGTAGTACATTGCATAAAAATGCAGCACATCCTAATTTTTTACGAGTACTGCATCGCAGCACTATGAACTGAACTAATGGGACATAAGGGTCATTGTCTTGTCAATGTGTTGGGACTGCATTGGTCAAGGCAACCCCAGCGCTTATGGTGTCAATGGGCTCTTAAAGGGTTAGTTCACCTTTACCAAAAATCTTTCTATACAGGTAAGGAGTACTTGTAGACAAAAACACACTGGGAAGTTTTGACTAAAATTGGATAATGCCCTTGCTGTAGGTGTAGGCCAGCTGTGTACCTCCAGAAGCCTGGATGAAAAACTCCCAAGGCATCATCTCATCCTCCCTTGTTGTTAGAGGATTTCTAAGATGCTCCCAGCCATTACTGCTTACCCCCACTAGCACAGGAGTGGGCTCCAAACCCTCACACATGTATGGTTCACTGTTTCCTCCATTGGATCATCACTGAGCTCAGGGCTGCTGCGTCAGAGAAGAGGGAGCACATATGAGGGGGTATGAATTGACTGGCAGTGTCTTAACAAACTCCTAGCAACAAGGCTGATGCCATCTCTGGGAGTTTTTTAGCCAGGCTTCAGGAGGTATGTAAATGGCCTACACCTCTAGCAAGGGTGTTGGTCAAAGCTGCACAGGGTGAACTCTTTCAAGTGTATCTAAAACTGAAAACAGAAATATAATATATTGAAGCTTACCTGTCTTTAGATGTGGCTGTATTGCTTTTCCTTTTGTTCCCCAGACTTTCTTTCCTTTACGCTGCATTCACACCTGAGCGTAGAGATTTACTGGCTTTTTTATTTGAGCGTTTATGAGCGTTTTTAGAAATGTATTACAACCCTTTTACAGCTTCAGGCTTTTTTGTTTAGCCAATAGAAAGCACTAGGGGGAGGAGAAGGGGAAGAAGTTAGGGGTGGATAGCAAAAAATGAGCGACAAAATGCTCACAAAACACATTTTCAGGCATTGCTATTGAAGTCTATGTGGCCAAAAATGCTTGTAATCTGCCAAAAAGAAGCTCATGTACTTTTTTAGGTGACAGGCGTTTTGCTTTAGGCGATGGAATTCTCACCGTAGAACAATGTGTTCTAGGACTATAGAACACTTCCCTCTCTCCTCATCTCTATGATAGGTGGTAGATGTTCTATGATCCACAGAGATAGCTGGTAACAATGTAACTGATAACGGCTGAGGCAGAGAATACAGGAAGTTAACAGGTAAATGGATGTCTGACCAAATCAAAAGGCGCTTTAAATAGATTTAACAAAACCCTTTCAATGGTATATTTAACAGATCAAATGGGAGCAAATAAGAGAAGTTCATAGTTGTGGTTTACATATTGCATTTTGATTTATAGACCAGGCATATAGGAAGCCTCTGTGTCAGAAATCATGGTAGACTGGCAGCATTGTGCAATACAGCCTGACCGAATCAGTGTATACCTCCCACTATCAGGTTGGTGTATGGACTTTAGAAATATATTGCATCGATATTAGGTCGTTTCAGGTTAGTACAGTTTCAAAATAACTTTTTATTATTATTACATATATATTTTTTAGTGCTTGTATTTAAGGGCTAAAATATTTTATGTGCTTTGAATTCTATTTTACCCAAAACTTGAATGCTTAGCCTATCAGTGAACCGTTGGCTCTCAAGTCACAATGTTTATCATTTCGGCTGTCCAAAAAACACTTTTTGGAATAATGCACATTCTGCTTCAAGGATCTGAATGGTGACAGCTCCCAGATTTTTGTGTGTTACAGATTTGAAGTGTACCACCTGATGTTAAATCTGGTATTTAGACAGGATCAAAAGGTTTCCTGTGAAAAGTAACACATTTCACTTATTAGTTTCCAATCCACCAGGTAGTACAGTATTAGTCCTGCTACTAAATTTTAGGGGCTTTAAAAAATGGGGACATGTTCTTGCCCCTTATTGTAAGGGTTCCAGCAAAACACACTGGGGTTGATTTACTAAAGCTGGAGAGTGCAATATCTGGTGCAGCTGTACATGGTAGCCAATCAGCTTCTAACGTCAGCTTGTTCAATTAAGCTTTGTCAATAAAACCTGGAAGCTGATTGGTTTTTATGCAGAGCTGCACCAGATTTTGCACTCTCCACTTTTAGCAAAGCAACCTCAGTGGCTTGTTGCTTAGCTTTTCTTCCTTGCAGCACTAGGATTGGATTGGAATGCCAACCAGGACAATACCTGCAGGGAATTTGCATGTTCTCCCTATGCTTATGTGGGTTTCCTTCAGACACTCTGGTTTCTTCCAAAGACATTCTGGTAGGTTCATTTGCTCCTGTCTAAATTGGCCCTAGTATGATTTCATATGAGGTATGGACCTTGTATGGAATTGTGAATGATATTTTTATATATATATATATATATATATATATATATATATATACACACATACAGATACATACACACTCACCACCCACTTTATTAGGTACCCCCTTCTGCCTTTAACGCTTCATGGCATAGATTCAACAAGGTGTTGGAAACATTCCTCAGAGATTTTGGTCCATGTTGACATGATAGCATCACACAGTTGCTGAAGATTTGTCGACTGCATATCCATGATGCCAATCTCCTGTTCCACCACATCCCAAACATGCTCTATTGGATTGAGATCTGGTGACTGTGGAGGCCAATGGAGTACAGTGAACTCATTGTCATGTTCAAGAAACCAGTTTGAGATGATTTGAGCTATGTGACATGGTGCAGTATCCTGCTGGAAGTAGCCATCAGAAGATGGGTACACTGTAGTCATAAAGGGATGGACATGGTCAGCAACAATACTCAGGTAGGCCGTGGCGTTTAAAGGATGCCTATTTGGTACTGAGGGGCCCAAAGTGTGCCAAGAAAATATCCTCCACACCATTAAACCACCAGCCTGAACTGTTGATACAAGGCAGGATAGATCCATGCTTTCATGTTGTTTACATCAAATTCTGACCCTACCATCTGAATGTCGCAGCTGAAATCAAAACTCATCGAACCCAGCAATGTTTTTCCAATCTTCTATTTTCAATTTTGGCAAGCCTGTGTGATTTGTAACCACCTTTTCCTGTTCTTAGCTGACAGGAGTGGTCTTCTTCTGCTGTAGCCCATCTGCTTCAAGACTCGACGTGCTGTGCGTTCATAGATGTTATTCTGTATACCTTGGTTGTAATGAGTGGTTATTTGAGTTGCTATTGCCTTTCTATCATCTCAAACCAGTCTGCCCATTCTCCTCCGACATCAACAAAGCATTTTCATCCACACAACTGCCGCTTACTGGATATTTTCTCTTTTTTTTTTTGGACCATTCTCTGTAAACCCTAGAAATGGTTGTGCATGAAAATCCCAGCAGATCAGCAGTTTTTTAAATATTCAGACCAGCCCGTCTGGCACAAACAACCATGCCACTTTCAAAGTCAGTTAAATCCCTTTTCTTCTCCATTCTGATGCTCAGTTTGAACTTCAGCAAGTCGTCTTCACCACCTCTAGAGGCCATGTGATTGGCTGATTAGCAATGTGTGTTCCCAAGCAATTGAATAGGTGTGCCTAATAAAGTGGCTTCTGAATGTATAAAAGTTACAGGTTGAATCCCAACACTTGCACGTTTCAGCCCTGTATGGGCCTTAGCCATAGCCCATAGGCCCATACAGGGCAGAAAGGCATAAGCGTTGGGATCTAACCTGTAACTTTTATCTGTGAAACAACAAAGCGTACTTATGATCTTCAGTGTGGGTGTCGCTCTATGTTTCTGTATTGGAAGATTGACTGGCAGGAGCCAGTAACAAGCACCGCAAACCCCCTTGGAGTTATTGTCACCTTGGGTTGAGCAGCGGTGAGTTCTTTTTATACACATGTTGGTAATCGTGACAATGTGCGCCACGATCCTGTACTAGTTTGGTGCAATTCCAGCACGATGTTGGCCCCATCAAATATGAAAACAACTATCAAAGTAGCATCATCCAAGTTGCACTACATAATTGCACTGAAAGCCTGAGCAGTGGGAACCTAGCCTTACAGATTGTGGTCACTCTGGTGCCACTCCTGTCCTGAAGAAGAAGCCAAAGTTTTTTGCAGATCCCAATACTCATTTCAAGAGACAAAGAGGCCGAAGGTGTCTGTTGTTGAGCACTCTGGTGTCCCTGTACAAAGCTCGCTTGTCTTCAGATCCAGACAAAATCCCAAGAATTGTCTGCAATCTAATATATATTAGCAGACTGGAGCAGGCGTGATGACAGTTATAACTGGCCTCAGGCAAACTATCAAATAGGATATCTAAATCTCTACTAAGGCCAGATATTTGTGCTCGTTATAGGACATCATATGGTGTAGACGTGAAGTGTAGCTTATCTTTATTACCAGCAGTTTAATGCCACATGATCCAAATATGGTGCAACATCTGTTTAAAGGACCTTTACAAGGTCCAGTTCTGTCTGTTTCACATTCACAGATTATTTTTGTTTAGAAATGATATTCACATGTAAATAATTACACGTCATATGCGCCCTATTAGGCTGCTGGCTGACGCTGTACAGCAGACAATTTAAATGTTGACATTTATCAGATGTAATTTAGGGAGTTGGGCCCAATATTTCATTTCTTAAAACACAAATTAGTTTAGCAGCAGTTCCATCCTTTGCTTGCTTCATGAAAGTAGGCCAGAGACAGGAATGGAGAAGGATAGTAATGATATAGACTTAGTGAGCTTCTCTGTATAAATATTTATGAAGAGATTTGTGAGGTGGATCATTACAAAGCATTCCATGACCTATGCCGTGTCAAGTGTGATTGGATTTCAGGTTTGCCTTTGAGTCCAGAGGTTTTATCAGCCTACTAAATGTAATGCAGGAAGAAGGTGTTGGGCTTTTACAAAGGAGCTGTGCCATCTTCCAGCTGGTCTCCACTACGTGTTGGCTTGTTTTTTCACTTTACCTCTGATATTCTAAAAACTATTCTTCATAGTTGTGTTGCATTTTATTTTGTTAGACTAGGTTCACACTAGTTCATGCTCTGATAAGTGATCTGCAGTAGACCGCTTTTTAAGTTTGGAGGCCAGATTTAGTGTGCTTTCAATGTGGAGCTGTGCCAGCTTCCAGCCAGTGCCCAATAATTGTTTGGTCCTAGGTTAAAGTATATTTATAAATGTATTGGCTATTACAGCTCCAGTGAACCGCTATGCTTTACTATTCTTCATAGTCTTATTGCATTCTCATTTATACAGTCATGGCCAAAATTATTGGCACCCCTGCATTTCCGTCAGATAATGCACCACTTCGCCCAGAAAAGTGTTGCAATCGCAAATGTTTAGGCATTCTCACGTTTATTTCTTTAGTTTGTATTGGTATGACATAAAAAAAGTGGAGAAACAAAAAGCCAAATCTGACACATTCCATGCAAAACTCCAAAAATGTACTGGACAAAATTATTGGCACCCTCAACACACCAATTGGACCCTTGGAAAAAATAACTGAAATCAATCGCTTCCTGTAACCATCAATAAGTTTCTTACACCTCTCTACTGGAATATTGAATAACTCTTTTTTTTTTTTTTGACAACTGCTCCAGGTCTCTGAGATGGGAAGGGTTCTTTTTCCCAACTGCTATTTTGAGATCTCTTTACAGGTTACAATTTTGAGAAGGTGCTAATAATTTTGTACAGTCCATTTTTGGGGTTTTGCGTGGAATGTATCAGATATGGCTTTTTGTTTCACTGCTTTTTTGTGGTGAGAATACCTAAGCATTTGTAATTGCAACAATTTTCTGGGCGAAGTGGTGCATTATCTGACAGAAATGCAGGGGTGCCAGTACTTTTGGCCATGAATGTAGTTACCGTTTGTGGAGGTAGATATGGGTTTTATATCTCAGTATGACTGCACATGGTGTTCATTGTTAAACCTAGCCATACAGGGACCATACAGCAGGGACTGGCCAAATTTTAATCCATGTATGGGCACCTTGGTTGCACAAAAGTCAATCTTCCAATCAACTTCTGACTATACAAGGTTCCCCGCTGTCGGAACACAATAGCATAGTGGGAGGATTTCCCCATCCACATTGTGTGTGTGTATGGAGTAATTTATTTTTTTTTATCTTTCTTTCTTTTTTTTTTTTTTTTGTTCAACCTACTGGTTGAACAAAAAAAATGATGAATATGTGAGCTGCCTAACACATGTTGCCATACACTTCAGAGGGTAGCGATGTTCTTCTCAGAATTCTATGGTTGTAGATTTTAGCATCCCATCGTCAGGGCCAGTGCTTAATTATTTCGCACCCTAGGCAAGGCCAGAAATTTGCACCCCCCCCCCCCCCCAAAAAAAAAGAAAATACACTTCCAAAATTTTAAAAACAGTAGAAAATAGAGGTGTCCCTAAAATAATTTTCAGGTCTCTGTGAACCCCCAGCAACCTCTAGAGGAACACTAGGACTCCACGGAACCCTGGCTTAGAAAGAATGACCTAGAACAACTTTTCTCAACCTTTGTACCCCCGTAGAGTAAAGGAATTAAGTATTGTGAACTGCCAGGACCCCAGTAGGACATCTTCACTGATTACCTTCACTTGGAATAACCCTTTTGGGGTTTTCAACACTACATTATGAGAGTGTATAGGGAGCTACAACTTCATACAGGCATACCACCTGCATGAAACAGGTGTTTTGGTGTCCTGACACATCCACCCATGATGAATGGAGTCACACCATGAATTACTGGTGGATGTGAGTGAGGAGAGGAGCAGCAAAGCAATAAAGAGGGGGGTGTAAGCAGCACTGAGCACAGAAGGGTCTTAACACTGCAGGAGGAGGGGCACAGCTGGAGGTATGTACAGCCAGAAGGCACACCATCCAGGTGCCGCAGTCATTCCTCCACTGGGAAGCACCCATGGGCTAGGCTGTCAGGCGGTCCATGGGCTCACTCATGCCCTGTGCAGCTCTCATCAGCAGAAGCCCCGCTGGAAGAGATTGGGCCGGGGCCCCAGCAGGTCAGGCTGGGGGCGGGGAGGGACTCCGGGCTGCGGATGGAACTTGGGCTGCTGGCCATCGCTGAGCCAAAACACAGCGCTAATGGTTCCATCTAAGGATGGAGGAAGAGCTGACAAGTGACAGCAACCCAGAGGAGGGGCCAGAGAGGGAGAACCCATAGAGCAAGGACCCCACTCCAATAACACAATACACAGCAGGAGAACACACACTCCATGACTTCACGCAGCCGAAGGACGCATATACACCCATGACTGTCCGCTGGGTCATCTCAGCATCGCAACTGACAACTGATCTGCATCAAGCTAATTTACAGCAGCCATGGCTGTGCCCTAGGCGGCTGCCAAGTTCGCCTACCAGTAGCGCTGGCCCTGCCCATTGTGTTTCTCTAGTTAATTGTTACTTTGTCTTCTTATGTACTTCTCTTTATTAACACAACCCAGATACTAGAAGCTCATTTTATTTTATCTGGAACAAACCACTACACCAATTATATTTACCTATTAGATTAAAAAAGTTGTTACCTGTTGAAAATGACAATGAATGCAACACAATGGGGTTAGATTACTAAGAGCTAGTTCACATTTGTGGCAGCCCTTGTCACCCTTTAAAAAAGTGACCTGTGGTGAATCACTTTTTAAAGAGGGCAGTTGACAGGTAGAAGATATGTCACCTCCTCACTGCGCACTTTAACCCTGAAAAGCCCACGCCATTGTGCTGCAGCAGGGTGCATAACACAAAACTACAGGGCAGTTGCTGCATGGCTTCATGCACTCAAATGGGTCTTGTTTGGCAGCAGTGCTGAACTGTTTTTTTTTTTTCCTTTGGCTGCACAGTAATGCTTTGCATGTATACCTCCCTGTCTGGCCGCCATTATAACGACTGGGTGTGGTAAAACCACAGCTTAACCATCTATCTTTACTGCTCCCCAGCCGCAAGTGTGTATGAGGCCTAAAAGAGCAGAGCATGTTCATTTTACAAAAGGAATCTAAGTAAAAACTTACATTTTTTTTCTCACACGTGATTGGATGATTGAAGTTCGCGCAGCTTCACCTGGTTCACTGAGTTTTCACTTACTGTATATTAGTAAGTTATGTAAATTGAATTACAAAGTAGGAGTAGTATGTTCACTTTGCAAAGTGAATTTCCACTTATATTTGGGAATGAGGTGAAGTTCAATTCTCACTTTGCAAAGAATACCCAATCGTGTGCTAGGAATATTATTAAAAAGGGGATTTTTGCTCACACATGTGGATGATTGAGGTCATAACAGCTTCTCACTCCGCTAATCTAATCAAAATTCAGTAATTGAGGTGAAGCTTTGCCGACTTCAAATCCCATGTCTATAATTTCCTTGCAAAGAGTTCAGGATGGTCATTCTTGATGTCAATGATACCATGTTATACCATTCCTAATGAAGGCCAAATAAATGCCCATCTGTTTGGGTTTGGTGTGGCCAACAAGCTGCTTATAGAAGAAGTGCTCCCTGGCCTATGGGATGTATCTGTAGATTGTGTTCTTCTCTTACAGATCAGATTCTGCAGTGCTTTTTAAGGTATTGCTTGTCTCCCAGGCAATGGAGGGGTTAATACTGGCAATCCTTGTACCTGATTTCCATTGCAGATGTCTAGTTTACCAAAAGCTCATTGTGTTCTGTTCCAGTGCACCCTGTAATGAGGTGATGGAGGAGGCATACTGGTTAATGCTGGCTGCCAGTCATTAGAGCTGAATCAGCAGCGCACCCTAATGCTGTGAAAGCACCGCCTCGCCTATTTATAGCTTGCTAAGCAGGATCAAACATACAACGTACATCTTCATATATGCAGTTCAGCGGACTGGATTATCATTTGACACATCTGTGCTCTGAAGAGCCATCACTGGGATACTTGTCTATGAAAATGTGCTCTGACTATTCTCATCCTGCTGATCTCTGCATTTGCACCCTGCTATTTGTAATTAACAGTGCACACTTGCTTTTCCGGTTTTCTGCTCTGTTTGTAGCTCATGTCACTGGCAGCCTCCCCCGTATATGTCGCAGAAGTGGCCAGCCTGCAGAGTTTATGCTAAGCTATCAAACCATTTTATTTGTCAGAGAAATCAGCTAACCTTGAGTTTATGGGATGCCTTGTCCTGCAAAGTATGTAGGCTGCCAATACTAACTTCTGAAACTGCTAGCTGCCTCTCCTGCTCCATTGGCTTCACTGCCTTCTGACATTGGCCTGGAAAGAGCATGCAGCCAGCAATGTTAAAACTACTGACCTACAGTGCCTTGAAAAAGTATTCATACCCCTTTTACACAGAATTTAGTTTTTTCATTTTATACTGTATATTTTTCATTTCACTACAGTGCCTTGAAACAGTATTCCTCCCCCTTGAAATTTTCCGCAATTTGTCATATTACAACCAAAAACGTAAATGTATTTTATGTGGATTTTATGTGATCGACCAACACAAAGTGGCACATAATTGTGAAATGGAAGGAAAATGATAAATGGTTTTCACAATTTTTTACAAATAAATATGTGAAAAGTGTGGCGTGTGTTTGTATTCAGCCCCCTGAAGTCAATACTTTGTAGAACCACCTTTCACTGCAATTACAGCTGCAAGTCTTTTTGGGGATGTCTCTACCAGCTTTGCACATCTAGAGAGGGACATTTTTGCCCGTTCTTCTTTGCAAAATAGCTCAAGCTCTGTCAGATTGGATGGAGAGCGTCTGTGAACAGCAATTTTCAAGTCTTGCTACAGATTCTCAATTGGATTTAGGTCTGGACTTTGCTGGGCCATTCTAACACATGAATATGCTTTGATCTAAACCATTCCATTGTAGACCTGGCTGTATATTTAGGGTCGTTGTCCTGCTGGAAGGTGAACCTCTGCCCCAGTCTCAAGTCTTTTGCAGACTTTAACAGGTTTTCATCTAAGAGTGCGCTGTATTTGTCTCCATCCATCTTCCCATCAACTCTGGCCAGCTTCCCTGTCCTTGCTGAAGAAAAGCATCCCCACAACATGATGCTGCCACCACCACCATGTTTCACGGTGGGGATGGTGTGTTCAGGGAGATGTGCAGTGTTAGTTTTCTGCCACACATAGCGTTTTGCTTTTAGGCCAAAAAGTTAAATTTTTGTCTCATCTGACCAGAGCACCTTCTTCCACATGCTTGCTGTGTCCCCCGCATGGCTTCTCACAAACTGCAAAGAGGACTTCTTATGGCTTTCTTTCAACAGTGGCTTTCTCCTTGCCATTCTCCCATAAAGGCTAGATTTGTGGAGTGCAGGACTAATAGTTGTCCTGTGGACAGATTCTCCCACCTGAGCTGTGGATCTCTGCAGCTTTCTCCAGAGTTACCATGGGCCTCTTGGCTGCTGCTATGATTGATGCTCTCCTTGCTTTGCCTAACAGTTTAGGTGGATGGCCATGTCTTGGTAGGTTTGCAGTTGTGCCATACTCTTTCCATTTTTGAATGATGGATTGAACAATGCTCTGTGAGATGTTCAAAGCTTGGGATATTTTTTATAACATAACCCTGCTTTAAACTTCTCCATGACTTTATTCCTGACCTGTCTGGTGTGTTCCTTGGTCTTCATGATGCTGTTTGTTCACTAATGTTCTCTAACAAACCTCTGAGGGCTTCACAGAACAGCTGTATTTATACTGAGATTCAGTTACACACAGGTGGACTCTATTTACTAATTAAGTGACTTCTGAAGCCAATTGGTTCCACTAGTTTAGGGGTATCAGAGTAAAAGGGGCTGAATACAAATGTATGACACACTTTTCATATATTTATTTGTAAAAAATATTGAAAACCATTTATCATTTTCCTTCCACTTCACAATTATGTGCCACTTTGTGCTGGTCTGTCATAAAAAATCCCCATAAAATACATTTACGTGTTTGGTTGTAACATGACAAAATGTGGAAAATTTCAAGAGGTATGAATACTTTTTCAAGGCACTGTATATACAGTATGTCTTCTGGCTCAGTGACTTAAAATTTAATTGAAGCTATAGGATCAACGTGACACACAAGAATCTAGTAGTTTCAGAAGGTGAGGTCAGCAATGACAGCCTCTGTGTGTCTCTCTGAATAGGATTCCCTGAAAGGATATGTTCACCTTTGGAACATGTTACATGTTCCACCTGTTTTTAGGGGGGACATGTAACACATTCCACCCTTTGCATCCCCAATACCCCCTCTCTGTGACATTGGGTGGGGGATCTTCTCCCCACACCCACTGTCACAATTTAAAAACAGCTTAATTCCTATACAGTTTCCTGTGATTGAATAGCCTACAAGTGCCATTAGCCACTGCCGTTGAGGGCTTGTAGTTCTCAATGAACAGCAAGGTTGTTGGTGAACGCTCTGGTAGTTCATTGATCTTCCTGCTCTTAAGTAACTGCCTACCTGTATGAGGTACAGGCAGACAGCTGTCCTGAGAGTCTGCAGGAGCCCGAGGTTGCACCCGCGATGCGCTGCCTACCTGCCTTGCTCATGTACGTAACTTTTATTCCTTACATGATTGTACCTTATTGGAATGAATATTACAGACTTGCCTGACTTTTCTGTTGTATATTATACTTATTGCTGTTATGCTGTTTTTGCAGCCTATTCCTTAATAAATATAACCGTTTGTAAACAAAAAAAAAAAGATTGCACCCACAATCTGCTGATCACGGGTGCAATGCTCTGCAGGCTCCTTAGAAAAATAAATCATAAATGCACTTTTTTTAACCTGCAAAAAATATGTTTTTTTCCATAGGGTGAACTTAGCCTTTAAAAAATAAACAAACAAAAAAAACTTCCATGTCAGCTTGATGCTTTGTACAGATTTTAGTTCCTTTCCTGATGATAATGAATGTTGTAGACTGTGCCGGTGCTTTTTCCAAAATTAGGCAAGTGAGAGGGCCGTCTTTACAATAATCATACAATCAGTCTCTGTGTTATTTGCACGCAGTATGTCACTGAAGATGAAAATCAAATTGTGTGCAAACTTCTAGGAAAAGCAATGGGCTTTTCATGCAAATATTGTCTAGGCTAAAATGTATGCTTGGTTCCACCACCCGCGGCTCCCTATTCATCAGCAAGTCCACTTGTTATATTAAAGCTTAACTTCAGGAAAATATGAAACTGAAGTAGTGATCAATTACATTCCTTCCCAGTCTTGTATCTAAACACCACTTCTGCAATGTAAAGGATCAAAGTCAGTTTCCTCTGAACTAAGTTAATTTCCTGCCCTGGGGACCAGACATTTTGCCCTTATCGTTATGTTCTTGGCACTGGTCCCCTCGCCACCTCACTGGGTTCTCCTGCCTCTAGAGCCTATCAGAGGATCTGGCCACTAGAAGTGTTGCTTCCACCAATAAGAGGTGTCCACATCATGCAGGCACCTGAAAAAGGACCCCAGGTAGTAAACGGAGAACAGGACCATCATCTGGCCTTCAGATAACAAAAGTGGGCATTTGGATATGTTTTTTTTCTTCATACCAACATCAGTTGGGGGGGGGGGTACTAATATCCTGGAGTTGGGCAATAAAGGACCAATGTGGAGGTTGGAAGGGACAGGGCCAAGCTTGACCTTTGATGTAGAGCTTTACATTTGCATATAACTCCAAATCTCTGCATCTCTGAATGTATTGATTGTTTTGAGATGCAGTTTTATTGAAGGTAACTTCTGTTTATACATTTGATGCTTAAGTAGGTGTATGTTTGTCATAGTGCGAATTCACACTATGCTGGCGATGAATCACAGAGCAACTGGAGCGACCACTCTGCATTGCTGCCGATTTGGACCGGTGTGCTAAGATAAAATGCAGCATGCTGCAGTGCTGGGCTGTGTTGCAGTGTGAATGGGACACATGGGACACATAGGAAACAGTTGTTTCCTGTGTGACCTTGCGGTGATACATCTTTTACAATGTGGTAAAATGTCTATCACCGCATATAATGTGAATTTATTTTTGGGTAGCAATTAAATACGTTTTTTTTTTTGTAATACAAGTACCTAGTGAGACAAGTGAGGATATTTCAGACTTCACTGTCTGCATACTTGTTTCCGGTCAGTGTCACCTCCTCATCATCTGTTTAAACCAGAGGCGGACTGACCATTTGGAAACTCGGGCACTGCCCGAGGGGTCCTGGGTCAGTAGGTAGATGCCCCTGGTACCTTTTTCATAGGCTTTTTTGAGTTTGGGCAAGGACACAGGGGCCCCATGATCCCCGATTGCCCGGGGCCCCCATGAGTTGTCAGTCCGCCCCTGGTTTAAACCCATGCTACTACACCACAACCGTGTGGATTGCGCACAGTTTTGTGTGCATGTGTAAGGGGGGGGGGTTCATTTGAATGAGGACAATGTAGATTTACTGTTTGCCTGTTCAAATATGTTGAAAAAAGTCAACAGTTTCCATGAGGTGTAATGACTTTTTCATATACAATTTCATGTGGATGAATTGGGTCCCTGTCTCTGCATTTATGACGCAATGTAAACATAGTGGGGGCATAGCACTGTAAAACCTGTGCTATGTTAAATATTCATGAGGATGTTGCCTTTCTCAAGCATCTGCTGAAAAGGTGTTATTCATTCTAGTGTCATTTATATTTATATAGGTCAAAAATGTGAGATATTGTGTGTAATGAACATAATTAATCTTGGCCTTTCGGGCTTTCAAGCCAAATTAATTACTACAGTATATATAGATAGCTTCACATACTTTAAACGATCACCAGGAAAATAAATATTTTCTCATTTACAATAAATCCATGTTCAAGTAATTATGAGTTGTATTAAAAATTAAATAATTTAAACCATAATGTCACAGTGAACTTTATAGGAAAGGAGTATAACAAATCCTGGCTATAGATGTGTAAACCATAAGAAGGGGGGTCCTATCTATGAGTCTTTATTAGGGGTGGACCGAAATTCCGGTGGCCGAAATGTTTCGGCTGAAAACACCCCTATCGACTGTTGGCCGATATGAAAAAAGCACCGATACAGATGCCAAAAATAACCTGCCCGCCGCTGCCATCACTGCCGACGCACGGTAGTTTTCAGCGTAACCGGAAAAACCACCAAACGATCCCGGTGCTGGCCATAGAGATACGTGAAGGAAAGATGGTCTCCACTCATCTCTATGCCCTTGGAGGACCGGAGCGATGTCACTTCAGGTTCCGTCGCCTTATAAACGAGGCCTTTTTTTTTTTTATAGCACTAGATCAATGCTTTTTTTAATCTAATTCTTTACATTGTAGGAGAGATGTGGGGTCTTATTGACCCCATATCTCTCCATAAAGAGGACCTGTCACTAATTATTTATATCACAAGGGATGCATGCATTCCTTGTGATAGGAATAAAAGTGATTAACATTTTTTTAAAGGGACAGTGTAAAAAAGGGAAAAAAAAAAAGTTTAAAGTGCCCCCATCCCCCCGGGCTCACATGTAGTGGTGAACACATACATAGGTCACGCCCACATATGTAAATGGTGTTCAAACCACACATGTGAGGTATCGCCATGAACATCAGAGCAAGAGCAATAATTCTAGCACTAGAATTCCTCTGTAACATTACACTGCTAGCCTGTAGAAATTTTTAAAGTGTCACACATGGAGATTTTTAAGTACCATAGTTTAATGCCATTCCACAAGCGTAAACAATTTTAAAGCATGACATGTTGGGTATCTATTTACTCGCTGTAACATCCTCTTTCATATTTTACAAAAAATGAGGTATATATTCTGTTCTGTTTGTTTTTTTTAATCATTAAAGTGTGTTTTTTTTTCCAAAACATATATATTAATTTTTAAAAACTGCCGTTTCGGTTTTCGGGCAAGTGCATCCTAAATTTTTGGGTTCGTTTCCAGCGCCAGAATTTTTATTTCGGTGGACCACTAGTATTTATTGCAACATTCTACAAGTATATTTTAAATCTGGGCTATTATACAGCTACAGAATTGTGCCTGTTCAGTGTATTTGTATTGCATATTTTGAAGGATGGCCTTTCTTGAAACAGGCATTGTTCATTCCAATGCTCCCCTTTTTAAGACTGGTTGATTGGCTGCCATTGGTCTGTCCCACAGACCTGGTATCATTGCCCAATCCAGGCAAAAACAGTTACGGTCTTTTCATGTTCTAGCATATATCATCAAATGTGATCTAGGTGCAGACACATCATGGCTGCTACTCATCCCGTGATCATAAAAGAGGATTACTAAACCCGTAAATCCAGGCAGATAGGTAAATGCACAACTGATGTGATTTATAAAAGCTGTATTATTTGCTAAAGCATTTGTAGTTTTGTCCAGCCATTGAGATTTACACAGCCCTGTCAGGTGTGAGACCTGATTTTACTGCACTTAAAGCTCAACTGCAAGCATAACCTTGGTTCCTTGCTTGCCTAAATCTGTTTGCGATGCGCTGAGTCTTTTATCTTCTTCACTGTAGGGAAGGAGTATCATTTTTGGGTGTCTACATCACTGCCTGGGTGACATGGATACTTGCTATTGGCTGTCCAACAGCACTCGCCTCAGGCTCCAGAAGAGTACAATATAGAAATGTCATGAAGAGGTGATTAGTTGGTGCCTCTTATTGACATCTCCATCGTTTCCCTATACACATGAGGCACACAGATGGTGGATTTTGTGAGTAAAAAAAACTCCAGAAGGTATTTCTGTCCTTTAAAGGAGACATAGGGCCAAAGCTCTTTTGGCCATACTTTCCTATGGATCACAGGAGTACACTTTGTTCTGCACTCCTGTGACCCATTTTCAGCCAACAGCGGGCTAGAGTCTGCTGTCAGCTAACGTCACTCACCTGTTCAAGGCTTTGGATTGAGATCTACCCAGATGCCTTAACCAGCAGCTGCCTCAGCCTCTCAGTGCACCACCGAGAACCTGAGCCAGCCCCTCGACATTCCGGTGCTGTAGTGGCAGAGCAGAGAGCAGTGACTGACAGTCAACGGCTCTCTGCTCACTGAAGACCAAAGACAAAGTGATCAGCAGTGTTTGATCACTCAGTTCTCAGTTTTAGAGGTGGGGGGAACAGCTGCAGCTGGAATTGGTGCTGAAGCCATTTAGGTGAGTATGCGAGTTTGTTTGTTTTTTTTATTCCCAAATGTCTCTTTTAAGCTGCTGTAGATGTAGTAGGAGTTCCTCTGTGCTTGGAGATAGCATTTAGTCAGTACAGCTAGGTAACCACTTCTCCCAAAGCTTGCGATTACACAAAAGGAGCAGCAGCAGACTTGGTGAGCCCATCCTTCTACCCACACTGCTGCCTGCTCCTGCCAGCAGATATGTACTGCAGCATACCTGATTGGATCCAAGTTTTGCCCTTCTCTCTTCCCATCTGAATTCAACTGTACAGGAGTTACAAGGCTGATATCAAGCCAAGTTCAGGTACAGCACCTAGTTGCATTTTAAAAGGACATTTAAACAGAGACGTTTGTGGTTAACTAAAAAACATACATACTCCTCTCTATGCTGCAGCATCCAGGTGACACTGCAGCTGTCCCATGCCGGCTCTAATGTGGGGTACACACAAGCCGAATATCATCCAAAATCAGTCGATACAGTAGAAACCAGCCAACTTTTGGCCCATGTGTACAGCTCCCTGTCTGACAGAATCAGATCGGCATCTGATAATCAATGGCAGCCAATGGCTGAGAGCGCTGACCTGTGTATTCTGGTGAGGAGGAAGTCCCCCTGTAAGAACACCATAGCACAGCAGGGGAGTTCATTGTACTAACATTGCTTGTGTTAATACAGTGATCTTTTTCTTTCTTTTCTTTCTTTTCTTTTTCGTCTAGCAAACTGGGTTGAACAAAAAAAAAAAAAAACTTACTGTTTGTACCAGGCTTTAGACCAAAAGCTGATGATCACCTGATCAATCTGCTCTCAGACTACTCTTCCCTCTGCTCCTCCAGCCCTCACTGAAGCGCCAGGATGGGGATGGGGTGGGTGTGTCAGGCTCTTGTTTTCTGCCACACTCTGTAAGGCAGAACTAGCTCTTAGGCAGGCAGGTGGATTTTGTCAATATTTTCAGGATCCTTCCCACACTTGACACAGCTCTGCCCAGGCATATGATAGCGGGCAATAGCTTGCTATCGGCTGACTCTGAATCTCATGAGAACATTCGAAAATGTACTCCTGTGATACAGAAGAGAAGTATAGCCAAAACAGTTTTGGCCACACTTCTCTTTTAATGGTTTCTTTTTTATGAATAACTAACTTAATTTGTTTTGTTATGGCTTTGAAGGGCACCAGGGGCTGATGGCTGTCAGTAATACCTTACTGTATGTAATAAAAGGCACAAGACCATTGCCTTGTCATCCAATGTGGTCTGGCTGGATCCTCGGCTTTTCAATTCCTACAGTTTATAGGTTTTTGTTGGTAGAAAAGTGCATTGTGTAATTACCATTCAGTCACCTTGCTGCATGGTTGATTCAGGTGGGGGACTAAAAATATTGAAGCCAGAGACAGGCAATTAGCATTTTCATAAGAGGAACAGCAATCCTAGCTTAATGCTGATCCCTCCTGAAAATACAGTATATTGCCAAAAGTATTGGGACACCTGCCTTTACGCACACATGAACTTCAATGGCATCCCATTCTTAGTCCGTAGGGTTCAATATTGAGTTGGCCCACCTTTTGTAGCTATAACATCTTCAACTGTTCTGGGAAGGCTGTCCACAAGGTTTAGGAGTGTGTCTATGGGAATGTTTGACCATTCTTCCAGAAGCGCATTGGTGAGGTCAGGCACTGATGTCGGATGAGAAGGCCTGGCTCACAGTCTCCACTCTAATTCATCCCAAAGGTGTTCTATCGTGTTGAGGTCAGGAGTCTGTGCAGGCCAGTCAAGTTCCTCCACCCCAAACTCACCCTTCTATGTCTTTATGGACCACATTTTTGTGCACTGGTGCACAGAAAGTTTGTTGGAACAGGAAGGGGCCATCCCCAAACTGTTCCCACAAAGTTGGGAGCTTGAAATTGTCCAAAATGTCTTGGTATGCTGAAGCCTTAAGAGTTCCCTTCACTGGGACTAAGGGACCAAGCCCAACCCCTGAAACACAACCCTCCACCAAACTTTACACTTTGCACAATGAAGTCAGGGAAGTACCGTTCTCTTGGCAACCGCCAAACCCAAACATATCCATTGGATTGCCAGACAGAGAAGCGTAATATGTCACTCCAGAGAACACGTCTCCACTGCTCTAGAGTCCAGTGGCAGCATGCTTTACACCACTGCATCCGACACTTTGCATTGCACATGGCGATGTAAGACTTGAAAGCAGCCATGGAAGCCCATTCCATGAAGCTCTCTACACACTGTTGTTGTGCTAATCTGAAGGCCACATGGAGTTTTGAGGTCTTTAGCTATTGACTCTGCAGACAGTTGGTAACTTCTGCACACCGTGCACTTTAGCATGCACTGACCCCGCTCTGTCATTTTCCGTGGCCTACCACTTTGTGGCTGACTTTTTGTTGTTCCCAGTTGCTTCCACTTTGTTATAATACCGCTAAAAGTTAACCGTGGAATATTTAGTAGCAAGGAAATTTCACGGATGGAATTATTGCACAGGTGGCAACCTATGACGGTACCACGCTTGAATTCACTGATCTCCTAGAGCGACCCATTCTTTCACAAATGTTTGTCAAAGCAGTCTGCTTGCCTAGGTGCTTGATTTTATACACCCATGGCTATGGAGGTGATTGGAACACCTGAATCCAATGGTTTGGAGGGGTGTCCCAATACTTTTGGCAATATAGTGTATCTTTTGCCTGTCAGTGATTTATGATCTAATTGCTTCAATAATGCAGGCCATAGATTTCCGATTTTCTTGCCGAATTATCGGCCAATAAAAAAAACGGCCGATATTCGTACCGTTAGTGGGGAAAAATGTCGGCTGTTTTTCTTAATTTTAAGAGACTTTGAAAATCGGCCATGCTGGAAAATCCTGGGACGATTTGTTAGATCGGCCGATTTTCGCGGTAATTTATGGTCAAATCGGCCGTTCTTCTGGCCGATTTGACAATAAATTGACTATGAAGAAAAAGAAGTATCAGAAGAAATAGATTTTGCAGGAGAAGAAGAAATAGAATATCTAGAAGAAAAGAGGAGAAGATGAAATAGATTTTGCAGAAGAAGACGGAGAAGAAACAAAGTTGCAACATTGTATCTATTTGTATGCATTTTGGATACAGATGTTTCTATTCAAGTACAAATAGATACAATGTTGTTTCTCTTCTTCTGCATGATCTATTTCTTCTGTCAAATATATTAGCGGGTCTCTATGCAGGGACACCGCTATTATATTAATTGACAGCCGTAGACGGGACTAAAACCCGCTGACTTTTTTTTTTAATTAGTGGCAACGTCGGCCGTCTGAACAACCAATTTACGATTTTAAAAAAAAAACGCCCGATTTTCCCCACGTCTATGGCCTGCATAGGAGTCTCTGGCAAAACAAGTGTACAAAATCAGAGCTGTGACTCCACTGATCTGCTTGCCTCTTACAGTTTAGTCAACAAGCCATACACAGCTTGAAGTCTAGCAAATTCAACACAGGAATTCAAGGATTGGGTGGCCCTGCTGGTGCCATCCAGCTCAACAAGTTGATTTAAAAACTGAAGGATCTGGGTGGAAAAATGATCAGCCAAAGAGCATACTGTTAGATGCAGTCACTATTCAGATATTCTGACAGTTGGGTACAAGCTGTCTGAATACAGTAGTCAGCAGTGCAAATTCCTCCATCTCCACTGTTTAGAGGGCTGAATGAGAGAAATCACAAGTTATATTGTAGCTTTAGAATGTAGAAGCCAGAAGCAGCCAGGCCATTGACATGTTCAAAAGGTTGTCATATACATTGTCAGCTCAGGTTACCTTCAATGAAAGGCGGAATGAATGGCAACTGTGCAATGTCAGCACTGCACCCTGGTGGAACAAACTTGTATTTCTTTTGTATCCAGTCCATATATATCACCTACAGAGATAGAGCTCTCAAGGTTAACATGACAGAATATTTTATTAGTAAAAACTAATAATAAAACGTGCCATTGGTAGGATCATAGGGTCTACCTTAAAGACAGAGGTACTTTTCAACTGTACAAACTGGTAAACGAGAAAGGAGAGCTGGTTACTTGTTTTCTAAGCTATAAGGAGCCTTGTGACTCCTCAAATGTCTAGGAACAGCCAGAAAAGGAAAGAAAATAAGACTCCATCTGTAAATGTTGAGGCTTGGTGCTGCCTTGTTCCCTGCTGCCCTAGGCACTGGCCCATGAGTTCTTTATGGTAAATACAGACCTGGATGTAACTCAGGATCAACCAGGACATTTGTTGTGCCCTTGTGCCCAGGTAACCTCTACTGTATCCACAGTTTTCCTTTTATATTTTGTATGACTACAAAACTGGGTACGTTCCATATTTATTTAGTAAGTTTGTGGAAATAGGTAAATGTCCTCCACATGGGGCACATACTGTATTTTGTCTATACAACACTGTAATTTAAAGTCAGAACAGAACACACTGCAGTGCTTCAGCACTCACAATGGGAAATGTAAATGTAGAAATCCACCTTCCAGGATGTAAGATCTCATTTAATGTGCATTCTGGCTCTGTGTCTGCCTTCCAGAGCACTGCTGTGCTGCTATCACATAATTCTGAATGGAGTTGGGGAAATAAGGTATCTGAGCTCCCTCTGAAGGAAGACCATGGCATTATCTATGGTGGTGGTGAGACTTTTACTGAAACCAGTACAGACATTGTCTTCTCTGTACAGTATGAAATACAATCATTACTCTTAAAGTGTTACTTAACCCACAACAGTAAAATCAGTCTGTATATGCAGTAAAGCATGCTTATTAAACTCACTGTGGAACCTAAGGGGTTAATTCTCCACATTGTGTAAAAAGGATGTTTGATCCTGACTTCTCTGATCCTCCCCTGCTTTTATTGTTCCCAATTCATCTGCTGATAGAACAGAGACTTGGGTGCAAGCTGCACATGCTCAGTTCGGTGTGTATTGCTATAGAGTTTTGTTTTTCTTAGGAGAGTGCATGTAATGAGCACTGCCCAGACAGAGAACATGGGTCCTGCAGCCTCATAGGACAATCAAGGGAGAATTAAAACTCCTCCTACAAGCTTTAACCAGCGCTTAGCCGTACACTGATAGAAATCACAAGACTGCTGATGAGAAAAGGTATTTAGCAGTTTATATTATCTAAAATAATTGCATTTCCCTGTTCTGTGTACTGTGGGAGACCTGATATAGTGAATGCAGGGTCCTGGGTTTAGTAACACTTTAAAGTGGTTGTAAAGGCTGAAGGTTTTTTTACCTTCATGCATTCTATGCATGAAGGTAAAAAAACCTTCTGTGTGCAGCAGCGCCCCCAGCCCCCTCAATTGGGCTGGGGGCACTGGAGGTGGTTGGGGGGAGTTGTGACTGAGTTGGTGGGGGATGCTGTAATGGAGAGGGGGTAAGTTTCGTGGGAGTGGGGTTTGCTGTGATAATAGTGGGTGCTATGAGAGGGGGGCTGAGATTCGTTTTATTGGGGTCACTGTAACAGAGGAGAATGAGGAGGGTGGAGTGGGCAGAGTGACTGGGGAGTGACATGGTGGTGATGAGCTTCCATTGGAGGGGTGAGGTGGTGGTGAAGGGATGCAGTTAAATTGGGAGGGTGAAGCAGTGGAGGAAGGATATGATGTGATTAGTGGGTGAGATAGTGTTGGAGGGATGTGCTGCAATTGGAGGGGCAACGCGAGGGTAAGGGGTGTGCTGTGACTGGAGTGGTGAGATGGTGGAGGGATACATTTTTTTTTGGGGGGGGGGGGGGTGAGGTAGCAGTGGATGGATGTGCTGCAATTGGAGGGGTGAAGTAAGGGATGTGTTGTGACTGGAGGGGTGATTTGGTGGTGGAGGAATACACTTTGATTGGTCAGTGAGTTGGTGGCGGAGGGATGCACTGTGATTGGGGGGTTAGGTAGGAGTGGATGGATGTTCTGCAATTGGAGGGGTGAAGTGAGGGATGTGCTATGACTGGAGGGGTGAGATGGTGATGGATGTAGGGGTGTGGAAATTCTTGAAAAAACTACTTGTCCAGGGACTGTATTGCTGTCCCCATCTACTTGTCCCTCATGACAATCTCCTTGTCCAGATAAAGAGAAAAAAATCTAACCAAAACCATATTTAAATTTGAGGAGCTTTTAGGAATGTCTTGGACTTTTAAAAACAAAAGAGGTTTTATGGCGACTTATACATTTAATATTTTTAACATTGTGCTGTTTATCTCCTCCCCTCCTCCCTGCCTGTCTCCAGCACCGCACTTGGGGACTAGCAGGGAGGTGAGAGACCTTGCAGTGTAATGAGCACCAATTGGGCGCTCGCTAGGGAAGGGGAGTGTCGGGCCTATCATTTATCAGAGCCATTTTTGCATTTTTTGCATGTTTAAAAAATCATTTTAGGCCTAAAGATTACACAAACCCCCAAACATTATATATTCTCCTAAACCAGAGGCCCTAGAGAATAAAATAGTGATAGTTCCAATATTTTATGTCACACGATACCACAAAGGTCTAGGAAACACACCATTTCAGTACAATATACACTTAAGTTAGTTTTAGGGCACAAAAAAGAAATAAATTACTTGATTTTTTTGCAGTTGGTGTCAGTGTATAAATAGTCAATGAGTTTGTTAGCTCATATGTGGCAGCACTGACTGGGCTAGATACTAAGCCATTGGGATCAGAAACATCTTTTTATGTCCTTTTCCATCTTTATATAAAGTTCTATTACCTTGTTACGCAGGACTTTTGACAGTTCTTTTCTGATCCCCATGGCTCAGTATCTAGCCTAGTCAGTGCTTCCACGTAAGAGCTAACAAACTCATTGACTATTTATACACTGACACAAATTGCAATTTAAAAAGCCACAGATGTGGGACATTAACCTCTAATTGGCATTTTAACCCGTGTGTGTCACCTTGTGTGTCTGTACCAAGGCCAAACATTCCAGGGTATGTAAACTTTTGATCCGGGCCATTTGTGTGATTTCTGTTATCATTATGATTTAAAAAGGAGCCAAACAACTATTTGATAATAAATGGCTTCATATGATCATCATCCTTCAATAAAAGAGCGCTATTTGGCATGATCAGTCATATTTTCAATTTCTGCTAGGGTATGCAAACTTTTTAGCACAACTGTACATGTCCTGGGCGTTGGGCAATATTAATTGTACATCCCCGTGGATGGATACACTGTGATTGTGGGGGTGAAATATAAAATGAGTGGGTGGGTGCACAGCTGCTCCTGCTAGCCTTTAGCTCTCAGTTTTCAATCTCCTTGCCATGATCAGTGTTCTTAGTGAAAAAACCTGGCAGAGGGGATGAGGCTTTCCTCCAGTGCAGCCCTCTTCTCCTCAGCCTGCTGCACAGTTCCTCTCTCCAATAGTTGGTGCACAGGAGCCCAGGCAGCAAGTATTGTACAATCAATTCCCTGAGAGCAGGCTAAGGAGGAGATAGCTGTATGGAGAAAACTGCCAGGCTTTATCACTGAGAACACTGATCCTCCTTACCTGATCACACTGACAAGCTGATGGAGGTCAGGCAGCTGAGAAGGGGCTGAGAGCATTCGGGGTCTGGTGTATAAAAGAGGTGCTCGGGAGGTATGTGGAGATGTTACACTGCAGGAGACATGGAGAGAGTGAGAGCACCAAAGACCATATTCCCCACTGGAAAAACTGTTCCTGTTCCTAGATGAGGACTAGTTTTTATTTTTGCTGATAAATCAGATTGCTAAAGATATTAGAACATTTGATTGTGGTTGCACATTAGATTTTTTTTTTATTTCCTTCCTTGTTTACACAACATTTACAGTTATTTATTTAATTCTATACTGTATATTTTTCATTTCACTACAGTGCTTTGAAACAGTATTCATACCCCTTGAAATTTTCCACATTTCGTCACATTACAACCAAAAACGTAAATGTATTTTATGTGGATTTTATGTGATAGACCAGCACAAAGTGGCACATAATTGTGAAGTGGAAGGAAAATGATAAATGGTTTTCACAATTTTTTACAAATAAATATGTGAAAAGTGTGGTGTGCATTTGTATTCAGCCCGAGTCAATACTTTGTAGAACCACCTTTCACTGCAATTACAGTTAAAAGTCTTTTTGGGGATGTCTCTACCAGCTTTGCACATCTAGAGAGGGACATTTTTGCCTATTCTTTGGAAAATAGTTCAAAACTCTGTCAGATTGGATGGAGAGCGTCTGTGAACAGAAATTTTCATGTCTTTCCACCGATTCTCATGGATTTAGGTTTGAAGTTTAACTGAGCCATTCTAACACTTTAATATGCTGTGATCTAAACCATTCCATTGTAGCTCTGGCTGTATATTTAGGGTCGTTGTCCTGTTGGAAGGTGAACATCCGCCCCAGTCTCAAGTCTTTTGCAGACTCTAACAGGCTTTCTTCTAAGATTGCCCTGTATTTGGCTCCATCCATCTTCCCATCAACTATGGCCAGCTTCCCTGTCCCTGCTGAAGAAAAGCATCCCCACAACATGATGCTGCCACCACCATGTTTCACGGTACGGGGGTGATGTGATCAGGGTGATGTGCAGTGTTAGTTTTCTGCCACACATAGCATTTTGCTTTTGGTCCAAAAAGTTCAAATCATCTGACCAGAGCACCTCCTTCCACATCAGCAGTTCTCAACCTGGGGGTCGCGACCCCTTTGGGGGTCGAACGACGCTTCCACAGGGGTCGCCTAAGACCATCGGAAAACACATATTTCCGATGGTCTTAGGAACCGAGACACCGCTCCTCGCCACCGCCACCGCCGTCTCCAGGTGTGGGCGGGATGACATGCCGCCCCTGTCATCTGGACACACCTCGAGATCAATCCTCGCCTGTGATTGGCCGCCGGCACTGTAGCTCAGGAGAGGCACACAGGCGGCCAATCACCGGCAAGGAGGTGGAGCTTGGAGAGGAGGAGCCGAGCGGCACCGCGAAGATCGAGCGAGTGAAGAGGAGGAGAGCGGCCGGAGAAGGAAGACATCTGACAGGTAAGTGTCGGTACCATGGGAGAGGGAGGGAGCGAGCGAGCCCAGGCTGGAGCAGGGGTCTGCAAGGTAAGTATCATTGGTGTCAGTGGGAATAGTGCCCCATCATTGGTGTCACTAATACCAATGATGGGGCACTATTCCTCCCACTGACACCAACGATGGGACACTATTCCTCCCACTGACACCAATGATGGGGCACTATTCCTCCCACTGACACCAACGATGGGGCACTATTCCTCCCCCAAATGACACCAACGATGGGGCACTATTCCTCCCCCACTGACACCAAGGATGGGGCACGATTCCTCCCCCCACTGACACCAACGATGGGGCACAATTCCTCCCCCCACTGACACCAAGGATGGGGCACTATTCCTCCCCCCACTGACACCAAGGATGGGGCACTATTCCTCCCCCCACTGACACCAAGGATGGGGCACTATTCCTCCCCCCACTGACACCAAGGATGGGGCACTATTCCTCCCCCCACTGACACCTATGATGGGGCACTATTCCCCCCACTGACACCTATGATGGGGCACTATTCCCCCCACTGACACCAATGATGGGGCACTATTCCCCCCACTGACACCTATGATGGGGCACTATTCCTCCCCCCACTGACACCAATGATGGGGCACTATTCCTCCTCCCACTGACACCGATGATGGGGCACTATTCCTCCTCCCACTGACACCGATGATGGGGCACTATTCCTCCTCCCACTGACACCGATGATGGGGCACTATTCCTCCTCCCACTGACACCGATGATGGGGCACTATTCCTCCTCCCACTGATACCGATGATGGGGCACTATTCCTCCCACTGATACCGATGATGGGGCACTATTCCTCCCACTGACACCGATGATGGGGCACTATTCCTCCCACTGACACCGATGATGGGGCACTATTCCTCCCACTGACACCGATGACGGGGCACTATTCCTCACACTGATACCGATGACGAGGCACTATTCCTCCCACTGACACCGATGACGAGGCACTATTCCTCCCACTGACACCAATGACGGGGCACTATTCCTCCCACTGATACCAATGACGGGGCACTATTCCTCCCACTGATACCAATGACGGGGCACTATTCCTCCCACTGACACCAATGATCGGGCACTATTCCTCCCACTGATACCAATGATGGGACACTATTCCTCCCACTGACACCAATGATGGGGCACTATTCCCCCCCACTGACACCAATGATGGGGCACTATTCCTCCCACTGATACCAATGATGAGGCACTATTCCTCCCACTGATACCAATGATGGGGCACTATTCCTCCCACTGACACCAATGATGGGACACTATTCCTCACACTGACACCAATGATGGGGCACTATTCCTCCCACTGATAGCAATGACGGGGCACTATTCCTCCCACTGACACCAATGACGAGGCACTATTCCTACCACTGATACCAATGACGGGGCACTATTCCTCCCACTGACACCAATGACGGGGCACTATTCCTCCCACTGACACCAATGACGGGGCACTATTCCTCCCACTGACACCAATGACGGGGCACTATTCCTCCCACTGACACCAATGACGGGGCACTATTCCTCCCACTGACACCAATGACGGGGCACTATTCCTCCCACTGACACCAATGAAGGGGGCACTATTCCTCCCACTGACACCAATGACGGGGCACTATTCCTCCCACTGATACCAATGATGGGGCACTATTCCTCCCAATGACACCAATGACGTGGCACTATTCCTCCCACTGACACCAATGATGGGACACTATTCCTCCCACTGACACCAATGACGGGGCACTATTCCTCCCACTGACACCAATGATGGGGCACTATTCCTCCCAATGACACCAATGACGTGGCACTATTCCTCCTACTGCAAAATTACAGTTATGAAGTAGCAACGAAAATAATTTTATGGTTGGGGGTCACCACAACATGAGGAACTGTATTAAGGGGTCGCGGCGCTAGAAAGGTTGAGAACCACTGTTCCACATGTTTGCTGTGTCCCCCACATGGCTTCTCACAAACTCCAAACGGGACTTCTTATGGCTTTCTTGCAGCAATGGATTTCTTCTTGCCACTCTTGCATAAAGGCCAGATTTGTGGAGGCACGACTAATAGTTGTCCTGTGTACAGATTCTCCCACCTGAGCTGTGGATCTCTGCAGCTCCTCCAGAGTTCCCATGGGCCTCTTGGCTGCTTCTCTGATTAATGCTCTCCTTGCCCGACCTGTCCGTTTAGGTGGATGGCCATGTCTTGGTAGATTTGCAGTTGTGCCATACTCTTTCCATTTTCAGATGATGGATTGAACAATGCTCTGTGAGATGTCCAAAGCTTGGGATATTTTTTTTATATTTTAAACCTGCTTTAAACTTCTCCACAACTTTATCCCTGACCTGTCTGGTGTGTTCCTTGACCTTCATGATGCTGTTTGTTCACTAATGTTCTCTAACAAACCTCTGAGGGCTTCACAGAACAGCTGTATTTATACTGAGATTATTTACACACAGATGGACTCTACTAATTAGGTGACTTCTGAAGGCAATTGGTTCCACTAGTTTAGGGGTATCAGAGTAAAAGGGGCTGAATACAAATGCACACCACACTTTTCAGATATTTATTTGTAAAAAAATTTGAAAACCGCCTATCATTTTCCTTCCATTTCACAATTATGTGCCACTTTGTTTTGGTCTATCACACAAAATCCCAATAAAATACGTTTACGTTTTTGGTTGTAACATGACAAAATGTGGAACATTTCAAGGGGTATGAATATGTTTTCAAGGCACTATATACTGTGTATAAAAATCCACGTTTCTCAAATTCAGATGCATACCATCGTATAAAATTGGTCACAGGCAAATAAAGCAAACAAAAAACCTGCTTTTAAAGGCATAAAACAAGCTTGCTCCGGTATATTTTTCCCAGTGTAATCCCTGTCATATAAAAGAGAACAACTTTCAGACACGATAAGCATAATTTACTTTTGCGGCCTCTTATCTGCTGTCAGGCCGAGAATCCTCACTCTAATACCAAGTAATGTTTTAACCTCAGGACAACATATCCAGCCATAATTACATGGTGCTCCAGGAAAAAAAGAGATTAAAATGCCTGCAGACCTTTTTGTGGTAGTGAACAAGAATATTGTAATTGCTGTAGGAGCTGGGAGGGAAAAAGGACAAGACTTTCTGGTGTAAGATAGCAACATTGCAGCACAGTCACATAATGCATATATTACCAACTGTAGTAATAATGTGTCATGTCAAGCAAAGGCTTTCTGGACAAAGTGTACCAGTTACAACCAGCTGCCTAAAATTCACAAACCTGGGTAATCTGAATTAAAGTGCTATTAAACCCACAATAGTAAAATCAACCTGTATATGCAGTAAAGTATGCTTGTTATACTCACTGTGGAATCTAAGAGGTTAATCCTCTGCATTGTGTAAAAACGCTGTTTGATCCTGACTTCTCTGATCCTTCCCTTCTTCCAGTGCCCATCTCTTATCTCCTGATGACATCGTGTGGAGTTACTCTGCACATGCTCAGTTTGATGTGTATTGCTAGTTAGGGTTTTTTTTTCTTGGGAGAGTGCATGTGATCAGCCCAGGGCCAACCAGCACTGCCCAGACAGAGGTCAGGGGTTCTGCATCATCCTAGAGCAGAATGCAAACTACAAGCTTTAATATGTGCTTTGCTGGACACTGATAGAAGTCACAAGACTGCTCTAACTGCTGATGAGAAAAGGTATTTAGCAGTTTATATTTACTAAAATAATTGCATTTCCATGTTCTGTGTACTGTGGGAGAGCAGATATAGTGAATGCAGAGTCCTGGGTTTAGTAACACTAAGAATATGATGCAAAATACACAAGTAGATACCATCAAGGAAAATTTTATGTCAAAATAGTATATCCAGAGATAAAGGCTGCTGAAGTTAATAGCAAAACTCCAGTTCCATTCCCTTACCAATCCCCCCTCCCCTATTGGCTCTTTCATGTGATATGGAAGCTAGAAAAAAATTTAGATTTTCATTAAAATTAAACTGCTTACATATTGAGTTCCTATTGATCGTCTTCACAATCATATATCACTTTAGGTAATACAGCGATCAGCCATAACATTATGTCCACTGACAGGTAAAGTGAATACCAGTGTTTATCTTGTTACAATGGCATCTGAAAGTGGCTGTGATATATTAGGCAGCAAGTGAACATGTTGTCCCTGAGGTTGATGTGTTGATAGCAGAAAAAAATGGGCAGGCGCAAGGATTTGAGTGACTTTGAAAAGGACCAAAGGGCTAGATGACTGGGTCAGAGCAACTCCAAAACTGCAGCTCTTGTGTGATGTTCCCATTCTCCTGTAGTCAGAACCTAATCAAAATTGGTCCAAGGAAAGAAAACTGGGCAACCAGCAACAAGGTCATGAGCGACCAAGGCTCACTGATTCACATGAGGAGCGGAGCCTGGCCTATGTAGTCCGATCTAATAGAGTAGAGACTGTAGCTCAAGTTGCTGAAAAAATTAATGTTGGCTTCAAGAGAGATGTGTCAGAACACACAGTGCATTGCAATTTGTTGCATATGGAGCTGCGTAGTCACAGACTGGTCAGGGTGCCCATGCTTACCCGTGTCCACAGCGAAAAGTGCAAACAATGGGCATGTGAGCATCAGAACTGAATGCTCAAAGCAATGGAAGAAGGTGGCATGGTCTGATGAAATCAAGATTAGTTTGAGGAACAAAATGAGTTTGAGATGTTGACTTGGCCTCCAGATTCTCCAGACCTTAGTCCAGTTGAGCATCTGTGGGGTGTGCTGGATAAACAAATTTGATCCATGAAGACCTCACTTCACAACTTTTAGGTCTTAAAGAATCTGCTACTGACAGCTTAGTTCCAGATACCTTCAGAAGTCTAGCGAAGTCCATGTCTCGATCTGGTGGGTGGTCATAATGTTATGGCTCATTGGTGTGTGCTTGTGTGTATATATTTGTTTTTATTGTATAGGTTTAATTTGTTTTTCAACTCTTTTTCTCAGAGGAACTGT
Organism: Staurois parvus; assembly: GCF_062004578.1. NCBI lineage: Eukaryota > Metazoa > Chordata > Amphibia > Anura > Ranidae > Staurois > Staurois parvus. The sequence goes on from NW_028318130.1 coordinate 4,402,688, forward strand.
ATTATTAAACTGTCTTGCTTTGTTGGCATTACTGAATTTACAGTGGATGGGATTTGGTGAATCTGGTTTTATTCGTGTTATTTACACATGCATCTGCACAAATACACCCCTTGAGGGTTAGGGACTGATATGAATGTACAATATATATGTGTAAAGCGCTGTGTAAATTGACGGCGCTATGTAAGTACCTGAAATAAAATAAATGTGAAGTATTCACGTATCACAATGTGTGTTATGCAGATGAGGTTAGATTCAGTGATGAACTCCTACAGACTGTTATCTAAATGTTATAAATATGTCCTAATAACACTTTTCTTGTCTTTTATGAATTTGTGTGTTTGTAAGGACAGGAGCCATGGGATCACTATGCATCTAAAAACGGTTTACACGTTTACCTTATTGATGAGGTTTTATTGAAATTTGGTTGTCACTTTTTATAGTATACAGTTTTACAGAGCAAAATCATTATACAGCCACCACATCATAACCATATTACTCAGAGTGGTGAATTAGGGGCTAGATTTGTAAAATGTTACTGAATACCATCAAAACTTCTATCATTTAACACTCCATTTTTAGGCTGCACGTGCTTTGTGCTTCCTATTCTGTTTTGCATGTTGTGGTATGATTAAATGTATCCACTAGATGGCAGACTTCAGCAATGTGCACCCTTTGTACATAGCTAGACTTCCAGAGCCTGGTGTATCCAGTATACTACACATCAAGTGTCCAAGGAAGAAGCGTGTACTACAGACTTGTCCATTGAGTAGTGATCTGCATATTGCCTGGCCTTCTCTATATTCTGAAATGGGACGTTGTCCATAGTGCAATGTGATCATTCCTTTTCACAGGAAGATTTTATTGTATTTACAAGTGAATTTTTGGTATTTTTGTTATAGGCATCGATCCTATTTCTGCATCTATGTAATTCCTGTTATTTTTACAGTTTTGTAGCCTTTGTAGTACATAAGGTTTTGATTCTGGGAACCTGGTGCTGGTAGTGTTTTAATGAGATGTTTTTTGGACTAAAAAGTGAGTAAAAAAGACCTCTGGCTTGAATTGATATATTCCAGGTATTTATATAGCACTGCAGTTGATGCAGCACTTGACAAACTGTGCATACACATCAGTCTCATGCATATACACGTACTAGGGCCGATATGGACAGGAACCAATTAACCTACCATCATGTCTTTGGAGTGTGGGAGGAAACCGGAAGAAGCCCATGGAAGCACAAGGAGGACATGTCCTGACTCAATAACCTTAGGATACTGTTATTTATTTATTTCAGGTACTTATATAGTGCTGTCAATTTATGCTGCACTTTACATATATATTGTACACTCACATCAGTCCCTAACCCTTAAGGGGTGTACAATCTAAAGTCCCTAACTTACATTCATACATACACATATTAGGGCCAATTAACCTACCAGCATGTCTTTGGAGTGTGGGAGGAAACCGGAGTACCCAGAGGAAACCCACGCAGGCACAGGGAGAACATGCAAACTCCAGGCAGGTGGTGCCGTGGTTGGGATTTGAACCGATGACCCTAGTGCTGCCAGGTGGAAGTGCTAACCATTTAGCCACTGTGCTGCCCTTAACACAAATAATTAAAGCCAGAGGGTTCCAATAACAGCCGGGTAACTATACCTTTCAGATGTGAACATTGGCAAAGGTATCCTATCAGCTTCATAAGAGGTCTCCCTTAATCCTTCAAACTGAACCCTAATCCTCATAATTGAATCTAATTCTGGCCCTAAATTGCTGGACATGCTGTACCGAATCAGCTGCTTTGTATGTTTGCATCACAAGGACTCACATAGGTTCTACGAAGTTAAGCACAGTGTCCTTAGTTTCCATAATGTATGGCGTTTATGATGACATTTACATGACCCTGCTCCTAGTTTTGATTTTATATGAAAAAGAAACAAAAAGTTGCAAACCTGTCACATACAAACCTAACACAGCTGCCCTTTTGGGAAAAGGGTTCCAAATGCCATTTCATGGCTTATGTAGCCCGCGTGCCCCCAGTACAAATAACCGCAGAGATTTTCCTGGACTGAGCTGCAATTTGCATGTTTGCCGCTAAGAGCCAACTCAAGAGTCATTGAGGGAAACACCATCTATTAGATTGCTTGCAGATGCTTGAGGATACCAGGCCATTCTTCTACAAGCTTGATTTTCAAGAGTCGGGTTTTATGACTACTATAGGAATGAACCATTTGTTGCTGTCTGTCTTGTCTGTGTGTGTTTTCTCTTGAAGGCATGGGTTGTTAGCTTCCTCCGCCTGCCCCTCCTCCCTTCTCAGTAATACAACTTGGAGCAGATGTTTTCTGCTCTTTGTCAGGGGACGTGAAGTGTGCAAGCATGCTTTGAGTCACTCTTCTCAGTTCTAACGGTCTATGCATGATTGAGACAAATGTTTTCTACATTGTGGTTATTTGTGAACAAGGATGTTCTTCTATACAGTACATACGGTTTGTCGTTGCTTTTTTTTGAGGTTTCCAGAAACTGGGGGAAATGTTAAAGTTTCTACAATTAGAATATTTCTGTGAATGTTATTGTTTGTGCCCCCCAGTGTCCTAGATAAAGCTGTCACTGGCAAAGGGCAGACTGCCTAGGCGCTGGTGTCCTTGAGGACCAGCTCTCAGGATTGTAAAAAAGGGGGTGTACTTTTTATGTAGTGGTAGTGGGAGCCTCTTCTGCCTATAAATAATACCATCCACCAATGAACATGTGTAAGAATTGCTGTAGTAGTTAAAGCGGTTCTTCAGTCGACCCCCCCCCCCCCCACCCACCCAAAAAGAAGTCAGCAGCTACAAATACTGTGAATTAAAAGGACATTTACCTGTCCAGGGATCCAGTGCTGTTCTTACCCGTGCCAGTTCTTTGCCGGTCTTCAGGTCCCTAGCGCCGCCATGCTAACTGTGCGAAGCCAGCTGTGACTCCTTGCGGCTTCCCAGCCATTTTCACACTGCGCACGCGCAAGCCATGTTGCACTGTGTGAATGGTCCCGCAGCCTACTAGGACCTGTGATATGTCCCAAGAGGCTGCAGGGACAGAGGGGGGCCTGAACTTCTGCTCATATCACCTAGGCAATCTGGGTGGGACGGGGGATTAGAGGAAGCAGAAATGTGGAAGTTCCACTTTAAAGCAGAGTTCCAACCAAATGTGGAAGCTCCGCTTTTCTGCCCTCCCCTCTGCTGCCACATTTGGCACTTTTTGCGGGGGAGCGAGTACCTGGTTTTGACAGGTACCCGCTCCCATTTCCGGGTCCATTCGCTGCAGTGAATTGAGCCGGACGTTCACCCCTGCCCTCCTGCAGCCCTATGGGACACTTCCAAGGTCCCAGAGGACTGAAGCCCATTTACAAAGCGCACTGCAGGTTTCCCTTAGTTGAGAGGGCGGCCCCAGCACCCGACAGCTGATTGAAGAATCAGCTCGGGGTAAGGACACCGCTGGATGTATGGACAGGTAGGAGCCCTAATAAAAGTCAGTATCTACAGCATTTGTAGCTGCTGACTTTTAATTATAATATAAATCTACATTATCTTAACAATTTAAAGTGATGCTAAACTCTGGGGGAAAAAAAAAATATATATATATATATACAGTATATATTCTGTTCTGGTATAACTGTATTTTCCTAAAGGGTAGCTCCACTTTTGTGGGAAAAAATGTCAAACAAAAATTGCTACACAAGTCATATTGTAATTGAATGTTATAAAAAAAATTACCTTTCCTTTTCAATCTTGAGTTCTGTAATTTTCTGTAAAATGCAGTGCAATTAGTAAGCTGAAGGTGGTCTGTACACAGATGGTTTACAAAACGCCCCCCAGAAATGTAATTTCCTAATTTTTGTGATTGAGTTACTGATTTTCCCAGAAGTCTGCACTAAGATACAAGTCAGATTTTAGGCATCCTTCGCAATAAAAATGTAATTTTACTCCCAAAATGGGAAAGTCATTTTAAAGGGATGCAGACCCTGCCACTTTCCTCGTTAGAGCCCTGCAGGTGCAGTATCTGATTGATAATTATAAAGTATTTTTTAGCCACATTCACTTTGCACATGGACACAGAAAAAACAGCTATTTATACAAAAGTTAGGAATCTGCAACAAAGTCTGTTAAAATCCTTGCAATGTACGTACTCTTTAACTAAAAAAAAGTTATTTTGCTCTCAGCCTCCTCCAAATTATACTTTTTCTTTTTTTGTAATATGACAACTGGTTTCTTTTTTTTTTTTTGGGGGGGGGGGGGGGGTTGTAAATTGACTACTTTTTTTTTTCTGCTGTAATTTGACTACTTATTGGAGGGTGGCTATGGAAAAAGGAGAGGTACAGCAGCTCACGTTGGATGTTACAAGAAGGAGTCACAGATACATAGTAAGGAACAATTTCATAAAAAATAGATTACAGGACCATTAAGTAGTGGATGTGTATGGATTATTTCAAAAATACAGTAAGTTTACTGTGTAGAAGCACTTTAGGAGTAGAGATTGATTCTTACTGGCTTGTTTTCCATAGAGTAGCCTATGCCTGTGAGGCAAAGACCGCTAACAGCAGGACTAAAGAGCTAACTGCAATAAACTGTCAGCCCAAATATATCTAAAACCAAACGTTTTTTATTTTGGATGGAGCATGGAATGGGTACAACCTCTGTCAGGATTTTTTCACTCTGTGTTGCACTTTCTGGCATCTGTGTCTCAGGTTTGACTACCTGGTCATCTTTGTACGCTTTTACTAAAATTTACTAAGTTGATGTATTTGCATCCTTGTATAATCATTTTGGCTGCAAGGTTTTGCTGGCTACTGTTTCAGGTTCCTTGTTTGCCCCTTTAGGGGTTCTTTGGATGGTTGCTATGTTTGTCTGATTGTTCCAGTTGTTGTTTTTGCTCACCTCTCTTTAACCACCTGCCTACAGGGCACTTATACCCCTTTCCTGCCTAGGCCAGTTTCCAGCTTTCAGCATTGTCGCACTTTGAATGACAATTGCGCAGTCTTGCAACACTGTACCCATATGAAATTTTTATCATTTTTTTTTAAACAGAGCTTTCTTTTGGTGGTATGTAATCACCTCTGGGTTTTTTATTTTTTGATAAACAAGCCAAAAACAACTGAAAATGTTGGAAAAAAAACTTTTTTTCTTAGTTTTTGTTATAAAATTTTGTAAATAAGTGGTTTTCTCCTTCACTGATGTGCGCTAATGAGGCTGCAGTGATAGGCACTGATAGGCTGCACTGACAGGCATTGATGAGGAGGCACTAGTAGGTGGCACTGATGGGCATTGACAGGCATCGCTGATGGGCACTGAAAGGCAGCACTCATATATGGCACTGATAGGTGGCACTGATAGGCGGCACTGATAGGTGACACTGAAAGGCAGCTCAGATGGGCATTGATATGTGGCATTGATGTGCACTGGTGGGCACTGATATGTGGCATTGATGAGGCACTGATGGGCACTGGCAGGTGGCATTGATGGGCAATGACAGCTGGCATTGATGGACACTGACAAGTGGCACTGCTGGGGCTACACTGATCATCAGTGCCCTGATGATCAGTGTAGATGTCCCCTCCAAGGAATGCCTTTTACCAGCACTCCTCTCGAGCTGTCAGCGTGACAGCTCGTGAGGAGAGAAATGCCGATAACTGGCATTTCCCTATTTACATGTGATCAGCTGTGATTGGACACAACTGATCACATGACGGAGCCGACATCTTCGGCTCTTTCTGTTGATTGGTGATCTGCTGTGTCCGAGGGACCCAGAGCCACGCATGCACGGTTAGAGTTGGAGGTCGTCATATGACATCCTCCCAGAATGAGTGAACTGCCTTGTTCCCGTCATTACCTTATATGGCGGGCAGGAGGCGGTTAAGGCACTGCTTTGGGACATCCCAATGGTCAAGATTCAGAATAGCTGTGTCCATCAATGAACATAAGAGAAAATGGAATTTTTTGTTAATCACTGTAAAATCTCGTTCTCTGAGTTCATTGATGGACACAGCACCCAACCGTTAATGGAGATTGTACTTCTGACATTTCTTTGTTAAGAACTGGATTGCCTATAGCAGGAAGGGGGTTTTATACCGGCTAGGACTGCCCATAGGCGGTGCTGTGTTCTTTTCTGTCTAGTGTCGTAGTCCTGTAAGTGGCAATATAACCCTATGGTCAAGATTCAGCAAAGCTGTATAAATGAATTCAGAGAAAGGGATTTTACGATGAGTAACAAAAAAAATCCAATTTTTTGGATTTAATACCTCTTACAGGTATTTTTAGCCTCATAGACTTCAATGGGAGCATTTTTAAACACGTAACACCAGAAGTACATGCTGCTCACTCTCTGCTCAGGTGTGAATGCAGGCAAAGATGTCCATTGCTTTTTCATTCTTGTAGAATCTAAAACCCAAACTGCAGTTTTATGACTGTGCATTTCACGGTACATGATCACTTCAAAGTCACGTTTCATATCCTACAAACTGACAGATATCGGAGTGTAGACTGTCATAAAGATAATTCTGTATAGTGTATTCTCAGTATAGTAACTATGTAATGCAGTACTCTCAAAGTCTGTTTAATATTGTATTTCCACTCACTGGCACAGTGAAACCAACATTTATATGCTTGTCACACAGGATAGCCATTAAATATATTCATCTAAATACCCATTAAATATATAGAAGATTACTTTTATCATATATTCTTATAGCTTATATTAGTACTATAATGTGTATTAAATGCAGTAAGTTTACCCAGTGTTAATATTCAAAGGGATCTCTGAATAATAAATAATTTGAATATTTTTTCAAGATCACAGTCATTCAGATTTATTCAGGTAGAAACAATTGTGCTTCATTATGAAGGATAATCGTGCTGCGCTGATTGTCTCTAGCTCCTCCTACTTCATTGAGAATTCAGGGCAGTGTGTAGTAGTAGTAGTATGGGGGGGCAGTGAGCAGTATGTAGTGACAGGGCAGTGCGTAGTAGTAGGGTAGGGCAGTGAGCAGTATATAGTGGCAGGTCAGTGTGTAGTAGTAGTAGTAGGGGAGGGCAGTGAGCAGTATATAGTGGCAGGACAGTGCGTAGTAGTAGGGAAGGGCAGTGAGCAGTATATAGTGCAGGGCAGTGTGTAGTAGTAGCAGGGGAGGGCAGTGAGTAGTATGTAGTGGCAGAGCAGTATGTAGTAGCAGGGCAGTGTGTAGTAGTAGGGTAGGGCAGTGAGCAGTATATAGTGGCAGGGCAGTGTGTAGTAGTAGTAGGGGAGGGCAGAGAGCAGTATATAGTGGCAGGGCAGTGTGTAGTAGTAACAGGGGAGGGCAGTGAACAGTATGTAGTAGCAGGGCAGTGTGTAGTAGTAGTAGGGGAGGGAGGTGAGCAGTATGTAGTAACAGGGCAGTGCGTAGTAGTAGGGTAGGGCAGTGAACAGTATGTAGTGGCAGGGCAGTGTGTAGTAGGGGAGGGCAGTGAGCAGTATGTAGTGGCAGGGCAGTGTGTAGTAGTAGCAGGGGAGAACAGTGAGCAGTATGAAGTGACAGAGCAGTATATAGTAGTAGTAGGAGAAGGGCAGGTAGTAGTAGTAGGGGAGGGCAGTGAGCAGTATGTAGTGGCAGGGCAGTGTGTAGTAGTATTCGGGGAGGGCAGTGAGCAGTATGTAGTGGCAGGGCAGTGCATAGTAGTAGGGTAGGGCAGTGAGCAGTATATAGTGGCAGGCAGTGTATAGTAGTAGCAGGGGAGGGCAGTGAGCAGTATGTAGTGGCAGGGCAGTATGTAGTAGGGGAGGGCAGTGAGTAGTATGTAGTGGCAGGGCAGTGTGTAGTAGTAGCAACAGGGGAGGGCAGTGAGCAGTATGAAGTGGCAGAGCAGTATATAGTAGTAGTAGGGGAGGGCAGTGAGCAGTATATAGTGGCAGGGCAGTGTGTAGTAGTAGTATGGGAGGGCAGTGAGCAGTATATAGTGGCAGACAGTGTGTAGTAGTAGTAGTAGTAGGGGAGGGCAGTGAGCAGTATGTAGTGGCAGGGCAGTGTGTACTATTAGTAGTAGGGGAGGGCAGTGAGCAGTATGTAGTGGCAGGGCAGTGTGTAGTAGTAGAGGAGGGCAGTGAGCAGTATATAGTGGCAGGGCAGTGTGTAATAGTAGTAGGGGAGGGCAGTGAGCAGTATATAGTGGCAGGGCAGTGTGTAATAGTAGTAGAGGAGGGCAGTGAGCAGTATATAGTGGCAGGGCAGTGTGTAATAGTAGTAGAGGAGGGCAGTGAGCAGTATATAGTGGCAGGGCAGTGTGTAATAGTAGTAGGGGAGGGCAGTGAGCAGTATGTAGTGGCAGGGCAGTGTGTAGTAGTAGAGGAGGGCAGTGAGCAGTATATAGTGGCAGGGCAGTGTGTAATAGTAGTAGAGGAGGGCAGTGAGCAGTATATAGTGGCAGGGCAGTGTGTAATAGTAGTAGGGGAGGGCAGTGAGCAGTATATAGTGGCAGGGCAGTGTGTAGTAGTAGGGGAGGGCAGCGAGCAGTATGTAGTGGCAGGGCAATGTGTAGTATTAGTAGTAGGGGAGGGCAGTGAGCAGTATGTAGTGGCAGGGCAATGTGTAGTATTAGTAGTAGGGGAGGGCAGTGAGCAGTATGTAGTGGCAGGGCAATGTGTAATAGTAGTAGGGGAGGGTAGTAGTGAGCAGTACATGGCAGTAGGGCAGAGCAGTCAGTGAGCAGTGACCAGCCCAGGTTATGATACAACAGAAGTTCCATGGCCATTTGTGTTGCAGTGTAGTAGGCAGGGCAGAGAAATTCCAACAGGGAAAAAACCTCTATCTATTAGCCCCTTACTGCATGGAAGTAGGAGTCTTGCAGGGATGTCATCTCCATTTCTCCTTCGTATTTCCAAGCAGCTGAATTAGCCAGAGTAAACTGGCCACATGTGAGAGAAGGGAGGAAGACAGCCACACCCCGGCCTTTCCCACCACCTCCACCTAAGCCTGCCCAGAGACAGGAGCGCAGCTCTGAAAGAGTGCCTGCTGCCTGCCAGCCCCAAGGTGCTCTGTACAGGAGACCAATGAGACAAACTGCTCCTTGGAGGCAAAAGAGAGGCACGGAAAGCTGTCTTCCCTCGGTCTGGGCTCCACTTCTAAGCCGATGGAGCCCAGCCCTGGTGGGCCGGATTTGTCCTGCAAGCCTTGTGTTTGATACATGTGCAGTGGTGGATTGGGGAGAGTTCTTCATCCATACTCTCATTGAGCTCCTGAGCTTAGAGTAATAAATCTCTACATGTTTGGCTTCCCTTAACTAACTTGGAAAATGCATTTGGCAAATGAAGTCAGTGCTTCGGGTATTTTAGCCATTGGATCAGCATGCCAGGCAGCTGGAATCAAACTGGAATTCTTTGTTTTTGTAGAATCTATTTTGTTGTTTAGTGCAAGACTTTTTTTTTCAGAACATTAAAGCAAAGAGAGTGACATGATGGTCAGGAAGATGGTATTTTGAAAAGGAGATCAACTGTGCTGCTTACATTTTCATGACAAGACTCAATACTTCTTGCAGAGAAGTAAAGAAATGTGTTAAGGATGGTGACAGCAATATGTTTATATGAAATATTGTGTATTTTAAAAAATAGGTCTACTATAACTTTCATTGATCACATACATTTGTTGTTTGTAGGTGCAAGTACTGGCAATATGATGAAAACCTGCTGACATCTAGTGTGATTATTGTCTTCCATAATGAAGGCTGGTCTACGCTCATGAGGACTGTTCACAGTGTTATCAAAAGGACCCCTAGGAAATACCTAGCTGAGATTGTCATGATAGATGACTACAGTAACAAAGGTGAGTTCTGAGAAGTTGAAGGACATAAAAAAACATTGCAACAGAAATATTAAGCAACCACAATACCTTTTTAGCAACCATGTACGACACTCTGCTTCTCTCTTATGTAGACTGAACTTAAACTACTGATAGGAATCGAAATTGTGAACACCTTGCTAATAGAGAGTAGCCTGCTCTTAACATAGATTACTTTCTAAAAGCAATTATTAAAATAAATAATACAAATAGTTATAACCTCACCATGTAGCAGTATTGTCCCCTCCACTTCTCCTTACTCCTCACTCAGTCCAGTACTGTGCCTTTCTGTAGCAGTTCTCTCTCTTTTTTTTTTTCCAGAAAGAAAGCCTTTATTAACCACTTGCCTACCAGGCACTTATACCCCCTTCCTTACCAGGCCAATTTTCAGCTTTCAGCGCTGCCGCACTTTGATTGACAATTGCGCGGTCATGCAACATTGTACCCATATGAAATTTTGATCATTTTTTTCTCACAAATAGAGCTTTCTTTTGGTGGTATTTAATCGCCACTGGGCGCTTTACTTTTTGCGCTATAAATTAAAAAAAGTGCAAAAAATTTGAAAAAAAAAAAAAGTTTATTTGTTTCTTTTATAAAATTTTTCAAACAGGTATTTTTTCTCCTTCACTGATTTGCGTTGATGAGGCGGCACTGATGGGCACTGATAGGCGGCACTGATGGGCACTGATAGGCAGCACTAAAGGGCACTGATAGGCAGTACTAATGAGGTGGCACGGATAGGCGGCACTGATAGACAGCACTAATTAGGGGTCACGGATAGGCGGCACTGATATGCAGCACTGATAGGCGGCACTGATAGGTGACACTGATGATGGGTACTGATAGACGGCACTGACTGGCATCACTTCTGGGCACTGACTGGCGGCACTGACTGGCACAACCCCTGGGCACTGACTGGTGGCACTGACTGGCAGCACTGCTGGGCAGCACTGGTGGGTGGCACTGGTGGGCAGCACTGGTGGGTGGGCACAGGTGGGTGGCACTGGTGGGCACAGGTGGGTGGGCACAGGTGGGTGGCACTGCTGGGCACATGTAGGTGGCACTTCTGGGCACAGGTAGGTGGCACTGCAGAGTGGCACAGGTGGGTGCACTGCTGGGCACAGGTGGGGGCACTGCTGGGCACAGGTGGGGGCACTGCTGGGAACGGGTGGGCGGGCCTAGTGGGCGCACTGCTGGGCGGAACTTGCGGGTGTCACTGCTGGGCACCGATCATCAGGGCACTGATCATCAGTGCCCTGATGATCGGTGCCGATCCCCGCTCTGACAACTGCCGGTTCTCGGCAGTACTTTCCTCACGATCTCACAGCGTGAGGAAAGTGCAGCCGAGAACCGGCACTTGCATTTCCCTGTGATCAGCGTGTCATTGGACACCGCTGATCACGTAGCAAAAGGCCGGTGGGATCGGCCTTTCACCACATCACGTGATCAGCTGTGTCCGTAGGACACAGCGATCACGGAGATCGCCGGGTGCGCGCCCCCTGGGGCATGCAGGAGAGCGCGTTCTGGGAGGACGTCATATGACGTCCACTCAGAACTGGCCGGCCGCGGTGAAGCCGTCATTCGGCTATGCGCGGTCGGCAAGAGGTTAAGAAAGAACATAATGGTACAAAAGACATGTACAGGGTGCCTAAGCGAAACAGCAGGCACAACCTACAGCGATACAGCAGTAACTCAAACAAGAAAATACAGATAATGATAATGCAATAATACAAAACCCGACTACAATAAGGTTATGCTTGCAACAAACCGGAGCCAATATAGTATAGTATGGGGTGCAATTGCATCACATAATATCCCCTGCGCTCGTGCTTCGCCAAGCAGGGCTGTAGCGATAGGAAGAGTGGTCATGGCATCTGAACGTAGGAATTGGACAAAAACTTATGGCAAGGTGGAGAGTTACAAAAACCGGCATACGTTGCGGTAGGAGCCGTTGATGGAAGTGAGGAGAGTGAAAGGATGGCATGTCTAGTGTTCCAGGTAGCATAGCAAAGCGAGAGGCGAGAAGAAAAGAGGAGAAAAGAGAGAAAGGGAGATAGAGAGAAAAGTGATAGAAACAGAAAGAGGGGGATGGGGGTGGAAGGTAAAGAAAAAAAAAAAAAAAAAAAATTCCAAAATAAATTAATAGTGGGGGGGGGGGGGGACATATGGGGTGAGAAATGACAGCAATATCTGGGGTTACTCATGCATGGGGATAGGAGTTAAGCTAACGCCAGAGTCGCGTGGGAAGGGATACATTGTCGAAAAGAGTCTCAGTGCCTATCACAAAAACTACTGTAAAGAAGTAACATCAGCAGGAAAGCCGGACCAAGTCAGACCTGATGGTCCATAAGAGACCTGTACATAGGAGTAGTTGTGAAGTAGATCCAGCAGGCCCAAATGTGGGAAAATTTAGTGGGAGTGTCAAGGGCCGACGCAATTAGTTCCTCCATGTCTGCCATTTTACCCACACGGACAAGCCAATCACGAACAGAGGGGGGGCGAGAAGAGCCCCAAAGGACGGGAAGGCAGAGTCTGGCCGCGTTGACCATATGCATGGCCAAAGATCTATGATATTGTCCCCCCGGAAGGGAGGAATGATGGAGGAGAAACTGGGCCGGAGACAGATCCAGAGGCACGGTCGTCAACGATACTACAATCCTATGGACCTCTTGCCAAAACGGTTGAATGCTCGGACAGGACCACCAGATGTGTAAAAATGATCCGTCCGCAGCCCCACACCTCCAACAGGTATTGGGATAAGAAGGATTGAAATGAGAAATTCGTGAAGGGGTGCGATACCACCTCGACACCAATTTGTAACCGTTTTCCTGCGTCGAGACATTAAGGGAGCATTTATGAGAATATTTGAATACACGTGCCCAGTCGGAATCCGCCAAATTATCATCCAAATCTCTATTCCAGGCCTGACAGGAGGGCAGGGAGTTATAGGCCCTATTCTCAATTAAGAGAGGGTAAATTTCTGAAATCAAATGCTTACGCGGTTCTCCTTTCGAGCAAATATCCTCAAAAGGGGTAAGAGGGCGGGTCCAATCACGGAAAGGTTTATGCGAGAGCAGATAATGCCGTATTTGCAAATAAACCCAGAGAGGAAAATTGCGGGTACCCAAGCTGTCACGCAGTTCGTGGAGTGATTTCATCTTGCCTTCGTGGAGAAAGTGTTTGGCCAAAATTTGATCATGCGGCCAATGTTCAGATAGAAAGTTCTTGTGCATTCCAGGGGGGAAGTCAGGGTTGAGTCGGATGGAAGTGAGACAATTCGGAGACGCAGAAATAGATGCTGATTTGCAGGTATAGCGGAAGGCTTTCAGGGTAGGGCCTACCAAAGGGTGAGTAAGAAGGACCTGAGGCGTATGCTTCAGCGGCAGCCAAGGGATCAAAATCAGGGGTGCGGACGAGAAGGCGTGTTCTAGTTGCACCCAGTCCTTAGAAGCAGAGTGGACATGCCAATCCACTACACGGCAGAGCTGGCACGCCAAATAGTAACGGTGAAGGTCAGGAAGGCTAATACCACCACTAAGTTTAGGGAGAATCAGTTGGGAATAAGCAATGCGCGGGCGTTTATGGTTCCATAGGAATAGAGAACAGAGCCTCCTACAGGATGTGAAGAAGGCAAGCGGTATGTGGATGGGCAGAGTTTGAAAGAGGTAGAGAAGGCGAGGAAGGATGTTCATTTTAATTATCGCAGCTCTTCCAAACCACGAAAAGCAAGGACGGTGCCATTTATTCAGATCCCCTTGGAGAGAACGAAGAGTGGGTAAAAAATTCTTAGCATATAAATCGTCGGGGTTGCGGGTAAGCTGTACACCTAAATAAGAAAGTGAGTCCCTTTCCCAATGAAACGGGAAACGCGACTCACAATCAGAAACTACTTCTGAAGGCAAGGTGATGTTGAGAGCGAAAGACTTGGAAAAGTTAATCTTAAAGTTCGACAAATAACGAAAAAATGCAAAGTCCTTTAGTAAATTTGGCAGAGTAATATGCGGTTCGGCAAGGAAAAGAAGAATATCGTCCGCGTAAGCCGCAAGCTTATATTCCTTATCCGAGACCGCAATTCCTTTGATGTCGGGGTTAGAGCGCAACTTCCGTAGAAGGGGCTCCAAGGAAAGGACGAACAAGAGTGGAGAAAGGGGGCAACCCTGACGCGTACCGTTGCCCAAAGCAAAAGAGTTTGACAAATGGCCATTGACCCGGACACGCGCAGTAGGGCCTGAATACAGGGTCATTATAAAATTGAGCATCTTCTCACCCAGACCCAATTGCACCAAAGACTCCTGCAGATAGTCCCAGGCGATCCTATCAAAGGCCTTCTCCGCATCCAGGGAAAGGAAGAAACCGGGAAAGTTAGATTTACAGAGCCAATGTTGGAGGTTGAGGGCCTTAATGGTATTATCCCTGGCCTCCCTACCCGGGATAAATCCAACTTGGTCCAAATGGATCAAGGAGGGGAGCAGAGGAAGAAGTCGATTGGCAAGGATTTTCGCAAAGATTTTAATGTCCACATTCAGCAGGGAGATGGGTCTATAATTAGAAACCTGTGTGGCATCCTTGTCACCTTTAGGAATAACTGTGATATGGGCTTCCAGAAGGAGATTTTGAGGTTGAGGGTCTTGAGAGAAAGTGTTGAATGCCGATAGGAAAGGGGTACCCAGGATGTCAAGGAAAGATTTGTAATAGGCCGCCGAAAAGCCGTCCGGGCCCGGACTCTTACCCGGTTTCATCCGTTGCAAAGCACACTGCACCTCATTCAGTGTCAGGTCTGTTTCCAACGATGCAGCCAAGTCCTCCGAGAGGGCCGCCGGGCCGTGACGGCGGAGAAACTCGGAAATCAGGGAGGCCCTGGAATTGTCAGTGGGCAGAGGGGGATGTTCCGGAGGGAGATTATATAAGGAAGTGTAAAATTGTTCGAAGTGGGTGGCAATGTCAGGGTTAGATGTGGCCATAGTGCCATCAGAACCCCTAATTCTGTGCACCGTCATGCTGGATCTTTGTTCACGGAGAGCTCTGGCGAGAAACTTCCCACTCTTATTAGCAAATTCATAATACAGCTTTTGTGAAAGAATGAATCGTTTCTTAACCACCCTACCCAGTTCAGTAAGAAGTTGTGAGCGTAGACTCGTTAGTTCAGATAAGGTCGACGCGGCCAGAGACCGTTTATGCGCCCTCTCCAAGGAGTGTATCCTGCCCGTGAGGAATTTCAAATGTTCTTGTCTATCTCTTTTGTGCTTTGTCGCCGCTGCAATGAGGAAGCCACGGATAACACACTTGTGGGCTTCCCACAGCGTGAGGGGGGAGATATCAGGAGAGGAATTTAGGGAAAAATATTCCGTCAGATTGGAGCGTATCTCCTGTAAAATAGCGGGATCTGCAAGAAGGGAAGCATCCAGGCGCCAAAATTTCGAGCGAATGAACACATCAGGGAACCGCAAGGTCATGGTGATGGGGTGATGGTCGGAAAGAACCATAGGTTCTATCGAAGCAGCATGGAGGAGTGGGAGATCCGATTGCGACAGGAAGAAATAATCTATCCTGGAATATTTATTATGGGGAGCAGAGTAAAATGTGTAGTCTTTCACAGAAGGGTGAAGGGTTCTCCAGGAGTCATGCATTTGTAGATGTTGTAGTTGTGTGCGTATTTGTTTAAGGGCCTTGAACGGCAGAAAGGAGCTACCTGAAGAGGAGTCTAACAGCGGGCTAAGTGGGACATTCAAGTCGCCCCCTAAAATCAACATTCCGGATTGGAACCCAGCCAGGGCGGTGGTAATTGAGCGAATGAAAGAAACCTGCTTGGTGTTAGGAGCATATACATTGGCCAGTGTAACAGGTCGCTTAGCACAAAAACCCTTTACAAACAGGTATCTGCCTTCTGGATCAACAAGGGAGTCCGACACCGATAAAGGACAATGTCTAGCGAGTAAGATGGCAACACCCTTTGATTTGGCTAGAGGGTTAGCAGCATGGATAACTGTAGGGAAATGGAAATTTAAAAGTTTGGGTATAGAATCCTGGCGAAAGTGCGTCTCTTGGAGGAAGACCACATCCGCTTTTTGTTTACGCACGTAGGAGAGCAACATGGAACGCTTCTCGGGCATGTTCAGGCCCTTGGCATTGAGTGAAAGGCATTTCAAGGACAATGGTCCTGAGACTGAGGTGGAGGCCGACATGGTAACCCGTCAGTAAAATGCACTAGGGATGAGGGGAAAGGGAAGGAAAAAAAAAAAAAAAAAGGGGGGGGGGAGAATAAGAAGAAAAAGTGGAAAAGATAAACGGCTTGGGGAAGAGACCCGCTGTTCCCTATGAGAAGAAAAAAAAAAAAAAAAAAGGGGGGGGGGGAGAATAAGAAGGAAAAGTGGAAAAGATAAACGGCTTGGGGAAGAGACCCGCTGTTCCCTATGAGAAGAAAAAAAAAAAAAAAAAGGGGGGGGGGGGGAAGATAGCTAGGAAAGAAAGTAAGAAGGAGGTGGAAAGAGAAAGAGAAGCAAGAAATGGAAACAAACTATATAGTGAAACGCGCCGTATAGACGATCAGTAGGAGCTCACAGAGCCCACTGTGTGGGGAACGAGGAGGACGCCGAAACGAGAATAAACGCCACCGCCGGCCGGTGATCACGCCAAAATATGGAATCAGGTGAGAAAATATGTGAAGAGGCGGGAGGAGGTCGGTAGTGACAGAAGGTTTAGGAGGTTCTAGAAAAAACGCGCGTAGGAAGGGTCGCATACCAACTCCATGAAGTGGCAAAGTGTAAGTCATGTGTGGGGCACTAAAGCGCAGGCTGGGACAGGAATAAATTCTGAGAGGTATAAATCAGGTCAAAAAACCGTCCCCACGCTGTCCAAGCCCGAGTGTCTGGTTAACTCCAGAACACACATATAAGGGAAGGGTTGGAGAATGTGGAGACGGTCGCAAGGCCTGAAACGAGGGAAGACAAATGTAGGAGAGTGGAGGGCCAAGACGAGTATTGCAAGCATCTCCTTAACAAAAAACAAAGTTATCAACGGGTTAGCAGAGGCAAAACAAACGAAAATCAAGGCATTAACAATGAGAAACACAATGGAACCCCAAGTGGTTAGCAAATACAGACTAAACATCCCAGGGTCAGCACCAGTGAAGCCGATACTAAACAAAACACTAACCCTATACTGCAAGTGTTTATAAGTAATATAATCAATGCCCCCATCATCACAAAAGGGACGAGCATCACCTCTCCCACAACCGCACGGCCACTAAGATCCTTAGAGCAAAGGGGAAATGAACCTCAAGGGGACCCCGCCCAAGCTATGATCCCTAGAAGCCGCTTGACAGCAAGAGCAGGAAACAGGAATAACCCAATGAGAAGAAGGCAAGGCCAGGCGGGACAACCCTATAGGAAGCAGGGAAGGGGATGCTCAGTCATCTAACCACAGGCAAGAAGCATTAACCCCAGGAGCCACCCCACAAACTCCCCCCACCACACCCAACCACAAACCCACCCCCCCATCCCTCCACCCGCCCACCTCCACAGACCCAAATACAGTGCATAGAATACTCAGCCCTCTTGCGCCAGCACTGAAGAAATCAACTGGGCGTAGCCGATCACAGAACGCCAGGGAGAGGCTGAGTTCAGCTGGGAGCTTCTTCAAAGATATCAGAGCGTCAGACATTGAGGCAGGATGAGAACCCTTGGGTACGAAGAGGATGCAGCAAAAGGTGGGCGGACAATCCGGAAGCTGACCACTAAGGCGGATACTTGAGCGACCAGTTCACTGGGAGGGTTCCAAGTGAGGAGGGGACAGAAGTTCAGCTGGGGGATGCGGGGAGCCAAATCGCAGCAGTAGAGAGCGAGCCGAGGGTCAAGAAATCCACATCGGCGCAACCGACTATCACTCGCAGCAGGTTCTAGAACCAATGAGGCAGGGGTACAGTGGAGACACCCGCAGGGCGTCTTTCCCTTAGTGGGTGCTGGTCAGGGTCCAGAGGCGTAGATTCCCCAAAAAGCTAACAAATGACGTGTCAACTGGGAAGGGAGTCCAGCGCAAAACAAGTTGTGAGAGAGGAGGCATTCGGAGTTCCTTAGGGAAGGCCATGGGAACAACAGAAGAAATATAATGAACCACAGGCAGCTGAAAAAAATTACACAGAAGTGGCCCGATGAAAGGGGAGCGGGAGCCGTTTAAGGCTCGTGCCGTTGCTTTCTGTGCGCGGGGGAGGCCGATGGGCTAGAAGCGACCACCGCGCCTCCAATGGGAGGTCTTGGAGGAGTCAAAGGGACAGTCCGTCTTCTACGAAGGGAGTGGCCCTGCCAGTCCATTGCACCATCTGCTGAATCTGGGGTCAGGGTCGGAAGCCCTCTCAGAGACCCCTGCCAGTCAGGCAGGTCGATCAATGGGATATTCAGTGACGAGCAAAAAGATGGTAGATCTTCAGGAATTCGCAAGTCATATGTGTGGTCACCAACCCGAGCTGAAAGGCAAAACGGAAATCTCCATCTATATAGAATATTATGGGAACGGAGCGACTCTAGTAGTGGCCTCAAAGCTCGCCTTTGTTGTAGGGTCATGCTGGATAAATCCTGGTACAGTTGTATATCCGCTCCTTCGTATGACAGATGCCTTCTGATCCTAGCGCATCGAAGTATATCTTCCTTGAGCGGGAAGTTAACAATGCAGCAAATGATATCTCTGGGTGGATCCGCATCGCTCCCCCTGGGCCGACTTGCTCTGTGTGCACGCTCAATCTCAATAGGGGTCGCCGGCGGGCGACCCAGAAGTTCGTTAAAGATGGTTGTCACTGCCTTAGGTATATCAGGGTTTTCCACGGATTCTGGTACACCGCGGAGTCTAATGTTATGTCTACGGCCACGGTTATCCAAGTCTTCAATCTGCCTGTAGAACTCTCTGATAGTCGCAGTGTGGACCCCTGACTGTCTCTGTAAGTAGAGTAGAGCATTCTTGTTGCTACTGGAGACCGTTTCTACCTGAGCCAGTCTTGAGCCCATTGCGCGGATGTCTTCCCTTAAATCATTAAGGGCAGTGGTCAGGGTAGTAGCCAGAGAGGCCTTTATATCAGAGGCCACAGCATGTAGATCTTTTAGGGATAAGGACTGTGTGGCAGGAGAAAGATCATGCTGTGGCGCTGTGTCACTTCCAGCCTGCATAGCCATGCAGGAAGAGCAGCCTGTGTCTGTGTCAGAGGCTGCAGAGGGAGGGGGAGAGGGGGATTGAGAGAGAGAGGGAGGTGGCTGCGGCCCTGCTCTCTGAGCCTGGGAGCTAAAGAGCTCCTTAATATGTCTCCCAGCTGGCTTGTGGCCCCTTGGGGATCGCGATCGGGTGCCGGAGAGCGTCCGGTCGTGTTTCCCCATGATGTGAGGGGTCTATCTTACCCCTCCCGACCGCGCTGTTTGGCAGTCCGATCTGGCCGGCGGGAGCTCCTGCATTAAGCGGCCATTCCGCTCGGCGCCAAGCCACGCCCCTCCGCAGTTCTCTCTCTTATCCCCACTCTCACAGGCTTTGCTGAGGCAGCGGGAGCCATTGGCTTCTGCTGCTGTCAGTTAAATCCCGTGACAAGGAGCTGGAGGCGGGGCATGGCCAAACCATGCTGTGTGTGTCTATGGACGCAGGGAACACGGCTTGGAATTGAGCCTACACATGTGCGCCCATAGGAAGCTGACAGAAGAGAAGGAGCAGGAGCACCAGTGGAGGACCCCAGGTAAGTATAACGTGTATATTATTTTAAAAAAAAAACAATAAGACTTTGCAATCACTTCCAATTTCCAAATCTCCTTCCTTTTTGGCGAAACAATCCTTCTTTCTGAGCCTTCTCTCCCTCTTTCCCCCTCACTTGTCCCTCTTGTTAGTCTGATGTATAAACATTTTTTTAAATACATGTTCTATTTAACTTGTAGAAGTGTTATGTTGCACTAAAAGTTCATTCAGCATCTCAGTTTTGTAATCTACCAACTTCAAGTGCTAGCAGTGAAAAAAGCATTAGTGGGTTAACCTACCAATGACTTTTTTGCACATGAATCCTTCATGATCCACATGACTTAGGATATTGAGGAGTGTCCTCTGCTCATGTACTTTGATCTAAAAGGAGTCCTTTTTTCACATCTCAGGAACTTGAGTGGACTGGGAATGCCACCACTTATATGGTTATAGTTAGAGATTGTCAGTTGAATTACATACACAACAGCTACATAGTTACTGTAATCATCCAGAGCCTTTACAATGGAAATCATTACTGTTAATAAGTACTACAACTAAAGTCTGAAACATGTTAGAGCTGAATGGTATTGCTTAAATGTAGTGTAATGTGTCTGTAGCCAGGCCTTCCCTTGTGTGACTGTCTAGGTCTATGTGGTGTTGATACTAAAGGGCCTGCTGATTCTTCCCGTGCAATGCTGCACAGCTCAGGAAAGTTTAACCATTCAGCCATTAGCTCTCCCAGTCAAACCACACTTAGCATATCTCTTGTGAAATGAATAGAGTTGTCTCTTGCTATTAAAGCATCCTCTGAGGATTATGTAAATTAACATAGCTTCTGCAAATAAGCTATCAGATGCATGATTTCATCAGCTCTCCGTGCAAATGGCGTTAGTCAATGCAGCACAATCAGTTGTTTATCCTGACAGACCTGTGCCTGCTGTCCTGGCTGCAAAGAAGGATATCATGGTTCAGGCACATTTTATGATGCAAAAAGACAGACATGTGATGTAATGACGTTTGCACTTGTGTGGTTTTTTTTTCAGATCATTTAAAGGGAAGGTTGGAAGAATATGTCAAACAATGGAATGGCCTGGTTAAGGTTTTTAGAAATGAACGTAGGGAAGGTCTGATTCAAGCTAGAAGCATTGGCGCTCAGAAAGCCAAGATAGGACAGGTAAGAAGGGATGCTTTTCTGTGCCCACCATAATCTGAAGATGTGGGTACTACATGTTGTTCTAGTTATACAAGGTCAAACATAAGTCCGCACTTATTCACTAATTTCAGTTTTGAAACCACTATACAGAAACCAAATCATGGCAGCAAACTCTCCAGATAATGATGATGGTATCACAATACAGACATACCTCGGTTTACGAACGCCTCGGTTAACGTAATTTTTGGTTTACGAATGAAAATCCATTGAAAATAATGCCTCGGTTTACAAATTTTTTTCACAATAGGATTAATTGGTTTTCAATGCATTTACGATTTTTTTTTTTAATCATGTCCCTGTACAGTACTATGCTGTCCGTTTATGAACCAGCGATAAATGATCGCTGCTCAGTTCTCTGGCATTCTCGGAGAACACAGTTCTCCTGTGAATGCAGTTTATGAAGCAGTTCTCCGAACGAAGGGAGAACGGTCTACAAACACTGGAGAATGGTCTACAAACGGTGGAAAATGGCTGATTTTACTATAATCTCGCGAGATTACAGTAAAAGATCAGTTTACTAAGCAGAAGTAAATTATCACTGCTTAGTTTGCGGTCCCTCTGATTCTCTAGCTCTGGGCTGGAGAATCTGGAGGGAGAACACAGATCTCCAGTGAAGGGCTGAACATGTTCTCCGCTGATCTCCTGAGTGTCATAACCTGTGAATGACCAGAGAATAGCTGCGATCCTTGGAATCGCAGCTATTCTCTGTGTCATAAACGGACACCTATGTCTTTAAAGTGCACTTTATAAAGAGTTTTGAACAGATAAAACTTTTTTTTTTACTTCTGTCTGACCTCCAGAAAGGATTAATTGGTTTTCAATGCATTTACGAATTAATTTTTAATCATGTCCCTGTACAGTATTTGTCTTTTAAAGTGCACTTTATAAAGTGTTTTGAACAGATAAAAGACTCTTATTGACTTTTTTCTGACCTCCGGAACAGATTAATTGGTTTTCAATGCATTCCTGTGGGAAACCGTGTTTCGGTTTACAAATTTTTTGCAGTACGAAAAGTCCCGCAGAAAGCATTAAATTCATAAACCGAGGTACGCCTGTACTTCAGTAACACCTCCACATACAATGAAGTGAAACAAGGATGAACAGGGATGAAATGTAAATGAAAAATAAATGCAAACAAGAAATGAATCATTGTAATATAAAGTTCATAATTATGGTAAGAAGTTTTTCTTTATGGTAGAGAGAAAGGCCTTTTGTTGTTAAAGTCTAACACCATGTTTTGGTGAACTCTAAGTAGGTAGTTTGGACCAAGCAGGGACTTCCAGCCCGCTCCCAGAAAAAAATCAAGTCTGGTTCAGTGCTGTTCAAGTCATTCTCAGGAAGCTTTATGTTTGAATGAATACAAGGCTTCCTCTGATAGGCTGAGGTGGAGATTGTGACGCCATTGTCTGCCTCTCCGCCTCATCCAATCAAAGGAACTCTTGTATTCACTGTCAATGGCGGAGCAGCGCTCAACCTTATTCAAAGTTGTTCATGGAGTGGGATGGGAAAGTCCTGTCCTGCTGCCAGAACACATTGATGTATAGCTACTGCTACATGCAGTTTATACAGTACTGACTGTGAAGGAAATCGTTCATTTGGACCACCTTGGTCCAAATGAACTACCTCACTGAAAAATAGAGTTAGGCTTTAAAGGTCCAGTATAAGTGGCTTGCGTTGATGGCATCAGTTTGACATCAGATTGAGACGCTTCTGAGATAATTTATAATTATTTGATAGGTATGTTTGACATGCAATATTATCTACGAACCAGATGCAAATCCTCCTACAGATCAAATACAAGTTACCATCAGAAAATATTCCAGCCTCCCTCAAGAAAGCTGGAAGAGTAGGGACTTTAAATGTGTCAAACACAAATTATATGCATAAAAATTACAGTTGGAGGTGATACCGGATAGAGGGGATGTTGTCAAAGTTATGATTGGGACTTGATTACACTGTACATCTTGGCTGTTTGGAGGTGATTTTTCCCTCACTAGTGGCTTTGACCAGATTTATTGTTGAATTTATGGTGACATCTCTGTCCGGCATGATAGGGATTCATTTTGCCCTAAAGAATTTGAGAGTTTTCTTAAGGGTTCTGATTCATGATCCTGTTCTGTTGGGTTTTTGCTCCACTCATCCCAGGATTTTCTGAGTTTTTATTTAGCCATATTAAATGACTGTACAAGCAAGTGGATTCTGAAGAAGCAAGCTATACATGAAACGTGTCGCTCCACCATCTACTTGTTTTCTATGATATATGTGATATGGCAACTTTGTTATCATGTTTTTAATTCTAGTTTACTGTATAAATCTGTAATTTTTATGTATAGAATTTTTGTTTTGCACATTAAAAGTCCCTACTCTTCTAGTCCTCCTAAGGGAGGAAGGAATATTTTCTGATTTGAAGTATGTTTGACCTGCAGTTCACCTCCCACCATGGGGAAACTTTCCAAATAAAGAAAACAAATGCCCATGGTCACAGGCCCTAAAGTACTCACATAAATTTCATGTGTGGAATACTGGAGGCTTTTATTTCAAAGCATTTCACCAATAACAGCTCACCCGTATCAATATAGCATGCTTTCTTGAAAAGTACAGCCAGAAAGGTGCCCCTTAACTTGCAATAAACACTTCCATGTATTGATAAAATTCCAACTCTTTATTTAGCTGACAGTATAAAGGCATACAGCTAATTATGCTAACGGTTCAATCACGTATTGCACATTAATTTATATCAAAAGCGCTAAATCTTGTTTTAACTTACTTTGGAACTTTTCCAGGAGAATTTCTGGACTAATAATGAATAATTTCTTATTTGAATCTTTTTCTTCATACAGTATGTTTCGTGTCTGTAAATTGTTTCACTTCATTGTAACTGGAAATGATATTGAATTATTGTGATATCACAGTATTAGGGAAGCTACTTTATACTTTATTTCTGTTTGCCATTCTATTGGAGTTATGTACAGTCTGTAAATGATTTCATCACGTACAATTCTAATGATAAATCTAACTTGTTGAAAAAAAGGGGGTTAATATTTAAAAATTGGAGGGTAGTCACTCCTTGCTTCATTTGAAAGAAGAAATCTGATAGAAGAATCAGGATCTTCAGTTCCAGTATGTCTGCTGTGAATTTTTTAGGATGAATTTCTCCATAGTGTCTGAAGCTACAGAAGTTAGTTATGGCTTGTTTTAAAGTGACCCGATCCTTAAATTTAAATCCTTCCAAGCTTATATCTCTTAAAGAACAGTGTAAATACTTTACCTTTCCTGTTTCCCATGCCACTGAACACCACTCTGTTCAGTGGCAATCATCCTCCAGAGTCCACACTGCCCAGAATTCCATCTCATGGGTTCCCCCACAGTTCACAGTGGTTCTCTCTCTGACCTCCCATCACTACAGGATACAGCAGTAATGAGTAAGTCAGCAGGAGGAACCAGTGAGAGTTGTAAGGAGACCAAAAAATTAACCCTCATGGAAAATGTCAGTTTCCTTGTGGACCTTGGAGGAAAATTTCTAAAAAAAAGGAAATGGTGTTAATGGTGATAATGGTGAAGGCATCAGGAAAGGTAAGTATTTAAACAGTTCTTTTAGAGGTATAAATTTAACTAGATTTAAAGTGGTTCCAAAGTATGAAGGATTTTTACCTTCATGCATTCTATGCATGAAGGTAAAAAACCTTCTGTGTGTGCTTGCTTTGACAAGATACAACACTACAGAGAAGATTAGCATGGCCATTAAAAAAAAAAAACTACTTTCAGTGTGCAGCTTCCCCCTCAGACCCCCCCCCCCCCCCCCCGCCCCAATACTTATCTGAGCCTGATCACAATCCAGCGCCGTGCATGAGCAATGCAGCTCTCCTGGATCTCTCTCTCATTGGCTGGGACACAGCAGAGGGAGCCATTGGCTGCTGCTGCTGTCAATCACAGCCACTGAGGATGGACCAGGGGTGGGGCCGAGCCATGTTCTTTGTGTCTTATAGACACACAAAGATGGCTCGGGAGCGAGCATGCTCAGAGGGCACTCAACAGGGGGGAAGGGCCAGGAACGCCAGCAGGGGATTTAAGAGGAGGAGGATTGGGGTTGTGCTGTACAAAACCATTGCACAGAGCAGGTAAGTATAACATGTTTGTTTTTTTTTAGTATCACCTTTAGTATCATTTAAATGTAATGTCAGGGTCACTATAAAACAAGTACTCATTGACCTCTGTTGCTTTAGATACTGAAGTCCATAAATTAAATACCTGCTTTTTAGAATATGAAAATATTTAAATATCCTTTGCAGTTCCCACAGTTAAAGCATTTACCCTTTAAGAGCCAAATTTACTTTTTTTAAGTTAAAAATCATATATAGCCCCCTCTCCTTTATCAAATTGTACATAAAATTACAGCCAGCTGGCTGTCAGAAGCAGCCAGGCTGCATACAATAACGTCTATCTTGGAAGTATGCACTGAACTTGGGGTTGAAATGGACACTTGCTATGGCTGGGACTGGCTGGGACTGGCACATATGTTTTTATACAGAATGCCGGAAAAACCTGCAGAGACATGAACATCACCCATCCCAGACTGCAGAAATGTGAAGACATTTGTCTGCAGCTCACAACTATAGTTGTATGTTATTTGTATCCCTCTGAGCACATATACTGGCACATCTGATAATATTTTAATGTGGATAATTATTGAGTATAAAGATCTTTTTTGCCCAGTATGATCCATTCTGTTTGGTCAGTCACCCAGTATTAGACCATGTATGGATTTTACATGCAGTTAGATTTTCAAGGACAAATTGTAAAACTCAATAAAGAACATACAGTTGTGTCCAAAATTATTCAACCCCCACTGAAATTGAGTGTTTTGGCCAGTTTGACATTGCTTTTGATCATTCAGTCATCTTGCTTACATTTACATTAAAGAGGCACTTGTAGGTCAGACAAATATAACATAACAGTTATAATGAAATAACCACAAATGTCTTTTCTGTGCTCACAGCATTATCAGTTTTATTCAACCCCCAAGTGACATTCAATCTTAGTACTTAGTACAGCATCCTTTTACAGTTATAACAGCTTTTAAACGTGAAGCATAGCTTGACACAAGTGTCTTGCAGCGATCTACGGGTATCTTCGCCCATTCTTCATGGGCAAAGGCCTCCAGTTCAGTCACATTCTTAGGCTTGCGCACTGCAACTGCTTTCTTTAAGTCCCACCAGAGGTTCTCAATCGGATTTAAGTCTGGTGACTGCGATGGCCACTCCAAAATGTTCCAGCCTTTCCTCTGCAACCATGCTCTAGTGGACTTGGAGGTATGCTTGGGATCATTGTCCTGTTGAAAGGTCCAACGTCTCCCAAGCCTCAGGTGTGTGACGGACTGCATCACGTTTCCATCCAATATCTCCTGGTACTGAAGAGAATTCATGGTACCTTGCACACGCTGAAGCTTCCCTGTACCTGCAGAAGCAAAACAGCCCCAAAGCATGATTGACCCTCCACCATGCTTCACAGTAGGCAAGGTGTTCTTTTCATCATAGGCCTTGTTCTTCCTCCTCCAAACATAGCGTTGATCCATGGGCCCAAACAGTTCTAATTTTGTTTCATCAGTCCACAGAACACTATCCCACAACTTTTGTGGTTTGTCCACATGGCTTTTGGCATACTGCAGTCGACTCTTCTTATTCTTTGGAGACAGCAAGGGGGTACGCCTGGGAGTTCTGGCACGGAGGCCTTCATTACGCAGTGTGCGTCTTATTGTCTGGGCTGAAACTTCTGTACCCACATCTGACAAATCTTTTCTCAGTTCCTCAGCAGTCACACGGGGACTTCTCTCCACTCTACGCTTCAGGTAGCGCACAGCAGTCGAAGTCAGCATCTTCTTTCTGCCACGACCAGGTAGCGTTTCAACAGTGCCCTTTGCCTTGAATTTGCGAATGATGCTTCCTAAGGTGTCTCTTGGTATGTTTAACATCTTTGCAATCTTCTTATAGCCATTGCCCTTCCTGTGAAGAGAAATCACCTCTTCTCTTGTCTTCCTGGACCATTCTCTTGCCTTCACCATGTTTGTAACCACACCAGTAAATGTCTAGAAGGAGCTGAGTATCACAGTCATTTTAAAGCTGCCTAATTGGTGCTTATTATGCTTGATTGCTGCTCGGTGACATCCACAGGTGTTTTCAATACCTGATGGAAAGCACCTGTATGAACCTCTGTTCTTCAGAGTGGTAGTCTTTAAGGGGTTGAATAATTGTGGCAATGAAGAAACCACATAAGAACCATTTACTACTGTATTACATAAACAATTGATGTCATTTTAGTTGCATTTGGGTAGTTACAACGTCCTTGTAGGATTTGATTCTGAATACAATTCCAAATGTACACTATAGTCCCTAAACCCCTTTACAGCATTGGGGGTTGAATAATTTTGGACACAACTGTATAACCACTCCACGTTACTTGCAATCTTGGAGATCATGTGTTTTTTGAGGGGATGCATCTAACTACTCACTTCCCCCAGTAGGGACTCACCAGCTTTATGACTCTATAGCTAATTGTAACTGTAATAAAAATTGTGCTAGACACCATTGAATATACTGAATAAGTGCAAAATAGGTGATGACGTGCTAAGTGTTATACAATCAACCGATCAAAATTTTTTACAATAAGTAAACCCTAACAGTGAACTGTTATTATTTTCTCCCTTTTAGTCAGTTAAAAGCGAAGTATGGACTTAAAAAACCCCCCAAAAAACTCACCTTGCTGGGTGCAGCATCGATTCGATGCCATATCTGTCCATCAGTGGCTATGCACTGAGAACTGAGTGATCAAACACCACTGATCGCCCAGTTCTCCTCCTTTGCTCCAAGCAGAGAGCTGGAACTGTCAGTATTTAGCTCTCTGCTCTGCTCCTCCAGCTCTTACTGGCTTGGATATGGAGAGGGCGGGAGGGGCTGGCTCAGGCTCTCCATGGATCACTGAGAGGCTGAGCCAGGTGCCGGTCCAGTTCCAGGCTTCTGGGTGGATCCCGACCATATAGTCAGGATCTTTCCAGAGCCTGGACTGGCTCAGTGATGTCAGCAAACAGTAGACATTAGCCCACTGTAGGCTGAAAATGGGTCACAGGAGCGCAGAACAAACTATACTCTTGTGATCCATAGGAGACGTATAGCCAAAAAGCTTTAAGTATACTTCTCATTTAAAGGATAACTTCACCTTTTGTAAAATGTTAAAACCTGTATTTAGGGTGTAACAAGTAACATAACAGTAAGCAGCAGCCAGCCTCTCCCCCTGAGCACCCCCTGTGACAGCAGTGGAAGGATCCTCTCCCCACACCCTCTGTCAAATTTCAAAGATACACTGCCAACACAGCTGTGTCATTCATTTATTAATTGTGAATGCGTGAACTACAAGTCCTGTCTTGCACCGCAGCAGGTGGCTTGTAGTTTTCAGTGAACTACGAGAGCGCTGATCAGCTTCCTCATAGTTCATTGCCTCTTCCTGCACCTCAGTAACTGTCTGCCCATATGGAGGTCTGGGCAGACAGCTAAACTGCGTGTCTACAGGAGCCTGACAATGCACCCGTGATCAGTAGATGCAATTCATTGCAGGCTGCATTGTAAAAAAAATAATAAATGCATATATTCTTTTTTAACCTGCAAAATCATGTGCATTTATAATTTTTTTTATAAAGGTGAACTTATCCATGTTGCACTGTTAATGAAGTTACATTGTTCTAAGCTACCTGTGAGTACAGAACAACTCCATCTCTGTTATTGAGGGGAGGGGGGGAAGTGTTGTGTAGTCCTGTCCTAGGGTGACAACGCTGCTTCTCCATAGATACTTTAATGTAAATGAGCATTGCCTACCTTTGACAGGAAATGTGTTTCTGGCAGGATTACCAGGTTTAAGTATAAGAAAAAAAGCCTAAAAATTAAAACTAATGCAACAACCACATCCACTGACTGGTAAGCTGCAATATATTTTTTCCTAGGTTTTTTTACACGTAATGCTCTTTGAACATGGTAATTGCTATTTGCTTTCACCCTGAATAATCTAGATAGCCCCGTTTACTACACAGGGGTACTGATTTCCAGTAAGTATTTTAATGGTTATGAATTAGTGAATAATGCAGTGTTCACCCTTGTAATGTTTTGCAGGTTTTAATTTATCTAGATGCACACTGTGAAGTGGGAATTAATTGGTATGCACCATTAATAGCCCCCATAGCCCATGACAGGTAAAGTGTAAATGTTTGTTAGAAATAATTGTGTTCACTTGCAGTAAACAGGGTGCAACAGTTGCAGGTTTAGGTCACAAATAGATGTAATGAAATGCATTAGCTGTAATTAAATGTAATGAGATGCTGAGAGCCAGCATCAATGGTTATTCTATGACTGTCACAAGTGATGCTGGCACTGGTTGCTTCATTTTTAAAAAGTGGCATAGTTTAGGACTGGCTTTATTTGTGTCAGCACCCTGTGTATACCTTTTGCATTGTCTGAAATTACCTGGCAGATTTTCTCATTTTAGAATTCCTTCCAAGTCAAAGAATCATAGCAGTGTAGTGCCAGCAAATTACACAGCTAGACTGACAGTTCTGAGCAAAAGCCTTTTCCTCAGAGTTCTGCTCTGTCTTCTAATGTGCAGAGGCCAGTAATCAGGCCATTATCATGGGTCAGGAGCTTTACATGGTTATCATTGCTGTACATCATTTACTCTACTAAGGCTTCCTACTGGAAAGTTTCATTACTTTAAGGGTTTTTTGTATTATTACCGATGTAGCACCAACATTTTCTGTGGCACTGCAACGCTGAGGCAATATCATCAGTGTTGCAACATGCACATACATGTGAAATACTTGAAATTAGAGACATACCCAGTTATTTTTCTTTTATACAATGGCCAATTTTTCATGTTTTGCAGATCAGATGAAAGATCTGCTTGTGTGTGATAGCAGTGATGTCACAGCTTCTTAGGGTTGCCTATAAAGATACTGAGCGGGAGACCACCTTTGTAGTGCTACATAGGGGAATATGGTTCAGGTATTTTTTGCTTGTACTGTAAAATTAATTTTAAGAGCATAGATATACACTCATTGGCTACTTTATTAGGTACACCTTGCTACTGCCAAGAAAATATCCCCCACACCATTACACCACCACCAGCCTGGACTGTTGATACAAGGCAGGATGGATCCATGCTTTCATGTTATTTATGCCAAAGTCTGACCCTACCATCTGAATGTTGCAGCAAATAGTCTGCCCATTCTACTCTGACCTCTGATATCAGTAAGGCACTTTCATCCACACAACTGCCGCTCACTGGATATTTTCTCTTCTTTTGGACCATTCTCTGCAAACCCTAGAGATTGTGCATGAAAATCCCAGTAGCTCAGCTGTTTTTGAAATACTCAAATCAGCCTGTCTGGCACCAACAACCATGTCACTTACAAAGTCACTTAAATCCCCTTTCTTCCCTAATCTCATGCTTGGTTTAAACTTCAGTAAGTCGTCTCCACCACATCTGCATGCCTAAATGCATTGAGTTGCTGCCTTGTGAATGGCTGATTATCAGTTTGTGTTACCAAGCAATTGCACAGGTGTACTGAATAAATTGGCAGGTGAGTGTATATTACCTGGATTTATATACCTCCAGTATATTATGTAGCACTTTATATAGTACATGGAAGCAGCACTGCCATTACACATGTACAATACACTTTGACTTTCTGGGAAAGAAAGGAATTTTTATTTTGGTCTTTCCAGGCCTTAGATATACACAGCTCTACCAGACAGAAGAGCCAGGATGGTGAGCTGACTCTTGTCTACTGCACTTTAAACTGTAAACACTTACATATACCTAGTGAAGTGACTAGCCTCAGGTGATACACAGAGATGAAAAAAGAATCCTCCTACATGATTTGTGCCTGTTTATCTGCAGCCTTCTCTTCTCTATATCTGTTCAAAGTGTAGAATTTAGACAGCTTGTCTATGCTGTCAGAAAAAGGGGGCAGAGAGTTGAAGTTACACTCTGCAGAACTCAGTGAGGAGAGCTCTGAGAACTGATTGGAGGGAAGGGGACCCCCCCCCTCCACACAGTTTACAGGAACAAGGCTAAGGCTGTCACTCTACTGGAGGTCCCTCCCCTGTCACTATGTTTTTTTTGGTGTCAGGAAAACTCATGCAGATAGCAGAGGAATGAGGCAACAGACAGAAATGACACTTATTGGGACAAGCACACGCGGATTGAGACAAGCACACACTATAGAGCGATATGCTTTGTTCATATTTCACAACGGAGGTTTACAACCACTTTAAGGAACTCATCATGGTCATTTCCATTAAAAGCATGTATGATAGGTTTAATATGTTGTGCAATTTATCCCATGGAGGATGCACTTGGTGGAAAGTGCACTATAAATGGCAAGCAGGATTTTATTATAAGGTAGATATATAGATAGATGAAAATGGAGCCATTATAAGCAAAGAACTAGAACTTTCTATGAGCTTTAGGTGCAGGTGCATTAAAGTGCACCTATAGCACAGAATAGACCCAGATCCAAGGTGCTGCTAGGTGGCTGTCTGACACAAATATGGACTTGCTAACATTAACATTCACAGCAGCAGCAGCAGCCTGAACATAAAATTGATACATAGCTGTAGAATATATTAAAATCCACACTTAATAGGGAAAACAAGAATAGTCTATAAACTGGAACCAGTACACTTCCATTATAGCTCTGAATTTTATTCTAGTTTTTCAGGCGAGATTTGATTACCATTACAATGTTTGCTGCAGGTTTCTCAGAAATGTTTTATTCACATGGATGTGAGCCGATTCCCTTTGGCTTAGTTTTTGGTGCCTTTTCATTACTGTTGAATAAGCATGCATAGCTGAAATTGGTGTGGAAGTCTATTTCCTCACACAGTTATGACAACTGACTAAATGAAAGACCTTCCACATAAATGCTTTCTCTGCACTCTTGTTACGCCACATCAACTCTGCTGCAATACAGTCTTGTCTCTTAAAGGGACACCTAAAATACAAGTTGATTATTGTAAAATAATTGTGAATATGATGGATATGGGCACCTAATTCATTAACATGTCAAATGGTGCTGCAGTATGCACAGAGGCAGTGGTGGTCAGAGAAGCCACAATTCCTGTGATTCAGACCCATACCACAAACCACTTGTGAACCATGCAGTACGTGTAACCCGGCATATATAATGTAAAACACACACATACGTACGTATGTGTGTGTATATATATATATATATATATATATATATATATATATATATATATATATATATATATATATATATATATATACATATATATATACACAGGTGAAACTCAAAAAATTTGAATATTGTGCAAAAGTTCATTTATTTCAGTAATGCAACTTAAAAGGTAAAACTAATATATGAGATAGACTCATTACATGCAAAGCAGGATAGTTCAAGCCGTGATTTGTCATAATTGTGATGATTATGGCTTACAGCTCATGACAAATCACGGCTTGAACTATCTTGCTTTGCATGTAATGAGTCTATCTCATATATTAGTTTCACCTTTTAAGATGCATTACTGAAATAAATTAACTTTTGCACGATATTCTAATTTTTCGAGTTTCATCTGTATGTATGTGTATGTATATGTGTGTATATATATATATATATATATATATATATATATATATATATATATGTGTATATATATATATATATATATATATATATATATATATATATATATATATATATATATATATATGTGTGTGTATATATATATATATATATATATATATATATATATATTCCTCTACATGTTGGCCTCTCTGTCACTGTAAACCAGAGGTCCTCGGCTTTTACCAGCTCATAAACTACATCTAGATGTCAGCAAAGCAGGGTAAAGTTTAATGATGTTGGACAAAGTGCAGTGACCAAAGCATTTGAAATCATCTCTTAAAGTACAGATTTGCTGTGTTATTGGGAAGATCTAGATATGTTATTGTGCCCTGAAAAATTTGTTTGGAATTATACAAATATATATATATATATATTTAAGAAAGTATTCAGATCCCCGTCACGTCTTTCAATTATGTTAAGTTGCAGCCTGATACTACAGTTGTTTAAATTCATTTTTTGTTCTCAATCTACAATCAGTACCCAATAATGACAAAGGGAAAAACAGAATTTTAGAAATACTTGCAAATTTATGAAAAAGGAAAAACTGAAATATCACATTGGCATAAGTATTCAGACCCTTTGCAACAAGACTTGTAATTTAGTCCAGGTGCCTCCTATTACTGTTGATCAAGACTGAGATGTTTCTACACCTTGATTGGAGTCCACTTGTGGTAAATTAAAGCGATTGGACATGATCTGGAAATGTAAACACCACGCTATACAAGGCCTCACAGCTGACAATTCATACAGTATCAGAGCAAAAGCCACGAGGTCAAAGGAACTGCCTGCAGAGCTCAGAGACAGGATTATTGCAAGGCACAGATCTGGGGAAGACTGCAAAAACATTCTGCTGCACTGAAGGTTCCCCAGAGCACAGTGGCCTCCATAATTCTCAAATAGAAGAAGTTTGCAACAACCAGGACTCTTTCAAGAGCTGGTCGCCATGGCTAAACTGAGCAATTAAATTAATTTAAACAACTGTAGTATTAAGCTGCAGCATAACTAATTGAAACAAAAGTGGAGAGGGTCTCAATACTTTCTGAATGCACTGTATATAATTACAAATACATTACCACCAATAATCTCTATAGACCCTCACTGGAAAGTATGTAGCTACATTTGTGAAGCAGTCAGCAAGTGCACTAATATTAAAACTTTTACTTTCTACTAATAGATATGTTTATTGCTTTACCTTGTTATTTACTGCCTAATTAAAAAGGTTTTTTTTTGTTCTGTTCTTGTTGTGAATGTTTTATTTTTTCCCTCCTGGAATCCTGGCAGAACCGCTTGTACTGTTCCTCTAATAGATTACATTGATGGCAATGTTTATACCATCGAGCCACAGCAAGGTGGGGATAGCGATGGTTTTGCTCGAGGGGCCTGGGACTGGAGCATGTTATGGAAACGAATTCCTTTAAGTGACAGAGAAAAGGCCAAACGAAAGCATAAAACTGAACCTTATTGGTAAACAGTGTGGATTTATCTTCAATGTCCATGTTTGTCTAAACATTTTTCTGTTTTTTTTTATCCCCTTGTCCTGTTTTGCATTCTTTCTGTTGTGTCTGTCCTTCGTGTCAACCCCTTCTCCATCCTGCATCACCACAACTGGAATAGAACCGCATGCACTGTACCTCTGATAGATGTCATAGATGGCAACAATTATCATTTATTACCGCAAGGGGGAGGTGATGAAGATGGGTATGCTAGAGGAGCATGGGATTGGAGTATGCTATGGAAACGGGTGCCCTTGACCAAAAAAGAGAAGGAAATGAGAAAAACAAAAACTGAGCCATATCGGTAATCACTAAACCACTTACAGGTTTCTTTTCCATATGACCTACTGATGTACTAATTCTCTCTGAATTTTCTGCCACAGTCCTGTTTAGCTTGGAGCCATACAGTACATGACAAATTTATGGGTTTTACCAAGATGTGATCAGTCTGAAATATGAATATCCCTATATATTCCTTGAATTCACTGTTCTTTTAGATTAGTTAGGCATTACTCTGATACCACTTGTATGTTCAACCTGTTAAGCGGTCCATAGATGGATTGAATCTCGGCTGGTTCAGTAGGGACCACCTGAGACTTGATTCATCTCTGAGTAGGCTGGTTGTACTGAGAATGGGCACCCTGGTATACAGACATGGCAATGTTTATAATATACAACAAATTCAAAAAGATGCTGATCACCACTTCCATTCACGCAGCTCCAAAAGAGACTACTGGGATATTTCTTCGAGCCCCACTTACAATGGGAAAGCTGGAGTGGAGAAGCCTCCCATATCGAAGAAAAATATATTTGAAATATATTTTAAAAATGTTCTTCCCTAATATATTGCCACAATTTTGGCCATATTCATTATATTTCAAAATATATTGCTATATATATATGTATGTATGTGTGTATATATATATATATATATATACTGCATGTTGAAATGTGTTTTTATTACAAAATATCTGAAAAATATTTGTAAAAATTAATTTCAAATATACTGTATGTTTTCAAAAATACAAATCTACATTTAAAATTACTTTTTTTATATGTTAAAAAAATCTGAAGAATATATTTTAAAAATATATTTTTAAAATATATATATTTTTTAAAAATATGTATATTTTTAAATATATTCTTCAGATTTTTAAAATATATTTCAGATATATTTTTCTTCCATGTGGGCTTCTCTGCTGTTCCATAGAATGGTCCAACGGCCTTGATTATAAATGAACTAATGTTTCCTAAAGCTTTTATAATTTGCTGTGATTTTTTTACATAATCTATAATGGGTGACATTGGGCACCATGTATTAGAACAGCAACCAGTGACATGGATTGCAATGGTCAATTTTCATGTACAGCTAAGAAACTGACATAATTTAATGTTTTAAGATATGTACACATAAAATTGTATTACATAAAATATACATAGTGTGCACTTTTCTCTAGTAAAAGCTTTCAACCTAAATGGGACTGAGGTATTTGCTTTACTGACAAAGTAGCTTAAAGTGAATTGTCCTAGTCCTGCATTGCTGTTTCTCTTTGACAGTCATGGACTGTTAGGTTGTGGCTCATTTTCTCTATGGACATAACTTGTTCTCAGTTCACCTGGCACAGGGACGCTTATTGGTGCTGAAAGTGACACGCTTGTTTACCTTCCAATAATTTCCAAAGTCACCCCTCACAGCTTTTTCCTTTTTACTTTCATGTGCCTCTATGATAAATGTGCTCTACAGAACTGTGTGTTGTGTATTCTACATTGTATGAGAGTGCAACTGTAATTTCACTAAAGCCTATTACAATTCAAATCCACAACAAGTCCATCACTGATTCCCCTCTAGTTACCAAATTATTACCTGCCATGTCCTTTTTCTTAGAAATATGTACCAGCAAAACCCAGCCTATACACGTAACCCTGTTACTCTTTTTGATTTTTATTTTCTTTACCCTTTTTGGTGTAAAGTTATTCCTCAGCTAATTTGTAAAAAATTAAACAAAATGTAATCCAGTTCCTCACATTGAGGCATTTTTGATATAGTAACCATCATTATTATCCAGACACTGACATATTTCAGAACCACTATACCTAATATATACTGTATATTCCTCTCTGCAATGTTGAATACATGTCATAATCTTACTTTATAACACTAAAATCATTCTGTAATTTTCTCATTCCCATGTAGGAAAAAATTAATTCAAAATGAAATTAAAATGTAGCTATGTGCCATCCTGATGTCCTATATAATGAGCTCTAGTGTCTTCTCACTACTGGCCATTGTCTGCAGCCATTGAATGGAAGGCGACCTTAAAGCCATGTGAGCCTATTTCAAAGCGGCAAAGAGAAAGAATCGGAAATATATATTTGAACCATTTCTGTGGGTCGCAGTCTAAAAGTGGATTTAAATAAGTTCACATGTGCAAAGCTGAATTTCAGAATTTATACAGCCAGGTATAGAAAGGACACATTATTTAATGTTGAGCCCTTTTTGCACATAGAATTCAGTAGGTAGCTCATCTTCTGGTATAGTCACTAGTGTAGGATATAAAAGCAGGGTTCTGTTTTGATAAATGGGATTTCAGCATTAGAACCAGATAACGGGTAATCTAGAGAATGACATAACCTCTGTCCTAGGGCTACTAGAAAATAATACTCCCCTATACACATTCCTTTCTTAAGTGTAATCCATATTTTGCTGAGCAGGCTCCATACCAGGTTTGTAGCAGACTTTCAGAAAATGGTAACATTTATAGGGAACCTATAAAGGTAGGAATATGGAAGCTGCCATCACTTAATGACAGTGTTTTAAAAATGTTTGCTCCAAAGCTGTCATTGTTACTTACAATATAGTGAGTTATTGACATGGAACAAGCATGCAGCCTGTGAAGTTTCAGGAAACCTGATATACACATACAGTGCTGTGAAAAAGTATTTGCCCCCTTCCTGATTTTTTGCATATTTGTCACACTTAAATGATTCAGATCATCAAACAAATTTTAATATTTACTTGGATAACCCAAGTAAATGCACAATGCAGTTTGTAAATGATTATTTCATTTATTAAGGGGGAAAAAAAGCTGTCCAAACCTGCCTGGCTCTATGTGAAAAAAGTACTTGCCCCCTACACCTAATAACTGGTTTTGCCACCCTTGTTGGCAACAACTGCAATCACGCATTTCCGATAATTGGCAATGAGTCTTTCACATCACTGTGGAGGAATTTTGCCCCATTCTTCTTTGCAAAATTGTTTTAATTCAGCTACATTAGAGGGTTTTTGAGCATGAATGGCCTGTTTACGTCATGTCACAGCATCTCAATTGGATTTAAGTCTGGACTCCAAAACCTTAATTTTTGTGGGTTTTTTTGATCCATTCAGAGGTGGACTTGCTGGTGTGTTTCTGATCATTGTTCTGCTGTATAACCCATGTGCACCTGAGCTTGACGTCACAAACTAATGACTGGAAATTCTTCTTCAGAATTTTCTGTTAGAGCACAGCCCCAGACCATCACACTACCACCACCATGTTTGACTTTTGGTATGATGCTCTTTTTATGCAATTCTATATTAGTTTTACACCAAATGTAACGGTAACACATTTTCCAAAAAGTTTAACTTTTGTCTCATCAGTCCCCAGAATATTTGCCGAAAAATCTTGGAAATAATCAAGATTTTTTTTTTTTGCAAATGTGAGCCTTTGTGTTCTTTTTGGTCAGCTGTGGCTTTCGCTTTGGAACTCTCCCATGGATGCCATTTTTGCCCAGTCTCTTTCATATTGTTGAATCATGAACACTGACTTTAACTGAGGCAAGTGAGGCCTGCAGTTCTTTAGATGTTGTTCTGGGTTCTTTTATGACCTCCTGGATGAATCATCCTTGTGCACTTGGAGTCATTTTGGTAGGCTGACCACTCCTGGGAAGGTTCACCAATGTTCCACGTTTTTCCATTTGTGGATAATGGATCTCACCGTGGTTCGCTGGAGTCCCAAAGCCTTAGAAATTGCTTTGTAACCCTCCCTGTGAATGGATAAACGGAGCAGTGGCTGAGGAGAGCACACGCTCAGGTGCCCCCATAGCAAGTTCCTTGCTGTGGTGACCCCTGAAAGGAGCAAGGGGCCAGGAAGGGTTTTTTGTTTTTTTTAATTTAAGCCTTTAGAATAACTTTAGGTTTGACAGATATGCAAAAAAAACCAGGAAGGGGTAAATACTTTTTCACAGCACTGTATGTGCTCTGGGACAAAGGCTCATTAAGTATTTAAAAAAAAAGCTAAGGCAAAGGATTTTGGTTCTAGAACTTGTTCTTGCAAACACTATTCAGCAACAGCAGTAACACAAGTCAGCAATTTATAACCTGGCAGGTTTCTGTTTCTGTCCAGACACTTTCCTATCATACTGATAGTATTTATTACCAGTCTGATTCCCTTAGGATTACACAATGCTTACAGTATTCTTGATGTCTAATAAAGCCGTTTTAACTTTACTGGATGTCCTTTGACAAAATATACCTGACTCTGAGCATTCCATAGACAGTGGTAGATAACAGTTGTCACAAGCAAAAAAGCAGAAGTTTAATCATTCTTATTACACAAAATGGTCCTTCTGCTATTTAATATTAAAATTGTAGCTGCTCTTCAAAATAAAACCGACTTCAATAATAAGTCAGCATTAATAACCTAGAACTATTGCAGGTAAATATAAAAACAATTTTCTTTTAGCCAAGTTTTATAATAAGTCATTTACGATGATGGAAAGATGTAATGCAAGCTGATCACTGTGTTAGGCCTTGTTCACACAAAGTCTGTTCAGCACATTGTGAATTTTAAAAACCTGCTGGATCTTTTTAAATTCTGTCATCTACCTTGACCCTTTCTACAATACTCTGAGAAAAGTGACCGTCTGATAAGTATCTATGCAACACATATTGCTAAGCAATGTAGTAGATTAGTCCTGTTGAAGAGTGCAGACTACACAGCAGAATCAGCCTTTTGGCCTGATAGTGTGCATTGCATTATGGGAAGCCTCAGGGCAAGACAGGATAGTGTTACACATTGACTAATCAAGTCAAGATCTACATACAGTTCACATCTGGGTTCAGGGTGACTTTGGGTCACAAAGAAGACTGAGAACTTTTAGAGGTTCAGGGTGTTAATTGAGTACATTAGAAGACTGTGAACAATTATAGCAGGGGTGTCCAACCTGTTGACTTTTCTGGGCCACGTTGGAAGGAGAGGAATTGTCTTAGGCCACACATAAAATACACCAACAATAAGGCTCCATGCACAGCCTTTTTTTAAGCTCAAAAATGATGGAAATAACGCTGGTAGGAGTGTTTTAGAGCATTAGCGTTTTATTAGCATTTTTACAGTAGATGCAAAGGAAAAAAAATAACAAAGCTAGAAAAAAGCAGATTGGAGCGTTTTAATACCGTTTAGGAGTGTTGAGTGTTTTTTTTCTTCTGGAAAAACCCTTCAAAAAACTCTACAAAAATGTTTTTTTTTTTGCTTTTAGACCCTGAAGCTCAAAAAATTCTAATAGCCGACTAAATTAGTGCGTATGGACACATAGGATACCACTATTTAGCTTATAGGAGCAGAAAAAAATGCTAATAACAGCTTCTAGGAGCTTAAAAAAACGCCAGGCAGATCAGAAGATAACAATCACTGATATAGATAATTAACCTATCTGTGTAATAAAACTTTGTTTTATTATAAAAGAGGGCAACATAAAGCCAGTGCGACATTTGACACTGTATTTGATAAACTAACACATCAATATCTGCTTCAATGGATGTAGTAGTAATTTTCAGTGAATTCTTAAGGTGCTCATCAGATATTTTGGTTCTAATTTTGCCCTTCTTGTGCTTAATGTTTGAAAATAATGCTCACAAATATAGAGTGCTGCTGAAAACTGAATGAATAAGATGTGACTGTGAAATATTTTTCTGTGGGAAGAGAACACTTATAAAAGTGCAGTAAAGAGACGCTATCAAATGTTTCTTTGACTGCATGTGTTTGCTAAGTGTAAACGCATTTTTACAAAAAATTCCCCTGCAAAAAAAATTTACATTTTTCAGTAAGTTTACAATTTTGTGTTGGGCCGCATTCATAGCCGTCTTAGGCTGCGGGTTAGACACCTCTAATTAGATGTTTAGGGGGACTTTGGGTAACATAGAAGGCTGAGAACATTTAAAGGTTCAGGGTGGTAATAGGGTACAGAGAAGACTGTGAACAGTTAGAGGCTCAGGGGGTCTTTAAAAAACAAAGGTAAATGCAGGTATTGAGTGCCTGCTATAAAACAATACAAGTCCTGGGTTATTACTGTTGATGGAATGAACTTCAGGGTCCCTTGGGTAACTGTAGTCCTTGAAGAAAGCATAACCTTGAAAAGCCTAGCTGCTAAATGGGGTGAACATCACTGAGTCTTCCTCTTAATTAACATTTCTAAAGTGGAATAACAGAAAAAAGCTCAACTTTATACAGAAGGAAAATCAAAGGCAATAGTCTTCAGGAGATACTATTATTTATGCTCTCTAAAATGACACAAGTGACAGAAAATCCTTTTAAAAACCATGTCTGCTTCTAGCATTTCAGTATCTCAAACAGTTTGCCTCGTCTATGGCCTACTTGCATTAAAGGAGAATCATTCAGTCAGACAAATGAGTCTTTTAAATGCACATCATGGTTTGATTTTTCTGTGCATGTTATTTTCAACTGCTCAGTCAATCCAAACCTTTACAGCAGAATAAAACCTATTTTTAAATCATTCGCATGACTTTTTTGTACCAGTTTCATAAAAACTATCACATTTGTAGTTCATTGCGTCAGAAATGCATAATCTTAATGCAGTGCTATGCGTTTGCTGTTTAATGCATTCATTGTTGAGCACATATTATTTAACACGCAAAGCAGTTTAAAGAGAACCAGTTAGGAATGGAATTCTCAATCTCCACTGTTTAAGTCCAACTGAACTTTCAGTTTAAATCAGCTAAATACATTGCAGGTACATCTAAACAAAAGATATTCAAAGTGTTACAGTTAATTTTCTTTGAAAAGCAGCCACAACCTGAATAGAAAAGCCTGTCCACAGCCAGCATGCTGCAGGGATGGACCCCTGCTCTTTGTGTGGAAGCAGTTCAGAGGTACAGCTAATACAAACATGTAGCTCTGCAGTTTGCAAAGCTCATTCTTATTGCTGTTTGAAGAACTCTTTTACTGACCCAGCAAGGGGTGTGTTGGACATCTGTAGAGAGAGACCCCTGCTTCTACATGGAGTGCAAGGATCCCTCTCTGAAGAATGCTGGCAGGTGCAAGGCTTTTCTAGTAAGAACCAACACCCCTCCAAATCCCACATGACTCTTTGGTCTGTTAAGGAAGGCATAAATATCAATTAACAAAGTCTTTAGTTTTCATTTCTATAATTCTTGCATGAATGTTTGTTTTATCACTGAGCTTGGGAAGGAAAAAATCAGCACTACACAAGTAACATGTACAAAGCAAGATTGCACTTAGAACTATTTGAACCTGGAAATGTATTATTGCAGATGCCCATTGATTACTAGTCTTAAAAAGGTTGACGTTCGGGAGTAGTGCCTATAAAATGTTATAAAATATTACTCTGGCCATAATTTACACAGCCATAAGGGGAAAAAAACTCTTGATAGATGTGTGCAATACATAGTGAACCTATACTCACCATTTCTGCCTCCCTTT
Organism: Staurois parvus; assembly: GCF_062004578.1. Taxonomy (NCBI): domain Eukaryota; kingdom Metazoa; phylum Chordata; class Amphibia; order Anura; family Ranidae; genus Staurois; species Staurois parvus. The sequence goes on from NW_028318130.1 coordinate 4,444,326, forward strand.
CAGCTTTGATTATTGCAGCTTTTTATATGCCATTCCAGCTCACTGTGCTTACCATTGATATATATCCTTTGCTATGCTTGCTTGTATCTTAGTCTATTATTATGTCCTAATTGTACGAGTTTTCCTGATTTTGTTTTCACTTTTCACTGTACTGTCCGAGTGCTGACAAACCTTTTCACTGCAATTATTGTTTAGGTCACCTGCCATGGCTGGAGGATTGTTTGCAATTGAGCGAGATTACTTTTTCGAGCTTGGTCTGTATGATCCAGGTCTTCAGATCTGGGGTGGAGAGAATTTTGAAATCTCCTACAAGGTAATGTATATTAGGAGCACTAATTTCTTTGCCATGCATGTTATTGCAATTTTTTTCTTGAACCTATTTAATAGTTCAGTGCAGGTACAGTGAAGGAAATAAGTATCTGATCCCCTATGGATTTTGAATGTTTGCCCACTCACAAAAATAGAATGGTAGGTGTATTGTAACACTGAGAGACAGAATAGCAACAAGACCAGGGAGACTGACAGTTGTTTGTGTTTCTTCCATTTGCAAATTATTGCACCAACTATTGTCACCTTCTCACCAAGCTGCTTGGCGATACTTTGGTAGCCCAGTCCAGCCTTGTGTAGGTCTACAAGCTTGTCACTGACATCCTTGGACATCTCTTTGGTATTTGCCATGGTGGAGAGTTTGGAATCTGATTGTTTGATTGCTCCTGTGGACAGGTGTCTTTTTTATACAGGTAACAAAATGAGATTAGCAGCACTCCCTTTAAGAGACTGCTAATCTCAGTTTTTTGTCTGTATGAAAGACACCTGATAGCTAGAAATCCTGCTGAATGATAGGGGATCAAATACTTATTTCCCTCATGAACATGCAAATCAGTGCATAATTTTGTTAGACATGCATTTCTTTTGAAATTTTTTTTGCTATTCTGTCTCTCATGGTTACAATACACCTGCCATTCGATTTTTAGACTGATCATTTCTTTGTGAGTGGGCAAACATTCAAAATCAGCAGGGGATCAAATACTTATTTGCATCACTGTAGTATTAATAAAGTTCAGACACACATAGGAACAGACACTTCCATTTACTGTTGTTCTATAACTAACTGATTGAATCCGCTTGGTATAATTTACTATAAACATCGTCATTGTTTTTTTTTTTGTTTTTTTTTTAAGCCCAGCTGTACACTTAAAACACCATACACCCAGAAACTCTGCAAATATCACATCTGAGCTTCATTTCTCCTCCTTTGTGCTTTAAATGGTACCATAATAGCCTCAAACTAGTGTAAAGGCTACTTTTTTACAGTCCGTTAGTAATTTGCACAGTGAAATGCAGATAGCATACCTCTGCAAACCAGGAATAAAAACAAGAAAATAATCCTTTTAGATTAGTGTTTCTCAAACTTTTTACCTTCGAGGAACCCATGGCAAAAAGTTTGAGCTCTCAGGGCGCCCCTGATATAATGTTCAAATCTACAGCTCACGGAATATTGGTTTGACCAGTGACCTGTAATATAACAATTATTTTAAGAAATAGCAATAAATAATAAATCAAATATTAAAACTTACCTATTTTATGTGAAACTTGTGCTGTGTTTTTTTTCTGCACAGATGCTCAATTCTGGGTTTAACTTGAAATAAGCAGTGTATAGGGGGCAGCAGGACAGAGCAAGGAGGTCAGGAGGACACAATACAGGGGGGACAGCAGGGCACATTATGGGTCACAATTGGGCACATTACAATGGGGGGAGCAGCAGGGCACATTATGGGGCACACAACAGAACATGGGGCACATCATAGGGTACATAGAAGGGCATAGGACACACAGCAGGACATGGGGCACATCTTGGGGGTACACAGTAGTACATGAGGCACACAGCAGAACATGGGATACATCATGAGCAAAACATAGCAAATCATGGGGGGCACATTATAGGACTCATAGCAGGGCATGGGACACATGGGGCTCACAGAAGGGCATGGAGCATATCATTGGGCTCACAGAAGGGCATGGAGCATATCATGGGGCTCACAGCAGAACATGTGTCTCACAGCAGGACATGGGGCACACAGCAGAACAAGAGGCACATCATGGGCTCACAGCAGAACATGGAGCACATCATGGTGCACGCAGCAGAACATGGGGCACACAGCAAGACATAGGGTACACAACAGAACATGGGGCACATCACAGGGCATACAGCAGAACATGGGGCACACAGCAGGACACGGGCACACTACACATAGCAGGGTTCAGGGCACACAGTTTCCTTCAAATGCACAGTAGCGCTAGAAGCGGCTGTAATGAGACCTGTCTCATAGCAAGATCCTTCCCACTGGCCACTCCTTTCTTGCCGTCCACCCCAGGTGATTTCACATACAAGCACCTGGGGAGGAAAGGAGGGGCCGGCAGGAAGGATCACGCTATGAAAGAGTCTTATTACAGCCGCTTCCCACGCTACTTTACATGTGCTGGCTGAAATTCAATCTACCCGTCATCTGTCTGTGATTGACGGGTAGATTGCTGTGGATCTCATCTCCAAATTTCACCCAAACCGTCCTCTCCACTCCTCCTAAGACATCCTGCTCTCTAGCTCCCTTGTCTCCTCCCATGCTCACCTCCAGGACTTCTCAAGTTCCTCTGGAACTCCCTACCCCAATATCTCCGTTTATCTCCTACTCTGTCCACTCTTAGGTGATCCCTGAAAACTCATCTCTTCACAGAAGCCTATCCTGCCTTCAGCTAATAACTGAATCTTATATTTCTCCCATCAGTTCATCCCTCACAGTTATTAGATTGTAAGCTCCTAGAAGCAGGGCCCTCCTAATCCTTTTGTATTAAATTGTATTGTTGCTATATTGTCTCCCTTTATATTGTAAAGTGCTGCACAAACTGTTGGCGCTATATAAATCCTGTATTATGAAAATACTATCCAGGGGCTGCTGGGGATGCTGAAAATCAATGTACCTACTGTGATGGCCATGATATTCTTTTCTGCACACTGAACATAGGAAGTTGCTTGCTTGCCAAAGCCATGCAGAGAACACCTTGTATTTTCTTTCAGTGTATATAAGGCATTCTCTGTTTGGACGTGGTGAACATTGTTCTCTGAATGGCAGCAGTGCTAAGTGAGTTACCCCCTATGTTCACTGTGCAATGCAGAAGCTGCTCCCAGAAAATCATGGCTATAACTGTATGTAGGGCAGATTACTACAGTTGTTTTCAGTGTCCACAGTGGCTCTCAATATATAAGATATGGATAATTACATCATGCCAAGCTGGACCAATGAAAGTTTGCAGAAAAGTTAATTTCTGGAGTTTCACTTGAAGGCTCGGTTCACACTAGTGCTGTTTTGCAGGCCGTGGCATGGCAGTTTATTCATTTGAATGAGCTGTCATGCCTCTCAAAACGCAGGGAATAGGTCCCTGCACCTTTCCAGAAATCGCAGCCGGCATTGAGAAACCGCACTACAGTGCAGGTGCAATTTCCAGTGCGGGCAGCATGCCATTAAGATTAATGGCACCTGGGTGTCCCACGTTTTGTGTGTGGTTAATTGCAGCAGTGGGACGATGTGTGGGACCGGAACACCCTCCACATGCACTAGTGTGAACTGAGCCTAAATGTATAATAACAGTTTATACCTTATACTACCCTTGACTGGCTTCTTTGTTTAAGAAGTATACAGTGGAGGGAGTGTTCAGACAAACAGGTACTCTTTGCCTGATGAGTAGCTCTCTTACGCAACATTTAGCCCTACCTTGAAATGATATATCCATTTTGGATGTCATCCTGTTGTGATACGTTAGATGGTATGAAGATTGCATTAGTGCCACTTTTTATCAGTTACTAAGTTTGTAAAGTTCAGATTGTGTACAGTACTTTGAAAGTACATGTGATTTAATAGGAAACCATTAAAAAGATGAACAAAGCCCACCATCCCCTATTATTGGTCAGCTTAAATGTACAAATGTATATCTAATGTGTATGTGTAAGTGTGTATATATGTATATGTGTATATATATATATATATATATATATATATATATATATATATATATATTGCTGTAAGCAAATGTATATTTCAGCAAAGCACCAGTAACATGGCCATTTTAGTTGCTGTTCTATAAGATGGCACTTAATCGGGTCACACTGCACAAGGCTGGTGAGTGAGGAGGTATCAGAAGAAGTATGCAAGGAACTCAGCGTGGCTGGGGGAAGGGGCACACAGATAACCGCATGCTTCCCCTCTACTCAGTATAGCTAGTCAGCTAGTGAGGTATTGCTGCTCTAATCTCTTCTAAGCACACAGTTTAACAGAGCTGTGCTGTTATCTGACACCAAACAGCCAGAGAAGAGGGAGGAATAGAGCAGAAAGCTGGTCTACTGAAAAGAAAGAGCAGGACAAATCTCTCCAAGCACCTAAATCATGTGGCTCACTAAAACTCTGCTTGGTGCTTTTGTCTTTCTCTCCTGTTTATTTCACGCGGTCACTGGCAGCTGGGAATAACATGGCCTATGTGCTTACAGCTTGGGCAACTGAAATTGTGACACACACACACAGCAAATATTGGGAGCATAGTCACTCAAATCTAGCTCTTCTTGAATTCGTACAGCGCTGATGATGAGAATCTCAGGCCATTTACCTGCATACATATACATTACAAACATCCATCTTTATACACTTCACCCCCCCAAAAAAAAATACATCCAATTACCATCAAGGTGCCAGCAGATGAATATCACTGCTCCAGAGGCTGACATCAGTTCACTGCTAGGACTGGCGTGTATGGGCTGGTTTGATGTTTGCCATAACGTAGATGAGTTCTTGCTGGAAAAAAATATTTGAAGCAACAGACAGCATGGATTCATGAAAGACAGAAGTTGTCAAACAAATCTGATTTCTTTTTATGAGGAGGTGAGCAAAACCTTGGACAGAGGGGTGGCTGCTAACGTGGTATACTTGGATTTTGAAAAAGCGTTTGACACAGTTCCCCACACACGGCTAATGTGTAAGGTAAAGTCTACAGGCTTGGGAAAATCTGTATGGAAATGGATAGAAAACTGTCTAAAAGATCGTATTCAAAGAGTAGTGGTTAATGATTCATACTCTGAATGGTCTAGGGTTGTCAGTGGTGTACCCCAAAGTTCAGTGTTGGAACCCTTACTTTTTAATATATTTATAAATAATATAGGGTCTGGGATTTCAGTCCCATTTCAGTCTTTGCAGATGACACCAAGCTGTGCAGTGGAATAACGTCCTTACAGAATGTCTTCAAATTACAAGCCAACCTCAACAGACTGTTTAATTGGGCAACTATGTGGCAAATTATTATTATTATTATTATACAGTATTATAAAGCGCCAATAGTTCGCTCAGCGCTGTACATTATAAAGGGGGACAGAACATGTGACAGAACAATACCAATACAATGCAAAACATGAGGGGATTGAGGGCCCTGCTCTTTCGAGCTTACAATCTAGGAGATGAGGTTTAATGTTGATAAATGTAAGGTTATGCACTTGGAGGCTAAGAATATTCATGTATCATACATACTAGGGGGAGTACAACTGGGGGAATCAATGGTGGAGAAGGATCTGGGAGTTCTGGTAGATCACAAGCTTAATAATGGCATGCAATGCCAAGCTGCGGATTCTAAAGTGAGCAAAATCCTCTCTTGTATTAAAAGAGGTATAGACTCCAGAGAGAGAGAGATATCATATTACCTCTGTACAAATCATTAGTAATACCTCATCTGGAATATGCAGTTTGGTTTTGGGCACCAATTCACACAAAGAAAATTGGGGAACTGGAGAAAGTACAAAGAAGGGCAACCAAACTGATAAGAGACATGGAGGAGCTCAGCTATGAGGAAAGATTAGAGGAACTGAATTTATTCTCTCTTGAGAAGAGGAGATTAAGGCTACCCTTCTTCCTCTCCTCTGAGCTACCCACTATCATCCTTGGGGATTTCAACATCCCTGTCAACCTCAACAACCCGGACACAGCCCGTCTCCTCCACTTAACCTCCTCCTTTGCACTTGCACAGTGCATACAATCCACCACCCACTCCGACGGTAATATCCTTGATCTTGTCTTCTCCAACCGCTGCGCTCCCCACAACCTCACTAACACCCCCTTCCCTCTCTCTGACCACAACCTGATTACCTTCTCTATCTCCTCATCCTCCAATGCCTACCCCTCCAAATGTCACACTTCTACCAGCCGTAACCTCCGCAACCTTAACCCTGCCTCCCTCCACTCCGCAGCTGATCAACTCCATGACCGCATCCTCCCCCTGTCCTGCCCCGACTTGGCTATGACCGCCTACAACAATGCGCTGTCAACAGCCCTTGACTCACTAGCGCCTTTAACCACACGCAACATCAGACCCCGACCGCTCCAGCCCTGGCAGACTGATCACACCAAAACCCTCAAACGACACAGTCGGGCCCTGGAGCGACTATGGCGCAAAACCAAATCCCAACAAGCCTTCACCCGATACAAATCTGCCTTCCACACCTACACCTCCTCCCTCCATACTGCCAAACAAGCCTACTTCCTGACCCTCATCAAGGCCCTCTCCTCCAATCCTCCAATCCTCCAAGACTCTTCTCCACCTTCAACTCTCTACTCTCGCCACCCCCACCTCCACCCAGCACCTCACTCACTGCCCTTGAGATTGCCAATCACTTCAAAAACAAGATTGACACAATTCGCAAGGACATTGCCGCAACTCACACGCCTTCTCAACCCGTCCCCTCTCACACAGCTACCCCCTCATCCCCCCTCCCCCTCGACATAACCCACAGGGACCTCGTCGCTGCTCAAACTCCCTCCAACCCCCTTCCCCCTTACTCAGCTACCCCCTCTACACCCCTCTTCCACGGCCCCACCACTGCTCTGACCTCCTCTCCCACCCCACCCTACATTCCTCATACTGAAGCTCCCCCAACACTCCGCACCTTTGAACTTACTACCATCGAAGAAGTCTCCAAGATCCTCTCTGATGCCCGCCTCACCAACTGCCCCCTCGACCCTATCCCCTCACAACTCCTACAACCTCCCTCCCCCTCCATCCTACGCTCCCTCACCCACATCTTCAATCTCTCCCTCTCCTCCGGCACTTTCCCTTCCCCTCTGAAACATGCACACATCACCCCCATACTTAAAAAGCCCTCCCTGGACCCCAATGACCCGAACAACCTCAGACCCATCTCCCTGTTCCCATTTACATCTAAACTCCTCGAGCGCCTAGTCTACGCCCGCCTATGCTCTCACCTCAACGACAACAACCTCCTCGATCCCCTACAGTCCGGCTTCCGTCCCCTACACTCCACCGAAACTGCCTTACTCAAACTCTCCAACGACCTGCTAACCGCCAAAGCTAATGGCCACTATCCAGTGCTCCTACTCCTTGACCTCTCTGCGGCCTTTGACACAGTCGACCACCCCCTCCTCCTCAAAAAACTACACTCCCTCGGCCTCAGAGATTCTGCTCTCTCCTGGCTCTCATCCTACCTGTCACAACGCTCTTTCAGCGTTACCTATAATGCCACCACCTCCCTCTCACTCCCCCTCTCTGTTGGGGTCCCTCAAGGCTCTGTCCTCGGGCCCCTTCTCTTCTCCATCTACACCTCCTCCCTTGGCCAACTCATACACTCTCACGGCTTCAACTACCACCTCTATGCCGACGACACACAAATCTATCTCTCAACCCCCCACCTCACCCCCTCGGTCTCAGCCCGAATCGCACACCTGTTGAGCGACATATCAGACTGGATGTTGCTCCACTTCCTTAAACTGAACCTCTCCAAAACCGAGTTTCTTGTCTTCCCTCCAGCCCGGACACCACCCCCCATTGACTTCTCCATCATGTCCAACAATGCCACCATCAAACTCGCCCCGCAGGCCAGAGTACTTGGTGTCATTTTGGACTCCAACCTATCCTTCCAGCCCCAAGTCCACTCTTTAACAAACTCGTGCAGACTCCACCTCCGCAACATCGCCAAAATCCGCACGTTCCTAACTCCAGAAACCACTAAACAGCTCATCCACTCCCTCATCATATCACGACTCGACTACTGCAACTCCCTCCTCACTGGCCTGCCTCGCCGCTGGCTATCCCCGCTTCAGTCCATCCTGAATACGGCTGCCAGACTCATTCACCTTTCCAACCGCTCCGTTTCCGCCACCCCCCTCTGCCAATCCCTCCACTGGCTTCCGATTGCGCAATGGATCAAATTCAAAATCCTAACACTGACGTACAAAGCTGTCCACCATACTGCCCCGAACTACATCACTGACCTAATATCCAAGTACCGCCCAGCACGCACACTCCGCTCCTCACAAGACCTCCTTCTCTCTAGTTCCCTGGTCTCCTCCTCCCATGCCCACCTCCAGGACTTCTCCAGGGTGTCACCCATCCTCTGGAACTCCCTGCCCCAACCCATCAGATTATCACCTACTCTCCTTTCCTTTAGGCGCACCCTGAAAACCCATCTCTTCAGGGAAGCCTACCCCGCCCCCTGCTAACTTGCCGACCTCCTCCACTCTTCCTACCACTCCATCCCCCACAGCTATCTCCTCCTGTGCCACCATCCCCTCCCTCCTAGATTGTAAGCTCGAAAGAGCAGGGCCCTCGATCCCCTCATGTTTTGCATTGTATTGGTATTGTTCTGTCACATGTTCTGTTCCCCTCTGTAATGTACAGCGCTGAGCGAACTATTGGCGCTTTATAAATACTGTATAATAATAATAATAATAATAACATGTATAAATACATCAGTGGTTCATATAGTGACCTTGGTGTAGAGTTATTCACCCTGAGGTCATCACAGAGGATAAGGGGGCACTCTTTACTTCATGAGGAAAAGAAATGTAATCTCCAAACACGGAAAGGTTTCTTCACAGTAAGAGCTGTGAAAATGTGGAATAGACTCCCTTAAGAGTTGGTTCTGGCCAGCCCAGTGGATTGCTTTAAAAAAGTCTTGGATTCTTTCTTGGATACACAGAATATAACTGGATACTAACATTTATAGGTAAAGTTGATCCAGGGAATATCCGATTGCCTCTCGGGGGATCAGGAAGGAATTTTTTCCCCTGCAGGAGCAAATTGGATCATGCTTTGCTGGGTTTTTTTTGCCTTCCTTTGGACCGACTGTGGGTGTAAGATTATAACTTTTTTTTTTTTTTAATGGTTGAACTGGATGGACTTTTGTCTTTTTTTCAGCCAGACTAACTATGTAACTATGTAATAAATGTGGATGTGGTCATTTTGGGTGCGGTAAATTTTAGAGCTAATATTACTGACCCTCTTCTGAAAATGTTTGATGGCTGTCTGTCTCTGAAACAAGGATGTAGGTTGGGGTGAATCAGAACCCTTTTATATTGTAAGCTATGCCAAGCAGGACTCTCCTACCCTCTTGTTGATTTGCATTGTAACTGTAATGTCTTTGTTTATATTGTATATCTCTGTGCAAATTGTTGGTGCAATATAAATTCTAAATAATAATAATCAAAACTTTTGATTTTGCAAACGTGTTTGAGGTTTGTGTCTCAAACAAAGCAATGGTTCAGCATGATAAGCAAGGCAAATAGTGTTTTCATTAGACAGGGTCAACATACAATATACTTTGAATACAATTTTTCTAACCTAAATCCTAAGCCTTCCACCAAACAGAACTTATTTCAACCCCTAAATCTATATCAGAACCTAAACCTGATGCTATCCATAACCTTAATGTAAAACAAAATTGGGATTAGGGCACAGCATGGCTAACCTTCTGTATCCAAAACCTGCTAACCCTCTGTATCCAAAACCTGCTAACCCTCTGTATCCAAAACCTAAACACCACACTTATAATAGAAATCAGTCATATTCCCTTATGAGTATGAGCAGCCAAGCTGGGGATGTCTGAATGGCTGGGATCCAATTAGTGGCTTTGCCTGTAAAGTGCCCTATGACTCTATCATCTAATGTCTATAGGCACCTTTTGTTGCCTATGTTTATGTAGCCAACCTTGTTCTGGGGATCAGTGACATATCTAACACTATGAAGAGGAAGAGGCATACTAGCTGTGCAGATGAGGTTTCCATTTGTGCTTAGCAATGTTTGTGTTTCTTATGTGTTCCCACTAGGAATTTGAGTTCCAATCACTTGAAGGAGTCTACAATAGTCAGTCTAGTTTTAAACCACAATTAATTATTTGCATTTGTGTTGTGTGAAGAAAAAGAAAACAATCAAGAAACTGGCAATCAACAAGAGCAACCTTTCCTGTATGCAAATAACCACAAGCTGTTCTATTGTCTGTTTTCCATCAGCACACTAGAAGTGTGGGGAAATCTGTAATTGAGGCTTCTTAGTTTATTGTAATGGCAGGTGAAATCAGTACTTGTAATCTACTCCTTCCCTGTAGGATCAATGGGGTCCCTCTATAGGAGTGTAGACCTGTCTCAATGAAACTATTGAAATCCACTGCATATCACTTATTTGTATAGAGCTGCATGCTCTGTATGCATCTCAGTGGCACATGAAAGAGTCAAATAAAATATGCTGATGTTTGCTGCAAGACTGTAGATGTGTGGATAATGACTTATGAATGATCTAAATGATTGAGATTACCTTCTTTTTTAGAAGCCTTTTTTTCTGATAAATATCAATTTTGCCAATCAGTATTTGCTCCTAAGACTGTCCATACATGAGTCATTTTTCTTTTGTTCAACCAGCAGGTTGAACGAAAGAAAATGACTTAACTCCCCATTCTACACATTTGATGTGGATGGGGGATTCACTCCCATTGCTGCGCTATTGTATTCTGATGGTGGGGAAACTTCCCCACCGTCAGAATACACTGATCAGCACCACCGGCTATACCTGGTGGTGCTAATCAAGAGAATGTGTTCCAACAGGCTGTGTACAATGGTAATTGGTATCCTTACCAACTAAATAAGTGAGGAAATCAGGAGTATCACATTCACAGAACTGCTATAGGTAGACCTAAATTGACTTTGTCAATAATTGGTCTATGTACAGTTGTGCTCAAAAGTTTACATACCCTGGCAGAAATTGTGAAATTTTAGCTTTGATATTGAAAATATGACTGATCGTGCCAAAAAATGCTCTTTTATTGAAGGATGATGATCATATGAAGCCATTTATTATCAAATAGTTGTTTGTCTCCTTTTTAAATCATAATGATAACAGAAATCACCCAAAATGGCCATGATCAAAAGTTTACATACCCTGGAATGTTTGGCCTTGGTACAGACACACAAGGTGACACACACGGGTTAAAATGCCAATTAGAGGTTAATGTCCCACATCTGTGGCTTTTTAAATTGCAATTAATGTCAGTGTGTAAATAGTCAATGAGTTGGTGCAGTAAAAGCTTCTTTCTGGCACCTCGACCAAACAGCTCATTTTTGTTCAAGTATCACCGTATTGTACGCCTTAAAAACAATCACACCATCTTTTTCTAGAGCAGCCTGTTTTTCTTTTGAAGTTGCCTGTGGGTTTTTCTTTGAATCCTGGACTCTTCTGTCAGTTATGGCTGCAATCTTTCTTGGCCTACCTGACCTTGGCTTGGTATCGAGATACCCAAACCTTCCACTTCTTAATAGGTGATTTAACAGTACTGATTGGCATATTCAAGGCTTTAGACATCTTTTTATGTCCTTTTCCATCTTCATAAAGTTCCATTACCTTGTTACGCAGGACTTTTGACAGCTCTTTTCTGATCCCCATGGCTCAGTATCTAGCCTAGTCAGTGCTTCCATGTAAGAGCTAACAAACTCATTGACAATTTATACACTGACACTAATTGCAATTTAAAAAGCCACAGATGTGGACATTTACCTCTAATTGGCATTTTAACCCATGTGTGTCTGTACCAAGGCCAAACATTCCAGGGTATGTAAACTTTTGATCCGGGCCACCTGGGTGATTTCTGTTATCATTATGATTTAAAAAGGAGACAAACTACTATTTGATAATAAATGGCTTCATATGACCATCGTCCTTCAATAAAAGAGCTTTTTTTGGCATGATCAGTCATATTTTCAATATCAATGCCAAAAGTTCACTATTTCTGCCAGGGTATGTAAACTTTTGAGCACAACTGTATGGTTTGCTTAGCTGGCCATACATTTGTAGATCTATTTCTCTCAGCCTGCTGGTTGAACAAAAGAAATCTAACAGTTATCTTTATGTACACTAAACAGCACAGATTGAGGAATCCCCTTCTGTAGCTGCTGTATTCAGACAACTGGCGCCACTGGCTGTCAGAATACTGAAAATGGTCCTATATCTGGCTGAATACAGGCATTATTCGGCTGCCAATTTTCCACCCCGCTCCTTTGATTTTTCAATCAAAGACTTTCGGGCAGAGGGTTGACAACAGGGCTACCTACTGACTGAGTTTTGTCTGGTTCATTAGGACTAGCCAAGAACGGCTGATGATGTAACTCCCCAGAAATAATTGAATAGCTTGTTTAAACATGCACTAATTGAGTCCATGTATGATTGTATCAACCATATAGGGTGTCCCTAAAGTCTGAACACATAGGAAAAATGCATATTTTCTTGTGATGCCAAGTTCCATGTGCTCTACAAGATTTACCAGCCTACTAAGTGACATATCGGACTGGATGTCACTCCACTTCCTCAAACTCAACCTTTCCAAAACTGAACTTCTAGTATTCCCCCCAGCCCGTGCCCCCCCCCCCCGACTTCTCCATCAAGATCAACAACACTACCATCAGCCCCACCCCTCACGCCAGGGTACTAGGTGTAATCCTAGACTCCAATCTGTCCTTTCAGCCCCAGGTCCAATCATTGACAAACTCATGTAGACTTCACCTCCGCAACATCTCCAAGATACGACCGTTCCTAACCTCGGAAACCACTAAGCAACTCATTCACTCCCTTATTATATCACGCCTTGACTACTGTAACTCCCTTCTCACTGGCCTACCTCACTGCAGGCTATCCCCACTACAGTCCATCATGAATGCTGCTGCCAGACTCATTCACCTTACTAACTGCTCTATATCTGCCACCCCTCTCTGCCAATCCCTCCACTGGCTTCCAATTGCCCAACGGATAAAATTCAAAACACTAACACTGACGCATAAAGCCGTTTATAACACTGCCCCTAATTACATCACCGACCTTGTATCTAAATACCACCCAAACCGTAGTCTCCGCTCCTCGAAGACCTCCTACTCTCTAGCTCCCTTGTCTCCTCCTCCCATGCTCGTCTCCAGGATTTCTCAAGGGCTTCACCCATCCTCTGGAACTCCCTGCCCCAAGCTATCAGGCTATCGCCTACTCTGCTCACCTTTAGGCGCACTCTGAAAACCCATCTCTTCGGGGAAGCCTACCCCGCCCCCAGCTAATACTGGAATCCACTACTCCTCCTACCACTCCATCCCCCACAGCTAATTACCTCTTGTACCACTATCCCCTCCCTCCTAGATTGTAAGCTCCAAGGAGCAGGGCCCTCTAATCCCTCTTGTATTGAACTGTATTGTTACTGTACTGTCTCCCTCCATAATGTAAAGCACTGAGCAAACTGTTGGCGCTATATAAGTCCTGAATAATAATAAAAAAATAATAATTTACACGAACCCAATACAGTAACTCCACATTTCCATCAATTTGAGCACATTCGTTCATAATGCTTTTCTTCAGGTGATTCATATCTCTTGATTTTCATTGAGTACACCTTCTCCTTTAGCATACCCCAAAAATGAAGTCAAGTGAGTTAAGGTCTGGTGAGCTTGTATAGTAATATTCATACACATATAGTGATACTGTATTTCCTATGTGTCCAGACTTTAGGGACATCCTGTACAGGCCATTCCATTCCTCAGCAAACATATGTCAGCAGTGCACATAAATCAGGTGTAACTAAGTAAGAAAAAGATGCAAGCTGCTTAACGATATGTGGCAATGTACATTACATTTACAATTAATGTTATATATATTGTAGGTTGTCCTGAATGATCTTTTAAACAGGTACATTTTGCCTTTAGATCTGGCAGTGTGGAGGAAAGTTGTTGTTTACACCTTGTTCACGTGTGGGGCACATCTATCGCTTACAAGGGTGGCAAGGAAACCCTCCCCCCGTCTACGTGGGATCATCGCCAACACTGAAGGTTAGTTTTTTTATACATATACAGCAAGGTATGAATTATTAAAAAGCACAAAAGTCTTGTTAAATTGCAGAATATTTTTTGGAATGAAAGCATTGCATACAACCAGCTATTGGCATGACACCATTGTAAGTAATATGTCTATGGGCACTCCTTCCATTATATCTTGCACACAAATGGCACATCTTACGCAGAATGATGGTCCTTATTCACAGCGCTAGAATATCTCCATGTGCAAAGTTCCTTATTCAACAATATTCTTCAAGTGATCTTCTCACCAATAATTTTTTTTTTTTAACTCCAATTTGTTTTACTTAGTTATTCTTATGGGGAGGGAGCCACAATAGAAGAATACCCTTTATTTTCAAGCAAGGTCCACTGTAAGATAAAGAAGTACCTGCTATATAGTCAGTTTTTGCTCTAAAATGAACAGAATCGGCCACATTCACACTACTTCATACATGCAATAAACCATTCTGTGAGGTTTTGTATGTCATAAACAAATGAATCAATAGAAATATATGAAAGATCTGTGCCTGTTCTTGTGTCTTCATCAGCCTCTGGTTGGATTTGTGTCCCGATGTTTACTGGATTGTGCAGTTTCTACTTTGTGTTTGTTTAGCAAAGTTGAAATGGTTCTCAAAGGCATGACAGGTTGTGGCAGGATAATTGAGCATCTCTTTTAATCCACATGTATTTCCTATAAAAGCCTCAGCCAGAGACAGTTATCCTGCCATAACTTGTCGTTCCAGTGAGAATATAACACAGGTAATTGTGCTTGATGCTTGCTTATACTGCTTCAAATATTATAAGAAACTTCAGACCTCTTACATTCTCTCCAAACTTCTTTCCATTTTATGTCAGATTTTTTTCCTTAATGTATGAGCTCAGTATGACAGGGAAATATTTCTCTACTTAACAAGCTTTGTTCATGTGATTTAAACAAAACAGGTTTACTACTGTGTATTGCAGAATTTGGAATTTAAAAAGCCCAATTTTAACAAAAATGGTTTATTTTGTTTTTAAAGAAGAACTATAGGCAAAGCTTTTTTTCATTTTGGACAGAGTAAGGGAGGATTATAATCCTTGTCAGATTTTTTTTTCCATCATCTGTGTTCCATTACTGAGATTTCCCTTCACTTCCTGTCCCATAGCCAAACAGGAAGTGAGAGGAAACCCCTGTAAATTAAGGGAATTCCTTCTGGACCCCCAAGCCACCAGAACTAGTGTCTCTATTGGAAGATTTCCCCTCTATTACTTTCCTGGGGACAACACAAAATTTGGAATTTTCTTTTACTTTCACTTTCAATAATAAAGATAAACAGGATAAATCGAGAGGGGGAGTCTCCCTAATGGGGGCACAGACGGCAATAAAAACTGATGGGTTCTAATCCATCTCCACTCTGTTCAAAACTAAAAATAAAAGTTTTGCCTTTTGTTACACTTTAATAAAGGGCATTATAGCCCTTTTTACTTTTTATTGCCATCTGTGTCCCTCTTAAATATATTTCCCCTTACTTCCTTTTATAATAGGAATCAATGGAAGTTCTCTCCAACGGGGACAGAGAGAAAAATAAGAGCACATTTTTTAATAGAGTGAGGAAAGGTTAGGAATTCTGACAACATTCCTGTTGAACCTGGAGTTTTATGGATCTGTGGGGTATTATAATAAAGTTGCTGCTCCACTTTTCTGGCATTAATCCCTCTTGTTAAAGTATTGCACCAAATTCATGAAGCATCTGCAATACTGTTGTTTCTGAAAGCAACTTGTGCGCCAAAGTCAGGAATTCTTTAAATGCACCACTTTTCCATTGTGGTGCAATGATGCGCTAAATTCAAAATAAAATACTGGCCATTACGAAAGTGGAGCTAGTTAGGAGCAACTCTCTTTTGGTGTACAGAAAAAGACCCCGGCGCAGTGTCTTGCATGTGTTCTGAAAGTGGTGCAGCATGCTGCGCCAAATTATTATTATACCTGATTTATATAGCGCCAACAGTTTGCGCTGCGCTTTACAAAATGAAGGTAGACATAACAGTTACACTGCAATTTGGTACAAGAGGAAACAGAGGGTCCTGCTTACAATCTAGGAGTTTCAAGTAGAAGTTCTAGACCGGTACATGAATTTGGTGTATGCTGCGCCACTTTTAGAATGCATGTGAGATACTTTAGCAAAATCTGTCTGCTTCAGTCTTTATGAATTCCAGAGTATGTCTGTAAAGCTTCATTCAAGTAATAGAAAGTTGATGGTATAAATATTGAATTTTGGAAGTTTCTATTTAAAGGGGAAATCACCCTAAAAGGGAAGATCCTCTTCCCCTCCCCCCTCCCATTTTGGAATGTCTTTTTTTTGGTGGTGGTGTTGGGGGATGAGTGGGTACGTGATTTTGACAGGCCGTGGCGATCTGAGCGAAAACTCAGCTCCCCCTCCTTCCCCCACAACCTCTTGGGACACATCACAGGTCCCAAGAGAATGCGGGACCATTCATGGAGCACAGTGCGGCTCATGCATGCACAGTGGGCAGCCAGCAGTGAGACCACAAGGTGTCATAGTCGGATGCCCACAGTTACGATGCCAGCACCTGGACCTGAAGACCAGGAAAGAGCCATGTCAGGTTAGGACATCACTGGATCCTAGGACAGGTAAGTGTGTTTTTAAAAAGTCAGAAGCTACAGTATTTGTAGCTGCTGAATTTTACTTTTTGTTTTTTTGGAGGGGGGGAACTGGAGCTCCTCTTTAAGTCTCTTGTACCTAAAGTAGTACTAAAGGCTCAGTGTTTTTTAACTTACATTTAAAGTACATTTTAAGCAAGCAGTAATACATGTCCCACACTATTTTGCGATTCATGTTTGTGCCCAATGTCCACATACTGTACTTTGATGTTTACAAGTTTGCCACCACAGTCTTCAGGTTGGACAGTGCCACTTCCCCAAACTTCTGGTCAGGCAGTGCAGACTACAAATCTAAAGACTCCATGCCCACCCATCACACTGTGCATTTATTTATTTATTTTCTGCAGGCAGTTTGTAGCGGGTTGAGCTCTGGGTCCCTCTGACAGCTCTGCTCTCTGCACAGTAGCAAAGTGATAATGTCACTACTACTTTTATAAGGTATAATTGGGTTTGCAAAATCATTTGGTGCACACAGAGTGATTTTATATCCTTTCTGGCTATTGCGAGATCTATTTAAAGGAGAGTTTTTGTGCCCAGAGTTCAACTTTATTATTATTATTATTATTATTATACAGTATTTATAAAGCGCCAATAGTTCGCTCAGCGCTGTACATTACAAAGGGGGACAGAACATGTGACAGAACAATACCAATACAATGCAAAACATGAGGGGATCGAGGGCCCTGCTCTTTCAAGCTTACAATCTAGGAGGGAGGGGATGGTGGCACAGGAGGAGATAGCTGTGGGGGATGGAGTGGTAGGAAGAGTGGAGGAGGTCGGCAAGTTAGCAGGGGGTGGGGTAGGCTTCCCTGAAGAGATGGGTTTTCAGGGTGCGCCTAAAGGAGAGGAGAGTAGGTGATAATCTGATGGGTTGGGGCAGGGAGTTCCAGAGGATGGGTGACACCCTGGAGAAGTCCTGGAGGCGGGCATGGGAGGAGGAGACCAGGGAACTAGAGAGAAGGAGGTCTTGTGAGGAGCGGAGTGTGCGTGCTGGGCGGTACTTGGATATTAGGTCAGTGATGTAGTTCGGGGCAGTATGGTGGACAGCTTTGTACGTCAGCGTTAGGATTTTGAATTTGATCCGTTGCGCAATCGGAAGCCAGTGGAGGGATTGGCAGAGGGGGGTGGCGGAAACGGAGCGGTTGGAAAGGTGAATGAGTCTGGCAGCCGTATTCAGGATGGACTGAAGCGGGGATAGCCAGCGGCGAGGCAGGCCAGTGAGGAGGGAGTTGCAGTAGTCGAGTCGCGATATGATGAGGGAGTGGATGAGCTGTTTAGTGGTTTCTGGAGTTAGGAACGTGCGGATTTTGGCGATGTTGCGGAGGTGGAGTCTGCACGAGTTTGTTAAAGAGTGGACTTGGGGCTGGAAGGATAGGTTGGAGTCCAAAATAACACCAAGTACTCTGGCCTGCGGGGCGGGTTTGATGGTGGCGTTGTTGGACATGATGGAGAAGTCAATGGGGGGTGGTGTCCGGGCTGGAGGGAAGACAAGAAACTCGGTTTTGGAGAGGTTCAGTTTAAGGAAGTGGAGCGACATCCAGTCTGATATGTCGCTCAACAGGTGTGTGATTCGGGCGGAGACCGAGGGGGTGAGGTGGGGGGTTGAGAGATAGATTTGTGTGTCGTCGGCATAGAGGTGGTAGTTGAAGCCGTGAGAGTGTATGAGTCGGCCAAGGGAGGAGGTGTAGATGGAGAAGAGAAGGGGCCCGAGGACAGAGCCTTGAGGGACCCCAACAGAGAGGGGGAGTGAGAGGGAGGTGGTGGCATTATAGGTAACGCTGAAAGAGCATTGTGACAGGTAGGATGAGAGCCAGGAGAGAGCAGAATCTCTGAGGCCGAGGGAGTGTAGTTTTTTGAGGAGGAGGGGGTGGTCGACTGTGTCAAAGGCCGCAGAGATGTCAAGGAGTAGGAGCACTGAATAGTGGCCATTAGCTTTAGCGGTTAGCAGGTCGTTGGAGAGTTTGAGTAAGGCAGTTTCGGTGGAGTGTAGGGGACGGAAGCCGGACTGTAGGGGATCGAGGAGGTTGTTGTTGTTGAGGTGAGAGCATAGGCGGGTGTAGACGAGGCGCTCGAGGAGTTTAGATGTAAATGGGAGCAGGGAGATGGGTCTGAGGTTGTTCGGGTCATTGGGGTCCAGGGAGGGCTTTTTAAGTATGGGGGTGATGTGTGCATGTTTCAGAGGGGAAGGGAAAGTGCCGGAGGAGAGGGAGAGATTGAAGATGTGGGTGAGGGAGCGTAGGATGGAGGGGGAGGGAGGTCGTAGGAGTTGTGTGGGGATAGGGTCAAGGGGGCAGGTGGTGAGGCGGGCATCAGAGAGGATCTTGGAGACTTCTTCGATGGTAGTAAGGTCAAAGGTGCGGAGTGTTGGGGGAGCTTCAGTATGAGGAATGTAGGGTGGGATGGGAGAGGAGGTTAGAGCAGTGGTGGGGCCGTGGGAGAGGGGTGTAGAGGGGGTAGCTGAGTGAGGGGGAAGGGGGTTGGAGGGAGTTTGAGCAGCGACGAAGTCCCTGTGGGTTATGATGAGGGGGTAGCTGTGTGAGAGGGGACGGGTTGAGACGGCGTGTGAGTTGCGGCAATGTCCTTGCGAATTGTGTCAATCTTGTTTTTGAAGTGATTGGCAATCTCAAGGGCAGTGAGTGAGGTGCTGGGTGGAGGTGGGGGTGGCGAGAGTAGAGAGTTGAAGGTGGAGAAGAGTCGGCGAGGATTGGAGGAGAGGGCCTTGATGAGGGTCAGGAAGTAGGCTTGTTTGGCAGTATGGAGGGAGGAGGTGTAGGTGTGGAAGGCAGATTTGTATCGGGTGAAGGCTTGTTGGGATTTGGTTTTGCGCCATAGTCGCTCCAGGGCCCGACTGTGTCGTTTGAGGGTTTTGGTGTTATCAGTCTGCCAGGGCTGGAGCGGTCGGGGTCTGATGTTGCGTGTGGTTAAAGGCGCTAGTGAGTCAAGGGCTGTTGACAGCGCATTGTTGTAGGCGGTCATAGCCAAGTCGGGGCAGGACAGGGGGAGGATGCGGTCATGGAGTTGATCAACTGCGGAGTGGAGGGAGGCAGGGTTAAGGTTGCGGAGGTTACGGCTGGTAGTAGTGTGACATTTGGAAGGGTAGGCATTGGAGGATGAGGAGATAGAGAAAGTAATCAGGTTGTGGTCAGAGAGAGGGAAGGGGGTGTTAGTGAGGTTGTGGGGAGCGCAGCGGTTGGAGAAGACAAGATCAAGGATATTACCGTCGGAGTGGGTGGTGGATTGTATGCACTGTGCAAGTGCAAAGGAGGAGGTTAAGTGGAGGAGACGGGCTGTGTCCGGGTTGTCGAGGTTGACAGGGATGTTGAAATCCCCAAGGATGATAGTGGGTAGCTCAGAGGAGAGGAAGAAGGGTAGCCAGGAGGAGAAGTCTTCCAGGAAGCGGGGTATGGATCCAGGAGGCCGGTATATCACAGCAATCTTCAGGGGGGTTGGGGAGAATAGTCGGACGCAGTGGGCCTCGAAGGAGGAGAAGGATAGGGAGGGGGGGTTTGGGAGGACTCGGAAGGTGCTCAGCGGTGACAGGAGCAGGCCAACCCCACCACCTTTACGACCGTTGGGCCTGGGTGAGTGGGTCCAGGTGAGACCGCCGTAGGAGAGTGCAGCAGGGGAGGTAGAGTCAGTGGGCTGGATCCAGGTTTCCGTAATCGCCAGGAGGTTGAGGGAGCGGGAAACAAAGAGGTCGTGGATGGCGGTAAGCTTGTTGCACACCGATCGGGCGTTCAGGAGTGCACATGAAAACGGGGGGGAGATTTTAGGGAGCAGGGGGACAGATACTAAGTTGCGGGGGTTGCGGCAGGACGTGGAGGCGGGAGGGTTTTGTGCGGGAGGTGGTGGAGGGCCAGGATTCGGGGAGATGTCCCCCTGCGGTTATGAGGAGGAGAAGGGTGAGAAAGGTGGCATGGGAGCGGGATGTGCAGGAGCGTGAGAAACTACTAGTGGAGGTGTTGGGGTCAGTGGGAGAGTGGAGTAATAGGAGGAGGTGGTGGGTGCCATAGAGGGGTGAGGGAAGCAGTGAGGGCACAATATACAAATGTTTGGGAGGAGCAGAGGGATATAGTGAATGGATTTTGGGAACAGAGGAGAGGAAAATGAGAAGGAGGAGTGGAAGAGGCATTTTGGGGAGGTGATGAAAGCAATAGTAGGGAGATGATAGCAATGAGGGGGAGATGTACAAGTTTTGGGGTGGAGCAGAGGGGTAAAGAAATGAGATTTGTGAACAGAGGATAGTAAAATGAAGAGCAGAAGAGGGGTGTATTATATAAAAAGGTACACGGAGTGGGACTCAGGTATGTAAGAGATGTTTCCCAGGGTGTTTCCTTGCAGTCTGTCCAGCGTGCAGTAGAGTTTCTTGCTGTTGTTGTGTCTTCCTGCTGCTTATGTTCTCCTGCTTTAGTTCAACTGCTGTGTTTAACTGCTCTGCACTCATTCAAAGCCGCACTCCATCATAAGCAGCACCCCCATCAGAGATCTCCCCCATGAGCTGAACTAAATTTATAGGGAGATGCTCAAATGAGCATTCAACTCCGCCCCAATTAGAAGCTGATAAGGCTCACATGAATAGGGGGGGATGATTCTTAGGAACCAGGCCACAGTCATAAACCTGAGTGCGCCTAGAGGTGAGGACAAGTCAACAGATACACAGATATAATTACAACATTTGGTGAGAATTTAACAGGAGTCAATGCGTTTGTCTGGTTAAGAGTGGAGGTAGCAGATAAATGCAGTTACCCAGAGAAGAACAGCAGGAGTCAATGCGTTTGTCTGGTTAACTTTAATAAAACTGAAAGGCTAATTCCCTGCAATATTACTCGCCTCTCCCAACAGCCTGTGAAGGTGTCTCACCTTCATTCTGTTCAAGCTCTGCAGTCCTCTGTCAGACTCCTCAGCATCTGACCATTTTTAAGAGTATCAGATTTCTGTTTTCCAACCTCTAACACCTGCATCACTGCTGAGTCCTGTAGTGATATGTAGGTGTTGGATGGAGGATCCACAGCACATGGTGGGGGACATAGGCCTCAAACGCTCCCAAAAGCATTGAATTCTGAAGAGTTTGACAGAGTCTGAAGCTTGTGAATTGAACACTAGTAGGAGACACAGGCTGTACGAAAGGTGCGTATAAAAGCTTTTCTATTGCAGGGAACTGGCCCTTGATGGACATGTTCACCTTTAGAGCATGTTACACGTTACACCCATAGCTTGTGTGTAACATGCTCCATACCTACCCCCAGCAACCCCGATGCCTGACAATGGCTGGGGGATTTTCTCCCTGTACCCTCTGTTACATTTTGAAAATAGTGTGGCTGTGCAGGGCTCCACCCACACAGCCGCATCATTCATATGAATGAGAGAACTACAAGTACTGTCAGCCATTGTGACGGTTTGTAGTTCTCAATGAACTGTGGGTGTGTTGATACCCATTCTGAAAGTTTATTCACAAGCCCTGTTGCTTGTAAACACTCAGCCCATATTTGAGGTACAGGCTTTTAGCAGGGCTTGTTTGCAGGAGCTTGACATTGCATTCCTGATCCACTGATCGCGTGTGCAATAGTTTGCAGGCTCCTGAACGATAAAATAATAAATGCATATTTTCATTTATTATTTTTTCCCCAAAGGTGAACTTAGCCTTTAAGTTTTCTTTTAAAGCAACTGACAGGGCCACTGTAAATAAATTACATACTCTTGAAAAGTGATTCAACAAAAAAAAGTTGTCGTTGCCACAGTCAAGCTCTGTTGGCTGTCAGTGTTCAGTCATATGACTACATGTGGAATATAGTGGCCACAAAGCCTTTATTTCCCTACAGGAGATTGTCACTATGAAGGCTCACTTGTCAAAGTAGGTCGGGCCATATTAAAATAAGCCAGTAGAAGTCCCATGGGTGCCATTGTCTTAACACTCTATAAGGGAAAAGGACATTACTTTAAATGCAAACTGTGTTCTTTGTAATGGCTTAAAAGCAGCAGCAGCGCTAATTATAATACCTGACTAATGAACTAAAACAAAGTCCATTAGGGAAAGCTGCAGCTGCTTTATTTTCAGCATTTCTTATAGTTCATTTAAGTATTAGTATTTGTTTCTTGCGGCATCTTCTTTCCTATACAAAAATATCCCATTGCACACTATGGGCAATCTGAGACTTGTTTATGAAGTATCAGTCATATGTCATTTGTTTGAGTTCCCTGCTTCCACCAGCTGGATTCAGATCTTCACTGGAAATTGGCAGAGAATGGAGAGTTTGAGTGCAACCAGGGCCACCATCAGAAATCATGAGGCCCTATACAGCCTACCGGTCAGGGCCCCCATCCATAGATGTTGACCCCAAGGATCAATAGAGTGTCCGGCTACTCTTCTGTGTTTTTCTAGCATAATAGTTTTTACTTATCTGTGATATGCTAAGCTATTTATTGTGGTCGGTGTACTGTAAGTATGGATATCAGTCAGGGGTGGCTGGACAGATAGCATTACCTAAATGTCAGTGCAGACATCTGCTCGAACCACAGGGGTGACCCCACCACATCCACAGCTTAAGTCAGCTGATACGGGGAAAGCAGGAGGAGATCCCAATACATTCTGAGACTTTGATCAAACATTCAAGGGGGCACAGAAGGCAAACACTGGTCAGCCAATAAGGTGGAGGCCAGAATGTGGGGGGGCGGGCACACTCTGATTCCTTGCTGGACTGGGCCTCTGCTTGTCCTGGCCACTCTCTGTTGCTCACTGAGACAATAGGAGACAGTATAAGTCTGATGGATGACACCCCGACCAATCAGAGCCCACACTCCCTCCTCCCCTACTCCCTCAGCATGCAGCATTGCCAAAGACTGACAAGCTTGAACAGGCAGTGAGGAAGACTGTCACTGCATTCTCTTCCATAGTTCCCCACATTTGATAAGTAGATAGAAAGCACACATTTTAGGTTCACATGGGACATGACAAAATTTTGGAATGGTCAATAGTAGGCGTTGATTGATGGTGTATGACTTGTAATGTCGTACTTTTAACCTTGACGTATTTTAGACAGATTATGGCTCTGGGAACTATACTGTTACAAGAACAATGCAATGGACTGCAGTTCAAATCATGTATGTTACTGTGGAGTAATCACTGCTACACTAAACAAATCTGTTGTGCTATTACTGCACAGATCCACAAGATTTACCACATGTACAGTACAGTAATGGCAAAAGTAGCTGTAAAAATGCATAATTAACAGTACGACCCAGTTAAAGCAATGAAGCATGCAACTGAGTATTGATTTAATTTGCAGGATTATAACCACAATAAAAATGTAATATTAGGGTGACACATAAATGGATTGGAAATAAAGTTGCTGTAAGTTGAAAATGATAGCATGGAATGCATTTTTCTTATTAACAGCAGGATAAAAAGAATACCACATATTTACCACATTAGACCTGTCAGCGTTGCAGCATAGAACTTTGAGACTAGCAATGGGGGGGCCACCAGAGGTGGGACTCCAGGATAGGTATAATGCAGACTAACTCAGTGCTGCAAGAAGGGTACCTGCAGAGCGCTCTCCACAACAACGGGTGGGGGCATGGCTGAGGTAGGGAAGCCTAAGGGACATAGTGTATACACATCCAATTTTCTTCTGTCACTTTTGCTAGCTGCTGAGGCAGAAAATATACTGTATTATGCAGCACACTGCTAATTTTATGGGATACTGTGGGACAGTGTGCAAAAACCAGGGCTGTCCTGCAGAATCTGGGACAGATTGCATATATGCCCTTGGGAACTTGGGGCATCTTGGTAAGGGTGGAGGAGCCTGACCCACCCACAAAGTGTGCATTTACATTACTAAATGGTGTAGGACTCGCAGCTGAACCTGGACCCTCTGCTGACCTGATGGGGCCTAGGCCCAATATGACAGGACTAGCTGTACCCTATCCCCATCAGCGGCCCTATGTGTGACTCATTGATATATGAGGCCCTGTGTATCTTGAGTATGACAAATGATCTTTGTGTAGAATGGGCTCAAAGTGCAAAATGGTACTACAATAGACCAGTCCAATTTTGTGACCTTATGCTAGCATTACAAGTGGTACAAATGCAGACTGCTGAAAAATGTTGTCTGTTCTATTACAGAACTATGTCAGAGTTGTGGAAGTCTGGTGGGATGAATACAAGGATTACTTTTATGCCAGTCGTCCAGAAACAAAAGCCTTGGCCTATGGAGACATCAGTGAACTGAGGAAATTTAGAGAAGACCACAACTGCAAAAGTTTCAAATGGTTCATGGAGGAAATTGCCTATGATATCCATGAACACTATCCTCTACCACCGAAAAATGTAGAATGGGGAGAGGTGAGTCCAGGTTCATCTAATGGTGTGAAGATTATTGCTAGAAAATAGGGTATTTTACAAAATCTGGATCTTATTGGATAAGTAATGACATCATCAGAGCCATAGCACTAGGGTTTCCCCTCTGTGCACAGGCTAATATGTCCTTGTGTGTGCATCAAGGGACTCCACATAATTTATGGTGCACGGGAGATATAGTGATTAATTTGCATAGTTGGAAACCTTGCATGCTCATAACCTAAATGTAGGGACCCACCAACCCTCTTTAGTGGTGAAAATAGATGTGCAGCCTTCACTCTTTGGGACCTTTGTATGTCTGCACAGGCCACAAAATATCATCTTAGTTATGGAACTAGACCATTTTTTTTTTTTTACTCAAATTATCTGTCTTCCCACCTATAAGTGACATAATTATATTGTATGTTCTAGTCAGTGGATCACAAGCATTTATATCATAACTTGTTTGGGCAAGGCAGCTGCAGAATTATTTTTTTTTTTTGTAATACTGCCTTTCACGTTTGACCTCATTTTTGGTTGGTATCTTAAAAGAACAAGCTGTTTTTGGAGGTGGAGTGTACAGTGTAGACCAAGATGATTGGTTTTTCTAGCAAAATGTACATTTGTCGGTTGACGCTAGTTAGCATAAACACAAAATCTGTGTTAGGGCCTATAATAAGGACTCTCTACAAGAATCTGACACTGTACTTAGATACAAAGTACCTCAAAATTGAAAATCTCTGAGTAAGGTGATAGAATGGGGGAATATATTTTCTAGCACAGAGCTGACTTCTGCTCTATGCAAGAAAACTACGATCCATCTTTATTTCTTTGCCTATACTGCAAGGAATTTAAATCAGAAGGCTATGCACAGAAAGACGGTTTCTGTAGCGGTGTGGGAAGGTTTTTTCAACAAAACATTTATAGCAAATAAAGTATATAAATATATTTATAAATGTATTAATTCCCATGATATTGGAATGGGTTATCAAGCAATCTCTAATCTAGGTGCAATGGTCTGGTGTACACAAACTTTTGGTCGTATAGAGTATTTTTGTCTTCCCCACTAAAAATGTGTTTTTCTTTTGTTTGTTGGAATGATTACCCATTACTTCTGTCATGGCAGGAAGTGAATGGAAATCTCCCCTGTAGGTAAGCAGATTGCAATATAAAGCCCACAGATTCTGTACCTCTTCCCCACTCCTGAAAAAAGAAAACAATAAAAAGTTTTGGATGGAGATGGGCTTAAAGTGTTACTAAACCCAGGACCCTGCATTCACTATATCTGGTCTCCCGCAGTACACAAAACATAGAAATGCAATTATGTTAGTAAATATAAACTGCTAAATACCTTTTCTCATCAGCTTGTGACTTCTATCAGTGTCCAGCAAAGCACTGGTTAAAGCTTGTAGAAGGATTTTTCATAGACTGCATAATCCCTGACCCTCTGTCTGGATAGCACTGATTGGCCCTGTGTTGATCGCATGCACTCTCCCTAGAAAAGAAAAAAGTCTATCAATACACACCAAACTGAGCATGTGCAGCTTGCCCCAAGGCTCTGTTCTATCAGCAGATGGATTGGGGACAGTAGACGAAGGGGAGGATCAGTGAAGACAGGATCAAACATCCTTTTTACACAGTGCTGCGGATTAACCCCTTAGGTTCCACAGTGAGTATAACAAGCATGCTTTACTGCATATACAGACTGATTTTACTGTTGTGGGTTTAGTAACACTTTAAGGGCAGTAGGCACTTTACACATGACACATTCCCAGGTCTTTGCCTATGTATAAATGTGAGTGGAGCACTCCCGTCACATGGAAGGCACATTTCTTATTGATGCAATGTACTTGGCATTTCTCTGCAGACCATTCTGCTTAACATGTTACTTGGGGTGTGTGCGCACTGCACATTCTGCATATATAACCTTGGACATTAATGGGACTGTGAATCGTGTGATATCTGCAGACTTTTTGGGGGATTTTGTTTTTTTTTTTATTTTTATGTATTTAGTCTTTTACAGTTATTCCTGCTACAGACCTTTCCAGCTCTGACCTCTAGTGGAGCATTTCTGCTCAAAATTTCTATATATTGTTCCAGGTGTTCTTTCTTAAAGCAGTCTTGGCTAAGCTGCTGTGGAACTCTGAGCCCTGGCATGTCCTGAGACTGGCCGAGAATGCTGGGACATGTAGTTTTACAGGAGACAATAATGTGTACCGCATCATCTAAAGCAGACTGCAACAGTCATATCTTGTGTTATTTTAACATATATTCATATTGTATACATACAAACTGTCACTTGTATTTTATTGCTGTTCAATTAAATCATATGAATTTAAAAACCATTATCTTAGACACCATTGCATATTTAAAGCTAAAAACAGCGTAATCACAGCGGCTGTACCACCTGACTTTAAAGATTACCTAAATGAGTTTTAGGCACACCAAACAATTAAAGATGCATAAGAAAAAATGAGTAGGGGTTATAAGTCAGACTAAACTTACTTGCACACCCTAGCAATGGTATTCTACATTATTTTGTTTCTGTGTCACATGACCTTGACCTGCAGCACTTCTGCACTGTGCATAGCTGCATCAGGATTAAGCACATGACCCAGAACTTGATGGCTTCATAATTTCTTTGTTACTATGAACAGGTAAGTTTATGCTGATGCTAATGACCCTACCCACCATTCCTAATTGTCTAAAATCAACCTACGTTTTCAATTTGAGTGTGCTTACAAGGGCTTATTTATAGGACAGGTTAAGCACATAACTTTAAATGATAGCAATATATAATTCCAGGATTTCTCCAGAGCCTCTCACATCCCCTGGAAAGTTTTATATCAGTTTCTTCTACTTTGCCTACCTTTTTATAAAATCCCTGAAAACTCATTTCTTAGGGGCAGCCTTTCCCACCTCCACCTAAAAACCGTGCTTCCACTTTCTCCATCAACTTATCGCTCACAGTTATTATCTTTTGATTGCAAGCTCTCATGGGCAGGACCCTCCTTATCCTTTTGCCTTCAATTGCAGCACCAGTTGTTGGCACTATGTAAATTACGTGTAATTATAACTTCCTGTACAATACGTTTTTGTTCATTTTGGTCATTTAAGTCTCACAAAAAAAACACAAGAGAAATGCAAATAAGCAAACTTAACTCTTCATATACAGTGTAAGTTGTCATTAGTATAAGAAAATATTATTTGTTATGATCGTGGTGGTGACTTGATGATAAATGTAAGTAAATATTTTTTAAGGTGCGAGGTTTGGATACCAATTACTGCATAGACAGCATGGGGCACACTAATGGAGGAATTGTGGAAATTGGAGCCTGTCACAGAATGGGTGGAAACCAGGTGAGCTAAATTTAAGTCGATACAGGTATGGCTACCAATATTAACCATAATATCTGCATTATTTCTTGCAGCAGTAAATTGTGATGCTAATAGGTCATAATATATGTTAAATAATTATAGAAATGTTAAATGACAGATAAACTATCATGCAGGTGTGAGTTTTACATTGTGTGCTGTTTTACTCAGGAGACATGCTGCTTTGTATCTCTCTACTGTGCAGAGAGATACAAAGCAGCATGTCCATGCTGACAGGAGAGAGACCTGTGTTGTTTACACACAGGTCTCTCCAATGTCAGCTTTGCTGACAGTCACCGAGTGGCAGCCAGGAATCTCCGTCCAGGACCTGGTGATTGACATCCCCAGCTGCCAATAGCGGCGTGGGTAGGGTGGTGTGCGCGCCCCCTAACTGGAAATGCAAATCGCTTATATATACGTAATTTGGCGCCCTGCAGCAGTACTTCTGTTATAGGGAGGATGGCAAGTGGTTAAAGAACCTGCAAACACTGAGATGCAGCTCTAAGCACATTGCAGATGAAGCTTGCATCAGTCAAGGCCTGAATATCTACCTGGTAGAACCTAGAGAATTTGTGAACAGAGGACAAGATAGCAGCCTTTCAAATATGGTATAAAGATGCTTGTTGCTGAAAAGCTAAAGAGACACCAGCAGTCCTGGTGGAATGCACTTTGATGTGGTAGGGAGGAACCCTTTACTTAAGGGCATAGGCCCTGGAAAAAAGTAGTTTGATCTACCTGGCAATGGTGGATCAGGAAATAAAATATACTTTATGAGGACCTCCAAGCAGAACAAAGTGGGACTCTTGCAAAGAGAGGCTGTGTCTGCCATGTGTACCTAACAGGCCTGGCCACATCAGGCAATGTAAGGCTATTTCCTTGTCATGTCTTCAAGTGGGACAGAGGAAAGGGAGAGCAATGTCCTCACTGGGGTAGGAAAAAATGGACCATCTTAGGTAAAAGGAAGGTATTGAGCCTCAAAACCACCGTGTCCCTGTGCAAAACAAGAAAATACTCTTTACACGAAAGCTACCAATTCAGAAACAATTCAGATGTAATGGCAACCAGGAAGGCAACTTTACAAGTGTTGTCTTCCAAAGGAATGTCTCTAATCAGTACAGAAGGGGATCTCTGAAGGACAGAGAACATGAGATAGAGATCCCAAGGTGACACAGTAGGAAGAAGTGAGGGATTTATATGAGCAACTCCCTGAAAAAAGTCTTGTAGATTGCAAGGCAAGAAGCTTCTGGTAGAGAATGGATTAGGTAGAAGGTACACAGAGCTAGACGGGGGTTCAGACCAGACTAAAAGGCCAAAGTACAAGTGATGGAGTACTCTCTAGTGGTCAATTGTCTGCCTTTGCACCAAGAAAAATAAGCAATGGAAAATCTTATGGGAGTCTTGCTCTGAGTAAAGTGGGAGTCAGAAATAGCCCTATCTTTGGGACTTGGATTTCAAAAGCCATGCGATTAAAGCTAGCAGTTGAGAAGCAGGTTGGAATAGGGGTCCTCAGGCCAGTAAATCTGGTCTGGTTAGAAGAGGCCAAGGCTCATCTGATAGAAGTTAGAGTATGCCTGTATACCACTTCCTTCTGGGCCAGTTTGGTGTGATGAGAATTCCTAAGACTCTATCCTTCTGTATCTTGCACTGCATTTGAGAAAGGATCTTCATCAATGGGGAGACATAAATGGAAAGATCTGGGGAGTGCAGAGTTGGTAGCTTAGGAATTGCCTACTCCAGGGATATGTGTGGCCAAGAGAGTTGGAATGTAAGTTTCTGCCCAGGGGAAAAGCAGACTTGTTTCTCTTAGGGCAGCTTAAACGCATACTATATGGTCCTTTTGCCCCAGCTCCCTTACACCGGTTATTCTCCATTGCCAAATGAGGGGATTACTAGTGGGGTACTTTCATAATGGACTGTGGAATAGATGGGGGTTTTGTGTGTTGGGATACAGAATTAGGTCTGTTACTATGTAGGTTACAGCCTGTATTGCTAAAAATATTGTTGGGTTCCTTAAGAGGGGGACGTTTAAAGGGAATGGCCCCCATTTGAAAACACCAGCCTGGTACCAGTAGCTTTTTCCACACCACTGAGGGGGCATCACCACTACACCTTTCATTCACAATATAGTGATGCAAAGGTGATGTCATCTTTGCTGTCAGAATCAACCAAGACCACCCAATGCAAAAAGTAAATCTAAAGAAGACCCTGTGTGTTACATGACCAGCCTGATTAATACAGAAAACTATACGTTTAATGAATAAAAACGGGACACATACAACAGAGGGAGGTATTCCTAGGAGGAAGGGGAGAGAACTGGGGAGCTGAACCTGGAGTTGGGCTTCAAGGGTTTCCTGACATTTTCTCTCTTAAATATATTATAAGGCATATAAATCTTTAGAAAATGGTTATGAAAGGCAACCAATAAGCAATTTGTGGTTTAATAGCAGTTTTATGCATTCTTGTTAATTAGGCAATGTTTTTTTATTTTGCTAGCTTTTCCGAATTAATGAAGCTAATCAATTCATGCAGTATGACCAGTGTCTCAGTAAAGGGCCAGATGGATCGAAAGTTATGATTACACACTGTAATTTAAATGAATACAAAGAGTGGCAATACTTCAAGGTATGTCCGGAAGTCTGTTTATATTTACAAAGTGCACATTACGCATTTCTATAATAAATTTAATTTGCAATATTTATGAATTAAATATAGTCTACAGGTGACATTGTCCACCAGCCTAGGTTTGGCTGTCCACTACATAAAACAATAAAGGCATAAAAAAATGACCACATTACATAGCTCTGATACAATCCTTTCTGCGATAAACAGAACACAATTAGCGCAGATTCTCACTTTACTGATCTGTTGTGGCACATTAACATGCCTTCACATGCTAGTGTGCTGTGTTAATGAAACCTATTCGACAGATGAAAAAAAACACAAAGATCTTTTTTTTTTATATGTGCATTACGGTGCATTGTAATGTACTGCACGGTGCATTGGGGATCTATTCACAGTGAATAGCACAGCAACTCACCTCACATATAGCAGATGAACTGCATGTTTAAATGTGTGTTATAGCAATGTACAAGTGTGAATGGAATTTTGGTGTTTTTGGAATCTCCATTGCTTTAACTGTTAGGTACCATGTGTAGAATTTACAATGTTAAAGCTTGTTTGTGACTATTCACCCTCTTCAGATTTTTGCAGGTGAACAAATGAGATTCAATTAGAGGTTCGGTTCCTCTGTCTATTATATATTAGAAGTGTTTTTTTTTTTTTTCAATAGAGAGGGCATCAGATCCTGGACTGCTTAGTAAAATGTATATTGAAAGTTTTCAGCAGCATTTTAACCACTTCAGTATTAGCCTGTAAATACCCCATTCATTACCAGGCCAGTTGTCAGTGTCAGAACAGTACAAACACCCCTGAAATTATCCCATTTTCGTGAAGTAAATACCCCTAGGTTATCTCATTTTTTGACACAGCTTTTTTTTGGAGATAAACAAACCTGCTGCTATTGATGTTGTTAAAGCATGGAGCTTGGTAATGTTGCACAAGATACAACGCATCAGATCATATACAAGAGAAGGACAAGGTAAAGGGGTTAATGTATAGGGTACATACGTTAATATATGGTCACATTCAGGGACAGGATGGAGCTGAGATGTACAGTAGAAGGATGTTGGTGAAAGGGTTAAAACTGGTCCCACAATCTAGTAAAGACCTCTACAGTCTGCTGCTGCCTGTCATCTTCTACGACCACAATTAAAAAAAAAAATGTTGGAACGCTGTGTAAAATCTACATAGAAACAGGATGCAATGATTTTCAAATCTCATAAACCCATATTTTAATCACAATAGAAAACATATGAAATGTTTAAACTGAGAAAAAAAATAAGGTAATTTTGACATTAACGGTACCAACACATCTCAAAAATGTTGAGACAGGGCAACAAAAGTAAAGTAAATGGTACTAACAAGGAAGAGCTGGAGGAACAGTTTGCAGCTAATTAGGTTAATTGACAAACATGTCAGTAACAGGATTGGGTATAAAAAGAGCATCCCAGAGGGTCAGGGTGTCTCAGAAGTAAAGACTGGCAGAGGTTCACCAATATGTTCGACAAATTTTAGAGTGCTTTTCACAATTTCAGAATAATGTGACTCAATATAAAATGTCAAAGACTTAAATTCATCATCATCTACAGTACATAATATCAAAAGATTATGAGAATCTGGAGAAATTTTCAGTGCACAAGGGTCAAGGCCTCAAATGGTACTGTATTAAAAACAGGCATGGTTCTGTTATGACATCACTGCATACCTCCAAAAATCACTGTGAACACAGTATGCAATCCAATCCAAAAATGCAAGTTAAAGCTCTATCATGCAAAGAAAAAGTCATATTTGAACATGATCCAAAAACGCTACCATATTTTCTGGGCCAAAGCTCATTTAGAATGGTCTGTTGCAAAGTCAAAAACTGGTCTATGGTGAGATGAAGTTTGACTTTCCTTTTGGCAACCATAGGTTCCGTGTCTTCTGGATTAAGGAAGAGAGGGGCCTTCCAGTTTGTTATTAGTGCTCTGTTCAAAAGCCTGCATCTCTGATGGTATGAGGGTGCATTCGTGCATATGGAATGGACAGCTTGCACATCTGGAAATGCCCCATCAATGCATCAAGATATATCCAGGTTTTAGAGCAGCATATGTTCCACTCCAGAGGACATCTTTTTCAGAGAAGGACTTGTATATTTCAGCGTGATACTGCTAAACCACATACTGCATCTATGACAACAGCATGGATTTGTAGTAGAAGAGTCCAGGTGGTTAACTGGCCTGCCTACAGCCCAAACCTTTCACCAATTGAAAATATTTGGTGCATCTTGAAAGGAAGAATACGACAAAGGAGCAGTTACAGTTAGCAGTTAATCCTATATCAGGCAAGAATGGAGAAACATTCCTCTACCAAAACTCCATCAACTGATCTCCTCAGTTCCCAGATGTTTAGTGTTGTTAAAAGAAGAGGGAGTGCTACACTGTGGTAAACATGGCCCTGTCCTAACTTTTTAGAGATGTGTTGCGCCCATCAATTTCAAAATTACCTTATTTCTTTTCTTTAAATTTTATTTTCTCAGTTCTAACATTTCATATGTTTTCTATTTTCCATTGTAAATGAAATATGGGTTTATGAGACTTGCAAATCATTGCATTCTGTTTTTATGTAGATTTTAGACAGCATTCCAACTTATTTGTAATTGTAGTAATTATATAATGATTCCCCTTCCTCCATTGTAAGAGGAAGGAGAGGGCTGTCCAATATAAACACATGTATGCGATTACATTTGTGATCACTGTAATTGGTCATTGTGATCGTTGTGAGCTAGTGACTGATTATTGCGCTTTCAAAAAATACCTGATCCTACTGGATATGGGGAGAATGTAACCTCCCAGAATGCAGTGCTTCAGAAGTATAAAGCACTTTTTTATTGGCTTTTTATTTATTAGAGGAATATGAGGGCAAAAATATTTTTTAGAAATTGTAGTTTGATCTTAGTTACAGTAAAAAAAAGTGGTACTATTCTATAAGCACACGTATGCACCAGTCCTGGCAAAACTGACTCAGGATGTCACATATACAGATAGAGGTGAGTTCATTTCAGAAGACAGGTCTTCCTTTCTTTCTCTGCCAGACAATAACCTGGTGTTAGGAAAGATTTTTTCTAATATAAAGCAAATGTTTGGGATTTGCTTTAATGTCTCTTTTCCCTCCTGTAGAACATACACAGATTTACCCATATCCCTACCGGAAAATGCCTGGATCGCTCGGAGGTTCTTCACCAAGTGTTCTTGTCAGACTGTGACTCCAGCAAATCATCCCAGAAGTGGGAAATGAACAACATCCTTAGTGTATAAAGTGAAAAGTCAAGAAATGAAGATTACATTGGCTGAAGCCAGCCTGAAACCTGCTGCAATGAGTAACTCTGTACAGTCAACACTCAATGAAGGATAACGGAGACCTACCCAATGAACACTGGGTCATCCTGCAGTTAATGTTTACAAGACTGCTTTAACCTTTAAACTTTTTACACGTTTACATCATCTTGGTCCAAGATAATGTTTGTTAAAGTGCTTCTAGCTCTGTTTGTAGGAACAAAGCTAAAGACTCTATTTCTCGGGATTCTACTCAGGGGTTGGAAGGTAGTTTTTAACACACACTTGAAAATCATTTAATTAGTGAGACATGTCTGTGTCTTGGTGATTAACTAGCTCTCAGTTTACTTTTCACTCTTCTTTTTCTTTTCAAAGCACTGCCACAGTCTTTCGGTAATCGTGGCCTTTGTCTGTGCTGCTGTTTGGATGGTAAAATTGGGAAAATTTTAGTGCCTCTTCCATTTCTTTCATATTTTTTTAGGAGAAGTATATGCTTACCATATGTAAGAGATGGAATCCAAAAATGTTTTGGTTGTCTGTAAGAAGAGATGCATAGAGAGTTCATTGGTTAAATATTTTGCTGCTGGGTGGACAGACAGTGTTCCAGGCCACAGGTGTCATGGTGGAGCAGACTGATACACTGTAAATACAGGAACTTGGAATAATTCTAGGATGTATATGGTAAAGGAATCCTCAAACTTGAAGTCATATATAGAAGTTTTAATGGTAACTCCACCCTACACTCTAAAGCATCTGCACTTCTAAAACTGAATACATTAGAAAGAGTGAAAGCTCTTGCACAGTGTACCAGTTATTGCCACAATAAAAGTCCCCATGAGGTGTTATAGAACATTGTAAAATCTGATACTTTCTTTTTATCAGCAGATCTCAGGTGACTTTCTGTCTCTATGAAACTGGTTGGAATAATTTACATCTGCAAGACCTGCTCAGTGGCAGTGCCTGAATACTATAAATGTGTTGGATAAAGTTTAAAGTGTTGTCCTCCTTGTGCTGTCACCAGCTACAAAACACATTCAGGGCCGGTTCACACTAAATGCAGTCCAGTGCATTATTCTGCTTCAAAAATGCATGGACAGTGTTTAACATGGA
This sequence comes from Staurois parvus, assembly GCF_062004578.1. Lineage (NCBI taxonomy): Eukaryota > Metazoa > Chordata > Amphibia > Anura > Ranidae > Staurois > Staurois parvus. The sequence continues at coordinate 4,479,915 of NW_028318130.1, forward strand.
TTCCAATGGCCCTAGTTCACACCAGTGCAGTCAACAAAAGTAGAACATGCTGCATTTTTTCTGTACGGAACTCATCTGAAATGTGGTATAATGCACCAGAATGCATGTCTTTAATTGATATGAAGAAAAAAAAAGGAAGGGGGGAAATGCACTCAAACACATCAGAAATGCACCAGAATGCATCAAAAACGCACATGCAGAAGCACATCTAGAATGCATAAATTGTCGTGAGAACCGGCCCTTAGTATCAAGGTCTTTAAAAGTTGGTAAACATGCAATGGAACAACAATTCTGTGCATTTAGCCAAAGCTAAACAGTGTCTGTTCTAGTGCTTTATGTAAATCTTTGAAGGCATAGTAACGACACGGAGCATTAACGTAATTGATTTTGGGGTATCTGATAGGGCACATTCTTCTGTCTAGAAAGTTGGCAGTATCAGTAACAGAACCATTATTTATAGATGCCATACATATTTATGGAAGCTTTTTTAAAAAAAACTTCTAAGTGAACTATGCAGGATGGTAATGGGGTCGATGCTGTGTTGTCATTACTGTTTTGTGTCAGTGTTTTCTTAAATAAAAGACACCGAAGATATATCACAAAATCTCTAACTTGAGAAAACACAAAAGATCGACCAACCTACATGGATTCTACAGAAGTACCTTCAATGATCAGTCTATTACCTGCGATAGCAAACTATAAAGCCTGCAAGAAAAAAAATGTACTGTCCACATTTATTTACAGCCATATCAATGAGTTCAGCACACTGCAATAACTTTAGATTTAATCCATTATATGTGTGATAGTAAGTACAGATTTTACTTTCTTATGCAGTTGCATTATTTTTACTACAGCTTTGCCAATTTCGTTTAGTTATGGGGCCAAAAATAAACATTTTAATTGTTATGTAACATTTGCAAAGGTCGGTGACGAATTTACAAAGGTCATGTGCTGGTACCTTGTGCAATGTTAGATTATGTGGCAAAAATGTACAGGACCAAAGAGCATTGTAAGGTCAGATACAAAACAAATGGTTCGCTAAATGGATGAATTCAGTTCTGTCTTTTGTAACATTACACTAAAGAAGCGATGTATGGGTACTGAGAAATAGGCGTTGTACATATCAGATGATTTGGCAGCCATATCTATTGACAACTGGTACTTTACCATAATAATAGAGCTGAATCTAATACCTATACTCTGAATGAGCAGGAATAGCAATATTTATTACACCCTGCTGACTAGGAAGCATACATGGGAACAGAACATTAGATTAGCCTTTCACGACAGGTGGTTGCATCTACTTTTGTGTATTTATTTATTGGGGCTTAAAATATAATATAGAAAACCAAACGTTCACCGTTGCCTGCTTATAATTTTTCCTTGTTAAACTGCTAATAGATCTGGATTATAAGGTGTATGTGGAGGGTTTCAGATATCCAGGCCTGTATGCCTCATTATTATCATATATACTTTAAAGTGTGCATTAAAAGTAAGGATCGATTTTGTAGTTGGAAAAGTGCTATGTATAGACAAAAATGGCTATGCTGTAAGTTAATTCAATATTGAATTTAGAGGGAGGGCGCAGTTAATAAGGGGATCCATTAGACATCTAAGTTTAGAATTCATGAGTAATCACAGTACTCAAGACTACTACCTTTAACCCCTTGCCTGCTGGATAAAAAAAGATAATCCAGATCGGATTGACTAAAGCAATATATATATATATATAAATATATATGTAGTCATATTTAAAATGGGCAAAACCAAAGAGGTCCACATTGAATAAAAATGGAAAAACAGGTTAAACAGTAATATGATCCCTTTTGGGTGAAAAAGCTTTTAATCTGGGGCCACTTATATCATGCATTGTTACCACCTCCCAACTCTGAATTGGGGTACTATCATTCATTTATTGTGCAGTGATCTACCAATAAAATTACTGGGTCCAAGAAGGGGTGTCCAGAAATGTACACCGACTGGTAGTTCTTTGAGATCTGAAGTTAGTTAAAAAATAATTCAACAAGGGTTTTTTCTTTCACCTTTTGGCATGTGAATGCTTTTGAATTCATCAAGAGACCCCCAGCAATATTCCACTGATTTGATGTCCTGAAACTAAATATGAATTTTTGCTATTACATACATACAAATCCCTTTGTTTTTGCAAACCTATATGCTGGCTCACCATAGGTTGCTACCACTATCACTTTTTTTATTTCTCTTTGTAAAGCTTCAAAAGTTTTATACTAAACCTGTGTTGAGCTGCAATGCAAGTGCGTTGCATGGTGCATAATTGTGCATTGTGGGTACTGCAACATGAAGCTAGCCTGAGGCAAAAATTATATTTTGTACTTACTGGATTGTTGTAAATCTAAGTGTTCTGTTGCAAGTTGCTTTTGAATACGCATTCTAGGTTATTATTGTGGAAGGGAACCTGTACTGAGTTAAATATGTGGGTTGCCATCGCTATTGCTTCTATCTAAAATTAATTAGCTGCCTATCAGTTGGCTTCAATACTTTGAGTCACTGAACTGGGTGTTCTTACTTCACTTGTTGCATACTTGTTCTGGTCCTGGAACTCAGTAGATATTGAAACCAGGCGGTACTAACCAGACAAATCGCATTTTCAAAAAGAAGGTGAGAAATGGCGACATATGTAATTCTCTCAGAACAGTTGTGTTTAAAGTATCCTCTGGCTTCTAGGCTGTAGTGGAGGCATTGGTTGGCAGGAGTTGTACAATATTCTTCTACTGTCCCCCTCCATATATAAAGCCATGACATTTAGTTCTTGGATAAATATGGAAGAATTCGGGAATTCTGCATTAATTTAATTATATATAGGTGGGGCTGGGGTGAACGTGCTTTTTCTCCAAGGACTGCAGCCAAATGGCCTTCTCAATGGAACTATAAGAGAGAAGGTCTTAGCCTAAATGCAGGCAGGCAAATGAAAAGCACCTAATATCAATCAACATCAAGCTCCCTTAAAGACCAATTAAACCTTCATTTTAATAAGCTAAATACATTAAATGTGCATCAAAACAAAAGGTGTACAATGTCTTACAGTTAGTTTTCTGTCTAAAGCAGCTATAGTCTGAGTGGAAAAGTGCTCTGATTGCAGAAGTTCGACTCACCCCTTACTGAATCAGACCTATAGCTCTGCAATCCATAAAACTCATAATCTCCACTGGAGAGCTCTGACTTAACGGGAAGCACTGGACCTCTGCAAAGAGATCACTGCTTCCCCGCAGAGAGCATGGGTCCCACTCTGCAGTATGCTGGCAGGCTTTTCTACTCTGGATGATTTACAAAAAAATAACTGTAAGAGTTTGCACACCTTTCCTTTTTATGCACCTGGAATGTATTTCACTAATTCAAACTGAAAGTTCAGTTGGGCTTTAAAGCCGAACTAAACCTATCAATTTAGCAGTTTCAAAAAACTGTTATATTGCCGACACATGTCAGGAATGTAACTGTCACATTTCCTTGTGCTCTCAACTGTCAAACCATCAAATGGCTGGTGTCATAACTGATCACATGGCAGTTCAGAAGATCAAGCAGAGGCTAAGATGGCAGCTTCCTTGGCTGAAAACGAAAGGAGGGTTTAGTTCCTCTTTAACACTTGTTCTGTTTTAATGCTGGGTAAAAGTTTAATTGTTGTATGGACAGTTGAAAGTTAAAAGAACAAATGTAAAGTTTTTGCATTTCCTAACCCATGCTTACCTGGAACTTCCGTGAATTGTAAAAATAAGCGTGACCAAACAAACATGCCAGCACACAAGTTCCTTGGAGATGCAGAAAAATGTTCTTATGCAACTTTTATACCTACATTTTGGGACTGCACAGGCGTGTCAAGGTGACAAATGGTCACCTTGACAAAGGAGTGCTATGTGGCCATGACATGTCGCATAAGTACATTTTTTTGCATCTGCAAGGCATTTACAGGCCTTTTGAGTTGCACTTACTGGAGATTTACGTTGACAAATATTGCAGACTCCTCTGGATGCTATCTTAATAAACCCACACTGTTACTTGGTTATGGTCATGAAAGGAGTATACATGAAGAAGGTTAAACACCACTAACCTTATTCACAAGGATCAGTACGTTGCAATGTATTTCTTGTTATCTACTATATTTAAAAATGTTGAAGATAAATAAGGGGTATGAGAATCAACTTCTGGTTTGAGTGGATCTTTGTATCATGCACTATGCATTCCTGTAGGAAGGTGGCACACAATGTGCGGGTTGTGTATATATAACATGGATATTTTGTGCAATTAAAGCTATCTGTGAATTTAAGTGTGTAGACTGAGACATCATCTCATTAACCCATAGTGAGCTGATCCTGTATTGTTTCTGTTTCCCATGCTTCGCTTTGTAAAATGATACCACCACTATGCATTTCTACTCATTTTTTTTTAGTTTGATTTATGCAGATTTTGATACACTGTATGTTTCTGTAGAAATTGTACAGATACATTTTACTATGGTAATATTGGGGACATTCTTGTTAATTTGGGGTTGCTTGTTTTTCTAGGTGCGAGAATAAATATTTTAATTTATTGTTCTTGTTCTCTTTCTTAACTGAGGCAATGACACATTCAAGTATGGGTTACATTTGGTTTACAGGCATCAGACATTACTTGAATTGTGCATTTACTGGTTAACGATTTTTATTAATAACCTTCAAGAAGACGTGCATATATATCATCCAAGAGGGAATGTCAGTTGATAGCTTGATAATGCAGCCTAGTAGACCCATAAATGCACTTTGGCTAAACAACTCTTCACAACAAAAAGAATTTCTGTGAGATATATATTTAGCAAAGACAACTGCTGCTTGAATAGAACAGTTGGCCCATTAATACTCTTAGGTAGAACACACAGATTATTCTTGTTACTATAGTGTTAAGAATGTTTCAGTTCCCAATCAAAACTTGATAATAATTATCAGTTGCATGATGCTGATTTGGAAATTCATGAAACTTGGAATAATCAAAGTAATTTTGTGAACTTTGATGGAGATACATTGTAAACAGATGCTGGGAACACTGCAGGTCACAGTAGGGAGAACAAACTGATCTCTTCAAGTAGCATACAGAGTTCCATTTAGGGCCTTATGAATCATCAAGTTCTTATTGTGGTGTTACTACTTCTCAGCTGCCAACTAGCATCAGACTTTCCCTACCCTCCTAAATGTGATTTTGGGGGAATAAGTCCACTTATTAGAAATAACATGTCGATATGTAAGTCCTTATGTTTTTATGCATTAATGTCACACAAGTTAACCTCATATACCCCTATATGTGTCTTAAAATCCTGGCATGCTGCAAATCTCTAAATGATGCAAGTATTCGGAACTTCCTGGTGTGTCAGATCTGCTCCCCCTGCTGGCTCCTACATCACTACAGAATGTAAAGCTGGCTGGAAAAACCATACCATATGGCAGAGTAAAACTTTTAACGATGAATGTTAGAGACTTGGATTGACTTGCAGGTACGGTATATTTATTGGGCAATTTGTACATCTCAGAGACTGACAGTGTAGAGAAAAATATGATATACTAGCAGCCTGTACCAGAATATAATACTGGAATGTGAAGGACGATATATTCTGGCAATGTCACTGTAAGAACTTTAGTATATGTGAATTAGGATTTTTGCTTTGTTTACTTTAGAATTGACTCTTCTTACCTTCATGTGTCCCCAGCAGAATTCACTGTGGCCATGGCTTTAAGTGGTATTCGTTATAATAGCTGTGGTTCTTTCCATGGGAATATTGAGGGGTGCAGGCAGAACAGTTAATTGTAGGACACAGGGCCATTCACCAATAGTATGCCCAAGTTAACCCATTCCCATTATGTATTGTGGGCAGTAATTGGCCATGAAGCCATGGCTTCCATTGAGAGACAGTGTTCATAGTTTTTCATATTAATGAACAGTGGGTTATACTGTGGACTGGACACAAGCCTTAACTGAAACCCCTAGGAGCCAAAACACCTCTTCTACCCGCCCTCACTGTATACAGGAATTTCCTTTGTCATCCCTTGAAGGACACATGGTGGTTCATAATCATGAGCTCAGGGAGGTACCCATACAGTTTAAGGAATGAAGAGTGTGTAACCCCAACAGTAACAGCAGTTGCACTTCAATTCAAGCAAATGGAGCTTAAAGAGCTGTCTGCAACACCTTGCAACTTAAATTCACATTCACCATTATGGACGGATGGAACATGCAGATATGCATCTCAGATGTCTATCGAGGCCTTATAGTCTGCCTGTTGGAGAGTGGCTTTTGCAGAACAATGTTGAGTGTTTTCTGAGAGTCTTTAAGTCCAAAATTGGGAAAATACTCCCTTTCTTTTTGAAAATGAGAACAGATAGGAGCAGAACCACTGGGTAAAGTGCCTGGATTTCTCAACAGAGGTCTTCCAAGGACTGTGAACTAGAATACATAATGGCCACATTGGATTGTTCTCACTCCATTGGCGAGAGGGCAAAGGGGTTTGGGGCCCCTGCACTCAGGTTGCCCAAAACATTGCTAGAGCCAATTGTGAAAGGGAGATGATGTAAAATCACACTCAAAAGGTACTAAAGTCACACCCAAGCCCCCTGTAGGGTAAGTGGGAAATCAGGACTGGAATAAGACATGGCCCCACAGTGCTGGAAGGGGAATATAAAAAAACGTTGACAGCACATTGCAACCACAAAGGTGAACTGTGTCTTTGGTGAGGTTTAAGTCAAGTGACGTATGCAAAAACAGTGGCTGGATGACCAATGCTGGTTCATTGACACCAGCACTATATGTGCTCCCTTATTGGGGGAACAAATGGGAGAAAATAGTAGTGCAGTTTGCACTGTACAGAGCATGCTCATTCCAAGGGGTGAGTCTTCAGAGAGAGTCAAGCAAAGGAACTGTCATCACTATAGACCTGAGGCTCACTGCAGTGAATCCTGAGCCTGGGATTACTGACATGACAAGAGTCCTGCGCGTAAAGAAATTACAACAAAACGCATGCTGGGTAGCAGAGGTAGGATCCAATGACCCGCGTGTCATTTGCAATAAGGAGCAGCAGTGGGAACGTGCTTCCCCAAGGCTGAATGTTGAGCATTTAACACACCCCACTTAGCAGTTCAGGTTAATGTTCAGTCCCTCAGCATTAACCCTTTTCACCATAAAACTGACAGAAGCAGGAACTTGCAAGGATATCCAATGGTCATAATAAGGAGGTCACTGCTGTTGTTTGGCGCAGTAAGCAAACAGAGACAGGCTGTCCTGCAGTGCTGGACCTGGAAAATGCTTTGCAGCTAACTAAACCAGTACTTTTTAATCTAGTTTGGAAAACAGCATTGTCCAAAGCAGCCTTTCTCAACCAGGGTGCCTTGAGGTTTATTCAGGGGTGCTTTGGCAAAATGTCTAAAAAAGCCAGCTGGTGGAACAAGCCTGCCTTTTAGTTACACAAAGTCATAGGTTTTCATTGTGCACAATTACGACCTTCTATCTGTCGGTATCCTAACAACCAATGACACCATCAGTTGATAAGGAGGATATCAGCTGCCTGTACAGCATCCTAATTTGACCCTCCCCTGCCCCTCTCCATCAGCACTGGGGTAATATTAGCTCAGTGATGGAGAAAAATTGAGGGAGAAGAGAAACACTGGAATACTAGTCAGTACACCTGTGCAAAAGTGTATTTGCTTTGGAAGAATAAATCACCTCTAATGTTGGGTGTCCTACATGTGCGGATGTTGCTGTGTTATATAAAACTATTAGAATAGTTTTTTACATTGGGGTGCCTCGGGACTGTCCATAATTTTAAAGGGTTCCTTGACTGAAAAATGTTGAGAAACACTGGTCTGAAGGTTATTTCAGGCTAGTCCTGCACATTCAGTTCAGTTGAGTCTGTGTACAGCACTCTGTTAAGCTGAGAAATAGCCAAACTGAATAGCTGCATAGGGAGACCAGCTCATGCAGTGAATCAGCAGAAAATTTGATAGAAAAAAAAAATCTTAGCTAACAAAAAAGGTAAGACCTTTCTCTGTGGAGCTGACCGAAGGCATTCAACCTCCTAAGACATGACCAAAAAACAGAGGCAAGCTGAGAGTAGAAGGTGTTATATCAGGCCACAATTTTTTGGGTTTGCCAATGTCCAGATCCTTCTGTAGGCAGCAGTATAACCCAACAGTCTCTGAATTCATGCGTCCCTCAATAAGCAAGAAAAACACAAGAAATAAGCCACTTGAATATACCTAAACATATCTATACACATTTTCAAGAGTGCCTTGCGAACTCTGGGTCAGTGTGCAAACCCAGACACTTTTTAGCTATGATATCATCTTGCCTAATCCCTAATATGCCTTTCCAATAGCTACTGGGGACCACCTATCACAGTACCAAACTGATGGTTATGGAATTGCTTAGGTAATTAGTACTGGAATCTGCATATAAAAAACCACTACTTTTTTTTTGTTTTGTTTTATTTAAACTTTTATTTGATTTTCCAGTACAAAAAGAATAACAAATTTTTTCAAAAATATTTCACATATACACATTTCCATTTACCCCAATATTAAAATATTAACTATACATTCTATCCCATATGCTCAAAACATTCCTTGTCAGTGAACTAATGTTAACATCCAATGTGCGAAACGTATGTGGTATCCAAACAATCTTCTCTAACTGTGCCTTACTTAAAATCCCTTCCATATTTACTCATCCTTTCCCTTGTGAATTAGATGTTTGTGATAAAATAACTGCTAGATAGTAAGCCCAAACCCCCCTTCCCTTTTACTCTACTCAGGACCTCGTAACTGATTCTTGGTTTCCTATTTGCCCATATAAACTAAGTAATCATCTTCTTTATTATCCCGAAAAAAGACCCTGGAAGGTGAACTGGGAGCATGTGGAACTTATACAGAATTTTTGGCATTACCACCATCTTCACCAGATTTATACATTCTATCCAAGAGGCTCCTCCCTTTGAAAGTTTCCTTACCTCTTCCTTAATTTCATTTATTAGGGGGATATAGTTTGCCTGATATATACCTTTTATTGAGGGGGTTAATTTTACTCCCAGGTAACCTATTTCCTTTTCCCTCCAGATAAATGGAAACTCTTTTTGTAGACTCAACTTCTCTGACATTGGAAGGTTGATATTTAATATTTCTGATTTTACCAGGTTTATTTTCAAGTTTGATAGCTCACCAAACTGTTTTAATAGTCTCATTAGGTTAGACAATGTTATTCTAGGTTTAACAATATAAAACAACATATCATCTGCATATGCGGCTACCTTATGCTCCACTTCACCTACCTTTATTCCCGCTATATCCACACACTTCCTTACCCTCGCCAGAACAGGTTCCAAAGACAGTACGAACAACAAGGGAGAGAGGGGGCATCCTTGCCTAGTGCCGTTGTGCATTCTAAAAAACCGAGAGAGTGAACCGTTAACCTTAACCGCCGCTGATGGGCTATTATACAATCCTTTTATCCATTTTAGCATTTTAGGCCCTATTCCTAATTCATCTAGTGTATCAAACATAAATCCCCAATTAACCCTATCAAAAGCCTTTTCGGCATCGATCAATAGGAGTATTGCTGGCACTTTCTCTCTCTTAGCTCTTTGTACAAGAATCAGGGATCTCAAACCATTATCCCTACCTTCTCTTCCCGGGATAAAACCCACCTGATCTAGATGTACCCATTCCAGCATCAAGTCCTTCAGTCTCGTTGCCAGCACCTTAGCATATAGTTTAGTGTCTACATTTAATAATGATATCGGCCTATAAGTGGCACACTGTGAGCTATCCTTCCCTTCTTTAAGAATAATTGTTAAATGAGCTTGCAGTGGCTCCTCCCTCATTTCCAACACCTCCCCCAGTGCATTCATAAACCTACACATTTTAGGGACAAGAAGATCTTTACATTTTTTAAAGTATCCCACTGTGTATCCATCCGACCCTGGGCTTCTACCTCCCACCATGTTCTTTAAGGCTAAGTTAAATTCCTCAGGGGTAATAGGTCTCTCAAGATTCTCTAGTTTTTCTTGTGCTAATCGTGGCAACTCCACCTAACTTACATATTTCTGCCTGATTCTTTTCTTCTTCCTCTTCCCTTTTCTTTTGATCACCACCGCTCACATCATAAAGTTCACTATAATATTTTTTAAACATATTAGCAATATCAGAGGTAGCATGCAATATTTCTCCTTTCCCGTCTAATTTTTTCTATAAAATTTTTGGATTTCTTTCTCTTTAACCTTCTCATTAAGTATTTTTCAGGTCTATTCCCCCCACTGGTATCTTTCCTTTGAGATCCTATTAAACATCCTCTCGACTCTTGTTCCATAAGATCTTTTAACTCATCTCTTTAAGCCTAGGTTCACATCTGTGCGGTGCAGTATGTCACATGTGATTCACACAGAAACCGCACCACATTCCTGTGCAAATCACATGCGATTTGTGTGCGGTGCAATTGGAGCCATACATTTTGTATGGCTCTATTCGCACCGCACCCGCACCAAAAATTCGCAGGAACCTTTTTTGAGTCTGCACTAGAATCTGATTGCATAGGTATTCACACCTATGTGATCTGATTCTGCACATTGCACCATGTTTTGCAGACTGCTTTAGGGGTGTTGTTAATTTAACATACACACCTGCAGCGGTTTGCATGAAAGGGATGCGATTCTGATGTGGTGCGGAATTCGCACTGAAAACACTGAGAATTCTGCACCACATCAGTGTGAACCAGGGCTTATGTATTATCTTCTGATATACATCTGTTCCTCTCTTTTTTTATGTAGTTGTTCCAACTTATAAAGCTCTTCCGTCACCATCTTTATTTTTTTTCCTCGCTCCTTTTTTTCTGTTACTATCGAAATTAGTATTCCCCTAATATAAGCTTTATGTGTCTCCCAGACTGTGGTCACTGAGACCTAATAAGTCTCATTGAGCTCAAAAAATTGTGCAATTTCTCTCTTTAACCTTTTATTTAATTTAATCTCCATATAGTTGTTTTATCCTGGAGTCTTCCTACTCGTAATCTCATCGTGAGCTTGATCAGAAATTGACATGACCTCTATGTTGGAACTAACCAATGACTCCAGCTGTCTATGCTCTATCATTATATAATCCAGTCTTAAATACGAACCATGCACACAAGAGAAGAAGGTATAATCTCTTTCTCTTGGATGTTTCATTCTCCACGTGTCTGCCAGTTGATATTTATATAATAACCTCTTCAATAATTTCAACTTCCTACCCCCTTATCTCTGTGTACCTGATGAGGCATCCAGCTGAGGGTCCAGACACAGATTAAAATCTCCAGCCAGGACCAGACTTCCCTTTTAAATTCAAAGAGTTTCCTTAACACCCCCTCTAAGAATATCACTGGGTTTTTATTCTGGCAGTATATACTAGCTAGTGTATATTCCAATCCTTGTAACCTTCCCCTAAGTGATAGAAACCGACCCTCTGGATCTTCCATTCTACTTTCCAAGGAAAAATTTAAATTTTTTTAGAGAACCCAATTGATACCTCTCCTTTAACTGTCAGCATAATATCACACAGGATAATACTTTGAGTATAGTTTGCAATTTGTATCTTGGGTTAAATGTGTTTCTTGAAGAAATACTACTTCTATAGAGTGTTGATGGATTTCCCTGAGTATCTTATGTCTTTTTATCTGGGAATTCAGCCCTTTCACATTGTAGGTCATAAACTTATTCAAACTCATTTCTATTATAGTTACGTTGAACTACTAGCTTTCCTTCAGGAAAAAACACATACAGACAGTTTAAGATATGGATGTTCTCCCTTCTCCAACTATACCATCCCCCTCCCCAACCCATCCCCCTACCCTGAACCCTTGGGCCTACGTTTTGCCCTTGAATCAAGAAACACTACTTCTAATGTTGTGTTTTGACTTACTACTGATATAGGGGTTTTGCATGTTACAGTATCACACTAACATGTACTTAAAAGCTGAACTGCAGGAATTGGTCATAATCTATATTTGTGGTCCCAAAAAATCAGGTTTATAAAGAGTTCCTCCTTACACCCAGGAGTGTCCAACAGTGTTCCCCCTTACATCCAGGGGTGCCCAGCTGAATCCCCCTTACATCCATATATGTCCAGCAGAGTCTTTCCTTAATTCCATGTTTCCCCAGTAGTGTTCCCCCTTACATTACTGTGTACTCGGCAGAGTCCCATCCAGTCCCACCAGGATGTGGATCAGGTCTGGACAGAGGAAGTCCAGTATTCCTGTAAATGCTGGAGGTGGGGGTAATCATTAGTAGCTAAAACAATGGCAGCCCTAGCAATGATCACAGCTTGGAGGGGGATCTGTGCTGGGGACTGGGGCAAGGTCCCTGCTATCACGTTACATTGACTGGCACATCCTCTGGACATTTGCTGCAGGCCGTAGATTGGTGACTCCTGTTCTAGATCCTCTCACTCATGCAGTGACGCACTTTAGTAACAAACATACAGAGCCACACACAAACTTAGAAGCAACAAAAATGTGAAAATCCTTTGCAATAAAAGAGGCAGATATGGCAGATCGAAGAAGAGCTCTTCAAGCATAAGAGGAATTGATGGAGACTCAAATAAATATTCCTCAAATGGAAAGAGAAGGAGCAACTGCCCTGTCAAAGTTGAAAGTCTTGAAAAAGCGATTGGAGAAAGTAACAATCCAGGTTGTTTCATCAATGAGTACTATGCCACAATATTTTCAATGCTGCAGCGCCTTCTTTTATTCTTCGTACTAGCAACACTGTTCTGGCTTTTTAAGCTGCAAATGCCTGAACTACTTCAAATCCTCCATGCAGATTTATCTACAAGACAACAGATATCACCTGCTACCATTAGCAAGGTGACTTCAAGCAACAAGCCACAGTTCAAGCTAAAGCCAGCAGAGGCCTTAGTGACTAAACCACTGCTTAACGCTTTTGCAATGCCATTTCATCTTGGTATACCTTACCTTTATGCACCAGAAAACTTACACTGCCAAAGGGTTCCACAAGTTACTTGAGCAAAGAGTGAGAAATGCGATCTGTCAAACCTCATCAGATACAGTATATACTTTGTGAGTTCAATAATATCAGTCTTTCAATGTTCAATGACTTTGCAGAGAAACTCAGGGCCTGGAGATAAACCTTGGAGCATGTGTACACTCATGGTATTCCTCTGAAAAGGGATCTGCAGTGGAACACCTCTCAGAGAGCATTTGACAAGAGGTGAGGAGACGGTATGTTACACAACCTGTTTAACCTCTTGCCTACTGGGAACTCTCACCCTCTTCCTGCTCTGGCCAATTTGCAACTTTCATTGCTGCTGCACTTTGAATGACAATTGCGTGGTCATGCAACACCATAGCCATATGAAATTTGTACCATTTTTGGGGTGCATGCGCTCAGTGAACCATGCTAGACACTTGAGCTGGCCACACCGCCGCACTTTTACCGATTGCCGTTGATTCCGAGTGAAGACAAATACCCACGATGCTCTCTTTACCACCTATCACCTAATCATCACCCCAGGCATCCATCCATGGCAAGGGGGAAGTTCAGACCAGCACCCTCGAGGCCGGCAAAATCCAAGATGGCCAACGCAACTCCACACAGCATGCAGGCGGCAAAGGGGAAGGAGAGCCACGAGACTGCACGGCAGGAGCTCTCCCCTCAGGAGACCAGTGAGCATCTCCCCTCTCCTCATATCCCATGACTGGGACCAGGGGCATTTCCCCCGGGGGCTCTTCCTTACACTCAGTGGGCTCCTCTATGGAAAAATGTTATGGGAGATATTGTCCTGAGTCAGGGCAGCCAGACAACCAGCCCTGAATATTCCTTTCTGTCCTGCCATCCTCCCCAGCCCGAGTATTCTGGGGACCCAATTTTGTTCTGGCCCATTTTTCTGCCTTGCTGGAGCAGGGTCTAGAAAAAGCTGGGAGGCGAATCACATTTTAGCTTAAACAGGAATTCAAGGATCTGGGGGATTGCATTAATACCATAGAAACCAAATTGCATGCCACAGTTGCCAGGACAAATCAGAACACTGACCAGATTATCCATTTACATGCTTGCCTGGAAGAGGCCTTGGTCAAGATAGAGGACCTTGAGAACAGGTCGCTCAGATACAATTTGCGGATCCGCAGGCTGCCCGAATCCTGCACAGATACACATGCTGCTGTTTCTGAACTTTTGTGCATCTTGCTTCCAGATGAACCAGCTCGACACTTAGAACTGGATAGAGCCCACAGAGCCCTCAGCGCAACACCCTAATGGCCCGCCTAGGGTCATTATCATTAAACCCCATTTCTATGGGATAAAGGAAAAGGTCGTGCAGAAAGCTAGAGAGGGCTTCAACATTCAAATTGGAGTTCATGATGTTCAAATTTTTGCAGACCTCGCGCCAGCCACAGTCCTGAAGCAGTGCTTATTTAAACCTTTGCTGCAACCGTTGCAGGTAACAATTTACATACCAAGGTAAAAGTCATGCTTTCTCAACATTCTCTGATGGGGAAGCTCTTCTACAACAGCTGGGCTTAATCATGACCACTCCGTCTTCTTCACCTTCACAACCCTCCGCACGCTCTATGGATAGAAGCCGCACAACACCTAGTGCTCCGCTGTCCTACCTGTGGCACAACACCAGGAGTCACTCCAAGCAACAGCTTCGACCACCATGAGGAGGATAATTCCTTTGTTTGGACACCTCAATCACTCATTCTTATTTTATTGCCCAACGATATCCTTGAGGGTTTCTCCCTCACTGTTTAGGTCCAATTTTTTCTTTTGCTCTTGGGGTTCCTGTCCCTGAGCATTTGCAAGCTAATACCTTGGTGTGGTGGGAGCTCCCTGTTACATCCTCCCCTTTTTCTCTATGAGTCCTCACAGTCCACTAATGACTTTGATTTCATTGCTCTGTTTAGCGCTTTAATTATAGAATGTTACTAATGAGGGTCATTTTATTTTGCTTGTTCTGTTTAGTGATATTCAGCACAGACCTGATGCGTGAGCATGACTCCCCCCTCTGCCGGTTTAATATTTGGCTGACATGGACTCAGACGATCCTCCAAGTGTATGGAGACATGACTTTCTTTTATTATTACTTTTGGTATGCAACGGTGGTCACTCCTGACTTCCACCAAGTGCTTATACTGTTTGTTTTTATGTGTTACTCATGTTACCTGTTTTTGTTTGCAGGTCCCTCGGCCTCTCTCTTCTTAAGGGTGGTGCCTTCTTCTTCTTCTCTTCTTCCTTTTCTTCTTTAGTACTTTCATTCAGGATTGTCCGCCCCTCTTTATTGTTCTCAACAGGTTTGCGGGTGGTACGTCTTCACCAGCTCTTCCAAGGTCAGCTTGATTTTTGAACACATTCACCATGGCTACTCCTACACGCCTTAAACCAATTTCAGTTTTCCCCCACAATGTGCAGGGCCTAAATTCCCCCAAGCGCCATAAGGCCTTTCAATATTACCACTCGGTGGGGCTGACATTGTACTCAACCCATTTTCCAGCCGCTTACCATCCCTCCTTTCTACATGGCCGCAATCCCCAATTCTGTCTGGCAAACGCACCCAATAGGACCTGTGAAGTGGCGATCTGTATATTGAAAACCCGCTCCTTTTTCACCACTCAACGTAATTAAGGACCCCACTGGGAGGTACTTGTTGGTGATGGGTGAGATAAGGGAGCCAAGGTGACTTTATCTCCTTTTTACACCCCTAATACTGATCAACTGTCTTTTTTGCAATCCACCCTGCAGACGCTCTCTTCGCATTTTGAAGGGTCTGTTTTTCTAGGGGAAGACCCTAACCTAGCTCTGGACTCATCTTTAGATAAATCTAGGCCCCCGGGTTCAGAGATTTTATGTCCTTCTAGAGTGGGTACTAAGTATGCACAGTTGTTACATCATTATAACTTAATTGATGAGTGGCTCGAATTCAATCCCATTAAGCACGACTTTACCCACTATTCCCATGTACACTCCACATATTGTGAAAGTGGAAAACCCAAATACTCCTGCGCTTAGGGATGGACTCTATGTCATAGGGATTACACAATGAATGTCTTGGAATATGCACGCCTTGTTGCCCTCAAAGAACTGGAGAGTCCAAAAGTACTAATATAAAAAAACGGGCTCTGAGGAAGAGGCTAGTCCTCGAAACGCGTCAGTCATTTTGGATGTCCATCATTCTCATCACCATTCAGAAACGCAGTGCGAATTGGACAGAGCGGTCTCATATGATGTACTTATATTCATGTACTTTGTGAGTAGAATACTTTTTTTAAATTTAATAAACATATATATTGTTAAAGGTATCAAAATCATATAAGTGCAGCGCTGCACTTATATAATTTTGATACATTTATTGGGACTGTTGCCTATACCCTTTAGTGCCAGCAGCTACCTGAAATTACTACCTATGTTGATTGTTTTATGCGCTTGCTAGCACATTCATTTAACACTCCACATATTCTAGGATTGACAATATCTTCACTCCATCCTGGGATGTCTCTTTGTTACTTTCATCTAAATTTTTTTAGGTCCCCTGGTCTGACCATTCCCCAGTTTTGCAACACTTTCTGCCTTTTGCAAGATTGCAACTTCATTCTCTTGGAGATTGAACAAATCTCTTCTGAGTAACCCCTCCATTTGCTTTGATGTGGCGCAACATATGATAGGATTTTTTCTCCATCAATGACAGCACACAGACTTCTCCTCAAAACAACTGTCCAGCACATAAAGCCTTGGTAGGGGACATCCTCATCCAGGTGAAAACTAGACTTAAAAAGAATGCAGATGAACTGCTTAACTGTAAAGAGACAGAACTGACTGCGCTGCTTAAAGAGCATAAACAAAATTCCCACCTTAACCTGAGGGACAAAATTGACTCCCTCCATACAGAACTTAATCTATGCCTGATGACTAAAGCAGAAAAATTGCTTCCGTGGACTGCTGTTAAATTTTACCAACAGACTGACTGGCCAGGGAAGTTGTTGGCCAGACAACTAACACCCAGACCATTAATGTTGTCCGTCCCAAAGGTGAGGAAGCCTGATGGCACCCTCATACAGAACCCAAAGGCTGTCTTTCAGGAGTTCTATTCTAATTACTGTAAGTTGTATTGGGACTCTAGTTATGCATCTGCAACAGATTTTGAGGAATTTGTGGCAAATCTCTCCATACCATTCCTCTCTGCAACACATAGGGACCTCTTGGAACAAGAGATCACTGCTGCAGAAATTTTGGATGCTATTAAACATTCTAAACCCTCAAAAGCTTCTGGCCTGGACAGCTTTACAGTTTCTTATTACAAGAAATTTGCTCCCATTTTGCTTCCCCTTTTAATATTATTCTTTAATACTGCTCCAAAAAGGGGGCCTGATAGACATTGACTCCAATACAGCTTATATCTGTTTCCTCCCCAAGCCCAATAAAGACCCCACTGACGTGGCCAACTAGAGACCAATCTCTTCAGTTAACTCAGACTTGAAATTATTGGCAAAAACTTATGCCACTTGGTTGAATGGTTGTATAGCTTGTTATATTCACCATGACCAGGTCGGGTTCGTTTCATATAGACATGCATCAGTTCGGATTAATCAGGTTATAGACATCATTTCAATTATCCACTCTTCGTGGGATTGGGGTTGTCCACAAAAAGGCCTATTGCTTTCTCTGGACATCAAAAAAAGCGTTTGACACACTATCATGGTCATATTTATTTAAAATATTGTCCAAGTGGCAGTTTGGCCCTAAATTTATGTCCTCTTTGGGGACTTTGTACAACATTCCTTCGGCCTAAATCCCTGTGAAGGGTTATACTTCAGCGCCCCTCTTGATTGCTTCTGGCACACGTCAGGGCTGCCCGCTCTCTCCCCTCCTGTTTGTCATAGCGATGGAAACTCTAGCTATAGCCATTCGGTCTCACCTGGATGTGTTGGGGGTGTCGAGCGGGGGCATCCAGCATAAATGTGTGCTTTTTGCAGAGGATTTGCTTCTTTTTCTCACCTCCCCTCATACCTCCTTGCCATCGCTTATGGATTTGCTCATGAGCTTCAAACATATTTCTGGCCTGGAGGTGAACTGGGAGAAAACAGAGGTGCTAAATATAAATCTGAATGGGGATATCCTGTTAAGTCTATAAACACAGTTTCATTTTTCCTGGCAATCGCATGCTCTCCCCTACATTGGGATCAAATTAACTCCCTCTCTAGCGTCTCTATATAAACATAACTATTTATCTTTGGCGCCCAAGTTATTACGGGAAGTGGAAATGTGGTCATCCTTGGGACATCTTTCCTGGATGGGTAAAGTTGCAGCCCTTAAAACGGTGCTGTTACTTAGAATATTATATTATTTTCACACTCTGCCAATTTTGATTCTGTTTGCTGATCTACAATAATTTCAGAGTCAACGTTTATGTTTTGTGTGGCAACCCCGGGGTCCTAGGTTACCAAGGCACATGCTATACTGCACTTGAGAGGCTGGTGGTTTGGGGTTCCCAGATCTCCCGAAGTACTACTACGCAGCCCAGATCAACCAATTATCTCAGATATACTCTATAGTTTACAGACCTGATTGGGTGGTGCTGGAAGCTCAGCCTGTGCCCCCTAGCCTATCAACCTCTGGATGTGGTTACAGCGCAAACATCGAAGGGCAATCCTGTGTCCCACGCTCTCCCACTTGATATGTCTATGGGATTTTTTTTATCGATCTCCTCATACCCTGGTGGCAACTATTTTCAACAACCCACTGTTCCCACCTGGCCTACAACCCAAGGAGTTCAAATGGTGACATAACAAAGGCCTTTACCATATCAGGCACTTTCTAGACCGTAAGGGCATACATCCCCTGTCACATTTTATCCAACAATTCGAGATGCCAGTCTCTTGGACTTACCGCCTATGGCAAATTTTGCACTTCCTCCAGTCTGTACATTGTCTCACCTCGGATATAACAACTCATACCTCTTTTGAGAACAGAGGCTACTGAGGGGAACATCAGAAGGGGTATATCAGAATTGTATAAACTTCTAATTAACACTTAGGGTAAACCTCCCCATATTGCAGGCTTGGGAGAGTGACTTGGGAATGGAAATTCCAGAGGAGGACTAGAGGGATTGGTCAGTGCGGACATACAAGGGTATCATGAATGTCTCCTTGGTTGAGGCGGCTTATAAAGTGGTTTACCATTGGTACTTAGTGCCTTGAATGACTGCATAAGATGTACCCAGACTCCCTAGCCCAGGTGGGCTCAATGCTCCACATGTGGTGGTTGTGTAGCAAAGTTAAATGATTTTGTATTAGGATCCACTCGCTCATATACGCTAACTATGGTGGATATGATCAAGGACCCTGAACTTTATGTTCTTGGTGGCCAAAATAGCAATTGCTACCGCCTGGAAGAAGCCGGTGGTGGAGTTGGCAGTGATGAAGCACAATCTTACCTGGATAATGATAAGAGAAGTTAGTATACTTTGTGACACTACAACAAAGTTTGAGAGGGTTTGGAATCCTTGGATACAATATTTACAAACTCCTGCATGAAGAGTATTTCGACAATGATTTGAGGGGTTGACAACCTATCTCTTGCCTTGCTCTTCTTTTCTCCTTTTCTTTACTCCCTTCCTTCGACCTCTTTCTTTCTCTTTTCTCTCTCCTCCTGGAAGCATGGCCCCTGCCAGGGGCCCGGCTAGCAGCTTTGGTTTATCCAGTTTTTTGTGATATTTTTGCCTTGAGGCATTTCTTCTTTCCCTTGGTTTGGTCCAAT
Organism: Staurois parvus; assembly: GCF_062004578.1. Lineage (NCBI taxonomy): Eukaryota > Metazoa > Chordata > Amphibia > Anura > Ranidae > Staurois > Staurois parvus. The sequence goes on from NW_028318130.1 coordinate 4,499,695, forward strand.
TGTATCATTCTGTTGCAATGTGTTGGCTGAAGGCCTTTCTACTGTTTTCTAATTTTTGTATTGTATGTAAAATTTCAAAACATTATTGAAACAGAATTTTTTACCATTTTTTGAGACAGATAGAGCTTTGTTTTCGTGGTATTTGATCACCACTGGATTTTTTTTTTTTTGCTAAACAAACAAAAAAAGCCTGCAGTTTGAAAAGAAAACAAAAAAAAACGTTTTTCTGTTATAAAATTTTGCAAATAAGAATTTTTCTCCACTGATGTGCACTGATGAGGATGCACTGATGGGCAGTGATTAGGTATCACTGATGGGAAATGATGAGGCTGTACGCAGGGGTGTAACTACAGGGTTCGCAATTGTGATCTGGCCCTATGCTGAAGGGGCCCTTGTAGCCCCCTGTATGCCTGGATGTGAGAAGCGATGGGGGAGATTGCTTATAAAAGAACCAATCTCTCCATGTTCCTCCTGCACATGCAGAATGCATTGTTGAGCTATTGTTGACCTTAACTAATAGATGATTGGTCCATCTAAATAGGAATCACTTTACTGTTATTTATTGATTATAGATGGGGGAACCAATCATCTCTCAGCTTGCTGTCCTAGAAAATTTCTAGAAATACCATTACCAGCACTGGTTGCAAAATAGCCTAAAAATGTTTTATTGAAGTTCATCTGTACCGGCTTACTGCCCAGCCTATATTAAAATGACAGCCAGGCAGGAGCTCTCTCATTCTGGGTGGACATCATACTGTCCTCCCCAGAATGTGCCTCATGCATGCCCCATGGGCCACACTGTGGCTCGACCTGTCACCTGCTGTGTCCACCGGACACAGTAGATGACAGATCAGTGTATCGGCCCGCTGCCTGTACCATGTGATCGCTTTGTCTAATCACAACAGATCACATGACAATTGTACAAAATGGATGGCTTGGATGTATTGATCTATGTGATTGGTCACAGTGATCACATGGTACAGACAGGGCCGATCACAGCCCATCTGTACCATGTGAATAGCTGTGACCAATCAGAGCTAATTACAGTATTACACGATGAATGAATTAATTTAATTCAGGAAAAAGTGGTTGCTTATAATAGTGATTGTCACTGTTATAAGTCATCATAGTGTGCAAAAAGAAAATATAAATCCTGATCACCTCCCCGCAAGTAGTACAATGTTACTGTGTGTTAGTACCGGGTATATGGTGACACTGTACTGCACTAAATACATTGGACTGTCTAATTTGTACTGTCCTGCCATTTTTGAGCCTCAAGAAATAAGATAGGCCATCAGCACATCAGAATTGATTGATTTTCAGAATAAAGAGCTAGTGTGTGTGGGCATGATGAGACTCAGTCCCATAAGAAACACAATAAAAAAAACCCCAAAAAGTGCCCAAGGGACTTTGAGAGACACACCAAAATTTATAAAAATGTTTACATTTTATCAAAAATAAACATATTAAAAAGTCTCAAGCTAGGTGTAAAAAACCTTAACACGCACACATAGAATGTTGATATACATATATCATGAGTAATTCCACAATTATTCCACATTATTACAAATTAATTATAGAAGCTCTCGATATGGTTCGTACGACAGAGCTCACTTCCTCAGGAGATGTAAGAACTCATGAATGTCTATGAGGGAACCAGGTCGTTAGAATATAAAAAAAAAAGAAACCTTAAATAATACTAACAATTTCACCAAGGGTAAAAAAATACCAACTGAGTACTAGTCCATATATAGAAAATATAGCAGGAGTATGCCAACTGGTCCACACCGTTTCAGCTGGGAGCTGTGAGGGAAACCAAACCAATGCAAAACAAGGGAGCACAATATTGATGAGACAAAAGGACATAGGAAGAAACAGAAAAAATAAGTGCACCAAAGGGTGAGATACAGTAGGAGACCATATTGGCAAAGTACCACCAAATAAGCCCAGTGGCAACAAAATTAGTAATTGTGATATGAAATGAAAAAAATAAGCCCAGAAATTCAATTGTAAAATCCAGAAGAAGTGGAAGGAAAAAATAGAGCAGCGCCCCAACAGGGGAGTCCAAAAACAAAGTACCGTAAATGAAGGTAAGACATAAGCCAATGGTCAAGTGTAAAGGTATATAAAATTAGCAGTAAACAACCTTAAAAGAACGTACTTAAAAGACTGCAGTGACATGAAAACAAATTGAGATAGCCCCACCAGGGATAGAGCAGCAAACAGACATGGCCTCATAAAAATCTAGCTTATATAGCCCACAAAATGTGATCAATCTGGCCCTCTCAGCATCACATGGGGGAGAATACAAAAAAACCCCACTGCTGCCAAGTACCAGGAGCAGCGGCCAGACAGCGGCAATGATGGCATGCTGCACATGTGCCGACCACAGTGGTGCAAGACATAATGATGTCATTGCATCATGTAGGCAGTGCATGTGGAGATTTCCCCCGGGCAGAGAACCAGTCAGGGCCAGGAGGAGTAACAGATGTGACGCCAATCCCACCCACCAAATTTCGCACACAGTGGAAGGAAGTGTCAAGAAAACCAGGATACCAGCCCGGGGACACAAAAAAACACACTCAAATTCCCGAGGGCCGGCGAACCAGAAACCAAGCAGAATCGCAACTCCCGGTACAGAGAACAGATAGACACAGGAGGCAACCCACAATCAAAAACACAAAGGAAAAAATATATATCAACTAAATATGTATATTTAAAAAAAACGAAATGGCCTCCCTCAAATAGATCCAAGTTAAATACAAAAATCATCAAAAAAAAAGAAAGGAAATAATATAATCAATAAACATATAATACAATAAAACGTGTTTACACTGGTAGAAATGGCTTAAATGAGGTGGACTCATTCCATCCTGAGGGGACATGTAGCCCTCAGTGAATGGATCCATCTCATCTCCCCCTGTAAGATCCTCCTATCCCACTTCCCACCACATGGGTCTTTGGGAATGTGATCAAGGGCAAGAAACTTGACATTATTGGGGCAATGGGAATGGTTAATCACAGCATGTCTCCCAATTGGGGAATAAAGGTCCCCTATTTCAAAGGCATAAGTGCGTTCATAGACACTCCCGAATCATCTTTTCTACATAAAAGGAGCCACATTCACAGGTAATCTTGTTTTCTGGATTTCTTTTTAAAGAAGCATTGGTACGGTTATATGCCTTCACCCAGCATTTTTTTTACTGTATGCTCTTGCATGCAATCTATCACACAACGTCTTATCTTCAATCTCAAAGGAATCATTATCACTGCAAATGCGTTTAAGACGTAAGTACTGACTATATGGGATGGATCATATAAGTGGTGCAGGATGTGCACTCCCTGGCATGTTAGACAGTATTGCCCACAGAGGGCCTATGATACAGGGTACTAGAAAAGTTTCCATCATGATCCTTCCTAATCAGAATATTCAAAAAATGCACTTCAAATCAATCACAAGACATATTAAATTGTAAATTCCATTTCTGATTTAATCTAGCAACAAATCCAATAGTGCCCAATCACCATCCCAAACAATGGAAATATCATCACTGTACCAGTACCACAATGCCACATGGCACAGGTACATCAAGAGATCATTGCAAGCAAAAATGTAGTGCTCCCACTCCCCCAGGTACAGGTTGATGTAGGATGGTTCACAAGAAGTGCCCATCGCTATGCCTTGTACCTGGAGGTAGTGGGAGCCCGCAAAACAAAACACGTTGTTAGACAAAACGAAATTGAGTAAAGCAACTGAAAAGTCATCACAATCTCTATTCTGCTGACCCTTCTGAGGCAGGAAGGAAGGTACCACTTCAATGCCTGAATTGTGAGGAATACCGCAGTAAAGAGCTTCCACATTGATAGTAACTAGCCATGCTGTTTTGGGAATATATATTCATTCTATTAACTTTAACAAATGTATGTAAGTGTCACATACAGAAAATGGTTTCGGCACAACAGAGGGGCACAATATCGAGTTGACAAAACGACTTGCATTTTCCTTACACAACCATTGCCTGAAATGATGGGCCTGCCAGGTGGATTACTCAAATTTTTATGCGTTTTTGGAAGAGTGTAAAAGCACGCTCCCCGAGGATGAGGAGTCCTAATAAATTTCCAAATTTGGTTAGAAATAGTTCCTGAACTATACGCAGAGTCAACCAAAGTTTAAAATTCCTGAGTGACCTTTTGCACTCTGTCAGCTCCAACTTTTTTGTACCAACCTTTCCTTGATTATCTAAGTTTTTTTTTCTTTTCCTACATGTATATATTTTTTTCTAACAACCTGGTTCCCTTGTAGACATTCATGAGTTCTTACATCTCCTGAGGAAGTGGGCGCTGTCTCACGAAACACGTTGAGATCCTTGCCCGAGCTCTTCTATCATGAATATTTCAAGATAACTGTAATTAATCATGATATACTGTATGTATATCATCATTCTATGTGTGTATTTATTAAGGTAAATATAAACTGCTAAATACCTTTTCTCATCAGCAGAACACTGATTAACCCCTTGCTGCCATCATCACACAAATATGTGGCCTCACGAAACTGGGGTTTTTTTTCCGTTTGGCCGTATATTTGCATATCTGTCTTTGTGCTGGGGTCGCCTGATCGCTGTGATTGCCTCTAATTGGCTATCACAGTGATTAGTCACTGTAAAGCCCACCCCCCATGTTTTCTTTCTCTCTGAATGGAGGAGAGAGATACATTGTATCTCCCTCTCCTTCCAGAGAGAAAAAAAACAACAGTGTGCAAAAAAAGAAGAAATAAATATTAAAACATAAAATAACAAAGAAAATATACCTAGATCAAGGTTTGATCTAGGTCAGTGCTAGGGTTAGTGTCTGGGTCAAAGGTCAGGGTCAGGATTTTTTTTTTAAATTAGTATCAGTTAGTGTTAATGTCAGTGTTTAAGGTAGGACCCAAAAAAAAGCAAACTATTGTTTCTGGGCTGTACTACAGGTACAAAAAACAAATAACATACACATATGTGGTATTGCTGCGACCATTAGGAGCTGGAGAATTTATTTTGGGTTGTTCTTTGGTAGTAGGTTATGTTTGTAACAAGAAACACACAGCTATACTAAAAAAAATTATTTTTTATACTATAATGGGCCAGTTTTCCTTTGATAATAAAATAAAAATCAGCACATATCCATTACAACTTGCCACCAAATGAAAGCCCAATTTGTCCTGAAAAAAACAAGGTATAATTCACCTGGATGTACAAAGTAGTTGTGATGATATGTACAGTTTTACTAACACATGTCAAAGTTCCAAAATTTTACTTGGGCATTCAGATTTGTTTTACCCTTAGGCATGAAGGGGTTAAAGCTTGTAGGAGGAGTTTTCATTCTCCCCTGATTGTCCTATGAGGCTGCATAATCCCCGACCCTCTGTCTGGACAGCGCTGATTGGCCTGTGCTAATCACATGCACTCTCCCAAGAAAAAAACTCTCTAGCAATACACACCAAACTAAGCATGTGCAGCTTGCCCCCAAGGCTCTGTTCTATCAGTAGATGGATTTGGGACAGTAGAACGGGAGAAGACAGGATCAAACAGCCTCTTTACACAATGTGATTAACCCCTTAGGTTCCACAGTGAGTATAACAAGCATGCGTTACTGCATATACAGACTGATTGTATTGTTGTGGGTTTAGTAACACTTTAATATGTTTATTTTCAATAAAATACGATTTTTACTAATTTTGGTGCATCTCACAAAGTCCCTTGGGCACGTTTTGGGTTTTGTTTTATTGATTGAGATCTGATGTTTTCAGAGTGTTCCTTTAATTTCTTTGAGCAGTGTGTATATATATATATATATATATATATATATATATATATATATAAATACACACAGCGCATCCAGAAAGTATTCACAGCGCTTAACTTTTGCCACATTTTATGTTACAGTCTTATTTCAAAATGGATTAAATACATTTTTTCCTCAACATTCTACAAACAATACCCTATAATGACAACATGAAAGAAGTTCACTTTGAAATCTTTGCAATTTATTAAAAATAAAAACGAAAAACCCATATGTACATAAGTATTTACAGCCTTTGCTCAATACTTTGTTGAAGCACCTTTAGCACCAATTACAGCCTCAAGTCATTTGGAGTATGATGCTACAAGCTTGGCACACCTATTTTTGAAGTATCTCTCAAGCTCCATCAGGTTGGATGGGGAGTGTCGGTGCACAGCCATTTTCAGATCTCTCCAGAGAATGTTCAATCGGGTTCAAGTCTGGGCTCTGGCTGGGCCACTCCAAGACATTCACAGAGTTGATCCGTAGCCACTCCTTTGTTATCTGAGCTATGTGTTTAGGGTCGTTGTCCTGTTGAAAGATAAACCGTCACCCCAATCTAAGGTCCAGAGCGCTCTGGAACAGGTTTTCATCAAAGATGTCTCTCTACAATGCTGCAATCATCTTTCCTTTGATCCTGACTAGTCTCCCAGTTCCTGGCGCTGAAAAACAACCCCACAGCATGATGCTGCTACCACCACGCTTCACTGTAGGGATGGTATTGCCCAGGTGGTGAGTGGTGCCTGGTTTTCTCCAGACATGACGCTTGGCATTCAGGCCAAAGAGTTCAATCTTTGTTTCACCAGACCAGAGAGTTTTGTTTCTCATGGTCTGAGAGTCCCTCGGGTGTCTTTTGGCAAACTCCAGGTGGGCTGCCATTTGCCTTTTACTGAGGAGTGGCTTCCATCTATCCACTCTACCATACAGACCTGATTGGTGGAGTAATGCAGAGATGGCTGTTCTTCTGGAAGGTTCTCCTCCCTCCACAGAGAAACGCTGGAGCTGTTTCAGAGTGACCATTGGGTGCTTGGTTACCTCCCTGGCTAAGGCCCTTCTCCCTCGATCGCTCATTTTGACCGGTTGGCCCGCTCTAGGAAGATTCCTGGTGGTTCCAAACTTCTTCCATTTATGGATGATGGAGGCCACTGTGCTCATTGGGATCTTCAATGCTCTAGAAATTTTTCTGTACCCTTCCCCAGATTTGTGCCTTGACACAATCCTGTCTCGGAGGTCTATGGACAATTCCTTGGACTTCATGGCTTGGTTTGTGCTCTGACATCCACTGTTAACTGTGGGACGTTACATATACAGGTTTATGCCTTTCCTAATCATGTCTAATCAACTGAATTTCCACAGGTGGGCTCCAATCAAGTTGTGAAAACATCTCAAGGATGATCAGAGGGAACAGGATGCAGCAGAGCTCATTTTCGAGTGTCATGACAAAAACGGTGAATACTTATGTACATGTGGTTTTATTTTTAATAAATTGCAAAGATTTCAAAACGAACTTCTTTCACAATGTCATTATGGGGTATTTGTAGAATGTTGTGGAAAAAAATGAATTTAATCCATTTTGGAATAAATGTAACATAGCAAAATGTGGCAAAAGTTAGGCGCTGTGAATACTTTCTGGATGCACTGTGTATATATATATATATATATATATATATATATATATATATATATACACCGCTCAAAAAAATTAAAGGAACACTCTGAAAACACATCAGATCTTAATGGGGGAAAATCTCATGCTGGATATCTATACTGATATGGACTGGGTAATGTGTTAGGAATGTAAGGATGCCCCAACATCTAATGGAAATGAAAATGATCAACCTACAGAGGACTTAATTCAAAGACACCCCGAAAATCAAAGTGAAAAAATGATGCAGCAGGCTAGTCCATTTTGCTGCAATTTCATTGCAACAACTCAAAATGGTACTCAGTAGTTTGTATGGCCCCCACGTGCTTGTATGCATGCCTGACAACATCGGGGCATGCTCCTAATGAGACGATGAATGGTGTCCTGGGGTACTTCCTCCCAGATCTGGACCATGGCATAACTGTGCCCTGGACAGTCCGAGGTGCGACCTGACGCCGCCGGATGGACCGAACATGATATCACAGAGGTGCTCTATTGGATCTAGGTCAGCGTGGGGGCCATTTAATGGTATCAAATCCTTCATCCTCCAGGAACTCCCTGCATACTGAGGCCGGGCATTGGCGTGCACCAGGAGGAACCCAGGACCCACTGCACCAGCGTAGGATCTAACAGTGGGTCCAAGCATTTCATCCCGATACCTAATAGCAGTCAGGTGCCTTTGTTTTTTAAGTCTGAATAGGTGAGAAAAAACAAAAAGACATAAGTGAACGAAAAATGTGCAAGTGCAAAACACAAACACAAAAAAGTGCACTTGGGGGTGTGCTTTAGTTCACCCCCTGAAGGGGTAGGACCTCTACCTTGATCCCTCGGGGCACAAGGTTTCAGACCGGGACAAAGGTTTCCACATGGTCCACCTAGCCAAAAGGCCTGGCGAACCCCTTTCCTTATGGCTAGCCGAAGCCGGCCACCAAGTACTAGGTCAGGGAGCTCTCCTGAAAAGGGACCCCCCCAGGAACAGGGGAGGAAAGAACCCGAAGGCCACGTGTCCTCCCCCTAGACTTCAGGGCAGGCCCGAGGACCCACACCCTCCATCCAAGTGAGAAAAAAATACACACATAAGTGAAAGGTGACAAAACAGTGGGGAGAAAAATTAACAAATAAATAAGTGGCCCTGCAATTGTGCACTGACTAGGCCCTGAGGTCCTTAGCAAATCGTGCCCTAGACTTAGCCAAAAGGCCTAGCCCTAAAAGGCGCAGTGCAGAAAAAGTGTTTGGAACAGTGACCATGTGCACTTTTCACACTTGGGTTCCCAACCCCATGTGTTACTAATAGCACCCCTGAGGTAACCACTCTCAGGGGGCACTGCTCCGCGGACTCTGCCTCCCCGACCCCTGGCCAGACAAGATAGACCCATTCAAATCAGGCGGAACTGGGCCCCTCCAGCTTTCCCAGGGGAATTACTCCCGACCGTCAACAGCATGTGGACGCCTCGGTTTCTCTTCCAGCCGGTACTAACCTTCAGAGTCCCCATCATACTAGCAAGGGTACTATACAGCAACCCATCCTCACCTTAAAGCAAGAATGTCGGCGCGCACCCCTACTGGACACTGATAAGAACAGATACTACACTTGATCTTAGCCAAAAGCCCGAGAAACGATTGTCTAGCCTGTCGAGGTCTGTGTATCCCTCCATGGATATGCTTCCCCAGACCATCACTGACCCACCACCAAAATGGTCATGCTGAACGATATTACAGGCAGCACAATGTTCTCCACGGCTTCTCCAGACCTTCTCACGTCTGTCACATGTGCTCTGGGTGAACCTGCTCTCATCTGTGAAAAGCACAAGGTGCCAGTGGTGAACCTGCCAATTCTGGTGTTCAATGGCAAATGCGAATTAAGCTCTATGGTGCCGGGCAGTGAACACAGGGCCCACTAGAGGAGGTCGGGCCCTCAGGCCACCCTCATGAAGTCTGTTTCTGATTGTTTGGTCAGAGACATTCAGACCAGTGGAGGTCATTTTATAGGGCTCTGGCAGTGCTCATCCTGTTCCTCCTTGCACAAAGAAGCAGATACCGGTCCTGTTGATGGGATAAGGACCTTCTACTGCCCTGTTCTGCTGTCCTAGAGTAACTGCCTGTCTCCTGGAATCTTCTCCATGCTCTTGAGCCTGTGCTGGGAGACACAGCAAACAATCTGGCAATCGTAAATATTGATGTGCCCTCCTAAAGGAGTTGGACTGCTTACGCAGTCTCATGCTAATGGTACACTGACCCTAGCCAAATGCAAAACTAGTGAAAAACAGTCAGAAAAGGTGAGTAGGGAAAAAAATGTCAGTAGTCGTCACCTGTAAAACCATTTCTAGTGCACCTGTTGTTGATTTCATTAACACCAAAGCAGCTGAAACTGATTAACAACCCCCTCTGCTACTTAACTGACCAGATCAATATCCCAGGAGTTTATTTGACTTGATGCTATACTCTATAGGGTGGCACAGTGGCTTAGGGGTTAGCAAGTCTGCCTTGCAGTAATGGGTCATGGGTTCGATTCCCAACCATGGTGCCTCCTGCATGGAGTTTGCATGTTCTCCCTGTGCTTGCATGGGCTTCCTCCGGGTGCTCCAGTTTCCTCCCACACTCCAAAGACATGCTGGTAGATGAATTGGATCCTGTCTAAATTGGCCCTGGTATGTGTATGTATGAATGTGAGTTAGGGACCTTAGATTGTACACCCCTTGAGGGTTAGGGGCTGATGTGAATGTTCAATACATATATATGTGTAAAGCGCTGTGTAAATTGACAGTGCTATACAAGTACCTGAAATAAATACTCTTACTAAAGTGTTCCCTTAATTTTTTGAGCAGTGTATAGATAAATAGATAGATACAGTGCCTTGAAAAAGTCTTCCTACCCCTTGAAATTTTCCATATTTTGTCATTACTCCTAGATTGTAAACTCCAAGGAGCAGGGCCCTCCTTTCCCTCTTGTATTGAACTGTATTGTTGCTGTATTGTCTCCCGTTATATTGTAAAGTGCTGAGCAAACTGTTGGCACTATATAAATCCTGTATAATAATAATGTTACAATCAAAAATGTAAATGTATTTTATGTGATAGACCAACGCAAAGTGGCACAAAATTGTAAAGTGGAAGGAAAAGGATAAATTGTTTTCACAATTTTTTACAAATAAATATGCGAAAAGTGTGGTGTGCATTTGTATTCAGCCCCCCCGAGTCAATACTTTGTAGAACCACCTTTCACTGCAATTACAGCTGCAAGTCTTTTTGGGGATGTCTCTACCAGCTTTGCACATCTAGAGAGGGACATTTTTGCAAAATAGTTCAAAGCTGTCAGATTGGATGGAGAGTGTCTGTGAACAGCAAGTTTCAAGTCTTGCCACAGATTCTTAATTGGATTTACAGTAGGTCTGGACTTTGATTGGGCCATTCTACTACTTGCATATGCTTTGATCTAAACCATTCCATTGTAGCTCTGGCTGTATGTTTAGGGTCGTTGTCCTGCTGGAAGGTGATCCTCCGCCCCAGTCTCAAGTCTTTTGCACTCTAACAGGTTTTCATCTAAGATTGCCCTGTATTTGGCTCCATCCATCTTCCCATCAACTCTGACCAGCTTCCCTGTCCCTGCTGAAGAAACACATCCCCATAACATAATGCTCTGTGAGATGTTCAAAGCTTGGGATATTTTTTTATATGCCTTACCCTGCTTTAGGCTCCGTTCACACCTATGCATTTTGCTTTTTGTCCATTTTGTGTTTCTCTAGATGAGTATTCTTCAACCCCTTTTTATTTATATTTTTAAAGTGGAATTTTTTTTTTGCTGGGCAGAACAAAAAAAAAAACGCGGCAAAAACGCCCTACCATGCATTTGAGCATTCTCCATTGAACTCTATTGTAGCAAAAACGCTGCTTTTTGCCTTTAAAAAAAGTCTGACCCTTTCCAAAAACACAGCAGCTCAAAAAAGCATAGATGTGAACATGTTTCATAGGAAACCATGTGAAATGGACTGTAGTGCATTTCTGCAAAAGCCTTACAAAACATTGGTGTGAACGGAGCCTTAAGGCCAGTTCACACATTCATTTATGCGCTTTTTTCTGCTTCCAAAATGCACAGAAAGTAGGTTATATGGTTGCAATGTCATAGCTCACATCTGTGCTTGCAGTTCCAGATGCAGAAAAAAAAAAGTAGAACAGGCTGCATTTTCCCTGCACAGAGCTGTACTGGAATGCACCACAAACACGTCCCTATTTAAATTGAAGAAATAGAGGGGGAAAGAAAAAAAAAAAAAAAAAAGGAACTGGAACGCATCAAAAAAAAAAAAAAAAAACCACACTGGAATGCACCAAAGATGCATGCATGCAGACATGCATCTGGAACACATCTAGACTGCATTTCTATAGTGTGAACCGGCTCAAACTTTCTCACATTATCCCTGGCCTGTCTGGTGTGTTCCTTGGCCTTCATGATGCCATTTGTTCACTAATGTTCTCTAACAAACCTGAGGGCTTCACAGAACAGATGTATTTATACAGATTCAATTACACACAGCTAGACTATTTACTAATTAGGCGACTTCTGAAGGCAATTGGTACCACTAGATTTTAGTTACGAGATATCAAAGTAAAGGGGGCTGAATACAAATGCACACCACACTTTTCAGATATTTCTAAAAAATTGTGAAAAGCATTTATCATTTTCCTGCCACTTCACAATTATGTGGCACTTTGTGTTGGTATATCACAAAATACATTTACGTTTTTTGGCTGTAACATGACAAAATTTCAAGAGGTATGAATACTTTCAATAGGACTGTATGTGTGAATATATTTATTTATTTTTTTTTTTTTTATTTAAAACACCCACACAATCAATCCTAACATACTGAAGGTAGATTTAATTTTGTGGGGCCCAAAAATGCCAGGGCAATCCAAATATTCCCAAATAACCCTTTTGTAGACAGTTCAAGGTATTTGGTAGAGGCATGGTGAATTGAGGTTATATTTTGTCACAATTTTCGGACTCTAGATATTAAACTTTTTTTTCTTTTTTAACATCCTGGCACAAGTTTAGTAGTGTCACCATAAGTGGCGTGGCAGTAATCAGAAACCCTGACTGATGTCAATTTAGTAATATTTATATATACACTTTTTACACACACGATTGCTTAGAAGGCATCTTGCACAGTAATGATATTGGAGCATCAGCAGGTCTGGACACAATTTCAGGCGTTTTGCACATTTGTCTGTATGCGACATTCTTCTTAGGCAAAACCCACTGGTACTTAGTTTTGCTTTAGTCAGTTCACACTGTAGGCCAGACGCATTCCAGAATGCAAATTTCTTCAATATAAAAAGGGTTTTTGATGCATTTTACCACGTTCCAGTAAAGGGGAGAGGGGGGAAGAAAAAAAAAAATAATTTCCCTGCAACTGCAAGCACCGATTTGAACTAGGACACTGGCAACCCTATAAACCTACTTTCTGTGCATTTTTGATGGATACTTGCCTCACGATGACCAAAAGAATTCAGTATGAAAAACTTGACAGCGTCTCACCTTTTTCAAGGCTGGAACATGACTAGAGCTTTTTCTCTATATACTCATTTAGATTTCTGTTACTTCATATTTCTTGGCACTTCTAAAATGAAGTGAACATTGCCGTTTATTGCTCCATTACCAATAGGAGGGAAATTGCTTGCTCTGGTGATGGGCTTCAAAAAGGAAGATATTTTTTTCTTCCTTCTTTTAAACGGGTACATTTAAACTTCGGTCCCGCTTTAGGCAAGACATACCTGTAAATACTCAACCTCCACCCAGCACGGCTACATTTAGAAACCAGACAGTTACAAAAGTGTTGATATCCTTGGTCCTTTCTGCTGAGCCCCCAATAAAATTCCACAGGGAGGGGAATGACATCACAGAATCAGTGCATAGGATTGTGTATTCAATCTTTTACAGGTATATCATGCATGAGCAATGTGGTTACATAGTTTAAGAGCATTTTGCAAAGTGGGTTTTAAAATGTTTTTCTCAATTCAAAATATAGCATCTAGGCTACAATATCTGCATGTGTACCATGCTTGCATTTAGGTTTGTGGCACCTCTAAGAAGCACCATGCTATGATATAGATCACACACTTCAGGGCAGCTAACTCACTAGCAGTGCAAACCGATAAGTACCTTGGTGGCCTGCAAGTCAGAAGTACCTACGGCACCATAGTATTTGGTTAAATACTAATAGTCTAATTGACAATCATACACAAGTACATGCATGTCAAGGGCACAAAACCAATAAACGCTTAAGATATTTATATATATTTTATTACAAAAAAAAGTTGCTAAAAAAGTTAGAAAAAAAGTACAATGCACCAGGTCTACAGGACTAAAAGTATACTGGATCTTTTGTTACTAACATTGGGCTACCCTTAGAAACCATTAAATATGCAGAATCATCCCACATCAGAAGCTTCAACTCTTAACAGCCCTCCAACTACTCCTTATATTAAAATATAGGTTCTCCCTAAAGAAATCACATTGCCTATACACAATTCTGTACAGTTTTTATAACCAAGCTAACAAAATGAGCTGCACTTGAGTTCACATTCTTAGCAAACAAACAATGGGCTTCAAACAATTTTTACAGCGCACAAAGCATTCACTCATCATCCTCGTCATCTTCTTCATCCTCTTCTTCCTCATCATCTTCCTCCTCATCGTCGTCTTCATCATCTTCTGGCTCAATCTTCTTCTTTGAGCTTGCTGGCCTGCCGGGAATCTTCTTACCAACATCACTGTTGCCCTTTGCCCGATATGCAGCAACATCCTGGAATATACACAAGCATAAGTTGCCATTCTATAGAAAATCTAACTGAAAAGCTACACTCCAACACTGCTCACCACCACCAGACTCATTTACAAATAAAGATCAGCTACCCCCCCCTTTCAAGCAGTCAAATGCAGACCAGCAATGGAGGTCTGTAACTTGACAAGTCTTTTCATACATACTACATCAAGCCTATTTTGTTTTTATGAGGAACCCCCCCCCCCCACACACACACACACACACACACACACACACACACACACACACACACACACACCAAAACACCCAATCCCATAGCCGATTACGGATTTTCAGTGTTTCTGGACCCATTTACTTTGGTGTGCTGAACACACAAACATTGCAGCAAACCATCACACTTGTGACACCTTTGAACATCTTTCAGCCTAATGTTTTCAATGGCTACCGCACACATTTATAATGAAAATGGAAGCTGGTTCTTAAAAAGTGAACAGATTGTGTTCATAGAACTTGAGCAAATTTTTAATTTTAGACACATACTTGCTCCATGCAATGGTTACGTACAACCCAATGGCACTCTGGGCTCTTATTCCCATGTGACACGATAGGAACCACTTCCTATGGTGGCACACGTGGACTCAACCCCAAGGTCTGTATATTCGTTGACACACCGAATGCAGCTCAGCCAATCCCTATGGTCACCAAATATGAATGACAGTTGCAGGAGCAAATTGCTCTAGCTGCTCTCATGGAGTCCAGTGAGGAAGAGCTGATGCTCCAGGGTGGAGTACTGGATTGAGATCAGACTCAGCAAGTATTTAGGTGGGCTAGGGAGCCAACAATAGGTTTTGTTTTACCTTAATGCATTAGGGTTAAACCCCCCCCCCCCCCACTTCAGCCTTTACCATCAATTAATTTAAAGTTATATATAAACTGAAGTGTCTAAAGCCATTGGATTCAAACTGGTCCTTAAACCTCATCTGACAGCAATTGGAAAAGAAAGCTAGTTTTTAGCGATGATACTTTTATAAAAAGAGGCACCAATTTGAATGCTTGTTGTACACCAATATACATGTAAATCTGAACACTGTCATACCTTCTCATATTTCTCCTTAAGTTTTGCTGCTTTCTGTTCATATGGCTGCTTGTCTTTGGGTGACTGTTCAGCCCACATCTCTCCTAGTTTCTTAGCAGTATCACCAATGGACAGACCGGGACTTTCAGTCTTTATCCGGGGCCGATGCTCAGAACAGAACAGGAAAAATGCAGATCTACAGAAAAAAAAAAAAAAAGTAAAAAAATAGGTGAAAAAGGCAGTTGTGCCATTTAAATCTAAGTTTTCTAAACACAAACTGAAAGTTGTAGTCAACACCTTTCTAAAAGCAAAATGCACCCAAATCCCAACAGACTCAGCCATCTTCAGGTGTTACAAGCAGCAAAGTTTACCTTTATGAATAAAGCGCTTTGCAAAAGAAAACGTGTGCATGGAAAGTCAATCAGGTTTACCAAACCCAGTCTCACAAAAAGGAGAATCACTTATACCCAGAAGATAACACTTACGGTGGCCGTTTTGGGGCATTTGGGTCCTTCTTTCTCTTTCCCTTCTTCTCTCCCTTTGGTGGGATATAGTTTTTCATTTCCCTTTCATAACGGGCCTTATCACTTTTGGCCATTTCTTCAAACTTGGATTTCTCCTTGGCAGACATGGTCTAAACAAAAACAAAACCTGGTAAGAACCTCCGAACAAAAAAACAAAAAATCCAACCCCCAAAAAACCCTCCGCATATTCTGCAGCTAGTCACTCACACCACAATCCGATTGCACATAAATCTCTGTACACCAGGAGCAGTTTAACATCAACATCAGGGGAAAGTTTACCAGACCCAGCCGATTTAACCTGACAGTAACATTTAAGAAAATGTCCACATGCAAGGTCTATGATGAGAACTCCTCCCAGTTCCCTTCCACCTCCCTGAGCTTTTCTCATATAACTCTGCCCATTCAGGCCTAAACACTATTACAAGCAAAGCAGAGTAGTAATCCCATACAATCACATTAAGTATTCCTTTGATGTAACATTGTAGCACTATACATGAAGGTGCATACTATAAAAGGTATACAATTAGATCTCATGAAGCTCCTCCCCCTCGATCCCCATTACAAGTCTAAAACTACAGCTCAGTTAAAGCAGAATTCCACACACTGTATAATCCTGTGAAGGAATCTTACGATGTAACATGTCATACAGGCCCATATGAAGCTGCTCATGCCCCCCCATGTCTATGAGGACCCCCCCAGTTTCACCTATGATCCCTACTGCAGGCAGAATTACATATATTGTACAATCCTGTGAAGGAATCCTATGATGTAACATGTCATGTAATCCCATATATGAAGCTGCTCATGCCCCCCCATGTATTATGATCCCTCCCCCCAGTCTCACCTATGTGATCACTATTGCAGGCAGAATCCCATACACTGTACAATCTATGCTGTAACATGCCATACAGTCCCATATATGAAGCTGCTCATGCCCCCCATGTATTATGACCCCCCCCCCCCCCAGTCTCACCCATGTGATCCCTATTGCAGGCAGAATCCCATACACTGTACAATCCTGTGAAGGAATCCTATGCTGTAACATGCCATACAGTCCCATATATGAAGCTGCTCATGCCCCCCATGTATTATGACCCCCCCCCCCCCCCAGTCTCACCCATGTGATCCCTATTGCAGGCAGAATCCCATACACTGTACAATCCTGTGAAGGAATCCTATGCTGTAACATGCCATACAGTCCCATATATGAAGCTGCTCATGCCCCCCCCCCCCCCATGTATTACGATCCCCCAGTCTCACCCATATGAGTCCCTATTGCAGGCAGAATTCTATATACTGTACACTCCTACGATATAACAAGCCATGTAGTCTCATATATGAAGCCCCCCCATGTCTATGATGAGCCCCTCCTCACCTTCCACCTCTCGGAGCACTTCTTAGAGAACTCTGCGAAGTTGACGGAAGAGTCCGGGTGTTTCTTCTTGTGTTCCTCCCGGCAGGTCTGCACGAAGTAAGCGTAGGAGGACATCTTGCCCCGGGGCTTGTTAGGATCTCCTTTCCCCATGACTGGTACCTGTGATGGACGGACGACAGACAATGATCGTAAATAACACGAGCTAAAAACCCGGGAAGGCAGCGGGGCGGGCCCGGGGGAGGAGCCGGGAAGGGATCGGGGGCGTGGCGGGCACAAGGAAGTGCCTTCAGAGCTGGCCTACAACTACTACTACAGCGTGCTTGGCTTCCCGCCCGAATCACAAATATCCTTCCGCTGCCTACTGGGGGGAGGGGCGCGGGATATGGCGAAAGGTTCCCCTGTATTAGCGGCTCTCCGGGCGGGAAGGGGTTACGGGCGCACGACCGAGAGCACGTGACCAGCCTTCAAACCCACTCTAAGCGCCTACATAACGTTCTATGGCCGAGCACGCGCCACTTCCCCTCACCATAGACAGGCACAGGGCACCGCGAGCGAATGGCACCGAGACTCCAAACACGGGACAGCGCCAACTGCGCAACCAGGCCCGGTTGCCTCAAATACAAAGAGAGAGGCGAGGAATGTGCGCCAGAAATAGAATATATGCGTAAAACAAGTCAGGGAACGCACAGCCATCGTCCGCCCACGTAATGAAAGTCAGGAAGTTCTAGAAAGGTGAAGTTCTAGAAAGGTAAAGTTCCACGAAAGGAATAAAGTAGAGAAGGAAAAGGGCGCCAACTGACCTGAGCTGTGTGAGTGAGAAGAGGTGACCGATCCGCCTGTGTGTCCCGCACTAGAATGGTTCAACTGGGACGTAATACAGCCTCTTGTTTTCCACACTTCTCCCTCTCACAGTACCCTGATGAGCACTGTTGGAACACACGCCCCCGAGCGCTGATTGGTCTCCTGGCTGTTTTCGGAAGCACGGAGAATACGCCCTTCTCTAGCCATTTGCCAGGCTTGTTTATTGCGTGGTATGGAAGGCGGAGTCAGGAGAGCCAGCAGGGTTGTCGCACAGGACCGCCCACATCCCTGTGCGGAGGGGGGGGAGAAACGGCTAAGAACTCCTCTAGCTAAAACCGGTTAAAGGGAGTCGGGGCGGTTCCCTCGCATTGGATTGGTTGGGCTTGGAGGTTTAAAAATTCGCGGGGGAGGTTGTGATTGGGCTACGCTGAGTTTGGTAGCGCTGATTAGCTGCAGTGCAGCCGAACCGCGCGATTTGAAAAACTCCGAGTGAGAGGAAACAAAGGCGAGGGAGTCGCCGCAGTCTGTAGCTTCCTCAGTGCTCCGGCACCATTGTTGTGTCTGCGGGAAACACACCGAGCAGGACCGCCGCCGTCTACTACCGCCACTATAGTCCTCTCATGAAGACCGACAATCGTTCAGTGGGCTATGGCGCCAATACGGAGTGTCACCTGACTGCCTGGAACATCCTATGGAGTCTATAGAAGCTCTATCATCACCGGGCGCCCATAGAACCGGCACGTCTCCTGTAATGTTCTCATCTATTGATTCACCACCTCAGCTGCCTGACCGGGGACCGTCCCTTCACGGTCACTGTGATCTCACTAGATGATATTGCAGCTTCCCTCAGGTCTCTCAGATACCGTGCACATGGGGAGGGAGTTAGAGGACATGTCCAAGGTTTCCAAATTCATAATAAAAGCTCCATTAGTCTGGGCTCACACCACACACTGTGACTGCATTGGGCGGCTATTCCAGCTCCGTCCCACCACATGGAAACCTCAGAATGCCTTGTCTCCTATGTGCCCGCTTCATTATGCTGTGGTTGGCAGGCACGGTACATACGCTACTTCTTTCAACATGGTGAAAGGTAATTCACCGCCTCACAATGCATGGCCATAATTGACCTTTATGAGACGTCTGTGTCAGATCTCAAAGCATGTTTAAAAAAGAAACTGCAATGTGCTGATCCCTGCGCTGCAATGCAGCAATTGGTGTGAATGAGCCCTCGGTTGATTCAGACCAGATGCTTTCCAATGTCTTTATAGAGGAGCTCCAGACTCCCCCCTGAAATATCAAGTCAGCAGCTACAAATCCTGTAATTATTGCATCTGACATAGGGACACATACCTGTGCAGTGTTGTCTCTGCACAAGCTGACTCTTCAATCGGCTTCAGGTCCAGAGGCCGGCATCTTCAGTAAGGCTGCATTCACACTTGAGTGATTCGAAGCTCAAAGCTACAAAAACACTCAAACTTTAAAAATCTATTTTTCTCTATGGTGCCTGTTTGCACAATCAGGTGTGAACAGGCACCATAGAGAACAGTTGATTTTTTTTTTCTTTTTAAGTTTGAGCGTGTTTGGAGCTTCAAATTACAAATCACTCAAGTATCTGCAGACTCAGGCCTTGTTCACACGCAGGCATTGGAGGGGTGTTTTTAAAACCTATGCAAATGATACTATGGGCAGCACATGGTGCTGTTCACATTATCAAAAGCTTTAGCTTTGAGTTGCTTCAAAATTGAAGCCTCATATCCAGTCTGAAAGAGTTTGAAGCCTTTCAACGCCTTCCATTCATGTCTATGGTGATGCTCCACAAACACGCTTGCAGGCAGTAGTTTATTATAATTGTTGGTGATGCAGCTTTAACGCTTTTAAAAAGTCTCAAAACTGCGCATAGGGCATTTGTGGAGCGTTTTTAACGCTTGTAAGACACCCGTACTGAAGCTCATTAATGCCTGTCTAACGTCCATGCTAACATAGGGGAGTTTTTGAAGAGTTTGAAATGTAATGAAGTGTGAACAAGCCCTAAGAGAAACCTTAGCCTTGCAGCTTCACAGCCAGTTCCCACTGTGCATGTACGAGCAGCACTCTCCTTTGTGAATGGTTCTGCAGTTTTCTGGGACCTGTGATGTAACCCCTCAAAAAAAGTTCCAATAATTAGAAAAGGGGGGGGGTGCAAAGAGTTGGAACTTTCCCTTTTAGGTGAAGTTGCTCTTTAAGGCTTCATTCACATCTAGGTGTTTTGAATCGCGGGTAGAATTTCAGCAAACTCCAAAACTAAAAATCACACCATGCTTGTTTAGATGCCATTCATTTTCAATAGCACCTAAAATGCAGTGAGAATCTGCCAAGATTGTCTCACAGGAAATCATGCAAACCGCATCACACAAAGCTTGTTGCTCCAAATTATTATTATTATACAGTATTTATAAAGCGCCAATAGTTCGCTCAGCGCTGTACATTACAAAGGGGGACAGAACATGTGACAGAACAACAACAATACAATGCAAAACATGAGGGGATCGGGGGCCCTGCTCTTTCGAGCTTACAATCTAGGAGGGAGGGGATGGTGGCACAGGAGGAGAAAGCTGTGGGGGATGGGGAGGTAGGAAGAGGTTGGCAAGTTAGCAGGGGGTGGGGTAGGCTTCCCTGAAGAGGTGGGTTTTCAGGGTGCGGCAAAAGGAGAGGAGAGTAGGTGATAATCTGATGGGTTGGGGCAGGGAGTTCCAGAGGATGGGTAACACCCTGGAGAAGTCCTGGAGGTGGGCATGGGAGGAGGAGACCAGGGAACTAGAGAGAAGGAGGTCTTGTGAGGAGCGGAGTGTGCGTGCTGGGTGGTACTTGGATGTTAGGTCAGTGATGTAGTTCGGGGCAGCATGGTGGACAGCTTTGTACGTCAGTGTTAGGATTTTGAATTTGATCCGTTGTGCAATCGGAAGCCAGTGGAGGGATTGGCAGAGGGGGGTGGCGGAAATGGAGCGGTTGGAAAAGTGAATGAGTCTGGCAGTCGTATTCAGGATCGACTGAAGCGGGGATAGCCAGCGGCGAGGCAGGCCAGTGAGGAGGGAGTTGCAGTAGTCGAGTCGTGATATGATGAGGGAGTGGATGAGCTGTTTAGTGGTTTCTGGGGTTAGGAACGTGCGGATTTTGGCGATGTTGCGGAGGTGGAGTCTGCACGAGTTTGTTAAAGATTGGACTTGGGGCTGGAAGGATAGGTTGGAGTCCAGAATGACACCAAGTACTCTGGCCTGCGGGGTGGGTTTGATGGTGGTATTGTTGGATGTGATGGAGAAGTCAATGGGGGGTGGTGTCTGGGCTGGGGGGAAGACAAGAAACTCGGTTTTGGAGAGGTTCAGTTTAAGGAAGTGGAGCGACATCCAGTCTGATATGTCGCTCAGTAGGTGTGTAATCCGGGCGGAGACTGAGGTGGGGGGTTGAGAGATAGATTTGTGTGTTGTCCGCATATTGGTGGTAGTTGAAGCCGTGAGAGTGTATGAGTTGGCCAAGGGAGGAGGTGTAGATGGAGAAGAAAAGGGGCCCGAGGACGGAGCCTTGAGGGACCCCAACAGAGAGGGGAAGGTGGTAGCATTATAGGTAACGCTGAAGGAGCGTTGTGACAGGTAGGATGAGAGCCAGGAGAGAGCAGAATCTTTGAGGCCGAGGGAATATAGTTTTTTGAGGAGGAGGGGGTGGTTGACTGTGTCGAAGGCCGCAGATAGGTCAAGGAGTAGGAGCACTGAATAGTGGCCATTAGCTTTGGCGGTTAGCAGGTCGTTGGAGAGTTTGAGTAAGGCAGTTTCGGTGGAGTGTAGGGGACGGAAGCCGGACTGTAGGGGATCGAGGAGGTTGTTGTCGTTGATGTGAGAGCATAGGCGGGTGTAGACTAGGCGCTTGAGGAGTTTGGATGTAAATGGGAGCAGGGAGATGGGTCTGAGGTTGTTCGGGTCATTGGGGTCCAGGGAGGGCTTTTTAAGTATGGGGGTGATGTGTGCATGTTTCAGAGGGGAGGGGAAAGTGCCGGAGGAGAGGGAGAGATTAAAGATGTGTGTGAGGGAGCATAGGATGGAGGGAGGTCGTAGGAGTTGTGAGGGGATATGGTCGAGGGGGCAGGTGGTGAGGCGGGCATCAGAGAGGATCTTGGAGACTTCCTCGATGGTAGTAAGGTCATAGGTGCGAAGTGTTGGGGGGGATTCAGTATGAGGAATGTAGGGTCCTGTTCCTTTCTGGGTGAAAAGCTTCGCACTATGCGATTTTTTTTTTTTTTAAATAAATGGCACCTTAATAAGCGTGGTGCGATTTTCAGTTTTGCAGAGTATTTTAGGAAAGTGTGCAGAGTCGCAGCGATTCTGCCCACAATACAAGATGCCTAGATGTGAACAGAACCTTCAACTTGCCCGGAACACATGTCTAGCTATCACCATGTTTTCTAATGGCACTCACACCAGTGCGGTAAGTTCCAGTGCTTTCAACAAAAATACAACCTGCTGTAGTTTTGTCTCCTGGAACATGTCAAAATGCATGTAAATGCACTGGTATGCACATATGAAACCATTGTCCTAAGATTTTTCAAGTGTCAAAATAAATAAAAAAGGGAAAAAATGTACCGCATTGAGGGCTCATTTATACTAGAATGTGGTGCAGGAAACCTATATTCTGTGCACGTTTCCCTCACCTCCTTCAAAATGTACTAGGTGAAAAAACGCATGTCATCTCAGTGTGAACAAGCCTTAGTCCTCATGCACACTGGACGTTTTTACAGCTGCTGATTTTGGCGGGTTTTTTTTTTTCTACAACCAGTAAACTCCCAGCATGTAATCCTATGTGTCCATGCACACATAGACTGTAGTCAGCGTTTTTTTGGCTGGAAAAAAAACCCCAGAACTAGTGGGTTTCTAGAGGAGTTTTAGCTGTAAAAATGCTCTATCGCGGTAAAATGTGGCAAGCTAGCGTTTTTGGATTTTTTTTGAGCAAAAAAAAAAAACTCAGCAAAACGCCGCTAAACACTAATGCAAAAAAGCTGAATGACTCACGTTTTTAATGTGAATTTACACAGCTAACATTACCAGCGTTATCAAAACATCCAGTGTGCATGGAACCTTATTGTACAGGTCAGACACAAGGAGGACGAAGTGAAGGGGTTAATGTACAGGTCACATGCAGTTGGAGGAGGTAAAGGGGTTAATATACAATCAGTGCAGAGATAGGATAGGACTGAGATAAACAGGAAAGGGGGATAAAAGGGTTAAAGCTCAACTTGGGGAAATCTGAAAATTCTCCCTTGTGGTGGGACTGTTTTGCATTTTTGAGAATATTCTGGCAGAAAACGCAAAGTGCGCACAAATGCTTTGAAACGCAAGTGCAAAAAACACTCAAAATGAACTTTTTTTTCTGCCAAAAGCACTGACTTTTTTTTTTAAGCCAGTGTGCATGGACCCTAAATCTACTTTTCCATGCCCCCAAACTTATGGGACATGCAGAATTGTGTGAAAATTGCGCTGTCAGAATTACGTAGCGAGTATGCTCGTTCCTGCTATGCAATAATGTGACCAGGGCCTTGGTGAATACAGTCAGAAATGATTGTATTTACCAAAGTGTCTGAGGGAAGAAGTGTCCCAGATAAGCTCTCGTGAGTCACAGTGACCTATGTGTTTTAAACTTTTATTACAGAACAGTAATAGAAAACAAACATTTTAGTGAGGTGGTTTAGAAAAAGTTGTGAACAGCATTTGAAGTGCATTTTGATCAAAGTACACATAGCCTAGAAATGACAGGTAATGCACCTAAAATACATATAACCAGCATACCATACAGAATTATAAAAGTGGTACCTTACTCCATCATAGGGCAGCACAGTGGCTAAATGATTAGCACTTCTGCCTGGCAGTATTAGGGTTGTTGGTTCGAATCCCAGCCACGGCACCACCTGCCTGGAGTTTGCATGTTCTCCCTGCGTGGGTTTCCTCCGGGTACTCCGGTTTCCTCCTACACTCCAAAGACATGCTGGTAGGTTAATTGGATCCTGTCTAAATTGGCCCTAGTATGTGTATTTATGAATGTAAGTTATGGACCTTAGATTGTACCCCCCTTGAGGGTTAGGGACTAATGTGAATGTACAATATATATGTAAAGTGCTGCGTAAAATGACGGCTCTATATAAGTACCTGTAATAAATAAGTGAGCTATAAGTCACAGCATTGGGGGGAATTCAATAAAGCTTCTGCGTTTGTGACACTTTTCTGGCGTTCATCCCTCCTGTTAATGTATTGCACTAAATTCATGAAGTATTTGCAACACTTGGTTTTGACAGCAACTTGTGCATCAAATTTAGGAAGTTCCAAAAAGCCCCGTTTTTACATTGTGTCTCATTCAATGCAGCAAATGTAAAAGTGGAGCTAATTAAGGCCAACTCTCTTTTGGCATACAGAGGAAAACTGGCTTAGTCTAGATTCGCACCTAAGTGTTTTCCGCAACATTTTGCAGAAACGCAGTACAGTCCATTTAACATGATTTCCTATGGGACACGTTCACATCTCCGCGTTTTCACCCGGTGCGTTATTTTGGAAAGGGTCACAGACTTTTTTAAACACAAAAAGTTGCGTTTTTGATTCTATAGACTTCAAAGGAAGCTGCAGAAAAGCATGTAGTGCATTTTTGATGCGTTTTTTTTTTAGTTTTAATCTGCCTAGAAACAAGGAAAAAAATGCATCAAAGACACATGAAAAAATGCAAAAAGCACTGCAGAAACGGATCAAATGCAAACTGCATAGGTGTGAACCTAGCCTAAGACCATTCTAGACAGATATATGGATTTGGCACATTCTTCACTTTTAGAATGCATGAGAGACACTTTCACAAAATCTAGTGGAAAAGAACAGACAAGGGCGCACTCTCATCGTGCATTACCGTGGTAAAACACGTATTCATTGAATAAAAAGAGGATATATACTCACAAACCAACGTGATTAAAAGCAGTATAAGACAAAATCTACCTGCTCCAGTCTTTGTGAATTCCAGGGAATGTCATCAAACCATGCAGGAACCCTTTGTCATGCCAAAAAGTAACAGGTCTTTGTCACATTTTAGCTTTAGGCCTCTTTCACACAGAGTGGAATCTGTTTTGCTCAGCAGGAGATCTGTCCCCTGATCAGAGCAAAGTGGATAGATGACACATTCATGTCCACTCAGTTTCTGCAGAGCAGACATGGACACAGCCAACTCTGCTCTACAGATGGCCTGGAGTAAATGGACCGAGTGTCCATTTACACCGAACTGCCTCTGATCTGCCTAGACGGAGGGGGACCGATTCCCTCCCGTCTTCTTTTTTAGCCGACTGGGTGTAAACGGTCACAAGTCTGTTTACACAGCCGGTCCATAGGGATACATGGACCATCCGATCAGGTCCACCTGAAAAACTGACAGGCAGGCCTGATCGGATTGCCTGTGTGAAAGGGGCCTAAGAAAGGAGCCCTGCACACCAGAGCACATTAAAAACCAGCATGCAAAGGAATTAAGACACCTTAAATTTTAACATAAATATATAATTACTCTCTTAAAGTGAATGTAAACTGTAACAATGAACTTCTCTTATTTGCTCCCTTTTGGTCTGATAAACATACAATTGAAAGGGTTTTATTACATCTGTTCAATCAGTACAAAGCTGTTGATTTTGTAAGCTGATAACTTTCTGTGCTCTCTGCCTATGCTGCTTTGCAGGGAAACAAAAACTGGCACATCCCCACTGCCAGAACATAGCTCTGTATTGTTTACATAGAGCTCTGCCCTGTATTCCTCTTCATCCATCAGTGGGTGCCAGCGGTCAATCATTGGCCGGCACCTGCCGATCAGCTTGTGCTGTGACTAATAGCACAACCGGCGTGCCCCCTACTCGGAAGTGCTGGATCACGTACTAGATACATGATCCGGACCAGGAGCTGCTCTGCCGCCATACTACAGGAGGCTGTCAGCAAGAGGTTAAAACTTAGTATTCCTTATGAGATTAAAGCAAAAGTTGTGGTGTAAATGACAATAGAAATAAGTACTAAGCACTAAATAGTACGCACATTCAAGGAGGTTTATCAACAGAATCAAGCACATTTCTAGTGCAGATTATGCTAAGGAATTGTGATAGGCTAAACAAAGGATTTGGGGTGTTTTGTGTGTACATGCAATTCTAGACAGCTGACTGTGACCATTATGCAAAGATTTGAAGTATAAAATGCGCAGATCTGAAAGCACACGGAAATATGGCCAGGAGTACATTTTATTTTGGTGCAGTGCTACTTTTGAGAGTACAGGGGAATTTTGGAATCAGTCTACAATCTTACAGTAAATCTGTCTTACTGCAGCTTTTTTTTTTTGTACTGCATTGATGTGCATCAAGATTGATCCGCTTGATCTCTCATGACTTGTAGTGCCTGAACATATCTTTATTCTAAGAAAATGCCTTTCTAGTGTCTCCATAAATGAATATGGCTTAATATAGACTTTCTGAAACTATCTGATGATCCCCACCAGAGATTGCTCTGACACAGGGAGGCAGGTATGTGCTTTGGCTACCCATGGTCTAGAAATCAGAATAATAGGGGAGAGTGCAGCTGCACTAAAAGGCTACTTTTTATTATAATACAAATCCGGCTATGTTCCCACAGAATGTGGTATGTAATAGTAGTACGTCTACTTTACTTGATCACTAGATCAGTCGCTCTGGATTGGATCGCCTTGTTTCTAACGCCTTAATGACAGAGCTGTATTTCTTGGCTATACGTCTCCTATAGGCTGCAGGAGTGCATTTAGTGCTGTACTCCTGTGACCCACATTCAGCTAACAGTGGACTAAAGCCTAGGGTTGCCACCTCACCCCTTTATACCCGAACACATTACACAGGTTCTGTGGCTGATTAAGGCAGTAAATGAACTTACTTAGTGCCTCATCTGCATTAAATTAGCCTCAGAACCTGTGTAATTAACCACTTGCCCTCCAGAGGATTTACCCCCCTTCCTGACCAGGCCATTTTTTGCGATACGGCGCTGTGTTACTTTAACTGACAATTGTGCGGTCATGCGACACTGCACCCAAATTAAATTTGCCTTTTTCCCCACAAATGGAGCTTTCTTTTGGTGGTATTTCGCCTTTGCGGTTTTTATTTTTTGTGCTATAAACAAAAAAAGACTGACAATTTTGAGAAAAAAAAACATATTTTTGACTTTGCTAATAAACATGTCCAGTAAAAAAAATTTAAAAAATCAAGTTTCATCATAAATTTAGGCTAACATGTATTCTGCTACATGTCTTTGCTATAAAAAAAAAATCCCAACACATGTAAACTAATTGGTTTAAGTGAGATTTATAGCATCTACAAATGGCGGTATATATACTGGAATTTGTTTTATTTTTTATACTAGTTCTTGGTCTTCAGTGAGCAGAGGGTCGGTGACTGTCAATCTCTGTCTCTCTGCCTTGCCCCTCCTGTGCCCACTGGTTTGCTGGGCTGTTAAGGGGGTGGGAGCAGCTGGCTGAGAGGCTGGATCAACATTAAAGTCAGGATCCTTCCAGAGTCTGGACTGGCTGAGTGACATCAGCCAGCAGTGGACCTTTACCCACTGTTGTCTGAATCTGGTTTACAGAAGTGCAGAATCTAGTAAATTCCTGTTTCCCAAAGGAGACATAGGGCCAAATAAGCTTTGGCCCTACTTATCCTATAATCAATAGTCTCATAAATGAATAAGTAGGTTGTGCTGGTGATGCATGTTTCTGTAGTGGTAGTCGTAGTGTTTCTTTCCATTACCAATTTTTACAGATTCTTTTGCTACATATGAACCAGCCTGCATATAAACAAGCTACCTGGGCATAATCCGTGAACTAAATATATGCTTTTGCCCATCCCCAATGACCCAATTATTTATCTGTTGGGCACCAAATTCCTTCACACCCAGCATACAGAAGGTTAAGCCAAGTCTGCATATCACAGTCACCCTTGCCAATTCTGTGACAATCACACGAACAATGTTGCATCTGTCCCCTGCTGGCTATAATAACTAGTACACTTGATGAGAATATTGAATGAATGATCATTCAATTTGTTTTGCTTGTCAGTCTCCATATCGAAAATGAAGCGGTTACTCAATGTATGAAAATTTGCATATGACAGAATAGAATGTCATGTATTGTATTTTCAGATGACTACTGTACTCCTTAAACGAAAATCGTATAATCTGGTATCGTACAAGAAAAATGTTCACGCTTGTCCCTTTGGTTACTGTCGCATGAACTGTTGTGATCAGCTCTGGAAAGCTGTATACCAAAGATTAGATTATTGTACGATCACTCCTCATACGAAAATTTTCGTATGATTTTCTTATCGTGTGTATGGGCCTTGAAGGTGAGAACTGAGCCATTAGACACTGCTGATTGCTCAGTTCTCCTCGCTGCTCTGAGCAGAGATTAGTGACTGTCAATCACCGTTGTCTGCTCTGCCTATCCAGCGCTTGCTGGAGCACTGGGTTCTAGAGGGGGCGGGAGCGGCTGGCTCAGCCTCTTAGGAGCTCTCTGAGTGGCTGAGCCAGGTGCCGGTCCAGGCACCTGGGTGCATCCCGACCATATGGTCACGATCTTTCACCAGCCTTGACCGGCTGAGTGATGTCAGCCAACAGCGGACTTTAGCCCGCTGTCAGCTGAAAACAGGTCACAGGGGTGCAGAACAAACTGTACTCCTGTGATCCACAGGAGAAGTACAGCCAAGCAAGCTCTGGCTGTACTTCTTTATTTGCAGGCTTTGACAGCTTCACATACTCACTGTTCCTTTGCTGTCTTAGCACTTAGTTCAACTGGGAGCAATGGAATAAACATGCAGGGCCCCTGTAATACAGTTTCTGCCCTTAGTTGTTAGGAGTTGGCAATGCATTATGGCTTCTCAATGGCCCCCCGGTGTCACAATAGGACCCCAAGGCGGTAGGCTAGAGTTGTAAAGAGAGGCCTCTTGATGTAAATGTTTCTCTGTGACTGCACTAAAGCTTTGATGTAGTGAGCCTTGGGTCATATGGAAGAATATGGAAGAATTCCCTGTGATTCCCTAAAATCTAGACAAACCAAGAGGTAGTAGCATACAGGACATTTCGGTATGGGGAGTATGCGACTCCTTCCCCTATCTTCCATGTGACAGTGCTGCTGCTCGCCTGCCCAGGCAATCTACAGGGGGCAAGCATGTTTCCTCAGCTTTGTATAACATCCAGATCACAACTTACACAGTGTAGCTAAGTAGTTAGAGCTGGAAGGGATGGGAGTTGAGTGGACCTGTTTTACCTTACCTGGGCAAAGCACAGGGTCACTTTAATTAAGAGGAAACAACAGCTATTTGTCTAAATGATCTCACATGGCCAGTTGGATGCAGAGTGACATCATGTGCCTATCCTATTGAGGGGATTTCCACTATGCTCCAATTTCTCTCCCTGACAGGGGCAAGGCACACTCAGGTCCACCAAGCCAAAAGGCCTGGCAAACCCCCTCTTCTCATGACCAACAAGTACTAGGTAAGGGGCTCTCCCTAAGAGAGACCTCCCCAAGATGGGAGGAAGAATTCTAAGGCCACACATCCTCCCCCTAGACTTTAAGATAGGCTCAAAGACCCACACCCTACAATCCATGAACAAAAATGACACAGAAAAATTGGTGCAGTGACATACAGTGAAGAAAATGAATACAAATGCCAATGGCTAGGTCATGTGACCAATGGAAACAATGGGCACATCAACACATAATTCGTGGCAGCTGTTTCACCAGTTGTCATTCTCAATGAGACATCTTCCTGTGTAATGCCAGTCTTGACACAGTGTGCACATAGCTTTATAGTAGCAGTTTTAGGATGCACGCACAAATGTGATCAGCCTACTGTAATCTTATCAGTTTTGTTTTTGATGTTTTAAAGTCGTATTTCTATTTTTAGTTTGTGATTATGTGTATACTTGGGTGCCTACTAGTTATTCAGGGTGTGATGCATTTTAAACTACAGTACCTGATCTATAAATAACCAATAGCAGAAGAACTACAAATCTGCATAGGTATACAAAGGTGATAATTAGAATTGAAATATCTAGGTTGTAAAATGTTAATGTGAAGTATTAAGTGTTTAAAAAAGACAGCACTAAACAAAGTACACCACAGTTTTAATAAAATAAAATAATGCAGCGCAACAATATATATACAAATATGCTGCTAACAATATAATACATGCAAATGAAAAAACAAAAAACTGTGCTTGTGAAAATCAATGTGTGCTATACCAGATGTCTTACCAATACACACATATAAGACCCCATAAACTGCACATAACCGGTGCTATAAACGAATTATGCACACAAATAACAAATAAAATGTCCTAAATAGTGAACTGTCCCTTTAAATCTTGAATATCAGCACGTGGACTTATGTGGTATATATCCTATAAATCATGATACACATCCTCCAACTACAAGTGTCTTCTGTATTCATGGATGTGGATCACGATTTATAGGATATATACCACATAAGTCCACGTGCTGATATTCAAGATTTAAAGGGACAGTTCACTATTTAGGACATTTTATTTGTGTGCAAAATTTGTTTATAGCACCAGTTATGTGCAGTTTATGGAATCTTATATGTGTGTATTGGTAAGACCCCTTGAGGGTTAGGGACTGATGTGAATGTACAATATATATGTGTAAAGTGCTGTGTAAATTGACGGCGCTATATAAGTACCTAAAATAAATAAATAATAAATAAATATGCTAGCCGCACAAGTTCTTTAGGAGGTCCATAGCACTGAGGGTTTTCTATGCACACTATAGTTTTACTTTTTAAAAAATGTATAATCAAGGTTATAACTCATGTGAAGCATCAGAAGGAAAGTGTTGTTATTGTGTCACCTGGGCTGTATACAGGTTATGGTGTAGTTACCTTAAAAGAGAAGTATGGCTAAATGTCATGGCTGATGTCACTCAGCTGCTCCAGGCTCTGGAAGGGAAGGATCGTGACTTTAAGGTTTGGATCCACCCAGATGCCTGACCGGTAGCTGGCTAAGCCTCTTACCATGCCATTGATAGCCAGCCAGGCGTTCTACTGAGTGCTGGAGGGGCAGAGCAGAGAGCGGTGACTAATAGTCACCGCTCTCTGCTCATTGAAGACCAGGAACTGAAAGATCAGTGGCCATGTGATCGCTCAGTTTTTTGGCTTAGAGCTAGCAGGGGACAACTGTAGCATTGGACCAATGCTGCAGTCATATAGATGAGTATGTTTCCCCCCCCCCCCACCCACAGTTCTCCTTTAAAGCTGACCATGCACATTAAGATTCCTCTGGAAGGAGGAATCTGCAGTGCCGGCTATTGTATTTTAACAGCTGACACCCGTGACTGTTACAGTACCAGAAGAGTGACAGCATCTGATTGGATACACGCACTGTTTGGCTGATCATTTTTCGTCTGCATCCTTCTAAAAAAGTAAACTGCAAAATTATTGTTGTGCCAAGTGGTGCCAATAGCTGGAATCGGCTGAAATTCAATCCGTGTATGGCCAATTTTAAAGTGATGCTGAACAGATGTCTATGTGTCCTACATGTACAGCCATGGTCAAAAGTTTTGAGAATGACAAAATATTAATTTCACTAAGCCTGTTGCTGTTTTTAGATCTTTTTATCAGATGTTATGGTATACTGAAGTATAATTACAAGCATTTCATAAGTGTCAAAGGCTTTTATTGACAATTACATTACGTTTATGCAAAGAGTCAATATTTGCAGTGTTGACCCTTCTTTTTCAAGACCTCTGCAATTCGCCCTGACATGCTGTCAATCAACTTCTGGGCCACATCCTGACTGATGGTAGCCCATTCTTGCATAATCAACGCTTGGAGTTTGTCAGAATTTGTGGAGTTTTTTTGTTCACCCACCTCTTGAGGATTGACCACAAGTTCTCAATTGGGATTAAGGTCTGGGGAGTTTCCTGGCCATGGACCCAAAATTTTGATGTTTTGTTCCCCAAGCCGTTTATGACAAGGTGCTCAAATGCTGGAAAAGGCATTGCTCATCACCAAACTGTTTTTGATGGTTGGGAGAAGTTGCGCTCGGAGAATGTTTTTGTACCATTCTTTATTCATGAATGTGTTCTTGGCATGACACAGGACTAATGGCAGTGCTCACCTCTTCTTCTAAGGACAAAGTTTTTTCCAGATGCCCCAAACAATCAGAAAGGGAATTCTTTGGAAAAAATGATTTTCCCCCAGTCATCTGCAGTCCAATCCCTGTACCTTTTGCAGAATTTCAGTCTATCCCTGATGTTTTACTTGGAGAGAAGTGCCTTCTTTGCTGCCCTTCTTGACACCAGGCCATCCTCCAAAAGTTTTCGTCTCACTTTGTGTGCAGATGCACTCACACCTGCCTGCTGCCATCCCTGAGCAAGCTCTGCACTGGTGGTGCCCTGATCCCGCAGCTGAATCAACTTTAGGAGACAGTCGTGATGCTTGCTGGACTTTCTTGGGCGCCCTGAAGCCTTCTTCACAACAATTGAACCTCTCTCCTTGAAGTTCTTAATGATCCGATAAATAGTTGATTTAGGTGCAATCTTAGTAGCAGCAATATTCTTGCCTGTGAATCCCTTTTTGTGCAAAGCAATGATGGAGTATATGCAAATTGCCATCAGAAAAGGCAGCAGACTTTGTGAAAATTTAATATGTGTGTCATTCTCAAAACTTTTGGCCACAGCTGTAGTATGCAGCCTGGATGCTGGACAATGGCATTCCATCAAAGGTTTCTTAGACAGATATTTAGTTTGATGACAGACTGCTTCAAATCTGCCATTTATACCTAGCATTATCTATTCTTAGGCCAGTACTTTATGCATGTACACATTTGAAACTACACTGAACATATTTAATAAGACAACCTAAAATGCTATTGTGTGTGGTATATTGTAATCTTGTAAAGGCAGAGCCCTCTTTTAAAGTGTCATGTCTTTTGTGCATGTTATTTTCTGCAGTATGTAATCAACATTTCACTTTTGTAGAGTGCTATGTAGTATGTATCCTTTATACATATGCGATAATAACAAAAGGGGCAGCTAGTTTGTGTTTTTCATTAGTTGTTATAATCAGAACAATGAAAGATGATTGCTTATTGGATAGTTCAGGGTTATTGCTCCTTTAGTGCTTTGTTTTAAAGTTCTAAAACATTTCAATGAAATAAATACTTGGCAAATGATATTGAAATTTCCCTCAGACTGTTCTCCAACCAACCATACACTTACAGAACGTCATCACAGACATCAAACTCTGTGATGATGAGAAGTGTTTAGTTTATCTTGACATTCTCCTAAAATTTGAATATGTGCAGTCTATATAAATCTTGTTGTTTTTACTGGAGTAATAATTTTGAAACATTTTGTGAAGGTTGCACATTACATTGACTACACGTGACTAATATTCTTAGTTCCCTTTGATGGCATTATTAGAAAGTTTATTTTCTGAGAGATGGAATATGTAATCTTTGTGAGATTCTAAAATGCACAATAGTAGTAGCTGTATAATTGTCTGAATCTTAGTTTTGGTTCTACTTCATGCTTGGGATTGCAAGTGATGATTATAACGGCATGTATACAGTGACCACACGTGTTTGCAATGGAGTATTATGTTATGGTGCCATAGGGCTGTACAAGTTGACCTTACAGGGCTCAGATTTCAGGCGTTTTCTCCTGAATTGGCTGAAATTGGAGTTGTGGTGGCCCAGCTGGCACCACTCGGCTTGACAAAAGTCAATTTACCTATCATCCTATCTGATGTGGTTATTGTTTGGGTAATAGCTGTCAGAAAAGAGTCCTCCATTTAAACCTTTTAGAGTGGATAAAGGAATCTGTTGATTTTCTCTCCTTCGGCCCATGACTAGCCTTAAGCTGGCAATACCCTAGTTAAATTTTCTTCATTCAGTTTTTTAATGGTTAGTGGCATCAAGTTGAAAAGATAGATAATGTTTCTCAAACAAACAAAATTCTAACTGTGAATGTGGCTTTTGTTTAGGAAAAATCAAACTTCTTGTAAGGTGCACGTTCTAGGCACAAAAGAGACCTCCTTTATATGGATTACATTAAATCGGAGCTATACTCCCCTCGGCTGCAGCAATGTGGCATCCCCAAGCTTCCCGCCCGGCCGCTGACATCTTTGGACTGCTGGCTTCCGGGTCTTGACCACCAGCCGCTGTCATTGGCCAGGCAGGGATTACGTTCAGATTCGGCATTGTCAAATTTGTAGAGTGAGCTCCACGTGCACAAAGCATGTCTCTTCTACATTAAAATTCCTGCCTGTTCCCCCATCTTTAATTCTGGCCTCAAGTTCCACTTTAAAGTAGAAGACCTGGATGGCATTTTAGAGGGCTTTTGAATGATTCATTGACTCGGCGATGGCAAGATAAAAATGCTGTTTAACGATTTTTCAAAATTTCAATACGAAGGAAAATTCTTTTGGTGTGTGGCCAGCTTTATACTGCTACTTTAGTGACATCACCCTGCTGGAAGTTGAAATGCAGCTTCTGTCTGACCTGGAAAAAATCTGCTGCTCATAGCCTGAGAATTTCCCTTCTGGATGATCATTACACATATTTTTATAGTTTGCAGCTTCAACAGACGTGGATTATGTGGGTTACACTACAAGTTTAAAAATGTAGACTCTGTTTGAAGTGTATACGTTATTCATATTTAGAATCTATAAGGAATTGTGTAATTTGTTCTATTTGGTGTGTGTTAACATAGATAGAGAGATGCATTTAAATAGTCTGGCCCTGAACTCAGTGAAGATGTTTGCAAACTCTGGGAATGTCTCCAACGTAAAGCTCACAGCTGCTTTTCCTGTTTCTTTGTTCCTCGCTCCTCCCCCCCCCAGCCTATGTTACTCTTTTCATTGACTTACAATTGTGTAAACTGAAACCCAGTACATTTCCTGCTCACTCATGTCCACAGACATAAGCAAGGCTTGTTTTTCTGCAAATCATTTCTGTTAGTAAACTGAAAAATAATCCCAACTGCAATGTGATGCGAGCAGCAAATGTGTTCTTGTACTTTAATGATTAAACTCCACTTAGTTGAATATAAAAAAAGTTTTATGATTACCAATAGAACCTTTTTTAGTCAATTGATAAGTACAAATGCTATACTAGTAGTAATTTTAGGAAGATATAAAATATTAAAAGATTAAATGTTGCCTCTCCATACATAAAACAATGTGGTTGATTATTAATAATTAAGTGTTCTTGCATGGCAAGACCACTTACTGTTATCTCACATATATATTCTTATTATTATAGCCAAATTTACCACCCTAACTCCTCCCACAGTTTTTACACTACATAGACAGTAATATACCGAAACGTGCGGATTGTTCCCGATTGGTGTGCTATTACTTTGTGGAACGTTTCGCCGAATGGTTCACGAAATATCAGCGTTTTTGTGGTGAAATTGGTCCCATAGGAATGAATGGCGGAATGTTCAAAACTAGAGTGGGAGCTGACAAAAGCTAGAGTGTGAGCTAACAAATCAGGACATGATTTCTAAACTGCCATCACTCCCTCATTTTCAAGTCCACCTACGCAAATCTTCTATCAAAACGTTCAGCTATCCCTGCTGCCACTAAAAATGTCCACGGCTAAGCCATAGTCCTGATAGTTTTCACAATATGACCATTTGTTTGCAACACATGCAACCCATTGACATTCATTGAAACTCCACTCTAGCCACCTCAAATTTGAAGGGCAATTTCTAAACTGCGACTGTGCCTTCATTTTTAATATTTCAGAGACATACTATGCATCAAAATGTAGGTCTGGGTCTTGTGATTCTCACAATATAAAGCTCTTCGGTGTAGGATTTATAATTTTTAAACTACTACTGTTTGAAGATGGCAACTGCCAGTGAAGTGAGCAAGTTGGAGCAGTTTGTTTTTAACCGCTCTTCTCTGCCCTTGCTGTAGAGTGAGTTGCCATAGGAACCCAGGTGTGTGAGCAGGCAGCAGAGTGACAAGCCACTCCACCCAGTTACTCCGCCCACTCCAGTTGTAGACTACTGGTGGAGGCAAGAACACTTCACACAATTTCCCCAGAAATTGTAGCTTTTTTAGTTATTACTGTGTTTCTTTAACCACCATTCCATCTCATTTGGCTCAAGGTTTTTCATCACAAAAGTGATAAGCAACAATCAGATGCTTTCCATTTTTTTGAAATAAGAATGATGATTGTTTGCTAATGTTGGCCATACACCATGAGAGCTTTTGTTGGAACTTTTGTTTGAAATTCTGAAAAACCACTCATCAGAGCTTTCCATCTTGCCATTACCGAGTCAACTCATTTCATAAAAAATGTTTGCCTTACTTCAGACTTGTTACTTGAATGGAATGTCAGACATATTAAACAGGTTTCTTTTGTGCCTAGAACATGCAGATTACAATATGTACAATTTATCCCAAATGAAAACCACATCCACAGTTAGAATTGTATTTGTCCGTGAAAAATTGTCCATCCTGCTTGTTTGAATTTTCTTATAATTATAGTTGAAAATGATTGTCAATTTGAAAGCAAACAAATGCTTCGAAATTAAAATTTTTTTAACAAAATTCTACTGGTGCAGTTAGCTAAACGGTATCACCTAAGAATCTAGTTCCCCTGAGAATGATCGGCTGGTGTTGTAAGACACTAAAGCCTAGCACACACAATCAGAAGATAATAATGATAATCTGATTGTTAGCACACAGCTTTTGTCCGAAATTATTAGAAGGGACAAGCACGAAAATGTTTCTCGTATGATACCAGATTGTACGATTTTCATTTAATCAATACAGTTTTCATGTGAAAATACATTATATCACATTAAAATTTTTATTCTGTCGTACAAGAATTTTTGGAACTTTAGTAACCTCTTTACTTTCGATATGGGACTAGCATGCAAAAAAATGGAGATCATTCATCCAATATTCTCATTGTGCGTATGGGGCCTAAGCAGAGAGAGATAGGGATTGTTGCTCAGGCTGTTCTGAAATCAAACAGATTAGGAGATGGGCGTCATGTCTATGAATACCTTAAATGATGTGAAGGTCATTGCTAACCTCTTCTGTCTGGTTATCTCTGGCTTCAATACTTTTGAAGTTACTGACCCAGAACAGGCATGCAGAGTGTAGTCAAAACTCCTTATCTGTATACTTGATCCAAGTCAGAGATTCAGAAGGTACCAAAGTCAATGAACTGTGTAAAAGCCAGAAAAGAAAGCATTTCCAGAAAAAGTAAGCTAGGGGAGCTCTCATATTTCCCTCAGTATAGTTTTTCGGTTCACCGAAATTTGACTGTTCGTTGTGATGGCCACTGGTGATTAACCACTTGCCCTCCAGAGGATTTACCCCCCTTCCTGACCAGGCCATTTTTTGCGCTACGGCGCTGCGTTACTTTAACTGACAATTGCGCAGTCATGCAACGCCGCACCCAGATGAAATTTAAGTCATTTTTCCCCCATGTATTGAGCCTTCTTTCAGGGGTATTTGATAGCCTGTGTGTTTTTTATTTTTTGCGCTATAAGCAAAAAAGAACCAACAATTTTGAGAAAAAAAAACTATTTTGGACTCAAGTTAGTGTTTACAAATGGCGGTATAGATACTGGGATTTTTTTTCTCTTTGTTTTCTTGCTAGTAATGGCGGCAATCAGCAACTTTTAGCGGGACTGCAGTGGGCATTCTGACACTGGGGGGGAACTAACTTGGTGTCACTGACATCCCCAGTGACACCAATACAGTGATCAGTACTAAAAAATAGGACTGACAATGTACTAATGACACTAGGAAGGAAGGGGTAATGTGAGGGGCGATCAAGGGTTAACTGTGTGTAGGGGGGTGTATGCTTCTCTGTAAGCACACTGATCGGGATGGCTATGCATCTCGAGCAGTGTGCCTGAGCTGACAGGGAAAAAGACTGTTTGTAAACAAAACAGGCTTCCTCCCCCTCGGTGATTGTCAGTAATCACCAAGCGTCGGCGGGTAATCACCGACCGGGACCCGGTAATTGACATCCGCGGCCACGAAAGGTGGCGCAGGTAGGGCGTGTACCCTCTACCCTGAAATGCAAAATCATGTGTATATATACGTGATTTTGCACACCCGTGCTGCCGTGTAGCAGTATATCTGCCATACGGTGGCAGGTAAGTGGTTAAACTTCTCTACAGTTTCTGGGGCTCACTAAAGTTAAGGATAACTGCACTTTAATACAGTTATCCTTTAAGTTCTTTCCTCCCTTAACCACTTTCCGACTGGGCTATGGCCAAAAGACGGCTACAACTCAGTCGGTTGGTTCTGGGAGGGCATCTATGGACGTCCTCCCAGAACCCCACCCCCCTCTGTGCCCCCGGGCATGCATTGGGAGTGCTCTGTGATCGCATGGAAAGGTAAAGGACAATCACAGCGGCCCTTTACCTTGGATTCAGCTGTGTCCAATCACACTGTAAATAGACTTTCTGGTTATCAGCAGTCTTCTGCTCACGCACTGTGACAGCATAAGGAGAAGAGAGCTGGTAACCGGCAATTCTACACTGATCATCTACACTGGCGCAAAACCAGATCCCAACTAGCATTCACCCGCTATAAATCTGCCTTCCACACCTACACCTCCTCCCTCCACGCTGCCAAACAAGCCTACTTCCTGATCCTCATCAATACCCTCTCCTCCAGTCTTTGCCGGCTCTTCTCTACCTTCAACTCTCTCTACCTCCACCCCCACCTCCACCCAGCACCTCACTCACCGCACTCGAGATTGCCAATCACTTAAAAAACAAGATTGACACAATTCGCAGGGACATCACCGCTGCTCAAACTTCCTCCCCAACTATCTCCTCTCACACAGCAACCCCCTCATCACCCCTCTTCCTCAGCCTCTCCACTGTTCAGACCTCCACCCCACCTAACATCCCTCACATTGAAGCCCTCTCAACACTCCACTCCTTCGACCTTACTACCACTGAGGAGGTCACCAAGGTCTTTTCTGAAGCCCGCCTCACCACCTGCCCCCTCGACCCTGTCCCCTCACAACTCCTACGACCTCCCTCCTCCTCCATCCTACGCTCCCTCACCCACATCTTTAATCTCTCCCTCTCTTCTGGCGCATTCCCCTCCCCTCTGAAGCACGCGCACATCACTCCCATACTTAAAAAGCCCTCCCTGGACCCTACTGACCCGAACAACCTTAGAGCCATCTCCCTGCTGCCATTCACATCCAAACTCCTTGAGCGCTTAGTCTACAATCGCCTAAGCTCCCACCTCAACGACAACAACCTCCTCGACCCCCTACAGTCTGGCTTCCATCCCCTACACTCCACCGAAACTGCCTTACTCAAACTCTCCAACGACCTGCTAACCGGCAAAGCTAATGGCCACTATTCAGTGCTCCTACTCCTCGAACTCTCCGCGGCTTTCGACACAGTTGACCACCTCCTCCTCAAAAAACTACACTCCCTTGGCCTCAGAGACTCCGCTTTCTCCTGGCACTCGTCCTACCTATCACAACACTCCTTCAGCGTTACCTATAACGCTACCACCTCCCCCTCACTCCCCCTCTCTGTTGGGGTCCCTCAAGGCTCTGTCCTCGGGCCCCCTCTCTTCTCCATCTACACCTCCTCCCTTGGCCAACTGATACACTCTCACGGCTTCAACTACCACCTCTGCCGATGACACGCAAATCTATCTCTCGATCCCTCACCTCACCCCCTCAGTCTCCGCCCGAATCACAAGCCTACTGAACGACATATCAGATTGGATGTCACTCCACTTCCTTAAACTGAACCTCTCCAAAACCGAGCTCCTAGTTTTCCCCCCAGCCCACACACCCCCACTTACTGACTTCTCCATCACGTCCAACAATGCCACCATCAGGCCCACCCCACAAGCCAGAGTACTTGGTGTCATTATTGACTCCAATCTATCCTTCCAGACCCAATTTCAATCACTAACAAACTCATGCAGACTCCACCTCTGCAACATCGCCAAAATACGCCCATTCCTAACCCCAGAAACCACTAAGCAGCTCATCCACTTCCTCATCATATCACGACTCGATTACTGCAACTTCCTCCTCACTGGCCGGCCTCGCCGCTGGCTATCCCCGCTTCAGTCGATCCTGAATATGGCAGCCAGACTCATCCACCTTACCAACCACTCCGTTTCCGCCACCCCCCTGTGCCAATCCCTCCACTGGCTTCCGATTGTCCAATGGATCAAATTCAAAATGCTAACACTGACGTACAAAGCTGTTCATAACACTGCCCCAAACTACATCACTGACCTAATATCCAAATACCACCCAAAACGCACTCTCCGCTCCTCACAAGACATCCTTCTCTCTAGTTCCCTGATCTCCTCCTCCCATGCCCGACTCCAGGACTTCTCCAGGGCATCATCCATCCTCTGGAACTCCCTACCCCAATCCATCAGACTATCACCTACTCTCCTCTCCTTTAGGCGCATCCTGAAAACCCACCTCTTCAGGGAAGCCTACCCCGCCCCCTGCTAATTGCCGATCTCCTCCACTCTTCCTACCACTCCATCCCCCACAGCTTTTCCTCCTGTACCACTAGCCCCTCCCTCCTAGATTGTAAGCTCCAGGGAGCAGGGCCCTCAAACCTCTCGCGTATAGCATTGCATTTTTATTGTACTGTCTCATGTATTGTCTCCCACTGTAATGTACAGCGCTGAGCGAACTGTTGGCTCTTTATAAATACTGTATAATAATAATAATCAGTGTTGCCTAAAAGTGCCTCTTCATCAGTGCCACCTATCTGTGCCCACTAGTGCTGCCCATCAGTGCAGCCTCATCCGCACACATCAGTGAAGGAGAAACATTACTTATTTGCAATACTTTATAACAATAACTAAAACTTTTTTATTAAAAATGTTTGTTTTTTTAGTTTGTTTAGCAAAAAATAAAAAACCCGGAGGTGATCAAATACTACCAAAAGAAAGCTCTATCTGTCTCAAAAAAAAAGGTAAACTTTTCATATGGCTATAGTGTTGACCGTGCAATTATCATTCAAAGTGCAACAGCACTGAAAGCTGCAAATTGGTCTGGGCACTAAGGGTTGAAAGTGCCCACTGGGCAAGTGGTTAAACACCCCCCATTTAAGACTAATACCTATTCAGGTTCCTGCCAGGACCAGGCTATGCAGTCCACAGGAGGACCTACAGTAGCTGCTCCAGACTCTTCTGTCTTTTCCTCATTTCTTCAGTGCACTTGTACAGAAAATCTGATCAATTCCTATGAAAAGGCCATCTTTCATTAGGATACATAATAAGACTTCTTCATAGGCTTGAATAGAATTCTCTCCAACTGTGTGTTGCAGACGCTGTGTAACTCTTGGTGGATCTACAGAAAAACTTGAAATTCGGGTTAGAGAGATACCTCTACAGTTGAGTAGACTTGTTGCTTTACCTTGAGCTGGCCATAAACAGCTCGAATTTTAGCCGATTCCTGCTCAATCAGCTGAAAATAGAGCTGTAGGTAGCCCTGTCAGCACCATTCTGCTCAACAAACTTCAATGGAAAAATAGCTGGATGAACAGTAGCTGCATCCAACCCAGGTGCTGGCTGCCTGAATACAATAACTGGCAGGAGGAGATTCCTTCATCCATACGGTTTAGCATATATAAGGAAATCAAGTGATTTCAGGCTGTGGTATGGCTAGCCTTATATTATAAGTACAGGTTCACTTTAACTCAGAATAAACAATAGCTAGTACTCATCATCATCATGCATGAAAATTTCTTACTGTTCTTTTTTACAAGAAAGTTCAAAGATCTTTTTCAACCCACCAGCACATTCACCTGACCTGTTAGTAAAAGTCTGTACATTTTTCATAAAGTGCTATATAGTATATGGCAATGGCTTATCTCACACCCATGAGTTGGGAATTATCAACCTGCCTAGCTCTGCTAGCAATTATTATTATACAGGATTTATATAGCGCCAACAGTTTGCTCAGCGCTTCACAATATAACCGGAGACAATACAGCAACAATACAGTTCAATAGAAGAGGGATAGGAGCAGGGGCGGACTGACAACTCATGGGGCCCCCGGGCAATAGGGGATCATGGGGCCCCTGTGTCCTTGCCCAAACTCAAAAAATCCTATGAAAAAGGTACCAGGGGCATCTCATGGGGCCCCCTACTGACCCCGGGCCCTCGGGCAGTGCCCAAGTTTCCCAATGGTCAGTTTGCCCCTGGATAGGAGGGCCCTGCTCCTTGGAGCTTACAATCTAGGAGCAATTGATGCTCATCTGATGTCATATTTCAGGTCAACATAGTCAGATTGTCACAAATGTGTCTGAACCATGTCAATTGTGCAAGAATGGTGTGTGTGTGTATATATTTTATTGTACAGGATTGATATAGCGCGAACAGTTTGCGCAGCGCATATATATATATATATAAAACCATACTATTCTTAGCGATGCTAGTCTGTAATCTAACCTCCCCCCCCCCCTTTTTTTTTTTGTTAACAGCAAGCACTTTGACTGATTTATGATAACTGAAACTGATCCACGTAGCAACCGATCAAAGATTAGATATCACTGGCTGCCACTGGAAACTAATTTGACATACCAATATACTAAAGCTATTCCAGTAACCTTGCTTATTTTTCATCTTACTTTATCTGTACCTCTGTAAGATCACTAAGGACACCATCAGAGCTGTTTGCATTTTTTTCACTGCGCTGCAGCCTGGGGTGGAGAATCCATTAGAACCAGTTCTCACTGTAGGAGATTGGAGTTTAGCCCTAGCAGCAGGCAGATACTGTATAGTTTAAAGGTTTTCTGCCCATAAAGCTGTATGTACTTTTGGTTTTAAGTCTATCATTCATGTGTGATGAGCCAGGTTAAGTGAAAACCTCACCTACTCCTATTATGACTTTTCAGGAGTTTTTTTCCCTGCAAATTTCTATTCATTGGCACAGCCTGAGCTTGCAGCCTCCACACCTAACAAACACACCCTTTCTTACATGTGTTCATCAGGCTCCCACTGTGCATTGTCTTTGAAACAAGCCTACTTTCCACTCCTGAGACTCATTGTAATCCAGGAGAGCCAGCCTATCCATATGCACACAAACGTGTTTATTTATACTATTGTAACAAAGTAAAAGGATGAGGAATAAATGTATTCATGTTTTTATGTGCTAATCTTTACATTCACTGCACTCATTTGCAGTTCAGCTGTTTCAAGTTAAAATGTAAATGGAATGAATGTTTTGCTAACTTTACACTGTTTTTTTTTCTATTATAAATCAAATTCACTTGTATTACAACACAAGCAGAGGTCTTTTTTCTCTCATCATAACTGCAAATGAGGAAATGTTATTGAAAATGAGAAATAAAAGGCAAAGCCTGACCATATGTGGAAAGGTCCTCTTGACAACTTTTAAGTTTGCCTGTCCTTAATGTTGATACATACAATTGTTATGGGGTTTTTTTCCATCATAAAATACGGTCTATTTTGCACCTCTTATACTGCATCTTTTTTTATCTACTTCCTGTCTGCATGCAGGCTTCCCATCATTGCTCTGGATTGATGTCCTGATAATTATTACAGGTACTTATAGCGCTGTCAATTTATGCAGCGCTTTACATACATATATTGTACATTCACATGAGTCCCTAACCTTCAAGGGGCCGACAATCTAAGGTCCCTGACTTACATTTATACATACACATACTATAATGATATATATAAGTTAATATACTAAAACTGGAAAGTGCAAAATCTGGTTCAACTCTGCATAGAAATCGGTCAGCTTCCACGTTTTATTTGTCAAAGCATAATTGAACAAGAAGAAGTTAG
Source organism: Staurois parvus (assembly GCF_062004578.1). Taxonomy (NCBI): domain Eukaryota; kingdom Metazoa; phylum Chordata; class Amphibia; order Anura; family Ranidae; genus Staurois; species Staurois parvus. The sequence continues at coordinate 4,543,576 of NW_028318130.1, forward strand.
AAGCTGATTGGCTGCCGGTGAGTAGGGTTGTCACCCTCATCCCTTTTAAACCCAAAACATATTAATTACACAGGTTCTGAGGCTAATTTAATGCAGATAAGGCACTAAGTGAGTTTAATTGCCACCTTAATCAGCCAGAGAACCTGGGTAATTAATGTGTTTGGTTTTAAAGGGATGAGGGGGCAACCCTACTGGTGAGTATGTGTGTTTTCTCTCTCTCTCTTTTCTAACTAGATCAGATTCAACTTTGTCATTGTGCAAAGTACATGTACAGAGCCAATGAAATGCAGTTAGCATCCATAACCAAATCACTACTAAGTTTTTTATTTGTACTGTTAAGCAGAGGGAGCAGGGTTCCCTGTGCTAATTGGACCCTCTGTTCAACCCAAATGTCAGAATGAATCTGTTACAGACTAGGTGATCTTTAACTCCAAATTTGAAATATTAGGAATTTGCTTGCTACTTAAATGAAAGCATAGAAGATAAACCATATCTATCATCCAGATTATATGTGTATGGAAAACATGTGGAAACCATTTTAACATGCTACACAGAGTGAAAAGATAAGATTTGGTTCAAAACATGAGAATACGGGCATATTTCAATGGGCATCCATGACATGCTGCCACAGATAATGCAATAAAAGAACATTGCTGCTACCTGTAAATGAGGGATTGATATTTAGTCTGTGTACTTTCTTACTCCCACAACTTCCTGTGGACTACCACTGTGGTTGCTTGGTCCACCAGATGAACTAGACATGTTCACGGTTACAATATAGTTAATTCTGCAGCATAGAACATGCGGAGTGCATAAACCATAAATATACTAGTGTGGTATAGCCATAGACATATCCTTTGTGTGTCTAAATGCTGATCTTGTAACCATACATCATACACAACCTTGCCCAAGGAAGGAAGTCAGCAATCTTACCATTGCTAGTAATTACACACAGATGTGTTGTAAAGTGAGTTGTTCAACTGTAGGGAAGCAAGGTCACACGAGGTCTGAAAAGACAACAAATGCACAGGTAACTGTTACATGCTGTATGTTCACACTGATTGCTGCAGAGATGTACAACCTGGAACACATATGAATGGAGGCCAGTAGACACAGACACAAGCTTATTATTTGTTCGAGATGTTTATTAATTACTCAACAGGTAATAGTCTTTAAGGTTATTCATAGGTTAGTCATAAATATAAAAATGAAGAGTTGTCCATGCATTAGACAAGATTCCAGTCTAATGATGCTTATCTATCGGGTGCCTTGGCCATATGTGGCACTTTCCATTTACCCTTTGATGTAAAATCCTATTCTGATTGTATGATTCTTTGCTTTATTGTAGCCTTCTGGCTCCCCTTTTTTCAACCTTTTTTGGTTTCATATCAATACACAGTTTATGTAGAGTAGGCAAACCTTATGTGTGGTGTAATCATTGTTTTCACATGTATGCACACCTGAAATTCACATATGCGTTTCCATGTTGGTGTACATTGAGACAGGAGGACTTTAAAAAGTGGTTGACAAGGCTGAAAGTTTTTACCTTAATGCATTCTTTGCATTGAGGTTAAAAAACCCACCCTCCAAATACTTACCTGAGTGTGATCTCAATCTAGTAATGTGCACAAGAGCAGCAGCTCTCTCCCTTCTCATTGGCTCAGACAGCTCCCTCTGCTGTCAATCACAGCCAGTGAAGAGGGATAGGGGAGCGGGGCCAAGCAACGCTTTGTGTGTCAATGGACACACAGAGCTGGCTTGAGAGCGAGCCTTCATAAGTGCCCCCATAGAAAGCAGCTTGTTGTGAGGGCACTCAGCAGAGGGGAGGAGACAGAAGTGCTGGCAGTGGACCCAAGAGGAGGAGGACCGGGGCTCCAAAAGCATTGCACAGTCTAGGTACTATAAGTATATCATGTTTGTTATTTTATTTTGTAAAAAATGAAGGTTTACAATCACTTTAACAATTTTTTTAGAAAGTTATAGTTTACTTTATTACACTTACTTTTTCTTTAACTTTTTTGTTTTATTTTAACTTACTTTTATTACTACCACAAGGAGGCTGAGAAGACATCTATGTGAAGGCATAATGCAGGTGACAGGTTTTCCTTAGGAAGATTAGACCCATAATTTAACCTTTGCACTCTGCTGAAGCCGATCGATCACAGGCTGGGTTTGACCACCTTGTTTTCTGCTCAGAGCTGACAAGGTTTGACAGCTCTGAACCCAGAAATGCTCAGAGTAGAGTGCTCTGGGTTTATACTAATCAGAAAATATCAGCGAACAGGATTTCACTAGTCTTCAACTGCTGTCCACCCTGACACCAGCAATGGAGGTCCCAGGTAATTGGGAGTACATATTGAAGTGATTGGACAGATTTACAGCTGCCAGAACCTCTTCTATTACAAAGCTGGTAGTAAAAGTATAAACAAAGTCTCCACTTCTATATAAAATCTGTATACACGCTTCCACTGTGATGGTTACGGCAGTGGCAGCAAAAGGGTTAAGTTGCAGACGTACAAAAAATGGCCACTGCCCCAGTCTATAAGTGTCCTTCACAGCAAGGAGCACATGGAAGTGCGACGCAAGTCAATCAACAAAAATGAAAAATTCGGAGCTCTAACTTGCCAGCCAGCCTGCAAACAAACCGAATTAATCTGTCTAACAGTATGCGTTAAAAACAGGGGTTTAGTTAGCACACATTTGCAAATACATGCGTAAGCTACAGAGCCTCGTCACAGCACCCCAATATTCCGCAGTTCCTAACTCTCCAATTGTAAGAGCCCCCATAGTAGAGGCACATGTATTTACTGGATGGACCAAGGGCAGATGGACCTGAGGGAACCCACCCCTCCTTAAAGGTATAGGAGCACACTGGACACCCAGTTAAGGTGCAGACCCCTGGGATATCATCCAGATGCTGACTTTACTAACTAGTAAGTCACTAGCCTGGAATAAGCATGCAGCCAACAAAAAAATCAGAAAATTCTGAATTCCCACCCTGCATACAAATTTGGTTCAATGACCCCTTAGGAATTGAAAAAAGAATGAAGATGACAGTACTAGAGCTTGCAAAAGTCAGTGATGGCAACTTCCATATATCTTTTCTTGCTTGTATTTCTCTAATCAAAATTCTAAAGTCCAATCAGGTGTAGTTTAGCAACCTTTCTAAATCTCACAAGTCTTCAAAATTTTGAGTTTGTATCTGGAAATCCAATGTTGTGGTGTCCTAAGACACAAGCCCTAAAGATCTGTGGTATGCTTGAATGGGGACAGTTCAGACAGCCACCCAGGTATTTTGTTATATACAGACAAGTAATCTCTCTGAGCATATTTCCTTCAGTTCCACTTTATGCCCTCCTCCCCTCTTCCTCTTCTATTTTTGGCACTTTTTCAGAAGGGGGATTGGGTACCTGGTTTTGACAGGTACCCGCTACCACTTCCGTTCACATTGGTGCAGCAGATCCACCAGAAGTTCTCCCCCCCTCCGTGCCCATAACCTTCTGAGACACATCACAGGTCCCACACCTGTAGGACCATTCACATGGCTCATGCATGTGCAGTGGGAAGCTGGCTGTGAAACCGCAAAAAATCACAACTGGCTGCCCAGAGTAAACATGCCAGCGCTGAGGACCCAAAGACTGGCAAAGTAATGGTGCAAGTGAGGACAGTGCTGGATCACTGGACAGGTGAGTGTACTTCTATTAAAAGTCAGTAGCTACAGTATTTGTAGCTGCTGACTTTTAATTTTTTTCAAAAAGAGCAAGGAAATTTCTTTAATGACAGATAGTATCCAGCCTGTTTTTTGAAAAGTTATGAGTGCAAAGAAGGGTTCGATGAGGGAATTATTTCTAGCTTCATCCCCGCCTGGGAGGATTTCCATCCCTTCCTGTCCTAGTGACAAAACAGTGGAGAACAGCTGATATGGTCATGATTAAATTATGTTTTTCAGGTAAATTTGAAATATTGTACATTAACCACTTGCCTACCGGGCACTTATACCCCCTTCTTTACCAGGCCAATGTTTAGCTTTCAGCGCTGTCACACTTTGATTGACAATTGTGTGGTCATGCAAGATTGTACCCATATGAAATTTTTATCATTTTTTTCTCACAAACAGAGCTTTTTTTTGGTGGTATTTAATCACTGCTGGGTGTTTTACTTTTTGCACTATAAACAAAAAAATCGCAAAACATTTGGAAAAAAAAAAAAGTTTCTTTGTTTCTATTATAAAATGTTGCAAACAGGTAATTTTTCTCCTTCACTGATGTGCGTTGATGAGGCAGCACTGATGGGCACTCATAGGCGGCACTGATAGGCAGCACTGAAGGGCACTGATAGGCGGCACTGATAGGCAGCACTAATGAGGTGGCACTGATGATGGGTACTGATAGACAGCACTGATTGGCGGCACTGACTGTCAGAGCTGCTAGGCATTGACTGGCGCAGCTGCTGGGCACTGACTGGCAGCACTGCTGGGCTTCACTGATGGGCACTGGTGGGTGGCACTGGTGGGCACAGGTGGGTGGCACTGCTGGGCACAGGTGGATGGCACTACTAGGCACTGCTGGGCACAGGTGGGCGGCACTGATGGGCACAGGTGGGTGGAACTGGTGGGTGGCACTGCTGGGCACCGATCATCAGGGCACTGATCATCAGTGCCCTGATGATCAGTGTCGATCCCTGCTCTGACAGCTGCCGGTTGTCGGCATTACTTTCCTCACGCTCTGACAGCGTAAGGAAAGTGCAGCCGAGAATCCTCAATTACATTTCCCTGTGATAAGCGTGTCATTTGACACGGCTGATCACGTGGTAAAAGGACGCTGTGATTGGCCTTTTACCACATCGCGTGATCAGCTGTGTCCGTAGGACACAGCGATCACGGAGATCGCCGGGGGTACGCCGCCGGGGGTACGCCCCCGGGGGCGCGCAAGGACGTCATATGACGCCCACCTAGAACTGGCCGGCCGCAGTGAAGCCGTCATTCTGCTATCTGCGGTCGGCAACTAGTTAATTAATAATATAATGTTTTTTATATCCAGCCAGCAAGTGGAGCATTAAGGACCATTACATGTGTGTTTCAGTTTGTCCTTATCTCTTGCTAAAAAAAAGACTGTTTACAGAGATCAGTGCCTTAACCTGTAATTTATTTACACACAAGTTGGTTGGTCAAAACAGACTTTATTCTTCTCAGCCCACTCTCTTGGAAAGGGTCTTTACAAGGTTCAGTGAGAGACAGTGAGAGATTTTATGTGATAGACCAACACAAAGTGGCACATAAATGTGAAGTGGAAGGAAAATGAGAAATGATTTTAACAATTTTTTTTACAAATAAATATCTGAAAAGCGTGGTGTGCATTTGTATCAAGGCCTCTCCCCCCCCCCCTCCAAAGTCAATACTTTGTAGAACCACCTTTCACTGCAATTACAGCTGCAAGTCTTTTTGGGGATGTCTCTACCAGCTTTGCACAGCTAGAGAATGACATTTTTGCCCATTTTTCTTTGCAGAATCGCTCAAGCTCTGTCAGATTGGATGGAGAGCGTCTGTGAACAGCGATTTTCAAGTCTTGGCACAGATTCTCAATTGATTTAGGTCTGGACTTTGACTGGGCCATTCTAACACAGGAATATGCTTTGGTCTAAACCATTCCATTGTAGCTCTGGCTGTATATTTAGGGTCGTTGTCCTGCGGGAGGGTGAACCTCTACCCCAGTCTCAAGTCTTTTGCAGACTCTAACAGGTTTTCTTCTAAGATTGTCCTGTATTTGGCTCCATCCATCTTCCCATCAACTCTGACCAGCTTCCCTGTCCCTGCTGAAGAAAAACATCCCCATAACATGATGCTGCCACTACCATGTTTCACGGTGGGGATGGTGTGTTGCGGGTGATGTGCAGTGTTAGTTTTCTGCCACACATAGCGTTTTGCTTTTAGGCCAAAAAATTAAATTTTGGTCTCATCTGACCAGAGCACCTTCTTCCACATGTTTGCTGTGTGTGCCCACATGGCTTCTCACAAACTGTGAAAGGGACTTCCTATGGCTTTTTTTCAACAATGGCCACTCTTCCATAAAGGCCAGATTTGTGGAGTGCACGACTAATAGTTGTCCTGTGGACAGGTTCTCCCACCTGAGCTGTGGATCTCTGCAGCTCCTCCAGAGTTACCATGGGCCTCTTGGCTGCATCTCTGATTAATACTCTCCTTGCCCGGCCTGTCAGTTTAGGTGGACGGCCATGTCTTGGTAGGTTTACAGTTGTGCCATACTCTTTCCATTTTCAGATGATGGATTGAGCAATGCTCTGTGAGATGTTCAAAGCTTGGGATATTTTTTTATAACCGAACCCTGCTGTAAACCTCCACAACTTTATCCCTGACCTGTCTGGTGTGTTCCTTGGCCTTCATGATGCTGTTTTTTCACTAATGTTCTCTAATAAAACTTTGAGGGCTTCACAGAACAGCTGTATTTTATACTGAGATTAAATTACACACAGGTGGACTCTATTTATTAATTAGGTGACTTCTGAAGGCAATTGGTTTAACTAGATTTTAGTTAGGGGTGTCAAAGTAAAGGGGGCTGAATACAAATGTGCGTCACAGTTTTCAGATATTTATTTGTAAAACATTTTGAAAGTCATTTAGCATTTTCCTTCCACTTCACAATTATGTGCCACTTTGTGCTGGTCTGTCACATAAAATACATTTACGTTTTTTGTTGTAACATTGATAAAATGTGGAGAATTTCAAGGGGTATGAATACTTTTTCAAGGCACTGTATACGCCTCATCCTAGTAACAAAGTGAAAACTTTCTAAGATGGGAAATAAGGACACCTATTAGCAAAAAGTATGAAGGCAAATGACAAACCCATGCCACAACCCTATTAATACTCAAAAATGATTTGTTACACTCATGAGTGCTTATTTTTACCACTGCTATTCCTTTATAGCAGCTTTTGAATTTTACAAATGCAGTCATCTACAAATTGGGTGAAATGTTTTGTTAGACAAATTGACAATTTTTTGCATCAAGTATATACATCAGACCAAAATAGAGGACAAATGAGGAGGAATGAGGGACAGGGGAACTTTGTTCCAAAAGAGGAATAGCCCCTCAAAATCAGGGACAGTTGGGAGCTATGCCATAGAGGGACAGAGGTACATTTTTCTAACTTGTAAAACTAATAGCATGCATCTTGTGGTTTCTGCCCTTAAGAAGGACTCCCACAGTGCAACAGTGTGAATGGGCCCTGTAATTGAGCAGGCTGAGCTGATCTGGCCAGAAGACGTATGGGCAACTGGCATCAATGGAAGACAGGTGCAATGCAATACACTGAAGTCACTGTGGTGATTCTACTGGATGACTTAATAATGTTTACAAACTTGTTTGGAGCAAGTTTCGTATTTCCCTCAGCTGTTGAAGAGGCAATGTAGGGTGTTCTGTGGTGTGCCCTTTGACACCCTTCACAAAGCTCTTATTCCACGTTATTCCTGGTGCTCTAGTTTCCTAGATTGTCAGCTCGAAAGAGCAGGGCCCTTGAACCCCTCGTGTATTGTTTTGTTACTGTATTGTCTCATGTTCTGTTCCCCACTGTAATGTACAGCACTGAGCAAACCTTTTAGAGCTATATAAATACTGTATAATAATAATAATAATAGTCCTCATTTCCATCCTGCCATTTACACTTTGTTTCCTGGCCAGTTCTTACAATTGGCTATTACTGTGATGCTTTGCCTTGGGCTTGTTAGACCCTGGGACTTGTGTGGGCTAACTCTCTAATTTCCTGCAGCAATAAGGCAGAATTTATACCTCCTCTGTCCTTCATGTAGTACAGTTGTAGTCTGCCACATTGTTGACAGATTTTAGATGGAAGAAACATATCAGCAAACTGGATTGTTTTAATGCACCACACCAATGGCCTGTACACACTATACGAAAACGTATTCGTCCGACGAGCAATCATGCAATTTTCTGAAGGTGTGTACATCATTTTCGACAGCCAATTCCGATCTTACGAACGAAAATTAACGATGGTGCAAGCATCCAAATTTTTGTCGTTTGTGAACAAAAAGAACAATTTTCGTTTAATGTGTACAGTTTTCGTACGGGAAGAATTGGATACGAAAGACCGCGCATGATCGGAAGCTGCTTATGACCTGAAGAAAGTAAACACCATGGAATATTTGTAGCATTACAGCCATTGATGTTATTAAACAGTTTTCTTCACCCAACACCCAAAAAACTAACATTACATATGTCTTTCCATCACAATTAATGTGTGTGTTTGCATGTTGTTGTAAAAAAATCACAAATAAAAATTATGTTTTCAACAATAACTTTATTATTCACAATATTCACAATACACCATGTTACAAAAATAACCAATAACCAAGATGAATAAAGTGCACAACATAGTGCTTTATATCATGTCCAGAAAACAAAGAAAATAGAACATTAAACTAAAGATTGGTATAATGATAATCCAGGCACCATGACGAGGATTGACGATCAGGTGCAGGATAATGCCATTGTGGTGGATGCTGCAGTGATGACGGAGGTGGTGGTGCTGTTGGAGGTGGCATTGGAGGTGCAGGTTGTGATTCTGCAATGTAGGTGTTTGGGGTAATTTCACCTCTTGCCCCTTTATTCATTACTTGGAGCAACAGGCACTAAGCCATTTGTCTCTGGTGAACAGACGTTTTGCAGTTTATTTGCTGTCAAGATTCCAAAGGCATCCTGTTCATCATCTCCCCTCTGTTGGGCTGCTGAAGCTTGCATTAGGAAGGATGTAGTAGCATCATCCATATTTTTTCTTGGTCTAGCCACAGGTGTTCTTGGTGGTGGCATGATGGTACCATCTGAAATTTCCTAGGGATGGAGAGGAGTAAGGTAGTATTTAACAAATCATCCAAAATTCTAAAGTACTTTCAGATGACAGGCATGTAATGTACAGCGCTGAGCAAACTGTAGGCGCTATATAAATACTGTATAATAATAATATATGTAGGCAAATAGTGCATAATAGTAGGAATGGATCATTTCAGGAATAAAAGGTGTTAAAATATAAAATATTTTACCGGTGTCAATGATAGCTCCTGTGTCAGTGGTAGTTCCTGTGTCACTGATTGCTCCTGTGTCAGTGGTAGCTCCTCCTGGTCATCTCCATACAATTCAGGTGACAACTCAGTTGAAGTTGATGGGAGAGTTGACAATGAGGTTCTGGAGTCACACTGATCAGTTAGAAAGTGCAAGCTGTTAAAGTACCAAAGTCTTGGTACATAGATGTCATCTGCTGCAGCCCCTGACCGTTCAGGTGCACTGATTTTGTTCAGTTCTTTTTTAAATACAGTCCTTAGATTAGCAATTTTGTGTTTGACATAATTGACATTTGTTTGTGGAGAGACAGCTTTGCACATTTCAGCAAGCTTGTTGTAGGCCTCATGCTTTTTATTTTTGTCCAAGTAGTCCTTGGACTTGACTTTCCACAAACAAAGTATCTGCTTGTATTGGTCAATGAACAGTGGCAAGAAGTCAGGCGATGTAAATTTGTCTGCCATGGCTCCTGTCAAAGAAACCCAACATATAATGCCTTATAAGTATGATATTGCATGAACTATTAATATATTGAATTTAGGCCTAAAGAGAACATGTCAAGGCTTACCTTCGTTTGTGACGCAAAATATCTTTAGAAGATGAAATTTCCGGAGTTTCGTAACAAAATATTCGTTGTGACTGAACGATCACTCGGTATGGAAGCTAGTGAGCGTACGTCGTGAGCTCTGCCCCTGTCACACCCTGCCCGCACTGTGCATATAACCGCGCTCCGCTGCCTGCGACATTGGGCCTACGAATTCTCGCCAGCAAGCAGCATGGAGGACACAGAGGACACACAACCTTCCAGGAAAGAGCACAGCAAGAAGGTTGCAAGAAAGATAAAGGCTACAGCCATGAGCAGAGGAGAAATGGTGGAGCTTGTGTTTATGCTTGAAAGAAATTACTATGATGGCAAGCTTAAAAACTACAGAAAGCCAAATACAAGAAAAGATAAGATTCTAGATGAAGTGATAGAAGCTCTCAAGAAAAAATATGGCATCCTACGTTCAAAAAGGAAAAGATGGTCAGATCTGAAACACAGGGAACAGGACCAACTAGGCCGCATTCACCAACTCATCCAAAAAAGTAAGTTTTTTTATTTTTTGTTTTCTTTTTTTTTTCTTTTGTGCATATACTAAGTAAACTTTTTTTAAGGAAAGATAAAGAAGCAGCTTGCAAAGAAAAAACTACGCAAGTTCAATTATGTTATGTTAAGACCAAGGAGGCTGGAAATGAAGACCAGGAATATGAACAACCACTAGGATCCTATATGGCGGAGCAATCCACAGGTATGTGCAAATAATATTTGTACATGTTTAGAATGTATATTGTGTATTTCTAACTGCACATTTTAGTGGGCATTCAACATGTCAGGAAACAGCAACTGTACTTGATGAGGAATGCAGGTAGAGTGGGTGAGTATAAATATTTGTTGTTTATGTGGATTTACCATTTGGTTCTTGTAGGTTACATGGTTTTATTTACAACAATAAAAAAAATTACTTTTTCCTGGGTTTGGCAAACATCAGGCCTGATCCACCACTTTTCTACCCCTCAGGCGCTGCTGGATACTCCCCCTAGTGCCCCCTAGCAAGCTGCTTTGCATGGGCTCGCTGCAGAGCCAGCTCTGTGTTTCTATGTATACACACATAGCGCGTCTCAGCCCCACTCCCTTCCAGTTTGGGAAGTGTACCTCATGCATTGACTGGCTGAAGGTGACACAAATGCAACCTTTGCAATCAATCAAAAAACAATGAAGACTGCATGTGTTTTCTTGCAGGTAACCCTGGTTAACAGAGGAAGAACAATGATTTCAAGCACCACCCTCCTTTTTAAGCTTCCAGCCTGTTATTCTAACTCAATCAGCATGACAGAGTAATCTCCAGCCTTGTCTTCGTCGACACTGACACCTGTGTTAATGAGAGACTCACTGACATGATGTCAGCTGGTGCTTTTGTGGCAGAGCTGCAATGCAGTGAAAATTTTTTTTTTGGATTGAGTTCATTGGCAATTAATTGCAATTCATCTGATCACTCTGGCCACGGCTGTATGCTCATAGGGTGTGCTTGGGTTTTTTTAAGATAAAGGGTTCTCAGTATTATTTGTAGAGGGAACCAGAACCAGCATATGTAAGGTGAGGCTTGTCTTGGGAGAAGGAGCTCCCCTCCAGTGACTGCTTGTGTTGAAAGAATGTTTGGGGAGATGCAAAAGTAGACCTTTAGCCAATTTCAAGTGAGCAGAACAGTATAATCACAGAAGTTGTGTTTCCCAGCTCTGACAATAGGGGAGCAAACCTTTTCACTTGGTGTCACATATAGCTCAATCAGGGCAGTGATGCTTGTACAGTTCTGGGCATAATGACACAGACTGAATAATTATTACGTTTTGTTGAATTAGGCAAACCACAGTTTTTAAATGTATATTTTAAAAAGTGTTTTGTACAGTCAAATTGTGTCAATTTATGTCTGAATCATACCTTTTCATTGGTATAAATAAAAGTGCAGTGCTAAATATTAAATTCTGTCATGAAATGCTATGGTGAATATAGTGAACAAACAATATTATTAAATCATGTGAAACAGTCTTAATATATTGCACATATAATTAACCAAATATTAAAAAGTCCATGGTACTACAAGTCTCATCAATACCCATGTGATAGACATATAATGTCGGTGATACTACAAATCACAGCAATACCAAAGTGATATACTGTATATACACACATACACACACACACACACACATACCTATACAGACAGCTCAAAAACAATTAAAGGATTGGGGCACTTCCTCCCACTGACACCAAAGATGGGGCACTATTCCTCCCACTGACACCAATGACGGGGCACTATTCCTCCTACTGACACTAATGATGGGGCACTATTCTTCTTACTGACACTAATGATGGGGCACTTCCTCCCTTTGATACCAATGATAGGGCACTAATCCTTCCACTGACAACAATAATGGGGCACGATTCCTCCCACTGACACCAATGATGGGGCACTTTCTCCCACTGATAGTAATGATGGGGCCCTATTCCTCCCCCTGACACCAATTATGGGGCCCGATTCCTCCCCCTGACACCAATGATGGGGCACGATTCCTCCCACTGATACCAATGATGGGGCACTATTCCTCACACACTGACACTAATGATGGGGCACCATCATTGGTATCAGTGGCAGGAAAAGTGCCCCATCATTGGTGTCAGTGGGAGGAATCGTGCCCCATCATTAGTGCCAGTGGGAGGAATCGTACCCCATCATTGGTGTCAGTGGGAGGGATCGCGCCCCATCGGTGTCAGTGGATGGAGCTCTAATAGGAAGAGGTGGAGCCTAAAGAGGAGGAGGTGGAGTTTTCAGTTGAAAGGGTGGGACAAATTTAGATGAGGGGGGAGTGCCCAATTTTATTCTTGCCTAGGGCAGCACAAAACCAAAATACACCACTGATTATTATACTAAATAAGCCCTTGTAGTTGTAGAAGTAGGAGCCAGAGTTTGCTGGAGGATTTATTCGGACATGTTTTCCATCTATAGCTCTGCCACAGTTTGGAAATTGCCACTGTTCATGGAATTGCCTAGCTACTTCCTTCCACTCTTCAGAAATGCTTGGAAACTGTAATCAACAAAAGAAGAAAAAAAAATTGGTAAGACAATTTAAACAAAACACTTTAGTGTTGGCATTTTCTGAACTTCATTAAGGGAATTCAGAAAGACATTATTTTACATAAAAATACATGAGCATTAATGATTTAGGATTTATAATGGGGCAATTAAGAAATGACTTGTACCTTAATGTATTCATCCTGTAGAACTTTGATGATGGCCCTGCAGGTCTCAGGAATTATTACTCCAAGGTCTTGTGGTGAAATGCCAGTGGTGAATTTCAAATCCTGCAGGCTTCGCCCCGTGGCAAGATACCGTAGTGTGGCAATCAAACATTGCTCCGCACTGATTGCTTCTCTGAGAATGGTATTCTGCTTGGCAATGTGTGGCTTTACTGCAGTCAGGATTTGATTAAAGCAGTTGTCATTCATTCGCAAATAATTTTTAAAATCATCTGGATTTTTCTCATGCAATTCTCTCAACAGTGACATGTGGGAATACTGGCCACGCCTCAGTAGCCATTTCTTGAACCACAGCCTCCTTTTTGTCTTCTTCCTCTGTTGCCTCTGTATGGCCAGAATTCCTAAACCCATAATGGCAATTGCAGTATCTTCAGAACATTCAGATACGGTATCCATTACTGTTCTGAAAATTTGTCCCGAAAGATCAGTCGCTGAGGGAAAACAAATATGGCTTCGAAAGGCGTGGCTACAGGGTTACACGTATATTACATCTTTTCCACAGCTACGCTATAACATTCAAACGCAATGCCTTTATATCGTACAATATTCTCACATCGCTTTCAACCAGCAACGAACGATCGATGATAACCGGACGATTGTTCGTCCGATTTTCATATAGTGTGTACGGGGCATAAGATGTGTATTTATAAACCATGCATAGAAGTTTGCACAGTGAAAGTGAAACATTTATTCTCTATGAATGAGGCAAAAAAAATGTCATTATCAATTTCCTATGATTGACAAAGGTTTTTTGGGGTTTTTTTTTTTTTAAATGAAAAATACTGTATTTGGCCACTAGATGGCTTGAGGTATCCTAGTAAACTTTTATGTTACATAGTGCCATCTAGTGGACAAATGGTCATTTTTTGTTTTAAAAAAATGAAAAACATTTTTGGAAAATACCTCATATTGCCACTAGACTGTGCAAAGTATAATAGAAAATTTCTATTTTACTTAGTGCCATCTAGTGGCCAAATATGGTATTTTCAAATTTAACCACCTGCAGCAGGTGCAAGCACAATTGCATATATATACATGATAGGCCTGCTTCCGTGCTGCCCCTGCTGACCCATGTTGTGAATGGACACAGTATGAGTTTACCTGAAATCAGCTGATGAACTGTGTCAAATCACACACAGAGGTCTGTGCTTACCAAACATAGAACCCTGTGTACAGGAAACAGTGATCTGGCAGTTTCTTCCCTCTGCAAAGCAGGGAGGAAAACAGCCAGACAGTAAAGTAAAAGCAGCACATATTACACATTGTTAGGCACACAGTTAACCCTTTGCCCCTAGAAGTTAACCCCTTCCCAGCCAGTGTCATTAGTACAGTGACCTTGTACAGCATTAGCACTGATCCCTGTATTAGTGTCACTATTGATGCAGAAATGTTATTTTTTTTCAAAATTATTTTTAATAATAAAAATAATAATAAACCCAGTGGTGATCAAATACCACCAAAAGAGATTTCTGTGTGAAAAAAATGCTATAAATTTCATTTGGATACAGTGTTACATGTCAGGTAAAGTAGCACAGTGCTGAATAGCAAAAAAAATTGTCCAGGTCATGAAGGGGGTAAAATCTTTTGGAGGTCAAGTGGTTAAAGCAATAAAAAAAATTACAGCACAGGAAATAACCTAATTGCCCCATTTGCACAGAACAAATGTAAAAAATGTCACTAGCTGAATTGCTATGCAATATTTTTCCAACAAGTACACCCCTTAAACTGTCCTGTCACCACATGGTCACTTACAGGAAAAATCCAGCTCTGTGAAATATACTATCCTTTCCGGTGGCTTTTGTCTTTAAAATCAACTTCACTGTGAGAGTGGCAAAGTTGTGTGAGCCCTGGTTCACACTGATGCGGTGCAGAATTTGCAGCGTTTTCTGTGCGAATTCCTCACTGCATCAGAATCGAACCCCATTCATGCAAACCGCTGCGGGTGTGTATGTTAAGTTACCAACACCCCAAAAGCGGTCCACAAAACACGGTGCGAATCGGATTGCATAGGTGTGAATACCCATGTGATCCGATTCTAGTGCGGACCAAAATGTATGGCTCCAATTGCATGTGATTTGCAGAGTAATGCGGTGCGGTTCCTGTGCGAATCACATGCGATATACTGCACCACATATATGTGAACCCAGGCTAAATCTCCGAATTGGATAGACAAAAATACAAAACCTTTTGTAGATAAAGAAGCTCTTATCTATATTTTATATGTGTATTTAACTGTTTGCATGAGAATCAGGTTACATTTTCTGAAAACTTAAGATAACTTATTTCTTATCCTCTCCCCAGCCTGTCAAGAAATTGCAGACTTCTTTGGGAGGAAAAGGGAGGTCAGCAAAACCTTTTTTTGGTGGCACCCTCTCCCACATCCTTGTTCCTCACCTAGGCCAAGATGACATTGCCTAGGAGACCTCCATAGTAAGGGCTGCCATAGAGTCAGCTGGAAGTGACAGCTGGTGACATGGAGGAACAGGAACCCTGAGAAGCATCACCTGTGTGAAAGACAGCGCTGGACTACATGGACTAGTAGGAATGTGTGTCGAAAAAATCTGCTGCTACAGCATACCTCACAACCTTTTGAGATGGGAACGAGGGACACCTACTAGCAACGTATGTAGGCATAGGACATACCCCCTGCCATGTCCCCTTAAAGGAGAATTATACAAAAAAACATTATTAGTTAAACCCACAAGTGCTTTTTTTTACCACAACTATTCCTTTATACTGGCTTTTGAAATTTAGAGATGCAGCAATTTTAAATTTGGATGAAACGTTTAGCATTGTGAAACACTTGTTAAAAGACAAATAGTGTATTTTATATACAATTATATAGATCAGACCAAAATGAGGGACAAATGAGGAGGAAAGAGGGACAGAGAGACTTTGTTACAAAATCAGGGACAGTCCCTTGAAATCAGGGACAGTCCCTCGAAAAGAGGGAGCCATGGCTATAGTACTTGTAACTGCTGAGTTTTGATTTTCGCATACCTAGGTGAAGTTCCTCTTTAAGGTGACTCTATCACTTTTCCCATTCAGGGCAGAGCTCACCCTCTAAACTCACTTATACTGGAATGGTGTCAAAGCTTACACAGAATTGATGTCTTGCTCGTATTCCTCACAGTGTCCAGGCCTGACAGCTAACCATTCATGCCTTTACACTGCATCTTGGGAGGAGGTCACATACGCTTCCATACCTGGAAGCACCATTTTGTTGAGGGCTCCCATTGAGTGAGTGCAGTGAAGGTACGTGTTAGTGGGTTGGCGGTGAGCTTTTAAGAGACTTTATGCCTCTACCCTGAATGGCAAAGGTGACAGAGTCTGTACTGATATGTTTGAATGTAGACAAAAGCTGGCTATATACAGCTCAACATTCAGTCGAATCTTGCTAAATCATCAAAAATTTTAACTGTGAGTGGTCCACTTGGCATCACCTGGATTGCCAGATTTTGATTGAAATGTTGTGCTGCCCCCGAAAAGGCCACTGTTAATGTTCACAAGTTCTTTACCTAATCAGTGTCAAGTCAGTCATGCAGACCATTATCATTCCATCCATTCTTGCCCAGTAAACAGTCTAAGGGTGTCTTTTTTTTTTTTTTTTATTGCTGATGAACTTAAACAGGGGGACTGGGAATGAAGCAGGATACCCCAAAATGAGAGTTTGCCAGCAGAGGACAGTTTTATCTGGATGGAAGTGCTGGTAATTTCCACTGAAATTATAATCAGCTAGGACAGTCTGTTTGTGCTCAGTTGGGAACCAAGCACCCAAAAATGTAGCACAAGTCAAGGAGGACTAAGGTAGCCCATGTTTCACAACTTGAGATCAGAACTCCAGCTCAAGAGAGGAGACTATGCTCACAGAGTCCCAAAGCGTACATAGTCCATAAGCACAACCTCAACGAAAATCCAGTATCTATCCCAGGAATTCTCCAGGGCAAGCAGCCCCTGGAGCTCACTGATCCATTCCCAAAGGGGAAAAAAAGACCCCCTCCTCTGGGCTACAGCTTATTTAACAGTAACCCATCCATCATCTGGGCACACTGCCCTAGGGATTGGATAGTCCCTACTAAATGTTCAGGCCAGGCATTCGATTCCTCCTACCCTTATCTCTAGACGCTTCTCCCAGAGTCAAATGGAGGCAATCAAACTCTCAGCCTGTTGAGTTCTGAGAAGATCAAACTATATAATTCAGACTTCTATGGCTACAGAAAAAGATCCATACTAGATTTACCTAACATATATGAGGGCGCTACAAAACAATTGAAGGAGCCAGGTGAAAACTGGTCAGCTGAACTGATCTTGGTATGATCCAAAGCTTTTAAGGGCAGTGGAGAGATCTGGAGTCTATTAGACCCCAGAGTACCTGTCACTGCCTATTGTTATCACAAGGGATATTTACTGTACATTCCTTGTGAAAACAATAAAAGTGATAAAAAATGTTTTAAAGGACAGTATAAAAAAAAAAAAAAGTACCCCCCATGCTCGCTCACAACAGCACTCGCACCACACATGTCAGGTATCACCGCGAGCGTCAGGTCAAGAGCAATAATTCTAGACCTCCTGTGTAAACCTGTTAAAGGCTGGTGGTAACTTTTAAAGGCTTTTAGCATCGCCTATGGATAATAAAATGTACGTAGTTTACTGCACCATTGCACGGGCCTGCACAATTTTAAAACTTGAAATGTTTGGTATCTATTTACTCATCGTAACATCATCTTTTATATTTTTTCACATTAAGATTCATTAAAGTGTTTTTTTTCCAAAGAAAATACATTTTAAAAAATGCTATGCAAATACCGTGCAACCTAAAAAAAATTGCAACACCCACTGTTTTATTTTCTAGGCTTCTGCTTAAAAAATATATAATGTTTAGGGGTTTTAAGAAATTTTCTGGCAAAAAAACCCCCTGATTTTTACATATAACCAAAAAGGTGAAAAACAGGCCCAGTCTTGAAGTGGATAAATACATTTTTAAAAAGCATATACATTATTGAGATTCACTTTTACAATGTCAAGAAATCCATCTTCATGTCCTTCCTGTGCTTCCTCTCCAAGATCAATGAGCCTTCTTGATCTGGTAAAAGGTTATGTAAATTCCATGTGTTCTTGCTACAAATGTACTGTAGTTGAAATCTACACATTCTCTGTGCTGAATAATAGAATAAGCTAAGTAAGGATATTACACACAGAAAACTTAAAAGAAGCATTGAAGAGTCGGTGACATGAAAACAGGAGTTTCTGAGCGCTTGTGTTCCACAGATAAGATAGTAACTAAGAAACAAGAATGCAGCAATATAAACTCAAAGTCAAGAATTTGTGCTGCTCTGTCTGCTCTAAAGGCACTGCGCAGCTCCCTCTGCTGGCTGAAACAGATAGAAACAAAGCAATACAATTTTAGCCTGCATTCACTCCAGAGCAGTGTAGTCCTTGTCATTTTGAAGGCTTTTTTTGCCTTTTTTTTACAAGCATTTTACAAGCCTTTTGTTGCACGTATATATCAAATTGCTGCATTTGGGGAGGAGAGCAGAATGGAGTGTATCAAGTGCCAAAAGTGCACACAAAAATGTACAGAAACACCTGTGTTGTGTGTTTACATGAGCTCCCTTTGAAGTTAACAGGGCCAAAAATTCCTGGTTTTGCTAAAACAAACAAAAAAAACTAAAAAGCGTACTGAGCATACAAGCGGTGAAATGTGAGCAGCCATAGTTATAACAATGGAATTCTGTAGGTAGTAGTCAGGTGTAGTCAGTCATAGGATAATACTATACAAAACTCTCAGGTGTTAAAGGGGGTTTAC
Source organism: Staurois parvus (assembly GCF_062004578.1). Lineage (NCBI taxonomy): Eukaryota > Metazoa > Chordata > Amphibia > Anura > Ranidae > Staurois > Staurois parvus. Next base: position 4,562,319 of record NW_028318130.1, read on the forward strand.
CCACCTCCCACCCGGCCACTATAAATAAATGATCATGTGGGAATAGCATCATTCTCGGAGGACATACATGTACATCCTCTCAGAATCATGCCTCGTGCGAACCAGCCGGGATGTGCAGCAGCGCGATCTGTGGCCAGTGGAAACAGCAGATCACCAATTGGGGTACTGGGTCGCTATGATTGACTGTGGTACCATGTGATAGCTGTGACCAGTCACAGCAATCACACATCCATTAGTTAACAATGGCTTTCATTCATGATTCCATTGCTTAATACTGTGATTCCTGTGATGACATGGAATAGGGCCAACGTTGTACAAAAAGGAGGGGATTTTAAGGTGCTCAACAGACTTCAAACACTTGATATTGTACTAAAATGATACAAAGCTTTATTCCATATTGTCATATAAAAAAAACTACATCACATTAGTAGTTGTAAGAAATTTAAAACTGACTTCATATTTCATACTTCACATGGCTTGAAGTTCACAATGCAACAATTCCAACTCGACATGTGTCACCAATTTTCTGGCTTCTTCAGGAGATTTATAGATACTTGCATATAACTGCCACTAGAAAAAACTAAAAAATAACAGTGAACAATTTGATTTGCAAAATTACAAAAAATGATATCAGAATCATCAATACATCATAATCATACATAATTAATGGACAAACATTCAAAATCAGCAGGGGATCAAATACTTATTTTCTTCACTGTATATTACATACTGTCACTAAAGCAAGTGCAGTGTCACTATGGTGACAGTGTACTGTTGTGGCGGTGATAATGTTAATGGCTGGCTACCCTAATATCACTGTCACCAACCACTGTCTCTAATCACCACCAGAGAAGTACAACTTCACCAGAACAGTGCTGCTAATCAGTGGTCCTAATCACCACTGCACCAGTCAATGTCCCTAATCACCCCCATCCACTCACAGTGTCCCTAATCACTGCCACACTAGTCACAGTGTCCCTAATCACTGCCACGCTAGTCACAGCGTCCCTGATCACTGCCACGCTAGTCACAGCGTCCCTGATCACTGCCACACTAGTCACAGCGTCCCTAATCACTGCCACACTAGTCACAGCGTCCCTGATCACTGCCACACTAGTCACAAACTTCCTAACCACTGCCACACTAGTCACAGCCTTCCTGACCACTGCCACACCAGTTACAGTTTCCCTGATCACGGCTTCACCAATCACAGTGTTCCTAATCACTGGCACACCAGTCACAGTGTTGCTGTATGTATGCACAAGGTTCATATTCAGTCCAGGCAATAAAAAAGTCTCACACGTGGTATTGCCATAGTCTGGAGGAGCAGTAGAATGTGCTTTGGGTTGTAATTCTAAGTTTGCCCATGCAGTGTGTGAGAAATATCTTACTAAATTGACAACTTTGTGTAAAAAAATCAATTTTTATTTTCTTTCTGCATTTTCCAAAAATTTGTGCCAAAAGAATGAAGTTTTCAAAAGACTTACCATGCCTCTTAAAAAATTCCTTGGGGTCAGTGGCGTATCATCCATGGGTGAAATATGTGCGGTGTACACAAGCCCTGAGGGGGTGGGGCCCACTGTGTCCTCACACACTGCACCCATGGAGGAGCTGCTGATGCTCCACCTGTCCTCTAATATGCCCCCACTGCTTTTATGTGCCCCCCTGTAGCACTGATCCCCTGTGGTTCCACTGCAGCTGTCTGTATCCCCACCTCTCCCCTCCCAATGGCTGCTAGAACTGTAGGGGAGCCACAGGGAATTTAACTTAGCAAAAATGTATATCCCCCTCCTTGCTTTGACTTTTCTCACTATAATGTCCCCTCCCTCATCTGTCCCTGGTGCCCCTTCCTGCAGTGCTGTTGGCCAGATTCCACTTAATGCTGGCTTCAGCTACTGCAGGGATGCCTCGGCGTATGAACCTGTATGTACTGCCCCCCCCCACCACAGCACAGATCCCCAGCTCCCCCTGCTGCAGGGCTGCTGGTTGACTTCCCCTCCTCCCTCTCCCACCGGCTGCAGCTGCTGCTGGGGACAGAGATCTGTCTCGGGATCGGACTGACCATTTGAAAACTCGGGCACTGCCCGAGGGCCCGGGGTCAGTAGGGGGCCCCATGAGATGCCCCTGGTACCTTTTTCATAGGCTTTTTTGAGTTTGGGCAAGGACACAGGGGCCCCATGATCCCCTATTGCCCGGGGGCCCCATGAGTTGTCAGTCCGCCCCTGCTCGGGATTAGAAAGCGGGAAGGGTTGGTAAACATGTCATGTTTACATGCCACTTCCTGAATGAACTCTGTGAGCAATCGGTACAGATTGCTCCAGTGTTCACTCATCACTGAAGCAGGGGCGGACTGACAACTCACGGGGCCCCGGGCAATAGGGGATCATGGGGCCCCTGTGTCCTTGCCCAAACTCAAAAAAGCCTATGAAAAAGGTACCAAGGGCATGTCATGGGGCCCCCTACTGACCCTGTGTCCTCGGCAGTGCCCGAATTTCCAGATGCTCAGTCCGCCCCTGCACTGAAGCATAGTAAACAGTGTTTACTATGCTTCAGTTTGTGAATGAATAGGAGCCTCTATACAAAAACTTCTATTTATTCATATGCAGTGCAGCTAAGGCTGCAGAGAAAGGGAATGGGGACTATATTTCGTCAGTTCCTTTCTCTGTCTCAAAAAGAGACAGTTTAGATCCCTGATTTTTGCCAAAGCCCCCCACAAAAAAAACCAAAACAGTAAAGAATATTAAAAATAACATTGTAAAAAATGTTATATTAAAAATAAAAAACATAGTAAAGCCTCATTCACACGGGGCATACTACAGCATACACATGTGAAAGGTCATGTTTACCCGTACAGGTGTTCCGTGCATCCCTGTGCAGGTAGTCCCATTGATATCAATTGAGAAGCAGTGGCTGCCTAGTCGCTGCTCTGCATATGACATCTGTGTGGGTACAGGAGCATGTCCCTGAATTCACACTGTCTGCATTTGAGCTGTGCAACTGCACATACACGGATGTCAGATTGGGAGCAGCAACTGTGCCTGTGCAGCCGCTGTGTACAAATTGATGTGAATATGACTTTCTGCACAGAGATGCATGGAACACCAGTGCATCCCCATGCACTTAAACACAGCTCTCACATGAGTGTACTCTTTAGTACGCCACATGCAAACAAGGCTTTAGTAGGAATTTAACAGTCATTTTGTACGTTATGTGGCGCGTATGTGTGCTAATAATAATTTTAGTGTATTTTTTGTGAAAACAGAGATCTGATAAACATTTGCACAACTATTACAGGGCCAAAAAAAAACAACTATTGTGGGGGTTGTACTGGGGATCAGTCTGTGCCCCAGTACAATCCCCCTAGGTCAGTCTGACTGACTTGGGGGGATTGCATTGGGGGACAGACTTACCTGGGGGAGAATTATACTAGGGGACAGACTGACATTGGGGGTTTGTACAGACTGTCAGCCTGTCCCCCAGTACAATCCCCCTAGGTCAGTCTGACTGGGGTATTGTACTGGAAGACAGATAGACTTAGGAGGTTATACTGGGGACAGACTGATATGGGGGGAAATTATACTGGGGGACAGACTGATGTTGGCGGGGGTGTACTGAGGGACAGACAGACTATACAATCCCTTTAGATCAGTCTGACTGATCTGGGGGGATTGCACTGGGCGACAGTCTGACCTGGGGGGAATTATATTGGGGGACAGATTGACCTGGGGGATTATCCTAAGGGATAGACTGATGTGGAGGGTACTATATGGGGGGGACAGACTAACCTGGGGGGAATTATACTGGGGGAGAAAATGACATGGGGGATCATACAGGGAACATTGTTGTGGGGTGTAATTCTGAGTATGCCTATGAAGCATGTTAGAAATATTTTATAAATTGACAACTTTGTGTAAAAAAAAAAAAAGACGTACAGAACAAAAAAATTTATTTAGTTTCATTTTGTATTGATTCATTAAGTTACTAATTTTGTTTCATTGCATTCATTTTGGTTAGTTTTGTTTCATTAAATTTATTTTCTATTCTATTCTTTTATTTTCTATTCTATTTTCATTATTTTTTAAATTCGAATTTTGGAATATGGCTATATTCTAACACTAATACACAGTCTTTGAAGGAAATCAGCAATAGTCAACAATATGTTTTTATTTCAAATTCGTTTTCAAATTCGATTTTGTTTTTGAATGTGATTAGAATTTGGGCTGAAATGTAATTTTGTTATTCTGGATTCGTTAAAATTCATTACTGTTGTAATTTGGAAATTCGGATACATCCGAATCTCCATATAATGAAAATTTCAGCTGAATTTTGATTCAGAACAAAACGAAATGAATCGCCCATGTCTAATTTTCAGTTTCTTTACTGCATTTTCCAAAAACTTGTGGCAAAAATAATGTTTTCATAAGACTCACTATGCCTTTCAGAAAATACCTTGGAGTGTTTGCTTTCCAAAATGGAGTCATTTTGTGGGGTTTCCCCTGTCCTGGTGCTGGTAATGTAAGCATTACAGCAGGGGCCATAAAACGTACATCCCACATGAGTAATTTTTCATACAAATTCATAACTTCAGCAGGAACTAGGGCACATTGATACAAAATATATATTCAGATACGTCATTTTAATACGAGTCACATGACACCTTACATCCCTATATAGCGTCTACAAGTGAAGCTACATGGTTAGTGACCATGGTATATACTTGTAAGGGATTTGGTCATAGCCTGGGTCCCCGCCTAACACCCATCCCCAAATGAGGCGATTGGCCCTTTGCTTTCAGGAGACACCCCTTTGGATTACTAGAAAAAAGGCTGACATGCCTGGAGAGAGGTAAGAAGAGATGCCTCCCTTTTTAACATCAGGAACATCTTTGGGAGAAAGGCAACCTTTTTGTTCGGATGACTGGATTCTGCTCACACCAAGGACTCTTGCAAGTATCTTGCCTTCTGAAACTTCTTTCTTTATTTCTCTGTTGTTTTATTGCTCTCTCTTTATATTTATATATATATATATATATATATATATATATATATATATATATATATATATATTTGTTACATCTTTTTCTGTAAATATTTTAATTGCACCATTTTGACCTTTTTAGTAATAAATCCTATTTTCTGAAAAGTTTTGAAACTGTCTCTAAAGTTTTTAATGCAAACTAAGAATCCCTGTCTCTGGAGAGTGCTACTGTATGTATTAACCCTCTGCATACATCTGTCTGCGGTGGCAGTGTGTATACAGACGCTTTTTCAAATATCATAGTGTTACTGCTGAGATTGTTTCCTCCTTCTCTGTAAAAAGGTGGTGGTGGCAGTGTGAAAGGTTAATCGCGTAATTAACCTGACCCAGTGTCAGGGCTCCAGGGTATGACCAGAGGTATGTGAACTGATGCAGGGAAACGCAGGCTTCAGATATGTTATAAACAATATAATTTATTAACACTAACAATACATAAACGCAGTGCAATACTAAAACATAACACAGTGCAAACGAACCAAACCAAACCACCCACAGATAACAATACATACAATGCAAGCGTCGTCAGGCAGGCCGGGTCAATAACAATCGGGCAGGTAGGAACAGGAGGAGCAGGCAGAGAGTAGTCAGGTCACGAGCTGGGTGCAGCAACTAACGGGCAGGTAGGTACAGGGGGTCAGGCAGAGAATGGTCGGGGTCACAAGCCAGGGATCAAACAGGAGAAGTCAGCAGAGGTCCGGATCAGGCAGGGTCAGCAACGAATCAGTCAGACAGGGACAGGAACAGGAACAGGGATGCAGGTAACAAGATACAGGGGCCCAGGAAAAACACACACCAAGGCACAGACTGCAGGTCTGGCCATCCCTTAAATACACCTGCATAATCAGCTTCAGGTGTTTGGCTGGCTGCAGGGTTGAGTCTCTGATTGCTGAGAGCACCCGCTCGCCAGCCCTGGTACTGCAGCCCACAAGGCAGGTGAGTCCCACCATTACTGGCAAGTCCATTCCTGACACCCAGTAACAATTGCTTTAAGGCTGCTGGCACATAGATTGTGGTCCAGCGAGCTGGAAAATCTTTGTGCAGGGCGCAGCTGAGAGTGGTATTGTTATGTAAGTGGCAGCGCGGTCTTAGATCGGCTGGTCCTTCAGTCGCAAGTTGGTGAAAAGGGCTACGGTCTGACACCGCGCACCGTCACACTGACCACTTGTTGTTTTTGAAATCCCTTATCATCTCTTTTCACAGAGCTCAGGGTGTGCCCCTTTTGACAACGTGCTATTGCACGAAATGCGTTAAGGAGGAGGCCTAATGTCGTGACGTCACGCCGCCGAAGCCGAACGTGAGGTCCAGCGACCTTATACAGCCACCTGGATAGATATACATCTGGATATTATTATACTTTGTGAACTTTATTTCCTCATTGCATGAGGATGTTTGGTGAACTTTTTAACTGCTTTTAATAAGCATTCACAATAAATTTGTTACCTTTGAAAATACTACACTATAAGCCTTTTTTTTATATATGGCTTGGCTTTGAGCCAACTGCTCGTGGAGACCTCCAGAGGAAGAGAAGCTGAACTTGAGGCTGTCCGGACAGAGGATCCATACTCCTGGCAGGCTGACTGATCTACCTTAAAGGAGACCCCGCAGAGAGTTTATATGTAATGCAAAATTTCCATGTGCATCTGGTGAGTGCGCATTTTATGTGGTTGGAGCACGGAGTCACATCACAATGATTTATTAGTGACAAAGTTGGATTTCACCATCTGCTTTGCTGACCATTTCGAGTCAAGCCTTCACGATTTCTCACGCATATTGAACTGTGTTTTTATATAATTTCATTTTGGTGCAATCTGCACCGTACACATATGAATGTGGTATTATATGGTTTTAGGCTGAATTTTAGCACTGCACCTATCTTTATTTATTTAGTGGATATAAAAAGTCAACACACCCCTGTTAAAATGTCAGGTTTCTGTGATGTAAAAAAAAATGAGACAAAGATAAATCATTTCAGAACTTTTTCCACCTTTAATGTGACTTATAAACTGTACAACTCAATTGAAAATCATACTGAAATCTTTTGGGGGGGAGTAAACATAAAAAAACCTAAAATAATGTGGTTGCATAAGTGTGCACACCCTCTTATAACTGGGGATTTAGCTGTGTTCAGAATTAAGCAATCACATTACAAATCATGGTAAATAGGAGTCAGTACACACCTGCCTCATTTAAAGTGCCTCTGATTAACCCCAAATAAAGTTCAGCTGTTCTAGTAGGTCTTTCCTGACATTTTCTTAGTCACATCCTACAGCAAAAGCCATGGTCCGCAGACAGCTTCCAAAGCAACAGAGGGATCTCATTGTAAAAGGGGAGAAGGGTCAGGAGAAGGGTACAAAAGAATTTCCAAGGCATTAGATATACCATGGAACACAGTGAAGACAGTCATCATCAAGTGGAGAAAATATGGTGCAACAGTGACATTACCAAGAACTGGACATCCCTCCAAAATTGATGAAAAGACGAGAAGAAAACTAGTCTGGGAGGCTGCCAAGAGGCCTACAGCAACATTAAAGGAGCTGCAGGAATATCTGGCAAGTATTGGCTGTGTGGTACATGTTACAACAATCTCCCGTATTCTTCATATGTCTGGGCTATGGGGTAGGGTGGCAAGGCGGAACCTTTTCATACGAAGAAAAACATCCAAGCCCGGTTAAATTTTGCAAAAACACATCTGAAGTCTCCCAAAAGCATGTGGGAAAATGTGTTACAGTCTGATGACACCAAGGTTGAACTTTTTGTCTATAATTGCAAAAGATATGTTTGGCGCAAAAACAACACTGCACATCACCAAAAGAACACCATACCCACAGTGAAGCATGGTGGTGACAGCGTCATGATTTGAGGCTGTTTTTATTCAGCTGGAACTGGGGCCTTAGTCAAGGTAGAGGGAATAAACAGTTCCAAATACCAGTCAATATTGGAACAAAACCTTCAGGCTTCTGCTAGAAAGCTGAACATGAAGAGGAACTTCATCTTTCAGCATGACAATGACCCAAAGCATACATCCAAATCAACAAAGGAATGGCTTCACCAGAAAAGAGTAAAGTTTTGGAATGGCCCAGCCAGAGCCCAGACCTGAATCTGATTGAAAATCTATGGGGTGATCTGAAGAGGGCTGTGCACAGGAGATGCCATCGCAATCTAACAGATTTGGAGTGTTTTTTCAAGGAAGAGTGGGCAAATATTGCCAAGTCAAGATGTGCTATGCTGATAGACTCATACCCAGAAAGACTGAGTGCTGTAATAAACTCAAAAGGTGCTTCAACAAAGTATTAGTTTAAGGGTGTGCACACTTATGCAACCATATTATTTTAGTTTTTAATTTTTACTTCTTTCCACCTAAGGGCTCACATACACTGCATCTGATAAACTCACGTTCAGGAGCTTTTCTGTGTTTTTTTCAGCAGCCCCTGAACTCTCCCTAATGTTTTCCTATGTCTCCATGTACACTATGTCGTTTACAGTAATTTACAGGCAATTGAGTTTACAGTCTTTTTTTTAACGCACCAAACTTACGTTCAAGAGTAGATTTTATCAGCGTTTCAAACGCCAAACGCTTGTAAATGCGTATAAACATGGCTAACCGCGTTTATATGCATTTGCGTTTAGAAGTGTTTTTTAACTGTTTCATATCTAAATGCTGTCCGGAGCCTTTTTTTATCATCAGAAATGCATGCAAATCGTTTTCCATGTATTCAAATGGACCTAGCACAGCAGCGCAGTCAGTTCCAGGTTTTGCATGAATGAAAAAATGGTAGAACGTGCTGCATTATGCTCATGATGGGATCCATAGTGAATACAACCAGAAAAGATAGGTAATCTCAACACATACTGCTCTCTCTGATTCTGCTCTCTCTATCTCTCTCAAAATGTCTGAAATAGTTATTTTTTTACTGTTTTTCAGTGCATTCTGGGCATATTGGAAGGTCTCCTGATGTTATCTTTAAAAAACGCTTCTAAACGCAAATGCGCATAAACACAGTATGCAAATGCGGCTAAACGTTTTTTAACCTATGTTTTCCAGCAGACAGTTTCCATTGTGCAGAAGTGTTTTCCAAATGTCCCGTGTACATGAGCCCTAAAAGATTTCAGTTTGTTGTTCAGCTGACTTGTACAGCTTATAGGTCACATTAAAGGTGGAAAAAAAGTTCTGAAATGATTTATCTTTGTCTCATTTTTTTACATCTCAGAAACCTGACATTTTAACAGGGGTGTGTAGACTTTTTATATTCACTGTAAGTGGCTAATTAGGCTGCCCATTGATGCCCAGATATATCACCGAGAGAGAAGACACATCTGAAATGGTCCAGTAGCCACAAGCAATACTTAACCCCTTAGCTCTGACGCCTCCTAGCCCTTTAAGGGTTTCAGAAGCCGGGAGGCAAGGTGGGGTTTTAGGGTCATGTGACCGCCGTGATTCGCTGTCACAGCGGTCACATGATCGGGAAAGGTCTCGATCGAAAGAGGAGATTGGGACCTTTCTGTGAGTACCGGACATGTGTGCTGGGAGCGCACAGGGCGTGCTCTCAGCACATACAGTTGTGTCCAAAATTATTCAACCCCCAATGCTGTAAAGGGGTTTAGGGACTATAGTGTACATTTGGAATTGTATTCAGAATCAAATCCTACAAGGACGTTGTAACTACCCAAATGCAACTAAAATGACATCAATTGTTTATGTAATACAGTAGTAAATGGTTCTTATGTGGTTTCTTCATTGCCACAATTATTCAACCCCTTAAAGACTACCACTCTGAAGAACAGAGGTTCATACAGGTGCTTTCCATCAGGTATTGAAAACACCTGTGGATGTCACCGAGCAGCAATCAAGCATAATAAGCACCAATTAGGCAGCTTTAAAATGACTGTGATACTCAGCTCCTTCTAGACCATTACTGGTGTGGTTACAAACATGGTGAAGGCAAGAGAATGGTCCAGGAAGACAAGAGAAGAGGTGATTTCTCTTCACAGGAAGGGCAATGGCTATAAGAAGATTGCAAAGATGTTAAACATACCAAGAGACACCTTAGGAAGCATCATTCGCAAATTCAAGGCAAAGGGCACTGTTGAAACGCTACCTGGTCGTGGCAGAAAGAAGATGCTGACTTCGACTGCTGTGCGCTACCTGAAGCGTAGAGTGGAGAGAAGTCCCCGTGTGACTGCTGAGGAACTGAGAAAAGATTTGTCAGATGTGGGTACAGAAGTTTCAGCCCAGACAATAAGACGCACACTGCGTAATGAAGGCCTCCGTGCCAGAACTCCCAGGCGTACCCCCTTGCTGTCTCCAAAGAATAAGAAGAGTCGACTGCAGTATGCCAAAAGCCATGTGGACAAACCACAAAAGTTGTGGGATAGTGTTCTGTGGACTGATGAAACAAAATTAGAACTGTTTGGGCCCATGGATCAACGCTATGTTTGGAGGAGGAAGAACAAGGCCTATGATGAAAAGAACACCTTGCCTACTGTGAAGCATGGTGGAGGGTCAATCATGCTTTGGGGCTGTTTTGCTTCTGCAGGTACAGGGAAGCTTCAGCGTGTGCAAGGTACCATGAATTCTCTTCAGTACCAGGAGATATTGGATGGAAACGTGATGCAGTCCGTCACACACCTGAGGCTTGGGAGACGTTGGACCTTTCAACAGGACAATGATCCCAAGCATACCTCCAAGTCCACTAGAGCATGGTTGCAGAGGAAAGGCTGGAACATTTTGGAGTGGCCATCGCAGTCACCAGACTTAAATCCGATTGAGAACCTCTGGTGGGACTTAAAGAAAGCAGTTGCAGTGCGCAAGCCTAAGAATGTGACTGAACTGGAGGCCTTTGCCCATGAAGAATGGGCGAAGATACCCGTAGATCGCTGCAAGACACTTGTGTCAAGCTATGCTTCACGTTTAAAAGCTGTTATAACTGTAAAAGGATGCTGTACTAAGTACTAAGATTGAATGTCACTTGGGGGTTGAATAAAACTGATAATGCTGTGAGCACAGAAAAGACATTTGTGGTTATTTCATTATAACTGTTATGTTATATTTGTCTGACCTACAAGTGCCTCTTTAATGTAAATGTAAGCAAGATGACTGAATGATCAAAAGCAATGTCAAACTGGCCAAAACACTCAATTTCAGTGGGGGTTGAATAATTTTGGACACAACTGTATGTTTTTCTTAATTGCATTGCATGCAAATGTGCAGCCGCTCGGCGTCAAGGCCCAGATGCCGGGAAGCTGCACATTTGCATGCGGCCGGCGCCAAGAGGTTAAAATGTGTTGCTTTTTTATTGCCAATCTAATTAACAAAAGAAGATAAATAAACAAACATCAAAACATTTGCAAGCTTTTGGAAATAAAAGCTTGAAAACTGACAAAAAATCCTGGGTACTGGTATCTTCCAAAAATGTAATTCTATCCTTTAATCAGCTACAAGCTTCAAACGGTAATCTTCCTAAGTACATAACGTTTGGCTGCTCAGTCCAGATTAATTGGGCTCTGACCTCCACACATCTTACTGGCAAGGTGAAGGAATGGCTTTGTGTTTGCCAGCACACAGGAATCCTAGAAACACAGGGTTACTTCAACCTGATTGCGCAAGCCACTTTGAAGGAGCCAAATCTACTGATTAGTGTTTATTCCTGCTTACATTCCAGTGTTATTCAGTTATTAATTGGAAGGGAAATGAATGTGTTGTTAATTAATAATAAGTAAATAAAAAATAGCTGCAATACAATGCAGGTTTCTGTACTCAGCAATGTAAGAGAATATCTCGAAGTGTAAATATAGCCAAAGTTTTTTTTATTTTTGATAGATCAGAAAGATCCTGTGTTCACTTCTTATTTTATTTTAGACCCAAAAGCATCATTGCAGGTGTCTCTGTGCTTCTCTCTCCAATGTAGGCAGATTGCGGAGGGTGGGAGGGACCAGCAGGATGCTGTACATAGCTTTTTGAAAGCAACGCAACACACAGCACCCTGCCTCAGTATTCCTCTCAAGACTCCTTAGCTCTGATGCAAGCAGTCTCCTGGCTCCTATACAAATATTGAATGCCTTGATGGGTGGATGTCAGTCTGGGAGGAGTGGGCGATCTTAGGCAAGCTGCACTTGCTTCTTGGTGACTCTGTTAAGCTGCTTGGAGTGAGAAACAGATACCCCATGTATGCTCTGAGTTCCTGTAGTTGAAGATTAAAATACACTATGCAAGATTCACTCTGCAGATGGCCTCCTCACCAACCTCCTGCCTGACATCCTTCCTTTTAAAAATCATAGGAGCTGGATAGAAATTGTTCAGCCGAACAGCAGCTGCATCAAATCAGATGCAGCCACTGTTTGGGTATTCTAACAGCTTCTGGTACCGGCTGTGAGAATACCGTAGCCACAGTGGGATACTTGTCCATCCTTGCTGTTTAGTATGGACGGAGGAATCTATATGAACTCTTTTGCATAGCCCGTAGACTGAATTATAAAAGAAAATCTGTATGGCCAGCTTTACAAAGAGCTGAGAATAAAGTCATCCAATCACCCATCAGAGAGGAACGGGACTGAGTCACCTGCTGCCCATACCTGAAAGTGCCAGATGTTTCCCTGCTCCCAGTGGCTGAATGCAATGACAAGGGAGCAAAGGAAAGATGAATATGTGCTGCTGGGGGTTGTTGTAAACCTCAGAAATATGAACAAGGCATATCCCTCTATAGTGTGGACTTGTCTCAATCCAGAGCACTAAGGGCTTGTTCACACTTGACTACATTTTTAACTCTTCAAATACTCTACAGAGTTAGTATGGGCATTAGAGAGGCATTAATGAGCTTTATAATATATGTGCAGCGCTGCACATATATTATACGTTTTAACGAGGTTTCTTTTGGTTTCCTTGGGTGTTCAGCTGCTTATTATTAGAGCGCTCACTTTTATTACTATTTTTATATTAATGAGCTTTAATATGGGTGTTTTACAAGCGTTAACAATGCTCCCCAAATGCCCAATGCATGGGTTTGAGGCGTTTATAAGCCGTTTACAATCATTAAAACTGCACCACAAATGCCTATAATAAACTCTTATGGTATTAACATGCCATAACCGCACTGCAAATGCCCGCAAACGCCTGTCAGGGTATTGAGGAGCATCACCATAGACTTGATTGAGAGGCATTGAAAAGCTTCAACTCCTCCTGACTCGACATGAGGCTTCAATTCTGAAGCTTTTGGAGGCTTTAAAATTAACGCTTCATGTTTTGATAATGTGAACAGCACTGTGTGTTGCCCATAGTATAATTTCCATAGGCATTTGAGGAGCGTTAAAAATGCCCCTCAAACACCTGCTTTCAAAGCCAGTGTGAACTAGACCTAAGTGTCATTCCTGTCCACTGCTTCATTACTCTGCTATCTGCATGAATAACTTCTGACAAGTTTTCCTGACATCAAGGGAAAAAAGGCGACAGGGGAAGAAGCTCCAGCAGATTGAAAGCCTCAGCTCTGTTCCTGTGTACTGTGTGTGTGGAGTGTGTACCTTCCCTCCAATCAGCTCTCAGAGCTCTCCCCACTGAGCTCGGCAGAGTGTAAATTCAGCCCCCTTTTTCTGACAGCTCAGATAAGCTGTATAAATTGTGCACTTTGAACAGATATAGAGAAGAGAAGACTGCAGGTAAAAAGCTACAATTAATATAGGAGGATTTGTTTCATCTCTGTGCATCACCTGAGGTCAGCCACATCACTGGGTAAATGTAAGGGTTTGCAATCACTTTAAAGAGGACCTGCTGCTTAGCCTTGCATAGACAAAGTACAGGATTACTGGATAGCAGATAAACAGACAAAGAACATCACTTCCGCTATCCTCACAATTCTGCCTCATTAAAGTGGTTGTAAAAGCTCAAGGTTTTTACATTCTATGCATGAAGGTAAAAAACCTCTGTGCAGCAGCTCCCTCAGCCCCCCCCCCCCCCCCAAGCCCTCATGCACACTGGACGTTTTTACAACTGCTGTTTTTGGCTTTTTTCTACAGGTAGTAAACCCCCTAGCGCTGAAAAACCCGGCAAAACACAGTAAAACGCCACAAACCGGTGTTTTTGGACTTTTTTTAGTAAAGAAAAATGCATGTTGCATGATGAGATGAGATGAAAAATGAGATGTTGCAAAAACTGCAAACGTGGGAAAATGCCGCTAATAGCGGAAAAACACTGCTAAATGCTAATTCAAAAACGCTAAAAAAAGCTACAAAACTCACTTTTAAACGTGACTTTACACAGCTAATGTTACCAGCGTTATCAAAACGTTCAGTGTGCATGAGGGCTAATACTCACCTAAGCCCCCTCTTGATCCAGCAATGTGCACTGGAGTCTCTGCAATCTCCCTCTCCATTGGCTCCTGCTGTTGTCAATCACAGCCAGTGAGCCAATGAGAAGAGAGAGGGGGCAGGAGCGGAGCCAAGCTGTGGCGTCATGTGTGAATGGACACACAAAGCAGCAAGTGCCCCCATAGCAAGCTGCTTGCTGTGGGGGCACCTGACAGGAGAGAGGGGCCAGGAGCACTGGCAGGGGGACCAAGAAGAGCAGGATCTGGGCTGCTCTGTGCAAAACCACTGCAGAGAGCACATAAGTATAATGTGCTTGTTATTTCTTTTTAAAAAGTTAAGCCTTTAATACCACTTTAAGGAAAACGATGTAAAGAAGTTCATACGTTTCCTGTAGAAAGCAAGGCCCCAGGTTCCTTCTGGCAGCATGTCATGTATGTCCTTTGGCAGGCACTATATATATATATATATATATATATATATGTGTGTGATCAGCCTTAATGTCCCATTTTCTGACGGGAGGGAAAGCATTTCAGCAGTTCTTTTCCCTTCTGTGAGTTTTTACTACTGACTTTATTAGATCTGATAATAACCGAAGTCATAAAGAGGAACATTATGTCTGAATAAGTGATAATTACACTTTAATAATGAATGGATACCTTTATGGCTACTAGAACACCATTTATGTGCTTTGTCATATGGCTTCCTAAAGCAAGGTTTGAGAGATTTAAAGATTACATTGTAAAAAGTCGCCCTTACCACATAATGAAGGTAACACGGTAGTTATTAATTATTCATTAAGTATACATCATCTACAACATTCTTGAACACCTTAGATTTCTGCACTACATGTACAAACAAATGAAGTGAACTCCGAAACATAAGATCTGCGACTTGCTGCATTTCTTTCCCTTCAACTTTGTAAGTGTTTTGAAAGAGATTAGCGATCTTCTTGCTAACACAGTAGAACACATAGCAGACAAACAGGAACAGGCTGCTTCCTTTCATTGCCAACCGCTCTGCAATGGGAGATGTCAATCACTGAAGCCCCACCCCTATACTGAAACTAGATGCATGTGATACATAGTGTGGCATTTCATGTTTTCACTTCAGACTGACATTGTTCGGTTAGAAAACACAAACTGCACCTGCAAATATTAATATCAAATTGCACAGCATAGTATGCTTGGCAACATCTCAAACAAATCAACAGCTGACAAGGTTCAAAAAACAGACACAATATGGGACTGAAATGAAAAATTTGCTTATGGCAGCATTATGTAATTTTTGGGAATACTTGGGCATCTTTAGGGCTCATGTACACTGCAGCTGCTAAACTGACGTTCAGGAGCTGTTCAGCGTTGTTTTCAGCAGCCCCTGAACTCTCCCTAATGTGTTCCTATGTGTCCATGTACACATAGTCGTTTACAGGCAGTTAAGTTTACAGTCGTTTTTTTGAACGCACCAAACTTGCGTTCAGGAGTAGATTTTACCGGCGTTTCAAACACCAAATGCTTGTAAATGCGGTTAACCGCATTTATAAGCGTTTGCGTTTATAAGCGTTTTTTAACTGTTCCATGTTCAGATGCTGTCCAGAGCCTTTTTTCATCATCATGCATGCAAAGCATTTTCCATGTATTCCATGGACCCGGTACACCAGCGCAGTCCGTTCCAGGTTTTGCGTGAAGGAAAAAATGGTAGAACGTGCCACATTATGCTCATGATGGGATCCATAGTGAATACAACCAGAAAAGAAAGGTAATCTCAACACATACTGCTCTCTCTGCTTCTGCTCTCTCTCTTCCTCTCAAAATGTCTTAAATTGTTAATTTTTTTACTATTTTTCAGTGCATTCTGGGCATATTGGAAGGTCTCCTGAGGTTATTTTTTAAAAATGCCTCTAAATGCCTCTAAATGCAAATGCACATAAACGTATGCAAACGCGGCTAAACTAACGTTTTTTAACCTACTTTTTCCAGCAGTTTCCATCGTTCAGAAGAGTTTTCCAAACGCCCCGTGTACATGAGCCCTAAATTAGACTTTTTTAAAGGCCATGTATGCACTTTTGCTTCACATTCTTTCTGTACAATGTTAACCACTTGCCGTCCGCCTGCTGTTTATAAATGGCAGGACGGTGGCACTCCAGGGGTGGGTTGCCGTTCATAAACGGAACCCGCCTTTTCTAGCTGTGCGCGCTCCCTGGGAGCGCGCAGCACCGCGATCCGGTGCCCGCTGTGTCCTCCGGACACAGTGAAACACTGATCGTCGGACGGGACCTCTGTACAAGGTCCCGATCATGTGATCACTGATTGGCCAATCAGTGATCACATGCAAAGTAGAACGCAAGATGTCACTTGTGACATCATTGCTTACTATGTGTGAAATCTGTGAATGATCACAGAGGTCACATGGTACAAGGCTATTCACAACAGCCTTGTACCATGTGACAAGGGGCGACCAATCACAGCTCACTCAGTATTTCTCAATGGCTGCAAGAATGCAGACAGAGAGAAAGAGAAATGATTGCTTTTACATCCTATATGGGTGTAAAAGCAATCACTGTAAAAAAAAAAAAAAAATCTTCATAACCCCCCACAAGTAGTACAGTGTCACCATGGTGACACTGTACTGCTAGGGTGATAGTATGAAAAAAAAACAAAAAAAAAAAACATAAATAATAATATAAAAAAATAAATAAAAATGTAAAAAAAATGTTTAAAAATTATAATTTTTGGTTATAAACTACTTTGGCTTATTTTTTTTTACTAAAAATATAACGGAATACATTTTGGTCAAGATTTATGATGAAAGATTATTTATTTGCAAAATTTTATAAGAAAAACACTTTTTTTCAAAATTTTTGGACTTTTTCATTTCCATAACAAAAAAAATAAAAATCCCAGCGGTGAATAAATACAACCAAAATAAAGCTTTATCTGTCTCAAAAAAATGGTAAAAAATTCATATGGGTACAGTATTGCATGACCGCGCAATTGTTATTCAAAGTGTGATAGCGCTGAAAATTGCCCTGGTCAGGAAGGGGGTAAAAGTGTCCGGACAGGAAGTGGTTAAGAACTGAAATGTTAAATGCAAAGTTTATTTTATTTCTTTCTGTTTAGATAAATATATACTGAAGACATATCTACATATTTATATTTAAAGGTACTCCTGTGCTGCACTAGTTTGTTATTTGGTTTATATCTACATATTTACAGCCTCCTACAGCCAACAGGAGGGCATAGAAAATGCTGTAAATTGCAGGTTTCCTACAGCAAATTACAGCTATGCTCTGAATAGCCTGTGTAAGTTGACCTTCTGGTATTCAGGTATATTCAAAACACACATGCATAGCTGCATGAGTCAGAGAAAGGCTATGCTGTTCCCTCATACAAACTTGTATATTGTGCTAGTTAGACAGATGCAGTCAACAAGGGAAATTATAGTGCTGGGCTTTCTTATTAGAAAGCATAGCATATGGTGCATTCTAAATGTTGTGTAAATACCCTGTATTAAGCACTTGCCCTCCAGAGGATTTACCCCCCTTCCCGACCAGGCCAGTTTTACGATACGGCGCTGCATTACTTTAACTGACAATTGCGCGGTCATGCAACGCTGCACCCAAATGAAATTGATGTCTTTTTCCCCCAAAAATTGAGCTTAAAAAAAACTAACAATTTTGAGGAAAAAAAACAGCATTTTTGACTTTTTTCTATAAAACATATCCAGTAAAGAAATTAAAAAAATCAAATATCATCATAAATTTAGGACAAAATGTATTCTGCTACATGTCTTTGCTAAAATAAAAATCCCAATATGTGTAAATTAGTTAGTTTATGTGAAAGTTATAGCGTCTACAAATGGTGGTAAATATACTGGATTTTTTTTTATACTAGTAATGACGGCGATCAGCGACTTATAGCGGAACTGCAGCAGGCATTCTGACACTGGGGGGGAACTGACTAACTGTCAATGACATCCCCAGAAACACCAATACAGTGATCAGTGCTAATAAAAAGCACTGACACTGAACTATTGGCACTGGGCAGGAAGGGGTTAACATGTGGGGTGATCAGAGGGTTAACTGTGTGCTGTTTTACTGTGTGCTGTGTGTGTGTTTTACTGTGTAAGCACATTGCTTTGTATTGCTCTGCTATGCTGAGCAATACAAAGCAGTGTGCAGATGCTGACAAGGGAGAGATCTGTATATCAGTGATACTCGGTGATTGCTGGGAGCGGGGAATCACTGTCCGGGACTCAGTGATCAACAGCTGAGGCCGCCCCCTACACAGGGGTGTATTTACCACACGGCAAACAAGGCATTTGCCTAGGGCTGCATTTTTCAGGGGGGCAGCACCGCCCCCTGGTAGAAGGGACACTTGTGGAATGGGGACCAGGTGGGAGTCGAGAGAGGCTGCAGACTGCTTAATTGTGAATTCAGAGCCCGAGTCTCGTTCCCAGGGATGTCCAGAGCTGAGAAGTTGAGTGACTTTAACTCCTGGGGGGGGGGATATGTGTTAGTGGAAGGCTCTCTCGGGTGGGGGGGCAGGGATGTTACTGGTCAATGTTAGGCTCTCCCTTTTTGTGTTGCCAAGGGCAGCACAAAACCTAAATAAACCACTGCCCCTACCCGGAAATGCCAAATCACGTATATCTACACATTATTATGTGCATCCCTACCTCCCTATAGCAGTATTTCTGCTATAGGGCGGCAGGCAAGCTGTTAAATGTGTAACTGTAATCAAAAAAATCTAAATATGTAAAATACCAGTTAGAACAAATTATAAACCGTCAAATAAATAACCAACCTGTATATTTTTCTAGTTAGATGCAGTCAACAAGGGAAATGGTAAGCTATTTCTTATTAGAAAGCATAGCATATGGTGCATTCTAAATGTTGTGTAAACACCCTGTAGTAAGTGTGTGGCTGTAAAGAAATAATTCAAATATATAAAAAGCAGGTATAACGAATCGTAAACAGTCATATAAATAACCAAAACTGACTGGAAACCATCACAGTTTCTCTTTAATAATTATGATATAAAAGTGTAGCCATAGAAACCATTCAGAAACACATCTTTTAAATGTTTCAGCTTCTGAAAACTAATGAAATGTTAATTGATTACCATGAGTTAGTTCATTCTGTTTTTTCTTGTTCATCTTTCTTTGCACTGCCTGCTCACAGCACTTCAAAAACTTTGATCAGTCATTTATCATTTTTACAACCTCTTCTGTCTGAGTACCACACCTGTATTACGAAAGGACACCTGTTATACAAAACATGTTATTAATGCTGGCCTGTTTCCGGGAAATGCGCTTTGATTTGCCATTTGCTGGTCGTCTGGCTCCCATACTTTCTAACTACTGATCTGCAGCAAGTAAAGAGATCAGGAGTTCTGACCTAAAGGACAACTGCACCTTTTGTACCAGTGGTCCTTTAACCCCTTCCTGCCCAGTGCCATTAGTACAGTGTCATTGCTTTTTATTAGCACTGATCTCTGTATTGGTGTCAACGGGGATGTCAGTGACACCAAGTCAGTTCCCCCCAGTGTCAGAATGACCGCCGTAGTCCCACAGTTCCGCTGTAAGTCGCTGATCGCCACCATTACTAGTAAAAATTAAAAAAAAAATCCCAGTATATATTGCTATCTGCAAATGCTATGACGTTCACGTAAACCAATTAATTCACACGTATTGGGATTTTTTTTTTCAGCAAAGACATGTAGCAGAATACATTTTGGCCTAAATTTATGACAAAATCCGTTTTTTAAATTTTTTTTACTGGACATGTTTAATAGCAAAAATTTTAAAAATATTGTTTTTTTCCTAAAAATTGTTGGACATTTTTTTTATAGCACAAAAAATACAAAAACTCACAAACGATCAAATACCACAGAAAGAAAGCTCAATTTGTGGGAAAACAAGGACGTAAATTTCATGATGGTGCAGCGTTGCATGACCGCGCAATTGTCAGTTAAAGTAACACATCGCCATAATGCAAATAATGGCCTGATCAGGAAGGGGTTAAGGCATGGCCCTTCTCCCCTGAGTGGATGTAGCCAGATATAGTTAGTTATTTTTCCAAGAGTTGGCTCTGTACCAGAATAGTGTCTGGTTACAGCAGACAGTGTCATCTGGTGTTAGGCCTCCTTTAGGTAGAGCCCTCCTGAAGTGATGTCATGGGTGAGTCAATGCCCAGTTATAAGCCAGGTTGGGAGGAGCCTTAATGCACTTGAGGCATGGGAGCCAAGCACCTCACACCAGCACAGATGTAATCAGGATTTGGAGGCCCTGTACAGGGCAGGAGGCCAGGGAAGAGTAGTCCTCCACCAAGGAGAGCTGCCTGTAGACTTTCTAACCCTTAAGGTGTGGGGTCTAGGGAAGATTGCAAATGCCCTATTTGGACAGGCCAAAAGTTCCCTGAGAGAGGCTATTACCCTGTATGGTTCAGGGAGAGGTGTACCAATATGGAGGAGGAGACTGCAGAGATCCCATCTCATAGAGTTCTAATAAACCCAGGTGGAAGAAGAGATTATTACAGGGAGATGGCAGCTTAAAGTTCAGTATATGCGTTAACATGTGACTACTGTGGACCACCCATTAAATGTGATTGACTGTGTATTGTCAACTTACTCTAGAATGTGTGTCGATGTGATGTGACTGTTCATGCCATTCCTTGAATTTCATCAGTAAAGTGCAGTAATTCTACTCAATGTTCCTTCCTTGGGATATAAAGGTCAACAGCTGGAAATGTCTGGTCTGATACTTACCTCTGCCCCTGTTCCACAGATCTTCTCTATGTGGCCCTACCCAGAGCCACACTGCCTCTTCAAAAAGTGTCCTCAGTGGTTCCTCTTCATCCTGCGCATGCACTCACAGAGTATGCTCTCCCCACAGATTGAGTTGGGCAGGGACAAGCATGCATAGGGTAAAGAAGACCCAGTGAGGATGCTTAGAAAAGAAACTCTATGTGGTTCGAGGTAGAGCCACAAAGTGAACATCGCTGGAATGGGGAGCAGGGGTAATTATAACACCAGGTTGGGCTGCATTCAGGAAGGTTAGGCCACACACTACTGTAAATGACAACTTGCAACAAAAGTAAAGAGTGTCTCCAATGGGTGTGTGTACGTCCATGTTTGGTGGATCAGAGTACTAAAGCCAGATGTCAGATAGGAAATCCATTTCCACTAGGGCAGACTGTCTGACCAGGACTTGTTAGTAGCAGCTAGGACAAGGCAGTAGCATAGGTCACAGAGGTAACACAGAAAGCCTGAAGTCATGGAGTGGGAAAGGCAAAGACTGGATACCTAATGGCACTGCAGGGATTGGACTCAGTGTCCCTGCTCATTTAATAAAGGTGAGAGCCCTTAGAACAGTAGAGGTGAAGGGTCTTCACTAGAACACCCCACAGGGGGGGAATAGGTGTTGCTGCTGATGATTCCCAGGTTGTGACCCTCAGACTCGTCCCAAGCAAGCAGTAAAGATATACTGTTATAAGTCTCTTGCAGCACTGGGTTGCTGGGCTAATAGTAACAAGTCGCTTGTAGTACTGGGATACTCGGAGGACAAGTCTGCAGAATACAGGACACACGCAAATATAGAGAGAGTGGATGCAGGCTGGAGAATCACACAGTTACTTGTAAGAAGTGCTGGTTGGAACACACAAGGTATCACACAAGTATTGAGTTGCAGGTTGCTGGCTGAAATCACAGAGATGTCACAGACATAAAAGAAGACTGGATGCTGACTGAGGCAAAAAAGAAAGTCACAGGTACAGGTATGCCCTTTACAGTATGGAGTACACAGAATTACACAAGTGCCGGAGAGCAAATTGCTGACTGGAACATGCAGTGAATTGCCGGTACTGGTTGCAGGTAGCAAGCTTCAATGCACAGGAAGTCAGAGAAGATCTCGGGCCGCAGATTGGCTGAGACTCAGGGTGGCTGTTGATTGGCTACATGAAAATGACACATTTTATCAAGCTTGAGAAAAAGAGTGTGTCCCTGAAATGCATTGCATGCCAGTCCCTCAAACTCTTCTCTTCCAAATGTGCCTTCAGCTGCTGCAGACACTGCTTAGCTTGATAGCTGAGTGGGTTCAGTGCACCAGTGCCAGCCCCATAGGCACTACGTCTTTGGAAAAGATGCTTAGTTGGATCCACTGGTTGTTGTGGAACCTCCTAGATGGTGGTTCAAACAAACTGTCACAGATGGGGAATGCATTTCCAATAGGGGCAGACTGGTTGACCAGACCTCAGTGGCAGAAGCTGGGGTTAGGCAGTGGCACAGGCTACAAATGAAACAGAAAGCCTTGCGGAGTCATAGAGAAGCAAAGGGAGCTAGGCATCTAGCCCTTTAAGACAGAGTTTGGTCATGAATTGCCTGAGGCACCATTGACTGCTGATTGTGTGCATGCCAATAAACTTATACAAGGAAGAAGAAGCATGAAAGGGGTAAGTGTGACACCAGTGACAGAAACATAAAAGAGATGGAAGAAAAAAAGACCAAGTCCATTGAGCCTTCCCCATTTTTTGGTAACTTTTTTTCTATACATACAGTATACTATTAAGCAACAATACTGAAACACATCTTTAATTTTTAATAATATTGCTTCCTCCTCCCTGTTAGTTCTTCATCCCTTTCATATCCATATAATGGAAACAATGTCTTCTTTTTCTGTGTAGTCCAACAGAGGCAAACATATAGACATAATGGTTTCTGCCTTTCCTCACATGGTTTGTCTAACAAAAATGGAAACATAAATTCTGCAACTGATAATAAGGCAATAAGATGTTCCTAGAGCTTCCAAAGAGGTCAGAAAATGGAGAAAAGGAAGAGGGATTTGTGTATTCTTTCAAAACTAGGAGCAAATTGTGCCCCAGAAAATAGTGTAACCCAATCGTCATGGTGAGAATTGACATAGGCCCACAGGAATTGTTCAAAGGCAAATTGATCCTCTCAGTTTTGCTGTTAGTCTAAGAATGCAAAAGAACTTCCAAAGTCTGGATGTCAATCTATGTATACCATCTTTGTTTGACAGAAGTCGATTGTTATTTCAGCTTCTGTCAAACGGGAATATTGGAAAACATTTGTTGATTAGCGGCTGCCACCACTGATCAGTGTATTCTGACAGTGGAGAGTCCTGCTGTCAGAATACACTGACCCAGCGGTGAGGATTCCTCTATCCTCATTGCTCAGAGTCAGTTGAGGAGGCAAAAATCTACTGGTCAATTCATATTTGATTGTGTCATGCAGGTTCTGCCAGACGGTAGTTACCAGGACCTCATTGTTCCAGACCAATTTTAAGGAGAAGGTGTGGAAGTGTACTGTATACTGGATGATGGATATAGAAACCCTGGCACAGACAGATACCTTTAAAGGCTGTCAGGAAATGATTGAGGTCTGAGCTGAGGGAGTCTTTCCACTTCCAAATGGGTAAGGCCAAGGTGAAAGCATCTCTGGATAATGTACACCACTTTGGTCTGGCCAGTGGGTTTCAATTTTAAAAATATGCTGCACTAGTTCAGGAACCCTCTGAAGGCCGAGAGATCATCAGAATAGTGTAGAGGAGTCCAGAAATTGAGAGTAGACCAGCTAATTGTCCTGGCCCAGAAGCTGATAGAGCTAAAGGGGGGAATGCCACCATCCAACCAGTGAGGTACCAGAGGTGGGTAGAATGAGTACAGAAGAGGGATGCTCAGATATACCCAGCTGCAAATGCTCGATAGAGCAGATTTCGCAGTTGGAGCATACTGGTAGGAAGCTATTGGGAGCACAGAAGAGGGATTCTTAGATTTACTGTCAGGGCAGGAGCGGTGGAATGGACAGGCAGGCCTAATGGTAGGGTCACGCAGTGACTGACAACAGCCGCTACTCACAGACCAGAGTCCCTCAGGGCGCGGAGTCTAAGCCCCAGGCTGCCCTTCACCAGGGCCCCTGATGGTGGCAATGGACTTGACGCAGCCTGAGACCAGGTCGCGGCCCCCGAGTAACCCCAGCTGCGGTAACGACTGCCGCCAATGGCGTACAGCTGGTGGGAGCCAGATGGAAAACGTATAGCGTGGTCAGACAGGCCAGGTCGATAACAAACGGAGCAAACAGTACAAGACGGTAGACAAGAATACTCTGGTCACGGGCCGGGTTCAGCAACGGGAGGTCAGGTAATGGGATAAAGCAGAGAATAGTCTTGTCCAAGCCGAGTCGGTTACCAGGAGAGCAATGAGAACAGAACAAGAGCTTGCTGCAAAGAAACATACAGGACACGAATGCAAAGAGCAATTGCAGACAGCAGGCTTAAATGTGATCAGCCACACCCTTCTGGAGGAGGAGCCGCAGAGGCCTGAAAGCATAAAGGCTCCCACCATGCTTTGCAGGAACTTAAGATGGATGCCAGCACATGGAGCAACACAATCTGAGGAAAGGTAGGACCTTGACATTTACTCAGGTGAGAAAGCTCAAAAGAGTAGATTTGGCAAACATAGCTTACCAGGAGGAAGTTATGTTAGCAGAGGTTAGTATATCTGATGGAGGGGCTGAGAAGAAGAGCTGAGAGATGGTGCTTTCCAGGAACAGTGGTTGTGGAGAAGAGCTTACAAAAGAGGGTACCTGGATTAGCAACTGCAGACTGTGTGGACAAGGTTACCACAGCCGAGGTAAGAGCAGAGGCACAGGAGAAGCTCAAGGACTGGAGAGACACTTTATACCCAGCTAAACAGTGAAGGTATGTTTACCTGGCACACATCAGTGCCAAAGCTTGGGATATTTTTTTTATAACCTAACCCTGCTGTAAACGTCTCCACAATTTTATCCCTGACCTGTTCCTTGGCCTTCATGATGCTGTTTGTGCACTAATGTTCTCTAACAAACCTCTGAGGGCTTCACAGAACAGTAAGATTAAAATACACACAGGTGGACTATTTACTAATTAGGTGACTTCTGAAGGTGATTGGTTCCGCTAGATTTTAGTTAGGGGTATCAGAGTAAAGGGGCTGAATACAAATGCATGTCACACTTTTCAGATATTTATTTGTAAGAAATTGAGAAAACCATTTATCATTTTGCTTCCACTTCACAATTATGTGCCACTTTGTGTTGGCTTATCACATAAAATCCTAAAAAAATACATTTACGTTTTTGGTTGTAACAAGACAACAGGTGGAAAATTTCAAGGGGTATGAATACTTTTTCAAGGCACTGTAAACCTTAATTCCACTCCTTGTTTTCCCACATTCTCACCAATTTAAAAATCCCTCAGAAACAGAAATATTGATCACACTCCATTCAAAACAGTTTTTATTAAAATATTAGATGTCCAAGGTACTCACACAAACTTGTGCACATAGCATGCATGCAACATAAATGATTGAAAGAAAGTGCCTAATGCTGTATGAGTATTTAACATCCTTCCTGTGATGTCAGCTGCAGGATGTTATAACCCACACAAGATCAGCCGCATGAACCTTGTATACTGAATCGCAGGACTTTGCTGGGGAGCAGTGCATCAGAGAACTACTTTTCCCAAAAGTACTGGCGTGTGGGTGGGGGCAGATATATACAGAAACCTGGGAGACTGGACAGGAATTGATAAGGGAGAGAGCTGGAGAGAGGAAGCAGAGAGAGAGTGTTGTCAGAGAACTGGACCAGGCTGCAGAGTCGGAGAGAGGAGAAGCAAGGAGGAGCCGCTGACCTTGCCACCTCACTGAGTAAGACAGTCTGCCAGTAGGTAACCCGGAGCACAGTGACCAGCCGGAGCGCTGCACGTGAGGCCGAAGAACCTGTGGGGGCTCTCATCCGCCGAGAGAGACTGCCAGAACCTGCTGGAAGCTACTGATTGGATGAGAGAGTCCCACACACCAGTTAGGCAAGAGAACACTGCCATTCTCCCCATAACTGCTACTTTACCTGCACACAGTTATGAACATTGTATTCAGTTAACCACTTGCTCTCCAGAGGATTTACCCCCCCTCCTGACCAGGCCATTTTTTGCGTTATGGCGCTGCATTACTTTAACTGACAATTGCGCAGTTATGCAACGCTGCACCCAAATGAAATTTATGTCCTTTTTCCCCACAAATTGAGCTTTCTTTCGGTTGTATTTGATTGCCTATGCGGTTTTTTATTTTTTGCGGTATAAAAAAAAAAAACCAACAATTTTGAGAAAAAAAAACAATACTTTTGACTTTTTGCTATTAAGCATGTCCAGTAAAAAAATTTTAAAAATTCAAATTTCATCATAAATTTACACCAAAATGTATTCTGCTATGTCTTTTACTAAAAAAAAATCCCAATACTTGTAAATTAATTGGTTTACGTGAAAGTTATAGCGTTTACAAATGGCGGTATATATACTGGAATTTTTTTTTTTTACTAGTAATGGTGCCAATCAGCGACTTATAGTGGGACCGCGGCGAGCATTCTGACACTGGGGGGAACTGACTTGTTGTCACTGGCATCCCCAGTGACACCACTACAGTGATTAGTGCTAAAAAAAATGGCACTGGGCAGGAAGGCGTTAACATGAGGGGCGCTCAAAGGGTTAACTGTGTGCTGGGAGTGTTTTACTAGGGGGTGGTGTGTTTGTGCTTCACTGTAAGGACACTGCTCTGGATGGCTGTGCTGTACCCAAGCCTACAGGGAGAAGGACTGTTCATAAACAGTGTGTATGATTTTGTGCACCCCTGCAGCCCTGCAGCAGTATTTCTACTATAGGGCGGCGGGGAAGCAGTTAACGTGTGTTGCGGCCTAGTTCCCATAGCCGCTATTGTTGAACACATTTTCAGTACAGTTAAATCATCAGAGCTGACCGCAGTGCACCCTTCTTGTGGGTCAGATTACATCAGTGCTCCCTGAACCATTGGCCTATCCTCCTAAAGGAACTTCTGCCACCATTGCCATTGGTCACCGCATTCTAGAGTGGAGTTGCCTGTTTTCCAACAGGCCCTTTTGCCAGTTTTCCACTTTACTTGCCTAAAAGCTGCTTCTTTCCCAGTCCAGTAGCCTCCCTAGCGGTCTGATTATGTCAGTATTTTTTTGCATGGAAATATGTATTTTTTTTTATTGTAGGCCTGTAATTTTTAGGAATAACTCACTGAAATTTGTTCGAACAAGAGTCTAGTAAACATTCCGGGTATGTTAACATTTGAAACATGAAATCATAAATTATAATTTAATAAATAATCATAAAAAATAATAATGTAATAATAATAAATTTTATTCAATAATATAATCAAACCAAAAACACTGAAATTTGAAATATAGTGCCAAGTTCGCACATCACTGAGCAAAGTCGCAAAATCGTTTTCAGTGTCTGATGACGAATTTCCCCACGAATCATTATCACTCAATTCTGCAAGTGGTTCTAATTTACTATCGCTGTTCTCTAGCCGGTCTAAAACTGCTATTGACCTAAAGGGACGCTTTTTGGACGCCATGGACGTTTCTCAGTTTCCAGGCAGAAAGAACAGGAAAAATGCAGGCAGGGCACAGGACAAAGCACTCAGGACAAAATGTATGTGAAATGGTTTGATACAGTAATGTTTTACTATGTGATTTTAGTGTATATAGTGAATGTCACTTTTTCACATTTTTAAATTTCCTGCCAGTTCCGTCCCCGTATGTCCCAACGCCGCAGGGAACGGAACCCGGAAGACAGATGCCGGCATCGGACAGATGCCGGGGACACTGCAGGAGGGACATCGCGGGAGCGAAGGACAAGGTAAGTAAAGAGATCCCAGAGAAATGCTGCAAGGTATTCCTGAGTGTAGCTCGGGGTTACTGCTTGTGGTGCTGAAACTTTACCCCGAGCTACACTCGGGAATACCGCCAGGGAGGGAGATTTTTCTGACTAAAAAAATTAAAGCACATTTTTATTTTTTGCTGACTATAATAAATAAATTCTCTAGGCCCTATACACACTGGGTGTTTGGGTGGAGAGCTCAGGTGCACAGTCTCGCCCCACTACCAGCAGCTTGAGAGGCTGACAGTTGCTGCGGCTGAATGGTGCGCTGAGCAGTACGAATGTTTAGGGCAGTATTTGTTCACGAAAAATTGCCCAGAACACAAAGCAGTGCATTAAATGCCAGGATCGATCAGTGCACTGTCCAGCTGCAGCAGCTGTCACCATCTCATGGAATTTAACAGGCCACCAGCAGCACGGCACAGCTGATTGGTGCGCCTGTGCCCTCTGCCCATACCTAACTGCACCTAAACACTGGAGCCTCCTGTACCAGAGCTAAATGCTCAGTGTGTAAGAGGCATTCATGTTGTTAGAGTGAACTTGAAAAAAGACAAGTAAAGTGATTTAAAGAGGAACTATACTCCAACGTTGTGATCTGTTCTCCAACGCTGTGATCCCCCAGCGTCCCCTGCCAGCTGCTGACATCTTCAGCCCATGGGCTTCCGGGTATTGCTCCCAATCATTTTAATTGGCTCGTCCAAGATGACGTCACTCCCAAGCATGCGTAGGAGTTCACTCACCTTGGCATTGCCGAAATTCTACACTGAGCTGTGTGTGCACGGCTCAGTGTACAGCTCGGACAGGCAGGTAAGGGAACTTTAATGCAGAAGAGACATGGCATGTCTCTTCTGCATTGAAATTCCTGCCTGTCCGCAATTTTTAATAGTTCCATTAAAGTTCCACTTTAAATGTAGACAGTATTTATTCAATCAATACCTTATATTGTGAAAAATATGTCTTTGAAGTTAAAGTGATAAAGTCACACATTTTTTTAAATAAAAAAGATGGTATACTTACCTGCTCTGTGCAGTGGTATTGCACAGAACAGTCCTTTGTCTCTTCTTTGGCAGACTTCTTCCTGTGAGATGGGGCTACTCATGTATCCGTTCCCAAGCCAGGCTGTGGACACACACCCCTGCTCCCTCCTCACAGGATTTGACTGACAGCAGCAGGAGCCAATGGCCCCCACTGCTCTCAGTGAAGCCTGTGAATCCAGGAAGAGAGGAGCTGCCAGGGGAGGATGGGGCTGCATCATGAGAGGTGTCAGGTAGATGTTTATGGGGCTAGGGGGCAGAAAAAATAGTCACACTAATTCATAGTCACAATTAATTCATTAAGGAAGAAACGTTTTGCCGGTATAACCAATGTAATGTACTGGAGCCAGTGCAGTAGATACTGAAATACTGCAATGAAACTGTGCTGCAACTTTCAACATGTGACAGTTGTTTTTCTGGTGCATTGGAATTTAGGTATATGACAATTTTGTTAGTCTGTGTACATTTCTATTTTCTTTTCTGGGACCTAATCTGCATTACTGGGAACCTGTCATTTTATTTTGACCACCATTTTTTTTACAGATATCTCCAGCAATAGATTTGTCTTTTCTTACACAACAAAAATAACCTGAATGTTCGGCTTGCTTAAATGCATAGCAGGTGTAGTGGTAGTGCCCACACAGCACACTGTCTACTTCTTCTGGTACTCCCTCTATTCTGCAAACAGACAAGCACCAGTGAATTGGAGTGTAGAAACTGCAGACAACTTGGTTCATGATTAACCAAGGCTGCATCCAAGCTGCACACTCTGCTTGCATTCAATGGTCAGAGTGGAATGAATGTCAGAGGAACTGGATGTGTTGACAGAGCAGTACTATGTATTTAGGTAAGTTCTACTGTAGGGTTCTTTTTTGTAAAATATGACTTTTACTTTAACATGTTCAAGAACAATACGCAAAAAGTAATGAGTTATTTTTTCCAAATATAACAGGAGGCATGGATTGTATGCCATATAGACTACTCAGAAAAGGTGTTTTTAACCCCTTAACGCTGGCACCTACCGGCCCGTTAAGGGGTTTCCGATGCCAGGAGGCAGGGTGGGGTTTCTGATCATGTGACCTTCGTAATTGGCTGTCACAGCAGTCACATGATCGGAGAGCTCTGGATCGCAAATAGTGATTGGTAACTGTAACAGTAACTGTGCCATAAGCGTTCAGGGCGCGCCCTCTCGGTACAGCTGTGATCACATTCTGGTATGCATATATGCAGCCTCTTGGTGTTAAGGCCCACCTACCGAGAGGCCTTAACACATACAGTATACAGGTGAAACTCAAAAAATTAGAATATCGTGCAAAAGTTCATTTATTTCAGTAATGCAACTTAAAAGGTGAAAGTAATATATGAGATAGACTCATTACATGCAAAGCAGGATAGTTCAAGCCTTGATTTGTCATAATTGTGATGATTATGGCTTACAGCTCATGAAAACCCCAAATCCACAATCTCAGAAAATTAGAATATTGTGAAAAGGTGCAATATTCTCGGCTCAAAGTGTCCCACTCTAATCAGCTAATTAAGCCATAACACCTGCAAAGGGTTCCTAAGCCTTTAAATGGTCTCTCAGTCTGGTTCAGTAGGAATCACAATCATGGGAAAGACTGCTGACCTGACAGTTGTGCAGAAAACCATCATTGACACCCTCCATAAGGAGGGAAAGCCTCAAAGGGTAATTGCAAAAAAAGTTGGATGTTCCCAAAGTGCTGTATCAAAGCACATTAATAGAAAGTTATGTGGAAGGGAAAAGTGTGAAGAAAAAGGTGCACAAGCAGCAGGGATGACCGCAGCCTGGAGAAGATTGTCAGGAAAAGGCCATTCAAAAGTGTTGGGGACTTTCACAAGGAGTGGACTGAGGCTGGAGTCAGTGCATCAAGAGCTACCACAAACAGACGGATCCTGGACATGGGCTTCAAATGTTGTATTCCTCTTGTCAAGCCGTTCCTGAACAACAAACAACGTCAGAAGCATCTTATATGGGCTAAAGAAACACAGACCTGGTCTGTTGCTCAGTGGTCCAAAGTCCTCTTTTCTGATGAGAGCAACTTTTGCATCTCATTTGGAAACCAAGGACCCAGAGTATGGAGGAAGAATGGAGAGGCACACACCGCAAGATGCTTGAAGTCCAGTGTGAAGTCTCCACAGTCTGTGTTGATTTGGGGAGCCATGTCATCTGCTGGTGTTGGTCCACTGTGCTTCATTAAGTCCAGGGTAAACGCAGCCATCTACCAGGAGATTTTGGAGCACTTCATGCTTCCTTCCACAGACGAGCTTTATGGGGATGCTGACTTCATTTTCCAGCAGGACTTGGCACCTGCCCACACTGCCAAAAGCACCAAAACCTGGTTCAATGACCATGGGATTACTGTGCTTGAATGGCCAGCAAACTCGCCTGACCTGGACTCCATAGAGAATCTATGGGTCATTGCCAAGAGAAAGATGAGAGACATGAGACCGAACAATGCAGAAGAGCTGAAGGCTGCTATTGAAGCATCCTGGTCTTCCAAAACACCTCAGCAGTGCCACAGGCTGATAGCTTCCATGCCACATCGCATTGAGGCAGTGATTGCTGCAAAAGGGGCCCAAACCAAGTACTGAGTACATATGCATGCTTATACTTTTCAGAGGTCCGATATTGTTCTATGTACAATCCTTGTTTTATTGATTGCATGTAATATTCTAATTTTTTTGAGATTTTGGATTTGGGGTTTTCATGAGCTGTAAGCCATAATCATCACAATTATGACAAACCACGGCTTGAACTATCTTGCTTTGCATGTAATGAGTCTATCTCATATATTAGTTTCACCTGTATATGTAGTGTTGTCGCGAACAGATTGAAGGCAATTCTTTTTTTTTTTTAAATACCAAACATGTTATACTTACCTGTTCTGTGCAGTGGTTTTGCACAGACAGCTCGATCCTCCTCTTCTTGGTCCCCTGCCGGCGCACCTGGCTACTCACTTCTGTCGGGTGCCCCCCGGAGCAAGCAGCTTGCTATAGGGGCACCCAAGAAGACTCACTCCTGAACCACTGCTCTGCATGTCCTTTCACACACAGAGCCAATGGCTCCCACTACTGTCTCATCCAATGAGAAGGGAGAGTCCCTAGAGAGCCAAAACTTTCGTGCACATCCCTGGATTGCGATGGGGCCCAAGTAAGAATTAGGGGGGGCTGCTGCACAGAGAAGAGAATGCATGAAGGTAAAAAACCTTGAGCCTTTACAACCTCTTTAAAGAAAAACATATCACTGTAATTAATCAATGCTAGAGACTTAGTCCACAGCATTTGAAATATATAGCTCAACATTCCTTTAGTGGTGATGACAGTGTGTAACCTGAACTGTAGCTGATAACTGCTGTGGAACTTTTTCCTTTGTTGATGCTGTATTATTCTTCTGCATTGAGGACAGGGTTAAACTGAATATTCATTGATGCAGAAGTACAGCAGCCATCCTAAGGATATAGAGAGCAGCCATCTTGACTGGGTCAATCCTGGAAAGACAGTGATTGGCTGAAGAGAGCGGAGAGTCTTAAAGGAGATGGGGTAAGAATAAGAGACTGGACCACTGGATGATTGAAGAGACTGCTGGCTCAATGGAACCCTGACATGGCTGACCACAATCAGGTGAGACCTCAGAGAGACTGCTCATCACTCAGGACCATGCCTCAGAGATGGGATTTTTCACCCTGTGAAAATGTGAAGTATGATCATACTATCCCATCGCTTTTTAGGAAGGAAAAAGGGAACTGTCTAAGCAGGACTGAAAGAGAAAAATCACAGCAACTGCTGGTTCTGTCTGAGGCCTTGTACTGAATCAGGCCACATGTCCGAAGACCCAGAGGGAGGTACCCTGGGTCTGGTAAGAGACTAACATTGCATAAGTTGATCTGTTGTCTAATGGGTGAGCGAGGTGTCTCATCTCCAGGTGTGCACACAAGACAATTCAGTGACTCCTTGGAGGCAACAGCTACAGGTGCTATTCTAGTTCCCAGCACTTGACAGTGGTTATGTGTGTACACCAATTTCTGTAATGCAGTCCTATGGACTAAAATATGCAGCTGCTGTGGCTCCCATGCACTACAACAGATGTATTTTACACTGTACACCGATATGCTGGACTTTATGTCCTTGAACAGGAGGCCTAATAAAATCTCAACAAAACCTTTACAAATTACTTTTATTTTCTCTGCTTTTGTCTGCTAAATATGTAAATAAAAGTGTTTTGTTATACAATACCTGTTCGACAAGTGCAAAAAATACCAGAAATTTCTTTGCCAGAAATCTTGTGAGTTAACAACTTTTTGTTCTCTGCCTGTGCACAAGGACGGGTTATGGATATGAGGGGGAAGAACGAAGAGAGCTCTGTGTTTTGTGTAATTCAGCAGAAATGAAGTAGGCAGGGTTTGACATTCAAGAATTCAGAGCAAAGTAGATCACACTATGTCTCTGGCACATTAACAGTATTTTTTCTGTTCTTGCAGTGTGTTAAAAGATATAAATCATGGGGGAATAACATGTATTCCAGAGATGTACTAAATATGCTGTTTTTTCAATTCTGCCTAGGCAGACTATAAAAATTTAGGAGCCGGCTTCTATTCCTAAATTGTATTTAACCACTTCAAGTCCAGACACTTTCACCCCCTCCTAGTCCAGGCCAATTTTCAGTTTTCAGTACTGTCAGACTTTGAGTGACTATTACTCACTTGTGCAACACTGTACCCATATGAAATTTTTATTGGGTTTTTTTAAGCCAGATAGAACTTTCTTTTGGTGGTATTTGAATACCACTTGTTTTTTTATTTTTTGCTAAATAAATGAAAAAAATATCAAAAAGTTAGAAAGAAAAAAAATTTTGCTTAGTTTATGTTATAACATTTTGCAAATAAATAATATTTCTTCATAAATTTAGGCCAAAATTAATTCTGCTACATTTTGGGGGTAAAAATAACCAAAAAAGTTGTTTAGTCTGTGTGAAAGTTATAGAGTCTACAAACTATGTGATATGTATCTCAGTCAGTTGACACTCTACGCTGACGCTGGTATGATGCATGGCAATGATAAGGACGCTGGTATGGGGTATGGCGGTGATCAGGGGTGCTCAACCGTTTGAAGAGTGAGGACATATTAAGTTATTAAGTCGCAGGCCACAATGAAATGAAATGGTTCAGAATTTTGAGTAGCATAATGAACATTTTCCTCCTGCAGCCGCTGAATGCCTGTGGAAGGGAGAGGAGGAGAAGCCAGCTATACAGGTTCCTGTATATGCCGCCCATCCTGTCCAAGTGTAAAACAAAATGTGACAGGGAGGCTGCACAGGCCCCCTGGACCATGGGTTGGGGGTAAAAACATGCTATGGGTTTTTACCGCCCTTAAACTGCACATGTAAATGAGCTCTTAGTGTCCTGAGCCCCCTATAAGGCTGCTTTCACACGGATGCACTGCAGGTTTACTTGCACTTTGCCATAGACATCTAATATATATTGCGGTTATGGTGCACTTTCTGAAAGCGCACCAAAAATCCTGCATTCAGAAGTCTATGGCTCAGTGCAGCTAACCCACAGATGTACTGCACTGCACTCTCAAATCAGTGTGAAAGCAGCCTAATAGTTAACCCTTTTATAGGTGCTAATATGCCCATTGCACTTGATATCACTTGGCCTGGGACCGGAGTTGGCACTGCTGTGGAAGCATCAGCTTATGCAGCTCCTGCTCCTTTCATGGTTGCCTGCATCCTCTGCTGCAGGAGCACTCTGATACTCTAGGGTGGCAGGTCGGCAATCCCAGATCGCGATCAACGGGTTGCTGACCCTGGTCATACGCTTCCTTGGTTTGAGGTTGCAGGCCACATTGGAGGGCTCCTCGGGCCACGGGTTGAGCACCCCTGCAGTACGCCGACAGAAAAATTCCGTCAGAGCGCAAGATGGACCCTGCTTTAACAAACATTCACCTATGCGCAATTGCTACACAGCTGCAAAAAAAAAAATCAGATTTTACCTGTTGATGGTGCCCAGGCATCATAACCCCACAGAGGAATTTGTGAAGCGCACAGGATGGACCTTGCTTTAAAGCAGGGATTAAAATTTCGAGTCCAGACCTACTAGCCGTTCACAAAACTTACTCTCCACCATTTACCCCACCCAACCTTGCCCAGGTCCGCCGTCAACCCCAACCCCGGTCCGCCCCAAACCCCACCCCCAGCCCGCCCCAACCCCGCCCCCTTAAAGCTTATGAAATGACATTGATCTTTAGAATAAATAGTCCAAAATATAAAACTCTACACAGTAATGTATATCCCAGCTCCCCTGTACTCCATTATAGTGATATGACGTGTATACAGTAATGTATATCCCAGCTCCCCTGTACTCCATTATAGTGATAGGACGTGTATACAGTAATGTATATCCCAGCTCCCCTGTACTCCATTATAGTGATATGACGTGTATACAGTATGTACATCCCAGCTCCCCTGTACTCCATTATAGTGATATGACGTGTATACAGTAATGTATATCCCAGCTCCCATGTACTCCATTATAGTGATATGACGTGTATACAGTATGTACATCCCAGCTCCCCTGTACTCCGTTATAGTGATATGACATGTATACAGTAATGTACATCCCAGCTCCCCTGTACTCCATTATATTGATATGACATGTATACAGTATGTAAATCCCAGCTACCCTGTACTCCATTATAGTGATATGACATGTATTCAGTATGTATATCCCAGCTCCCCTGTACTCCAATATAGTGATGACATGTATACAGTCTGTATATCCCAGCTCCCCTTAACTCCATTATATTGATATGACATGTATACAGTATGTATATCCCAGCTCCCCTGTACTCCAATATAGTGATGACATGTATACAGTCTGTATATCCCAGCTCCCTGTACTCCATTATAGTGATATGACATGTATACAATAATCATTAATGTATACATATCATCACTATAATGGAGTACAGGGGAGCTGGGATATACATTACTGTATACATGTCCTATCACTATTGTCCTATCACTACTGAGTAATGTATATCGCAGCTCCCCTGTACTCCATTATAGTGATAGGACATGTATACAGTACTTATTGTCTCCCCAAGTCCCCACGGTGGTGGAGAGGGTGTCTCCTCTCAGCGGAGGAGAGTGGACCTCTCCTGCACCTGTCCACTCGGCGGCGGTGCTGCAGAAGCCGGAAACCAGAAGTTGTAAACCGGAACTCGGCTTCACAATGAGGCTTGGAGCGCAGGTGCAGTCGCTCCATGCTTCATCTGTGCTCGCAGCCGCTCGCCACAGAGGAATTTCTCCTCGCATTTGGCAAGCGGGCGAGTGGCTTTTTCAATCCCTGCTTTAAAATATATATGAACCCTCACCTTGTAAAACAACCATTTAAAATAGACACGAAAGGCAAAACATTTGTGTACATATTAAAAAAAAAAACATTATAAGTACCTTTCCCCCATTTTTATTTTATAAGTGATCACATATCCTCTTTAATGCTAGCAAGCATACAATAGTGTGGCAGGCGCAGCACTATGTAGTGCCTTGTGCGCTGTGGCATTAGAAAAATTATGCAATTGCTGTTTCCTTTGATTAGACTGATTTTACTCTGTAATTCCTCTAATGCCGCTCTATGGATGCAGTAGGTTTAAAGAGCACACCGAATACTTTAGTAAACTTTTTTAATAACTTCAATCTTCTTCATATAACACTGCTGCTTGTGCAGCGGACAGTTCATATACAAACACGTGGTGAATGAAAATCACTTACAATGGCTTATTTTGTTTCGTGTTACAGTGGCTTATTTCGGTGGAACTATAAGTAAACACATATAACAGATTTTACATACAGATCTACTTGCACTGTTAAGCAATAGGGGAACATATAAGTGCATTAAATAGCTATTTGGCCTTCTCTGCTTCCATAGAACTTATCTCTGACTGGAACTCTGTCTGTTTACTCTTCTGTCTGGTGAGCAAGTGGCTCTAGAAAGATCTAGCAAGGGGTTTTACACAGGCACACATGTGAAACTGGCTGGGATTGGTTAAGCTGTGTGCAGTGTGAGGCTGTCTGTGATTGCTGACTCTTAAAGGTATATTTTCCTTTTCTGCTAACACAATGAATATATAAATGTCATATAACATTCAAAGACATAAATCACAGCAATGATTCTGCTTTTGGCTTTAACATATGCACATATACACTGTACTGAGGTTATTGGCAGGTTCGGTATACACATATATATGAACCATATTAGCAACCTAGGACCAGTCTTAGCTGGCCAGCTACACTCCCACCAAAATTACCTATAATTCTATGTTCTTGGTAATAAGATTCGAACATGAATTTGAGGAATTTTCCATCAGTTTCTCAACTCTCAAGTGTCTTTGTTACTCTCAAGCAGAACAACTAACTTTCGTATTAGACATTCCAACTTGAGTGGAGTTGTGAGATGTTTTCCCTTTTTGTCAAGTTTTGAGTCTCCCATTTGTAACAATACTCTTCTTACTAGTCCTTCTTCATCCTTTCCAGCTTCTAGGACTTTGGCCAATTTCCATTGACTTCTAGGTAAGTCGTCTTCCTTTACTAACACTATGTCATCAATTCTTCTAGGCGTTTGCCATTTACTTCTTAGTATGAGATGAGCTGCGTACTCCTTGCTCCATCTATTCCAAAATTGCTCTGATAGATATTTATCTCTTCGCCATCTTTTCCTTGCATATAAATCCTCTTTGGTGAAGTTGCCAGGCGGTGGCTGTATGTAATCAGCTTTAAGGTGAAGTAGATGGTTGGGAGTTAGAGCTTCCAAGCTTGTTGAGTCGTTTATGTTGTTGACTGCAAGTGGACGACTGTTAACAATAGACATTACTTCATAGAATAGTGTCCTAAGTGAAGCATCATCTAATGTTCTTTTTCAACACTGAACTTAGTACGTTTCTTACAGTTCTAATTTGCCTCTCCCAGACCGCCTGTATGGCTTGCATTTGGAGCATTCATGTGAAAAATCACACTGTTTCTCTAACAAGTACTCAGTTACTTTTTCTTTATCAATCTCTTTTAGAGCCTTGTTCAATTCGTTCTTTGCTCCAACAAAATGAGATCCTTGGTCAGATCTAAGTTCTCTGACAGTACCTCTAACGGCTATGAAACATCTTAAGGCGTTGATAAACACGTCGGTTGACATATCTTCCAACATTTCCAGGTGAATTGCTCTGGAGCTTAGACATGGAAATATCAGTCCGTATCTCTTGTACTCCTTGTGGTTTTGTTTGGTGATAAGTGGGCCGAAGCAATCCATTCCGCTATAACGAAATGGTGGAGATGGGTTTACACGTTCAGCTGGTAGATCAGCTATTCTTTGTTCTTCTGTAGGTCTACGTGTCTTTCTACAGATTGCACATTTACTTATGTACTTCGCTATAACTTTGCTTCCTTTCACTATCCAGTAACCACCTTCTCTCAAACAACTTTGAGTAAAGCTTCTTCCTTGATGCAAGGATTTGTTGTGGTAGTGATTGATAATCTTGTGAAGGTAGAATTTTTGGGTAGAATTGCTGGATGCTTAGCTCTGTTAGGTAGCGACGCATTTCCCAGCCTTCCTCCCACCTTCAGTATACCATCCTGCAGAATAAGATTAAGCTTGTACAATGGGTGGTTGTTTGGACGTCTCTTAGGTTCTTGACTAAGTCTCTTCAATTCTTCACTGTAGAATCTTTGATGAATGAGTCTTATAACCGTTTCTTCAGCTTTCACTCTTTCCTCTACATTCTTTCTTTCTGATTCCTTTTGCTATGCGTTGAATCGAGCTACTATGTTTATGACTGTATTCCACTTTGAACATCTGGCTAGTCGTTCAAGTATGTCATCTTGACACTTGGCGGCAGTGCTCAATATTTGAACAACCTTTACTTCTGGATCACCCATAGACAGTTCTGTATAACCTTCACTAGGTATGATTTTCCTTTCCCAAAGGAACTCTGGACCAGTGAGCCAGTTTGAATTCTTCAATTCTGTTACATTCCGGCCTCTTGAAGCATGATCTGCCGGGTTGTGCTTTGTGTCAACATAGTGCCAATGTTCTGGATTCATTGTTTTTCAAATTTTTGAACTCTGTTAGCGACAAAGATGTGGAATCTTTGAGCTTCATTGTTTATGTAACCTAGGACAACTTGTGAGTCTGTCCAAAAATGCTCTTCATCTATTTTCAATTCCAATTCTTCAGAAACTTTCTGATGCTGAAACGACGGCTGCCATTAGTTCGAGTCTTGGTATTATCTGAATATTGTTGGGTGCGACTCTGGCCTTTCCCATAACCAGGGCACAGTGTATCTTTCCTTCTCCTATTGCTCTGATGTAGGAGCATTGACCATAACCATTACTACTGGCATCTGAAAAGTGATGAAGTTCTATTTTCTTGTACTTTCTGAAATCAGGAGGTACAAAACATCTGGGTATCCGAATTTCTTTCAAATTTTACAAGTCTCTTATCCAACTCTCCCACCTTGACCTCAAGCCTGCAGGTATGGGTTTGTCCCATCCCAACTTCTGTCTGCATAATTCTTGCAGTATTTTTTTTGCTCTGAGGATTACTGGTGCCAAGAATCCCAATGGATCATATTTTGAGGCCACTGCGGAAAGAATGGTATGTCTAGTTGGAACTTTCTCTTCCATGGATATTTCAAAGAAAAAATTGTTGTTTTCTACATTCCATCCCAATCCGAGTACATTCTGAACTGGAAGAGGATCATAGTTAAGATCCACATTCTTCATTGTTGATGCACGTTCGGAGTCACTGATGGATTCTAGTACCTCTCTGTCGTTTGAGATGAATTTGTGAAGACACAGGTTTCCCTTTGCGCATAACTCTTGGCTCTCTCTCACCAATTGAATTGCAGATTCTGAGGATTCTAGACTTATAAGACCATCATCTACATAAAAGTTTTCCTTCAAAAAATTTGCTGCTGATGGACAATACTTTTCATTGTGATTGGCCAGATAGGCACAACCTGGGGATGATGCTGCTCCAAACAAGTGCACTTTCATCCTGTATTCCGCTGGCTCTGTATCTGTATCTCCGTCTTCCCACCATAGGAACCTCAGGAAGTCTCTATCTTCTTCCTTCACATGAAATTGGTGGAACATCTGTTCAACGTCGCACATGACTGCTATGGGATACTTTCTGAATCTACAGAGTACTCCAGGTAAAGTGTTTGTAAGATCTGGTCCCTTTAGTAGATGATCGTTCAATGCAACATCATTGTACCTTGCTGAGCAATCAAAAACTACTCTGATCTTATCTGGTTTCTTTGGGTGATAGACACCTTGATGCGGGATGTACCACACTTCTCCATTTTTAGGCTGACCATCAACTTTCTCTGCGTGCCCTTCTTTGAGGATTTCTTTCATCAATTTCAAATAATCGTCTTTGAGTTTGGGATCTCTTCCCATCCTTTTCTTTAAGCTTTTCAATCTTGCCAGGGCAAGATCTCTGTTATTTGGCAGATGAGGTCGTTCTCTAAAAGGTAGGGGCATTTCAAGATGACCTTGTTGATTTTGCTGAATATTATCTTCTAGAGCTTGTACAAACTTTATGTCCTCTTGGGATACGCTCTTTGCATTAGAACTTATGTCTGCAAAGTCAGATTCTAGGATTTTGAGTACTTTCGCTGGACTTCCAGTTGGTAACTCTTGGACAGATATTCTATGACACAATCCTTTCACCTGTCCTGAATCTGCAATCTGTCGTTTTCCTCCAACAACACCCCAGCCTAGATCAGTTTGGACTGCGTAGGGTTCACCCTTTCCTCCTGTGACTACCTTTCGTGGCACCAAGGCCTCGGGACAGTCATAGCCTATCAACAGTCCAACACCAAATTCCTTCAGCGGGGACATTTCATGAGATATAACAGATAGGTGTTCCCATTTGTTGGCTGTTTCACAGGTAGGTATGCGATCTCGATCCAGAGGTATGTCGTCTTTTGTATAAGCTGGAGGTAGATCTAATATGCAGTTTGAGTGGAGTCCTCTAACTCTCAGTACTTTGACTCTTTGACTGTTCACCAATGTGTCTCTTCCTGTCATTGTGGTGAGTTTGAGTTTCACTGGTTCTGTGGCCACTTGTAATTTCTTGCAGATTTCTTGATCAATGAAGGTGACGTCACTCTGGGCATCCAGTAGCGCATAGGCGTATACCTTCTTGTTCTTTCTTTTAGGATTTGAAATACACACTGGTACAACCATTGACGTGCCATTGATTTCTCTTTCTTTCACTCTGCAAGAGAATACTGTCGCTTTATTTTCTTCCTTAGTGTCCTTGGGCATTAAGGATTTCTCTTTCTTTGGACGTTCTTCATGTAGTGGGGTAGTATGACGTCCTTTACAAATCGGTACATGCACAGGTAGAGTCCATGTGAAGAAAGTTCCATTAGTGGCATTCTCCAGTAACTAGTATCTCTGGAGTGAATCCCAAGTTGGATGGCTCTCACATTCTTCGGGCTCCTCAATGGCTGTGTCCCTCACAGAACATGGCTGATGGACCAGCCACAGATTTCACACATTCCTATGGGGGAACCGGGGAAAAGGAAGTGCTCTCCGGACTGTCCCTATTATATCCACAGGAGCAGTGGGTAAGACCCAAACATCCTACCAAAAACCAAAGAACTGGAAAGGCATTAACCCTAACCCTCCTGTCCGGGGTAGCACCTATGTAACTAATATCAACCTGCTTCCACACTCTTTTGTCTATCACAAAGCTTCTGCAGCACTGAATGCATGTTCAGACAGCAACTGCGTACTGGGTAAGCTCTGCCCAGTGGTTCATCCTCATGATCCAGTAGTTGAGGGGGTCATCTATTTGAAAGAACTCTGCATCCACACTTGCCCCCAGATAATCGGCCACAGTGTGATACAGCCATTGTGGATAGGTGTTAGCAGCAAACAATCCTGAGCGTTGAAACATTTCTTAAAGGAATCGCTTATGCAACCACCCCCACCACTGCTTTTCATTTTATCGAGAGGAGGCTCTGAGACACCTTGTCTATGAGATCCTACCACATTCTAGAACTGGGTGACATACCGGTAGGTTCCTCCTTAGTGCATCTTCCAGATGTTTTACCCTCTGCTCCTTCTGCAAGGGCAGGATGTGCTCTTGAGCTCTGTGACTTTCTCCTTGTTACATGGATCAAGGAGTGCTGCCAAGCAGTAATAGTCCTTGATGCCTTAAATCCTAGGAATCTTTTGCAAGTACTGGGGCAAGAGGGAACCCATGTGCAGCAAATAACTGGAGGCGGAGGAACCAGAGTGTTCTATTTCTTTTAATCCAAACTCTTTTATTAATATCAAAGATCTAGGCCCGTGTGAATGAGGCTTTACTCGCGCACAGCTGAAACACTGTCCATGCCATGCACAATTAGTTGCTGATAACTGATATTTGTGTGATATTCACAGTAGGCATACATTTTTTCATCTGTATAACAATTAATCACTAGCATTTTTATTAGTACAACTGCATTCCAAAAAAAAACAGCTGTATTGCTCTAGCCTAAATCTTGCACAGAGAAAACACTTTATGTAACATAAACAGATAAGTGATGTATCCACAAATATTACAGAAGAACTGTGGGCATAATCAAAAATGAAATACAGTATATGATGCAGTCTGTCAATAGCATTGACATATCAGTTCTTCTTTACCTGAGTCCCTCCATAACCAACCTTTATTACCTGTTGACCCTGCCAGTAATCTTGTTTTTCCACTTTAGTTCCCATTAGTATTATAACATTGTAGTAATGTGTATGAAACAAGCATTTTGACATTCATTACTACAATGTGCAGCAATGTATTACATCAGGACCACTGCATGGGTTCTGACAGCTCAGCATCCCCGGAGGTAAGTACAGTGGGAACCAGGGGGTGGGGAAGGTGTATAGTGCTAGTTCACCTTACATTTTATCTGTAAAGGTGAATTAACACTTTAACCGGTACCTGTTGACAGTCCTCTGCATGACTGCTTGAGTCCCTTCAGCACAAGTTTCATTTCCAGGAGACATCCCTTTGTAGAGGTTCAGAGAAGAAGGAGTTGTCCACACCAAGAATGCCTTCCAGGCTTCAGTCACACGGGCATATGCAAGTAGCACTACCCCCTTAGGAGTTGCTAGAGATTTGGGTCCCCCTATAGTCCTGCACAGCCAGGTAACACGCATCTTCACACAGGCTTGCATCCAGAGTCAGAGATCAGTCCTTGAGCTTTGGTTTTGTTGCTTTTATTTAGGTGATTTAAACTGGGATAGGGTTAAGGGTGTACAGGATGTCCAAGGGAACTGATGAACTGAGGAAAACTCCCTGGAACATTTACAAGACTTCACTTCAACACAGTCTC
Organism: Staurois parvus; assembly: GCF_062004578.1. Taxonomy (NCBI): domain Eukaryota; kingdom Metazoa; phylum Chordata; class Amphibia; order Anura; family Ranidae; genus Staurois; species Staurois parvus. The sequence continues at coordinate 4,605,812 of NW_028318130.1, forward strand.
TGTTGGAGAGATAGCCAGCGTCTCCTAATGTACCACCCCAGACCCTAGATGAACTCCTCTTCTATCACCCAGCAATCTGGAGGTATCCCTGAATAGCAGATCTGGTTCCTGTCACTTTAAAAAATGGACAGTCCCAGGTAGGTGGCGAATCTGGTTTCCCACCAAGAATGCACCCTCCCCTATCCTCCCAGATCCTCTCCTGTACCGCTGATGGGTTGGTGGCTGCTACCAGGCCTTTTAGCTGGTCCAATCCTTCCCTGCTGCACAGGTAGTCCTCACTCTGGGAGCCATTGAAACTTTCTTCCTTTCCAACTCTACAGCCTGTAGGTGAGCCCCTATCTCCATATGGACCCCCTCCAAGGTTCCTGTCTCCAGCCTCACATCTTCCTCTCTGTCTTCCACCCAAATTCTCCTCTGCAGCTTAGCAAGCTCAGAAACTCTTAAAGGTTTTCCCAGCCCCTTTTCAAGCCTCCTGTTGGGGATTGGCCAGGATCCTTCAAGTGTTCAGGCCAGCCACTCCTCAGATCCACCCACTGCCTCTAGGCCTTTCTCCAAAGCTCTAGAGCTTGGGGAAATTGCAGAGAGGCTGGCCTGCAAAGCCTCTCAGCTCCTGACCCAAATTTGACCTCCTGACTATTGCACCCAGTCTGCTACTCAGCCCTCCTCTCTATTAATTAGATCCTAATGCATATTCTCTGCAGAGAAAGCAGGTTCTTGCTGGCAGAACTAGCAAATGTATCTGTGTTTAGACACATACCACTCTTCTAATGGCTTATGCATGTATGAGTGCGTATGTTTACCCTTGTTTACATGCTCTTATGCACATAAGCGGGTGAAATCTGCAGATCTATGCGGCTGTGAATGCAGCTGTGTTGTACTTTTTTTGTGCATGGATAAACATGGCACACGTATTCACGTGTAGAGTCAGCTGCATATATGGGCTCATTGATTACTATAGTGCCTCATTTATATGAGTACAAAACTTTGTGCTTTATGCAACTAAACCTTTTCTGCCCGTGTTACTGAGCCCTTAACAGTTTACACATGATCGTGCTGACCAGTCAGAACTGTTCTGATCTGTCCTAGCATCCCTTGGGAAAGAAGAAGAACTTGGTTTTCAAACCCCTGGACTGCTGCACCAGGCTGCGTGGATGGTGAAACTGAATAACCCAAAGAGATAAGTGCAGCAGGGCCGAGGAGGGGGGTCTTGGTGGGTGTAGGGTGATTGGACACAGCTGATCACATGGTAGAGCCTACATCATTGGCTCTTTACTGCAATTGGTGATCCGCTGTGTCAAGGGACACAGCGCATCACCGATCAACACGCTAGAGTGGGAGGTCGTCATATGACATCCTCTCAGAACAAGTTCCCGCCTATCCATCATTTTCCTATACGGTGGGCAGGAAGCGGTTAAACACGTTTTCTGTTTTTTTCTTTTACAATTTGTTTCTTTTTTTACAATTTGTTTTATACATACTGTCATCAGAATAGTTCAGTGTCAATACAGTGACTTTACTACACTGGGTGGGTGATCAAGAATTTTGTCTATACACTGGGATTGCTTGTTAAATGATGATCACTGTAACAGCAATCATTTGAACTATCAGGAATTGCTTTCATTCATGACTAATTCTTTACTGTTGTGATTGGCCCACAGCTATCACATGCTACAGGGTGCTGTGATTGGCTCAGGTACCATGTGATAGCGATGGGCGAATCGCAGTATCACAATAGTAAGCAAGCTGTTATGAACAAAAACCATTTGTGACAGTTGTGCTTACATGTTTTAATGTGATCGCTATGATTGGTCATAGCGATTACATGACCACTGTGATCCACTGTGTCCACCAGGGGGCTTTCAAAATGCATAAGCACCATGATGTACGGGTCACAGTCCCTGGAAAAGCCGCCCCCAGCAGTAATTGTACTGCTGTACAGTTGTTAAGTAGTGGAAATGTATGGATTATTTTTGGAGAATAAGGATATTCTCTAGATATTATCTAGTGTCACTTTAACTGATTTGGTAAACAGTTAAAGTGTTACTAAACCTACAACAGTAAAATCAGTTTGTATATGCAGTAAAGCATGCTTGTTATATTCACTGTGGAGCCTAAGGGTTTAATTCTCCGCATTGTATAACAAGGATGTTTGATCCTGTCTTATCTGATCCTCCCCTTCTACTGTCCCCCATCCATCTGCTGATAGAAAAGAGCCTTGGGCAAGCTGTAGATGCTCAGTTTGGTGTGCATTGCTAGACAGGTTTTTGTTTTCTTGGGAGGGTGCATGTGAAATTTAGGCTAGTATGTATTCTGCTACACGTCTTTGGTTAAAAAAAAAAAAATCCCAATAAGTGTATATTGATTGGTTTGTGTGAACGTTATAGCATCTACAAACTATGAGATATATATTGGAATTTTAATTTATTTGTTTATTTTATTGTTATACTGCTAATGGCGGTGATCAGTGACTTATAATGTGACTGCGATAGTGCAGTGGGCAATCTGGCACTAACTGATGTTGAGGAATACTGACTAACTGCCACTGACATCTCCAGTGACACTAATACATTGATCAGTGATAATACTATACACTTTCACTGTACCAATGACACTGGCTGGGAAGGGGATAACATCAAGGGCAATCAAGGGGTTAACTAACAATGTGTAATGTGTGCATTATGTGCTGCTTTTACTAAAATATCTCTTTGTTTCTCATCCCTGATTTTCAATTCAGGGCTCTGGGCTGTGATTGCACACAGCTGACCAGCATTGGCTGGGACCTGCTGACAGACTCCCTCTATGTACAATCACAGCGGGTGTCAGTGGTGGGGGGGCGTGCATGCACGCACCCGGAAGCAGGCAGCGACATACCAGTACATCGCTGTGCCTGCATGGGCTGCTTGACCTCAGTACAATTGTGGGCGAGAAAGCGGTCTGGAAGTCGTTAATAACAGGCATGGCAAAATACAAAAGGTTGCCTTTTGTGGCCAACTACTGGAACGTCCCCACTAGGGTTGCCACTTCATCCCTTTAAAACTGAACAAATATTAATTACACAGGTTCTGAGGCTGACTAAGGTGGTAATTAAAGTAATACTAAACCCACAACAGTAAAATCAGTCTGTATATGCAGTAAAGCATGCTTGTTATACTCACTGTGAAACCTAAGGGGTTAATCTTCTGCATTGTGTAAAAGGGCTGCTTGATCCTGACTTCTCTGATCCTCCCCTTCTTCTATTGTCCCCAATCCATTGGCTGATAACACAGAGCCCTAGGAGGCACTCTGCACATGCTCAGTTTAGTGTGTATGGCTAGAGTTTTTTTTCTTTGGGATGGTGCGTGTGATCCCCACAGGGCCAATCAGCACTGTCTGGACAGAGGGTCAAAGGTTACACATCCTCCTAGAGCAGAAAGAAAGCTCCTCCTACAAGCTTTAACTACTGAAGTCACAATACTGCTCTAACTGCTGATGAGAAAAGGTATTTAGCAGTTTATATTTACTAAAATAATTGCATTTCCATGTTGTGTGTACTATGGGAGACCAGATATAGTGAAGGCAGGGTCCTGGGTTTAGTATCATTATGTTTCGGTTTTAAAGGGATGAGGTGGCAACCCTAGTCCCCACTGAGGAATAAACAAATTCTTGGAAAATGTAGAGATTTGCTACCTCATCGCTGAGGCAGATTGGAAGGCCAGTGGTGTCTATGCCTTCAAGAAAAGGCAAAGACAAAGGTGATGGGTGGCTAGGATGTACCTACTGTGGCAATAGAATAGACTGAGGGTGTAATGAAAATGATTTGTTGCAGAACCATGCTGCCTGATTATTCCTGGGACCCTATTGTACGTAGTACTGTCTAAGGTACTCATACAGCAGGTTCTCCTGAACATTCATGAGGGAGCAAGCCATTGGGAGGCTGATAAAACGGTTAAATGGGCCTGAGAATTCATGTATTACTTAACCTCCCTAGCGGTCTCATTATGTCCATATTTCTGTGCTCAAAGCGGTACATTTTTTTGCATGGAAATATGTTTTTTTTTTATTGTAGGCCTGTAATTTTTAGGAATTACCCACTAAAATCTGTCCGAACAAGAGTCTAGTAAACATCCCGGGTATGATAAAATTTGAAACACGAAATCATAAATTATAATTTAATAAATATTCATAAAAAATAATAATATAATAATAATAAATTTAATTCAATAATATAATCAAACCAAAAAGACTGAAATTTGAAATATAGCGCCAAGTTCGCACATCACTGAGCAAAGTCGAAAAATCGTTTTCAGTGTCTGATGACGAATTTCCCCACGAATCATTATCACTCAATTCTGCAAGTGGTTCTGATTTACTATCGCTGGTCTCTAGCTGGTCTAAAACCGCTTTTGACCTAAAGGGACGTTTTTTGGACGCCATGGATGTTTCTCAGTTTCCAGGCAGAAAGAACAGTAAAAACACAGGCAGGGCACAGGACAAAGCACTAGGGACAAAATGTATGTGAAATGGGTTGATACAGTAATGTTTTACTACGTGATTTTAGTGAATGTCACTTTTTGGCATTTTCAAATTTCCCGCCGTTCTGTCCCCCGTACGTCCCGACACTCGCAGGGGACGGAACACAGATGACAGATGCCGGGCATCTGCCGGAGGACATTACAGGGGACACTGCAGGAGGGACATCGTGGGAGCACCAGGACAAGATAAGAGAAGACCGAGTGTAGCTCGGGGTTACCGCTTGTGGTACTGAAACTTTACCCCGAGCTACACTCGGGAATACTGCCAGGGAGGTTAAAGCGGAGCTCCATCCAAAAGGGGAAGTTCCGCTTTAAGCCTTTGTCCCCCGCTCCCCATTAAGGATTGGCACCTTTGGGGAGCGGGTACCCAAATTTGACAGGTACCCGCTCCTACTTCCACTGCGATCGCCTCGGCATTCGGAAGTGGAAGTTATCCTCCCTCCCCATAGTCTTCTGGGACATGTGACAGAGCCATTCACAAAGTGCAGCGCTTCTCGCACATGCACAGTGGGCACCCGGCAGTGAAGTCGCAAGTTGTCACAGCTGGGTGCCCACACTGAAGATGCCAGAGCCAGGGAGAGAAGACGGCCGGAGAAACCAGCTGTGGTGAGGACACCGCTGGACCGAGGGACAGGTAAGTGTCTGTATTTTAAAAGTCAGCAGCTACAGCTTTAAACCCCCATGGTGAAAAGTGAAGATGGTGAAAACACATGCCCACATATTTTCTATCTGTTCATTATCTTGGCTCCTAATTCTTGTACACAATTACAATGAAACAGCTGAGTGTTTATCCAACTTGAGCCATGTTATGGTTGGCTTTTGTACATTCAGAGGTTATAATCTCCAGCTATCTGCATTTCCAGAGGCAGTGGCATTCATTTTCTTCTCCATAGCTTACAGAAAAGAACACAATCCTTTCTCAGCTTCTACTGTTGTCTATATTAGTTTGCTATGCTATTTCCCCGGTGGTTTTATCTAGCTGTTTCATGTTTGAGACAATGCTCATAAAGCGGCTTTTGTGCACAAGTCCGCTGTATAGTCAGTGTTATTACCAACCATATTTCATTTAAAAAGGATGGAAATACTAGTGTTATGCATAGCAATCAAGCAGGATGTGTTCATGATCTAGTCTGACAAGTTAGATGTACATCTTATTCAAAATTTAATTTCACGTCTTTATAGTCTAAAAAGTGTAACCCTTTGGCGCTAGCCATTGTAGTAGCAAAATTGGGAATACCAGGTAAAACTCCGGACACGAACTTGAGGAAAAAATACCTTTTATTAACCAGTGCTGTTTGAGACTTAGCAAGGACTTGTGTGTGCAAGCTAAGTGCCTTGAAAAACATCTCACAGGGAACACATAGCAATTACATCACAATGCATTTATTTCCTCTTTCACTTTCTATACATTCAAGAGACTTTCTAAACAGTGCACAATATGACCTTGTGGTTTCACAGGTGCAGACTGGAACACTTTGTTACACAGGAAATAAGGGAGAGGGCAAGTGAGTGGATGACCTTGCGAACAGAGGCTGTTAGAAAAGTTTAAAGGGGAACTCTGCAATATTTGGGTGCTGCCACAGTATGTGATGCTGGGAAGTGGGGTTTAGGGTCATGTGACCACCGTGGTTGGCTTTCACGGCCGTCCCATGATCAGAAAGCTCCCAACTGCAAGTAGCGATCACGACCTTTACATGAAGCACCGGTAAATGTGCCTGAAGCGCGCAGGGCATGCGCTCTCGGTACATCTGTTGTTTACAATGGGTACATAAATATGTGTCCCCTCGGTGCCAGGGCTGATTCTTCCACTAGGCAAACTAGGCAGCCGCCTAGGGCGCACTGCCACCTAGGGGCGCCTGGGAGCAGCACAGACCGGCACTCTCGCTGTGTGGGAATCACGTCATGAATGAACCTTCAGCTGAGGAGAGGGGAGGCAGAGCGGAGGAAGAAAGGACAGGGGCTGGGGCTAATGTAGCAGCTGAGCTGCCGCACTTTCCAGCGATTCTCTCAGACTCAGTCCCTTACTGCAAGCCAGCTGGTGGCTGCTGATCACTGTGGAGTTCCAGCCCTTCTCTTCCCATTCATCAGCATAGGTGGAGCTGCGCCTGTGGAGGAAGATAATGTCTGACTCTGATGCCTGAGTGTGACCCGGCCAGCCATCCATCACATGTGCAATGTTGCAGTGAGTGATGACATCATGACAATCCCACAGCCTGCTCTTCTAGTGCCTGCTGATCTGTCAGTGTTGGTGGTGCTGTGTTGTGTCGGATCTGTCACTGTGTGGGATCCTCAGTTCAGGTGTTCTGTGTGTGTGTGTGTGTGGGTTGGGCTGCCTGCTGTCACAACGTTTTATCTCCCCCCAGTGCCTGGGGAATCCCAGCCTGGGATCTGTCAGTGTGGATCCATCATCCTCCACTCACTGCAACTGTCACCCTGCCACTGCCAGCCACAGATATAGCCCATCCGTGACACTGATTTTGTCTTTAACCACTTGCCTACAGGGCACTTATACCCCCTTCCTGCCCAGGCCAATTTCCAGCTTTCAGCGCTGTCACACTTTGAATGACAATTGCGCGGTCATGCAACACTGTACCCATATGGAATTTTTATCATTTTTTGTGACAGATAGAGCTTTATTTTGGTGGTATTTAATCACCTCTGGGATTTTATTTTTTCTTAAACAAACCAAAAACCACTGAAAAATTTGAAAAAAAAAGTTTTTTCTTAGTTTTAGTTATACAATTTTGTAAATAAGTGATTTTTCTCCTTCACTGATGTGCGCTAATGAGGCTGCACTGATGGGCACTGATAGGCTGCACTGATGGACACTGATAGGCTGCACTGATGGACACTAATAGGTGGCACTGATGGGCACTGATGGGGAGGCACTGGTAGGTTGCACTGATGGGCATTGACAGGCATCACTGATGGGCACTGAAAGACATCACTGATACATGACACTGATATATGGCACTGATAGGCGGCACTGATAGGCACCACTGACTGGCACCGATAGGCGGCACTGACTGGCACTGTTAGGCAGCACTGACTGGCAGTTAGCCAGCACTGACTGGCACTGATAGGCGGCACTGATACGCACTGATTGGCAGCACTGATAGGTGGCACTGATTGGCATTGATAGGTGGCACTGACTGGCATTGAAAGGCAGCTCAGATGGGCACTGATATGTGGCATTGATGTGCACTGGTATGCACTGATATGTGGCATCGATGTGGCACTGATGGGCACTGGCACGTGGTACTGATGAGCACTGACTGCTGGCACTGATGGACACTGACAGGTGGCACTTCTGGGGCCACACTGATCATCAGGGCACACTGATCATCAGTGCCTTGATGATCATGCACATGTCCCCTCCGCGAAAAGCTGATTACCGGCTCTCCTCTCAAGCTGTCAGCGTGACAGCTCGAGAGGAGAGAAATGCCCATAACCGGCATTTCCGTGTTTACATGTGATCAGCTGTGATTGGACACAGCTGATCACATGACCAAGCCGACATCTTAGGCTCTTTCTGTGATCCGCTGTGTCCGAGGGACACAGCGCACCGGCGATCGCCGCGCTGCGCGCTCCCTGAGCCGCGCATGCACGGTGAGAAAGGAAGGACGTCATATGACATCCTATCAGAACGAGAGAACCACCTTGCACCCGTCATTGTACTATATGGCGGGCGGAAGGTGGTAAATATTGGTGCTGGTGGCATCTTATAGCACTTATTTTTGCAGATTAAAAGAAATGTTGCAGTTTCATGTTTTATTGATTTAATATTTTCTGTTTTTTTTGGGGGGGGCACAAGTAGCTGGTCTTGCCTAGGGTGCAAAATAGTATCGCACCAGCCCTGCTCAGCGCCAATGCCCAACCGCCAATCTTTACACTGCTAGCATTAGTAAATAGATAGGAAAATATATCTTATTTACTTGTTTTAAACTTTTTTTTACACATTTCTTCAGTTACCTCCTGGTTATCATGCCTAGGCAAATGATGTCATACATCCCAGGAGTCTTCAGGAGGGGAGGGAGGGTTCTCAGCTCAGCCAGTGCCTGAGCTAAGGGCAGATGGATTCCAGGAAGTACATGCTACATGAATCATCTGCCCTTACTCAGGATGGCCACTGGCAGACATACCAGTGAGTGTTTTATAAAATGAATTCTCAGCAAAATAAAGCATGGAGACATGCATGGATGATGGTGTTTGCTTTGAATATTAACAATTAAATATATAGCATGTTTGGTTTGTGATGATCAGGTGCAGTGAAGTTCTACTTTAAGTTCTGCTTTTTTTAAGTTCCTATAGATATCTGCTTCCTCAAGCTCCTGAGTATGTTAGGATAGGATAATATATCTGAACATCAGGTGTATACCAGATGCAGTGAAATCTACTGGTGAGATTCACCCTTGTTATTTATTATGGTGACCCCTGCCCAACATCACCGGAGTATAGGGACATCTTCCAATGTGGACATTTGTTCTACTGACAGCTGTCCAACAGAGGTTTTCCTTCAGTTTGGAGAGATTTCCTTTCACTTACTGAAGTGTCTTTCAGGGAGCTTCTGAATGGCTGAGTATTGGCTGCAAACAGTACAAGTCCCAGTCCCATTTCTTCTTGTTAGAACACTCCACCTGCTTGAAGCCTTAAACCTCTGCCATCTTGTGCCCAACGACTTGCCAGAGGCCTTCTCACGGCACCCCTGGCCATTAGTCTTTATATTCCAAAGAAAGGAATATCCACACAAAAGAAGTTTAAATGCTGCATTTTACTTGTGTTACTTCAGAAGATAGCAATTACAGTCACATCACATAGACATACTATCCAGGGTCAGTACTTCATCAATTACATATAGTGGACGAACCACAGCAGTCACATGTAAAAGCAGCATAAAAGACTTCTCCCTTCAGCCATCTTTCTTTAACAGTTTATCTCCTTCCCAGGGTCATTTGTACTCACTCAGAGGACTTTGGCTTGTCTTGGGCTATCCATGTCCAGCTCAGGACTGCTTGTCATTCCAGTGACAGGAACACTGCTGATGCACCTCTAGCTTCAGTACACTACTCCTAGGTCCTCCAGGGGGATAGCCTCACTTCAGAGAACACTTGACCTGGCCTGAAAGGACTTTTTCAACCAGCTCTAGCCTCCACCACCATAAGATGCACAATGAACTATCACTCTGAGACCTCCAGCCCTGTCCAGGGCCCCTGCACTAGGTGACTACACCTGCAAAATGTGGGGTATCTGGATCTCATACCTCAACTGCACTAAAGCTCCTCCCAACCTGGCTTTTATATGACCACTGTCTCACCCATGACATCACTACAGGAGGGCTTTAGCTAAAAGGGACCTAGTAGAGACAGCAGAAAAAAACAGCCCTCTTCCTAACACCCTAAAGTGTCCTAAGCTGAAATCCTCCCACCCGGGTACTTACCTGCTTTGACGCTGGTGACCTCCTGTATTGTTTACATCTCAGTCAGCACAATTTAGTGTGCTGCTTTCTGCGCCTGTGTAGTAAAATACTATAAACATGGGTGAAATATTGTCCCAAAAGTATGGGTATGTCCTGTTCAGGTCTATTGGACATTACTGCGCAGGTGAGGGTGTAGTGGAGTGCCCATTTACTCACCTTGAGCCACAAAGACATTGCTATGAGGAGTCTATGTTTGTGTAGCTTTCACATTCTGTGTTGTGTTATTTTGCAGTGTATGCATGTTTTTTTGTCATCCTGAACCTGTGTTGAATCATTCATAGCTTCACACTTTGCACCTGTTTAATAAACTGCAAGTTACAGGTACTCTCTGTCTGATTATCTATTCTGTTAAAATTGGTGTCTATGAACAGTATAGGCCATGTCAGATAATGGTGATGGGGGTGGTGTGAAAGTGATATCTGGTTAGTAGTACTCTAGACGTAAGCAGGCAACCTACCTCTTCTTCAATAATGACTGCCTTATTCCTGCCAGGATTCCTGCCAAAACAATTACCCAAGTACATGGGAACAGATTAGGACTCGTGTGACTGGGCCAAGAGATTGCAGGTCCTGATCAGATTAAATGGGTTCCCATCCCAATCTTAAATTCAACGAGCTGTTAAAAGTGGTAATGGTATGTCAGGAGCAGAGGCGAACAGACTTGAATGTACTTATGTAGGTGTAGGTGTGGCCCTCTGGAAACTGAAGGGATGATTTAGCTCCAGACAGGATTATCCACATTGATGTAGAGAGAGCAATACTCTTCCAAGAAGAAAGAGGGGGATTACCCCTTGTGACTAAAGTGAACACCACCTAAGGGGCCGCTGAGGCTGGGCAAGGTCACCACTGACTTGTTACAGATGTCGAGTTGGACCATTTTCAGAGAGACTGACCCCACCATAAACAGTGAAAGCCATACAACTAGATTGCCCCATTGCCAGGTGTCCAGCAGAGGGCCAGCAAAGTGAAACAACTCCTCATTCCAGCACCGAAGATGTGGATGAAAGGACTGAAGGAATAGAAATCCCTGACTGGAGGAAGGAATAGAAGCAGGCCACAGGTGAACATCATTTATGTACTGGAAGAGAATAACTGGACAGAGAGACAGAGAGAGAGGATCCAGTATTTGCCCCCACATAGAGACAATATGGTTATCACTCTGGCCAAACGCTACAGGAAGACTGAAGTTAATATCAGAAACCAACAATCTGCTGAATGAGTAGTCTGGTCTGGTTCTGAGGGATGGTATACTGTACAACATTATAATGTTCCCCCATGACTCTTCAGTTGAATTGACAGGTTGTACAGCCAAGGGCACTGGCCCTTTCTGTGGCAGAGAGAATCCACATGGAAGAGGGAACTGAGGTGTCCATTAAACATTCTCCTGGTTCACGAGACAAGCTGTGTGTGGATCTGTTCTAATTGGTGGAACAAGTCTGCTGACACTGTGTTAGACATTCACCAAATTCCACCACTGAATTAGCACATGCCTGCCCCACTGGAAGTACTGACCATCGACTTACACTCATCATATCAGAAGAGAGATACCATAAATTTTCAATTGTGGTGAACCACTTTACCAAGTTTGTGGTGGCAATACCAATTAACGACCAGACCACCAAGATCATCACCCATAGGGTGCGGAAGCACATCTACCTTTCTTGTGGCTGTCTGCAGAAGATACATTCAGACCAGGAGTCCTATTTCGAAAGTAATTAATCCAGGAATGGTACTACTGACTAGGCATTAAGAAGTTTCACAATACACTGTACCATCCACAAGGCAATAAGCATGTGAGAGTTTCAGCTGCACCCTGCTTCATCTGTTGATAGGCTTCACTCCTAAAAACTCATGAAAACCGAAGGCAATGGACCCTTTACTTAGGCAAAGTGGTCTGTAAATATAACCACACATTTTATTCGTTGACAGGCTGCTCACCCTACCATGTTATGTTTTGACCATGCTTTTGGGGGTCCTACAGACCTATGACACACAGGACCCACAAAAGAATTTGATCTCACCCTGACTTCCTGGATTTAGAAGTGCTGGTCCAGAGGATGAGGCTTCTCTGGAAGACTCAGCTATTGTGGAGAACCCCCTCCCCAAATGCTATCAAACTCCTGCAGTTCTAGTGGATTGGCCCTTTGACCTTGGATACTTTCAGCTGTTCACCCGTGTTACCAGCGATACCCTGGACTTTACTGAGTAGGATGCAGGGGTGGACTGACCATTTGGAAACTCGGGCACTGCCCGAGGGCCCGGGGTCAGTAGGAACCTTTTTCATAGGATTTTCTGAGTTTGGGCAAGGACACAGGGGCCCCATGATCCCCTATTGCCCGGGGGCCCCATGAGTTGTCAGTCCGCCCCTGGTAGGATGCTGTTTATAAAGATACTCACAAGTAGCTGTTTTTGTTCTCTACTGTTTTAATGAAGTAGTGATCCTCAGTGTTGTAGAGTCTTTTAGCGACTATCCTAAGCAGTCACGTGTTGCCCTGATCGAGTCAGGGAGATGTTGCTGTGAAGATTCCATGTTTGTGCAGCTTTCTCAAGTTTCTGCACGTTTCAGAATGTGTTTTGAATTTTTCTGTAGTGTGTGTATTGTTTTTAGCATCCTAAACCTATTTTGCTGCTCCTAACATTGCACCTACTTAATAAACTGCAAGTTACAGTCAGGCAGGCCATAGATTAGGCAATTTTCTATCTTGCAACCATAGTCAGTGTTGATTGGGGAATCCCACCCGCAGAGCTATTGTGTTCTCACACAATACACAATGAATATTGCTAGAGGCTATAGCTGCTAAAAATCCCACATGCTGATCAACTTGGGTAAATTTAGCCTGCCCATACATGGAGTGGAATCTCAGCCGCTACTTGGTGAACTGGCCGAGATTTGATCCATTTATGGCTCAATTTACTCTCTGATTATCTATTCTGTTTAGAACCTGTACAGATTTTTCTGCACGGGGTGCAATCAAAGTGGGCTGCTGCTGCTGCTGCCAACAGAGATGGTAAATAAGCACCAAGGTGGGTGAGGTGACAGTTTCAACCTAGGATAGCTTAGGGTGCCGGGACAAATTAACTTGGTTTTGTTCTTCCACTTTCTGTCCAGATAGGTGGTGTGAGACAGTAAACCAATAAACAGGAAAACTACTCTATGGGGGGGGAGACATTTAAAAACTGATAGGTGATCTAAACTTTCCAACTCTATTCAATAGTGAAAGTTTTGACTGGAGTTGTTCTTGAAATGTGGAAGGACAAGCATGAGGTTTGCATGCTCTTCTGTGCTTGTGTTGGTTTCCTCACAAACTCCAAAGACATGCTGGTAGGTTAATTGTCTAAATGGGCCTCTAGTATGTGTATGTATGGAGGTCAGGAATGGACAAAGAATGTAAGTTCCTTGAGGGCAGCAACTGATGTAAATGTATGCAGGGGTGTCCCGAGGGTTGGTGTCACCCCTGCATACATTTATATCAGTTGCTGCCCTCAAGGAACTTACATTCTTTGTCCATTCCTGACCTCCATACATACACATACTAGAGGCCCATTTAGACAATTAACACTTGGTGACACCCCCTCCGACGATCTCCGCAGGATGGATCGGATCTGCGGATTAAGCATAATGGATCAGACTCCAATCCATTATGCTCCCCAATCCGCAGATCTGATCCATCCTGCGGGGATCGTCGGCTTTCTTTACAACTTACCTTTTCATGGAGCGGGTCCGGTGTCACCCCGTATAGGTTGCATGCCAACGATCCCCGCAGGATGGTTTGGATCTGCGGAGTGAGCATAATGGATCAGAGTCCGATCCATTATGCTCCCTAATCCGCACATCTGATCCATCCTGTGGGGATCGTCGGCATGCAGCCTATGCGGGTTGACACCGGGTCCGCTCCATCAAAAGGTAAGTTGTAAAGAAAGCCGACGATCGGATCGGACCTATCCTGCGGGGATCGTCGGCTTGCTTTACAACATACTTCAAAAACACACGATTGAGCCCCCAACCACTCCTCCTTCTGTCCCTCTGTCCCTCCTTCCCCATCATTTGTCCCTCATTTTGATTTGAACTTACCTTTTCGTGGAGCGGGTCCGGTGTCACCCCGAGCAGTAGGTGTCACCAGGTGCGGCACGTATCCCCCGCACCTGCCTCTGGACGCCACTGAATATATGATTTATGTAAAGTGCTGTGTAAATTGTTGGCTCTACTTAAAGGAGAAGTACAGCCAAACCTCTTTCAGCTGTACTTCTCCTGTGGATCACAGGGGTGCAGTTCGTTCTGCACTCTTTTGACTCGGTTTCAGTTCACCTCAGGCTGAAACCTGCTGTCAGCTGACATCCCGCAGCTGATCCAGGCATGGAAAAGATCCCAACTTTAAAGTCGGGATCCACCCCAGAGTCTGGAGTAGCAACACCTGGCTCAACCTGTCAGCAACCTGCTGAGAGCCTGAGTTAGCGCTCTCTTCCCCTCCACTGCCTAGCGCTCCAGTAAGCACGCACGCAAGGGGGCGGAGCAGACAGCGGTGACTGACAGTCACCACTCTCTGCTCAGAGAGGCTATGAGAACTCAGCAATCAGCGGTCATGTGATCACTAAGTGCTCACACAGCACTGGCGGGGGGCAGATGCAACATCTGACCGATGCTGCATCCACCTAGGTAAGTATAATTGGGGGAAAAAAAAGCCTAACCAAACATTAAAGGATACGTTCACCTTTGGACCAAAAATAATAAATGCACATTTTTTTGCAGGTAAAAAAATGTGCATTTATTATTTTTGGTTGCATGAACCTGTAAAGCATTGCAGACCGCTGGTGCCATGCAGGTCTCCTGCAGACCTGTCAGTATATCTGCTTTTCCGTACGGTATGTACAGGCAAGTAGATATACTGACAGGAACACTCAATGAACTACCACAAACTACAAGTCGACAACCACTAAGGCTGTGGGGACTTGTAGTTTATTCATTCACAGAACTCTGTGAATGAGTGGCATGGCTGTGTGGGTAGGACCACACTGTTTTTAAAAACGGACAAATAGTACAGGGGTTTTCTCCCCGTACTTCTGTCATGGGGGGGCTGCAGCATTGGGAACATGTTACATGTTCCACTCTTACATGTCCCCACCCCAAAGGAACTTATCCTTTAAAAATCCATAGTGAACCGCCTGGAAACCGCATGATCCAATGATTGATGAAGTGTATCTGCTAATCCTGCCATGATTATTAAAGTTACGTCTGGATACCTAAGTACGATACTTTATGGATGATGATAGCTCAGCTCTGTGACTCAAAGGCTCTTCCATTCCCCTGTGTTTGATTTCAGGCTTTGCAGCAAATGTCAGTGAATATGACTGCTGCTCAGGTCGCTGAGACCTGCAATTATTTAAATGTGATTGTGCAGTATCACAGTTATTCCAAATTTATTGCAAGTCCCAGCAATCTGTATAGAGGTCATATTCATTGACCTATGCTGCAAAACCACAGAAGAGTGCCTGTGAATACTAACTATGCAGAAACACAAGATTCACTTATTTGCTAAACAAAAGACAGGTTTAGGCCTCATTTACACTTGCAGTTGGGGGTGGTAAAAACACACGATTGAGCCCCCAACCACTCCTCCTTAAAACAGAACTACAAGAAAAAAATACTCTGACAGGTAGGGTTTTTGTGATAAAAGAGACCCTATTGCATAGCTCCCAACTGTCCCTGATTTTGAGGTACTTTCCCTTATGTGGAACAAAGTCCCTCTGTCCCTCCTTCCCCATCATTTGTCCCTCATTTTGATCTGAACTGTATAGCTGCAGGGCTTTTCTTCAGCAGGAACGCAGTTCAGGCACCTCCAGCACTAAATGTATGTGCAGGGGTGCTCAGGTGTGTTGAAAGGTCTATTAATGCTTGATATCAGGAGATCTATTGTCACTTGAGGGGATCTACATTTGCTTGGCAGTCTATAGTTGCTGGTGGGGGATCAGTTTTGAGGGAGGGGTCTATTGTTGGTTGCTGCTAGAGAGTCTATTGATGCTGGCTGCAGAGAAATCTGTTGCTGCTGCTGAGAGTCTATTGTTGCTGGGCTGATATTTTGTTGCAAGTGTCCACTATTATTGGGGGATCTATTGTTGCTGCTGGGGTCTGCAGTTGCTGGGGAGGGGCTATTGCTTCTGGCTGCGGGGGATTACTTAGCACCACAAAATTGTATTTGGCTCTGTATTCTCTAAAAATTCTCGATACTGGGAAGGGGTTGGAACCAAGGAACGGTGCTCAAGGGTGGGTAGGGTGACTCAGAAGGAGTAGGGGATTCCTGCACTTATTCTCTGAGAAAGAAAGCCCTGTATAGTTGTATATAAAATGCATTATTTACCTATTAAAAATTGTTTTACAGTGTAAACTTTTCATCCAATTTCTAAATTGCTTCATTTGCAAATTTTATAAGCCAATATAAAGGAATAGTAGTGGTAAAAAAAGCTCTTTTGGGTTTAACCAATAATTTGTTTTGTATAGTTCTCCTTTAAGGGGGTGCATGTAAATGCAATTTAGGCTGGCCATATGTATCACTAACCCCCTAGGATCCGCTGTAGTATTGTCCAGGTCTTCCCTAAACTTTGCCCCATGGCCAGAAACAAGGTAGTTTCACAGCCAGGTACACACACGCTTTCACTCTTTGTCTCCAGTGATCAGTCTAGGGGTTGTTTTTGTAGTTTTGTAGTAACAGCCTTCAGAAAAATCCCAATGTCAAGAAGGGGTTAAACGTACAGTGCTCTTCAGGACACCAGCCGGTGCCCCCTTGTTTCAGACCCACGTTGACTATAGAGCTGATTATAGAGCACCAGAATAGTAGCAAAGCACACAGAGTCCCCAAGATCCCAAAGTGTCTGTACTCACAAGGCCCTAGGACAGAATGGTAGCCTCCTTCCAATCTTCCAAGAGATGCCCTCCAGTGATACCAGACAGATCTTTAGCAGACAGCACCCCTCAATCAGCTTGCTGAAGAACCAGGGTCACTCTCTCTCTTACTTCAGGCCTTTAGGTCACCTGAGACAGCATTGCAGCAGGTACCTGGAGGGGCAGCGTGCCTTCCCCCAGGCTGGTGCAATCCTCTCCAGGAAAGACCCAGGGCCCAGTGTGCCCAAAGAATAAATACCCTCTTCCAGCATCCTTTAGGGATGCACTCCCTGGGATTGGCTGGAGTCGTATTAATATTCATACTGTGTTCTACATGACTTCCACCTATGCATCCAGAACCTTCCTAGGTTACTTAGATATGGAGGAAGTCAGAGGCAGAACTAGCAGTACTGAGCAGGTACTACTAACAATTGCAGCTCTCTGTTAAGCAGAGGAACCAACACCTATCTAGGAGGGTGCTACACATACATTAAACAATTTTCTTCTACAATTTTCCTTTAGATTTAGCAAAACCAAAATAACCACTGGAAGATTTACACCCCTTCATCACCAGACCATTTTTTGCTATATGGCGCTTCATTACTTTAACTGACAATTGTGTGTTCATGCAACACTGTACACAAATGAAATTTATATCATTTTTGTCACACGAATAGAACTTTCTTTTAGTGGTATTTGATCATCGCTGGTTGTTTTTATTTTTTGTGCTATAAATGAAAATAAAACGAAAATTAAAAAAAAAAACAGTATTTTTTCGGTTTGGTATAAAACATATCCAAATAAAAAATAAAAAAATAAAATCTCTTCATAAATTTAGGCCAAAATGTATTTTGCTACATGTCTTTGATAAACAAAAATCCCAATAAGTGTATATTAATTGGTCTGTTTGAAAGTTATAGTGTTTACAAATGGCGGTATATAAACTGGAATTTTTTTTTTTTTTTTAATACTAGTAATGGTGGCGATCAACGACTTATAGCGGGACTGCGATAGTACAGCGGGCATTCTGACACTAGGTGGGAACTAACTGCCACTGACATCTTCAGTGACACTAATACAGTGATCAGTGCTAATAAAAAGCACTGAAACTGTACTAATGACACTGGGCAGGAAGGGGTTAACATCTGCAATCAAAGGGTTAATTGTGTGTCAGGGAGTATGATTACTGTGTACTGTTTTACTAGGGGACATGCTGGTTTTCATTTCCCTGTTTGCAGAGAGATAAACAGCACTTCCCTGCTGACAGGCAAGAGATCTGTGTTGTTTACACTCACAGATTTCTCTCCTGTCAGCTGTTCTGCCTAGTACCGAGTCCCAGTAGTGACCCAGTGATTGACACCTACAGGAGCCAATGATAGCGCGGGTAGGACGGTACATACATGCCCCCTACCCAGAAATGCAAAATCACATACTGTCATGGCCAAAAATATTAGCACCCCTGCATTTCAGTCTATCATGAATGCTGCTGCCAGATTCATCTACCTTACTAACCATTCTGTATCTGCCACCCCTCCTTGCCAATCCCTCCACTGGCTTCCCATTGCCCAACAGATAAAATTCAAAACACTAACAATAACGTATAAAGCCATTTATAACTCTGCCCCAAATTACATCACCGATCTTGTCTCTAAATATCACCCAAACCGTACTCTCTGCTCCTTGCAAGACCTCCTACTCTCTAGCTCCCTTGTCTCCTCCTCCCATGCTCATCAACAGGACTTCTCCAGAGCTTCCCCCATCCTCTGGAACTCTCTACCACGATTTTTCAGAATATCGCCTACTCTGCTCACTTTTAGGCGATCTCTGAAAACCTATCTCTTCAGGGAAGCCTATCCTGCTCTCAGCTAATAATGGAATCTTCTACTCTTCCAACCAGTCCATCCCCCACAGTTACTACCTTTTGTACCACTAGCCCCCCCCTCCTAGATTGTAAGCTCCAAGGAGCAGGGCCCTCCTATCCCTCTTGTATTGAACTGTATTGTTGCTGTATTGTCTCCCGTTATATTGTAAAGTGCTGAGCAAACTGTTGGTGCTATATAAATCCTGTATAATAATAATAATTTCTGTCAGATAATGCACCACTTCGGCCAAAAAATTATTGCAATTGCAAATGTTTAGGCATTGTCATGTATATTTCCTTTGTTTGTATTGGTATGACACAAAAACGTGTGAGAAACAAAAAGCCAAATCTGACACATTCCATGCAAAACCCTGATAATATGGTGAAAAACTGATTCAATCTTTCTGTTGTGTGTTTCTGTGTGCTACATGGAGCATGGAGAACAGAAAGAGCAGCAAAGAATTGTCTGAGGATTTGAGAACATAAATTGTGGAAAGGCTTGGACAATCTCAAGGTTACAAGTCCAACTCCAGAGATCTTAAAGCGGAAGTTCTGCTTTAAAGACTGGTCCCCCACTCCCCATTAAGGATTGGCACCCTTGGAGACAGGTCCCAGAAGACTACAGGACCATTCAGAAAGTGCAGTGCTACTCACGCATGCGCAGTGGGCACCTGGCTGTGAAGCCACAAGCTGTCACAACGGGTTCCCACACTGAAGTTGGAAAAACAGGACTGCGGGGAGGACACCGTGGGATCGAGGGACAGGTGAGTGGCTGTTTTTAAAAGTCAGCAGCTACAGTTTTCATAGTAGCTTTTATTTTTTACAGTGTGACTGGAACTCTGTTTTAATGTTCCTGTGTCAACTGTGCACAACACTGTCAAGAACTTTACAGCCCATGGCACTGTAGCTAATCTCTCTGGATGTGGATGAGCCAATCTGCGGAGATGATCTGCGGATTAAGCATAATGGATCGGAGTCCGATCCATTATGCTCCCCACTCCGCAGATCCGATCCATCCTGCGGGGATCGTCGGCATGCAACCTATATGGGGTAACACCGGACCTGTTCCACGAAAAGGTAAGTTGTAAAGCAAGCTGACGATCCTCGTAGGATGGATCTCATCTACAGATTGGGGAGCAAAATGAATCGGACTCCGATGCATTATGCTCAACCTGCAGATCCGATCCATCCTGCGGGGATCATAGGCTTGCTTTACAACTGCCCTGTAGCAGTATATGCACTATAGGGTGGTCCTTAAGCGGTAAAGAAAAGTATACAGTCCCTACAGTCAAACATGTGGATATTCACTGATATTTCGGGGTTGCTTTACTGCTTCAGGCACTGGATGTCTTGACCGTGTGTATGGCATTATGAAATCTGAAGACTACCAAAGATTTCTGGTTTGCAATGTAAGGCCCAGTGTCAGAAAGTTGGGTCTCCGTCAGAGGTCATGGGTCTTACAGCAGGACAATAACCCAAAGACCACATCAAAAAGCACCCAGAAATGGTTTCAGACAAAGAGCTGGAGAGGACTGAACTGGCCACCAAAGCAGTTGGGAAAAGGAACCCTTCCAGTCTGAGAGATATGGAGCAGTTGGGGAAAGAAGAGTGCGCCAAAATTCCAATAGAGAGGTGGAAGAAGCTCATTGAGGATTACAGGAAGCCATTGATTTTCGTTATTTTTCCAAGGGGTGTGCTACCAAATATTAAATTCAGGGTGTCAATTTTGTCCAGTCCATATTTTTAGTGGAATGTGTCAGATTTGGGTTTTTGTTTCTCCACTTTTTAACCACTAGCCTACAGGGCACTTATACCCCCTTCCTGCCCAGGCCAATTTCCAGCTTTCAGTGCTTTCACACTTTGAATGACAATTGCGCGGTCATGCAACACTGTACCCATATGAAATGTTTATCTTTTTTTGTGACAGAGCTTTATTTTGGTGGTATTTAATCACCTCTGGGTTTTTTTTTTTTTTCTTAAACCAAAAACCACTAAAATTTTGAAAAAAAAAAACATTTTTTCTTAGTTTTTGTTTTAAACTTTTGTAAATAAGTGATTTTTCTCCTTCACTGATGTGCGCGAATGAGTCTGCAGTGATGGGAACGGATAGGCTGCACTGATGGACACTGATAGGTGGCACTTATGAGGAGGCACTGGTAGGTAGCACTGATGGGCATTGACAGGCATCACTGATGGGCAATGAAAGGCAGCACTCACATATGGCACTGATAGGCGGCACTGACTGGCACTGTTAGGCGGCACTGATAGGCAGCACTGACTGGCACTGATAGGTGGCACTGATTGGCAGCACTGATAGGTGGCACTGACTGGCATTGATAGGTGGCACTGATGGGTGACACTGAAAGGCAGCTCAGATGGGCACTGATATGTGGCATTGATGTGGCACTGGCAGGTGGCATGGATGAGCACTGAGAGCTGGCACTGATGGACACTGACAGGTGGCGCTGCTGGGGCTACACAGATCATCAGGGCACACTGATCATCAGTGCCCTGATGATCTGTGTAGATGTCCCCTCCGAGGAATGTCGATTACCGGCTCTCCTCTCCTCTATCAGTGTGACAGCTCATGGGGAGAGAAATGCTGATAACCGGCATTTCCCTGTTTACATGTGATCAGCTGTGATTGGACACAGCTGATCACATGACCGAGCTGACATCTTCGGCTCTTTCCATGGATCGGTGATCTGCTGTGTCCGAGGGACACAGCGCACCGCTGATTGCCGTGCGTCCGGGAGCCGCGCATGCGCGGTGAGAATGGGAGGACGTCATATGACTTCCTCCCAGAACGAGAGAACCACCTTGCGTCCGTCATGTTACTATATGGCGGGCAGGAGGCGGTTAAAGAAATAAACATGAGAATGCCTAAACATTTGTAATGGTAACAATCTCCTGGGCGAAGTGGTGCATTACCTGACAGAAATGCATGGGTGCCAATATTTTTGGCCATGACTGTATATATATATATATATATATATATATATATATACGTGATTTTGTCGGAACGTCTGCAGGGCGGTCAGAAAGTGGATAATATGAGGTCAAACCTAAACCCTTTCAGTTTGTATGCAGTCAGGCAGGCCCTTGCATTATAAAATTGAAGGTAAAGGGAAATTGAGTAAGAAAATTGTACCATGTATGGCCACCCTAGAAAAATGAATTGAAATACATGAAAAAAGTATTCCAATAAATGCACGGCGATGACAAAGACGCACGATGGACGCAGAGCTTGCGGCGTCTATGATCCCTATGTCAGGACAGCTCAGCATTCAGTAGGGATTGTGTAGTCCTGTCATCAGAGCTGGATGGGCCTTTATAGGCTCCTGACTGTTCTCTTCCCAGCTTGTGTGTATATAGAATGGCTCACACAGAGCAGGGCTGGGATTCCTGCAGACAGCCATGTAAACAACGTGCTCCCATTGTGTGCCAAGTCTGCACTCCGGACAAGTTTGTTATTCAGTGTTGTGCTATATTGCAGAGTTTGGAGGGGAGTGACAGGGGCGGGGTTTGCGGCGATCGGGGCGGGGCCAGGCTAAGCTTGCAATGAATGTAATGCTGCGAAGGTCTCAGACATTGTACACACACACATGCCGGGTAGGTCGGGGGAACGTACGACTCATCGCCCGACAAGCTGCATCCACACACCATGATGAACGGATTCCCCTCCGAGGACTTAGCCCGGGACAGTGGGGGAGAGGTCACCTCCCCGACAGCTGCCATCCCCGCCGGGGCTCTGGGTCCTCTCAACGGGCAACTGTGCTGCCTGCGGGACGAGGGGGAGCGCTGCACCCGGCCTGCCGGCAATGCCAGCTTCAGCAAGAGGATCCAGAAGAGCATCTCCCAGAAGAAAGTCAAGATCGACCTGGACAAGACGGTAAGTGGCCGGCGTTGTGTGTTCCCGGGGCCCCTGACATGCCGTGCTATTGTATACTTCGGGCTGCAGAGGAGGCCGGCCATCGGGGACAACAACAAACTAGACAAGTCATCCGCATTGCATGACTGATGGGAGACACACACTGATCGCTAGCAACACGCTGATCACCACACTGATCGCCAGCAACACGCTGATCTGCACACTGATCGCCAGCAACACGCTGATCACCACACTGTACACTGATCGCCAGCAACACGCTATGCAAACTGTACACCAGCAAAACGCTGATCACCACGCTGCACACTGATCGCCAGCAACACGCTGATCACTGCACTACAACAGACACACGCCGATCACCAGTAACACAATGCACCACACACTGATCACAGACTGGGCTGCACACCGGTCACACAATGCACCCTGCCCTACACCAGACACACACCGATCACACACAATGCCGTGCCCGGATCACACACACAGCTGCTTCCTGTCATCTGAAACTTCATGCGATGGCTGTGTGCTCAGTGCTGTGAGCTCCCGGGCGCGGAGCGTGCTCAGTGCTCGGTGGGAGCCGTCTACTATCAGTGGGATATAAACATTCTGCATGGAATTCCCCCTTTTGTGTGGATGTCGGGAATACGTGGCGGCTTCCCGGTCTGGTGCTGGGAAGGGGGTGTACGGTGTAGCGGCGGGTTGGGTGTACGGTGTGGCGGGGCCGGGGAAGACTTTGCTTTTGTTCTGCTGGCTGCGATCAGTCAAGTGCAGGTTGTTGGGGCAGAACAAGTGTCATCCGGCGGTGTGGAGGGACATTCCCCGCATGGAGCACACAGAGCAACAGGGACAGGCGGGCTGCATGTCATGTACAGGACTTGTGTGTTGTCTGCAGACTGGGAGGACTTCTAGCCAGGCCAGTGTGTGTTCCTGGATCCGGCACAACACCGCCTCCGTGCGCAGGGCTCCTCCACCGCTGCCGGGGCGTCCTCCGTGCGCAGGGCTCCTCCACCGCTGCCGGGGCGTCCTCCGTGCGCAGGGCTCCTCCACCGCTGCCGGGGCGTCCTCCGTGCGCAGGGCTCCTCCACCGCTGCCGGGGCGTCCTCCGTGCGCAGGGCTCCTCCACCGCTGCCGGGGCGTCCTCCGTGCGCAGGGCTCCTCCACCGCTGCCGGGGCGTCCTCCGTGCGCAGGGCTCCTCCACCGCTGCCGGGGCGTCCTCCGTGCGCAGGGCTCCTCCACCGCTGCTGGGATTTCCAACCACTACTGGAACTGGGTTTATCTGTGTACACCAGGACTGGGTTTCTGCTCAGTCTGGAGGAAGTTGAATGTGGAGCAGGAGAAATAACATGTGCTGGGGTGTCCTCTATGTACATAGTTTCTCCTCCTGTACAGGGACTGGTATTTCTGCTGTATACATGGCTCATTAACCAGTAGCAAGGACTGAGCTGTCCTCTGTATACATGGAATATACTCCAATATACAGTAAGTACTGGGATGTCCTCTGTATACATGGCTCTTCCACCAGGACTGGGTTGTCCTCTTTGTACACCGGGACTGGGATTTCTGATGTATATATGGCTCCTCCACCAGTACTGGGGCTGGGTTGTGCTCTCTGTTCACCAGTACTGGGTGTTCTGCTCAGTCTGGAGGAAGTTGAATGTGGAGCAGGAGAAATGACGTGCTGGGGTGTCCTCTGTATACATAGTCTCCTCCGGTACAAGGACTGGCATTTCTGCTGTATACAGTGTGTATAGAAAGGAATTACCCCCTTTAACATAATCACATTTTGTGGCTTTGCAGCCTGAAACGAAGACAGACACATATTTTGTTTTATCCAGCTGTATTTCGTCCAAGTGAAAGCTATAACACTAACATGTCAGAAAAAAAATCAAAAACAGAATCTCTGAGTTGGAAAAACGATCACCCTCTTGTGTCAGTATTTTGTTTTTCCACCTTTTGCTTTAATTCCAGCATTTAGTCTGTTGGGTTATGTCTCCACTAACATCACACATTTAGACTTTGCAATATTTGCACACTCTTCTTTGCAGAACTGCTCAAGTTCAGATAAATTTGATAGTGACTGTTTGTGGACTGCGGTGTTCAAGTCATTCCACAGATTTTCAATGGGGTTCAAGTCTGGGCTCTGACTAGGCCAGCAAGGATATTCACCTTTTTGTCCTTCAACCATTGGGGTAATATTTGCTGTGTGCTTTAGGACATTGTCATGTTGGACGGAAAACCTTCTCATTGACAATTTTCTGGCAGAGGGCAGTAGATTATCAAGAATTTGATGGTATTTTGCCCCATCCATTTTTCCTTCTCCTGACAAGTGCTCCAGTCCCAGCTGCAGAGAACCCCCCCCCCCCCCCCCATAACAGGATATTACCACCTCCATGCTTTACTGTAGGAATGGTACTATTTGGATGATGAGCTGGATTGAGTTTCCACCAGACATATAGTTTAGTGTTGAGGCCAAACAATTCAATTTTAATCTGACCATAACGACTTTTTCCATGTGGCCTCAGAATCTTCAAGGTACATTTTGGCAAAGCTCAGTCATGACCACGTGTGGCCTTTCTTGAGGAGTGGCTTTTTTTCTTGTAACCCTCCCATACAAGTCACATTTGTGGATCATTTCTGTTATTGTTGTCACATTCATAGAATGACCACTCTTTGTCATAAATTCCTGCAACTGCTTCAGAGTTGATGTAGGCCTCTTGGTGGCCTCTGTGACCAGTTTCTCCCTGGCTCTTTCATCCAGTTTGGAGTGACATCCGGAACCAGGGAGGTTCTGTGTTGTACCAAATACCTTCCACTTCTTAATAATAAACTTAATTTTTTTTTTTGTATCTGTCTGCTGACTTGTGCCCATCCATAATTGTATCCCTCAGATCATTTGACAGTGCCTTGTGACTCATAGTTGATTGTTTGCTTCAGTTGCACTACAAGAGACTGAAATGCTCCAGGAAAGCTCTTTTTTTGCTGAGCTAATCAAAATTACCACAGCTGATTACAGTTGAAAGTCAAATGGCTTTCTGTGCCATTGAGAAGGTGATTAGCTACACATGATTGAGATTATAAGTCATTTTTAGGAGGGGGTGATTCTTTTTCCAACTAAGTGATTCTGTTTTTGATTTTTTTTCCTGACTTGTTGGTGTTATATCTTTCACTTGGATGTTAGAAGTTGCACAGCTGGATAAAACAAAAATGGTGTCTGTCTTCATTTCAGGCTGCAAAGCAACAAAATGTGATTATTTTAAAGGGGGGTATTCTTTTGTATACCCACTGTACATGGCTCCTCCACCAGCACAAGGACTGAGGTGCCCTCTGTGTACATAGCGCCTCTACTAGTACAAAGAATGCTGTTCCCACTCTGTGTATGACATACACCATTATAAAGCCTCATACACAAGATGAGAATATTTAGGTTTTGGTTTTTTGCTTACTAGTCTCATATAGAAAATAGGTTACTAAAGTTACAAAAATTCTCATATGACAGAATACAATTTTGGAAGTGATAGAATGTGTTGTATTCTTTTATTTCCAAGCATGCGCAGTCTTGGTCTCTCGATATATTTTTTTTTCCAGAATACTGTACTGATTAAAGCAAAAATCGTACATTCTGGTATCATATGAGAAAAACTTTCATGTTTGTCCCTACAGATAATTTAGCATAAACTGGTGTGATTGGCTGTAGAAAGCTGTGTACAAAGCAGATTATCGCACGATTTTCTGATCGTTTGTACTAGGCATAAGTACTGGGATGTCCTCTGTGTATAGGGCTCTTCCACCAGTATTGGGACTGGAGTTTCTGCTCAGTCTTTAGAAAGTTGAATGTGGCGCATGAGAAATGACATGTGCTGGGTTGTCCTCTGTGTACAATACATAGTTTCTTCACCAGTACAGGGACTGGGATTTCTGCTGTATACATAACTCCTCCACCAGTACAAGGACTGTAGTTCCCTGTATGTATATTGTTTATAAACCAATATACGTTCTTGGTTGTCCTCTGTGAACACGGCTCCTCTACCAGTACAAGGGCTGGGGTTCCCTCTGTGTACATGGCTTATACACCAATATAAGGACTACAGTTCCCTCTGTGTACAGGACTCCTCTACCAGATTAAGGACTGGGGTGTCCTCCAAGTACACAGCTCCTCCACCAGTACAGGGACTGAGATGTCCACAGTGTACAATCAAATAACATATTCACCTTGCAAATGTTTCTGGAGATGGCTTGAAGCAAGTGGGTGCTGTAGCAACTGTCAGCTGGAAACCGGTATTAATACAAGTCAAAGCATATAGCACCAGTACACCATGGATCTTCAGAATATCCAGTGCCTGAAGAAGGGGTCCTGCAAGTCCCAAAATTGTCACAATTTACTGCTGTGATGTAATTACTTTACTAAACCTTTGGACACTGTTCTGAAGATCCACGGTGAGATGTGTTGACTCTGTATACAAGGCTCCTCTACCAGTACAAAGACCTGAGTGTCTTCTGTATATACATCTCATTCACCACTACAGGGAGTGGGAGTGCGCCTTTTTTACACAGCTCAATCACTGGTACAGGGACTGGAGTGTACTCTGTGTACATGGCGTATACATCAATATAAGGACTGAGGTGTCCTCTGCATACATTACACATCCACCTATATAACAACTGGGTCCTCTGTGTACGTGGGTACATCACCAGTGAAGAACTGTGGTGTCCTCTGTGTACATGGATACATCACCAGTACAAAAATTGGGTTGTCCTCTGTGTACATGGCTCCTCCACCAGTACAAGAACAGGGGTTTACCCTGTGTACATTGCTCCACCAGTACAAGGACGGAGTGTCCCCTGTGTACATGGCTCCTCCACCTGCACAAGGACTGAGGTGGCATTAGTGTACATGACTCCTCCACCAGAATAAGGACTGGGTTGTCCTTGGCGTACATGGCTTCTCCACCAGTACAAGACTGTGGTGTCCCCAGTGTACATGGCACTATAGGGACTGGGGTGACCTCTATATGGATAGCTCCTCAATCAGTTTAGAGGTTTTGGTGCCTTTTGTGTGCTTTGCTTGTACACCTTTACAGGTGCTGTGGTGTCTTCTGTGTGCATAGTCTCTCCACCAGTACTGGGACTGGGATTTGTGCTGTATAGTCGCTTCTTCACCAGTACAAGGATTAGGTTATCGCCTGTGTACGTGGCTCCTCCACCAGTACAAGGACTGGGCTGTCCTCTCTGTATGTGGCTCCTCCACCAGTACAAGGACTGGGCTGTCCTCTCTGTATGTGGCTCCTCCACCAGTACAAGGACTGGGGTTTCTGCTCAGTCTGGAGGAAGTTGCATGTGGAGCATGAGAAAGGGAACTTGTTTTGTCTGGTCTGCCAAGCCTGGATTATTTAGTGATCACACACGGCTAACCCATTCTCCAGATGGGATTTTCATTGTTTTATCAGTTTACACTATATTCTGGAATGCAATTGTCCAGCTAGTGTGTTTGTTTTTATTATGTATGTAGTGTATATGCACACATTTTTATATACAAATAGATCTGAAGAAAAGGACATGCTTTGATACAGGTTTCTTCTTAGGATACAAATATGCTACTAATTAAATTAAAAAACAGAATGAATTTGTCTAGCAGTTCATTAGATGGCGATAATCAATGGTTCAGCATTTCTCAAAGTATTCCACTGATGTTTTAAATGACCAAATATTTTAAACTCCTTTTTACATATGGTTTAGTGTTTGTTAAACATGAAAAGCACTTTTCTGCTGTATTTTGACGGGGAAGAATTCCCCCAGCACCTGGCAGAAGGTTCACTTAGCAGTAGCTGAGAATCTCCCCAGTACAAGCTCTGAGATGTTAGGCAGTACAGCTTGGAAGTTGTTTGATCAGTGCCTGGGGTTATTATTACTGGGGCTGTCACCTGGCAGGTAGACATCACACTAGTTGCCAATATTATTATTAGGAAAGAGCTCATAAAGCCGGTATTTTTCCTAGAAAAGGTGGCAACCTTTTGTAATACACACTATCTCTCTTACACTTTCATGAAATAAAGGCCTATACATACACACACCTTACAAATCGGTATAAAGCAAAAACATTAAATTATTTAATCTGTAACTATAGGCAAAAAAAATTACATGATACAAGCTGTCACCAGCATTAACCTTCCTAGCGGTAATCCCGAGTGTGACTCTGGGTTAATCTACAGTACCAAAAGCGGTAACCCCAAGCCACACTCGGGATTACACTGTAGTGCTTGTCCTGCGATCCCCTGATCCTTACCTTGTCCTGCGATTCCCCCAATGTCCTCTGACTGTGTCCTCCGGCCAATTCCGGCATCTGTCTTCCAGGTTCCCTTCCCTGCGAGCATCGGGACGCAGGGGGGCAGAACCGGTGGGAGATTCAAAAAAGTAAAAATATGACATGAACACAATACATTGTAATCTGTTAGGATTACATTACTGTATCAAACCATTTCACCTAAATTTTGTCCCTACTGCTTTGTCCAGTGCTTTGCCTGCACTTTTACCGTTCTTTCTGCCTGGAAACTTGAGACCGTCCATGGCATCCAAAAAGTGTCCCTTTAGGTCAAAAGCGGTTTTAGACCAGCTAGAGAACAGCGATAGTGAATTAGAATCACTTGCAGAATTGACCGATAATGATTTGTGGGGAAATTCATCATCAGACACTGAAAGTGACAAAAGCGACGATTCTGCAACTGAGCTCAGCGATGTGCGAACTTGGTGCTCTTTCAAATTTCAGTGTTTTTGGTTTGACTACATTGCTGAATTAAATTTATTATGATACTGTTTTTTATAATTATTTATATTATAATTTATGATTTTGTGTTTCAAACTTTTATCATACCCGGGATGTTTACTAGACTCTTGTTTTGGACAGATTTGTGAGATATTCCTAAGAATTACAGGCCTACAATATAAAACAACAAATTTCCATGCAAAACAATGTACTGCTTTGACATTCAAAAATATTGATCTAATTAAACTGCCAGGGAGGTTAAAGATGAACTCCCTTAGACAGCAAGGTTCAAATGCTTGTTAAAGTGGTTGTAAGGATTCATTTCTTTTCTAAAGTAATAAACTTGTAATATTTACCTGCTCTGTGCGGAGAATGCATTAAGGCAAAAAATCTCTAGCCTTTACAGCCACTTTAGGGGGAGAGGGATAATCTGTAATAAATACCCTGTTCCTTGCTCTAGCAGGCTTCCGGCTCTCTTTTGCTCTCAGCCGTTCCGAGTTGTGGACAGGCTGCACAGTATACAGCATAGAGGAAGCCTACTGAAGCATGGAATATAGTAAGTATGGTAGCTTATTCCCCTACCCCTAGTCTTGACAAGCAGATAAAAGGTGAGACTGTCTATTCATGAAAGGACACCGATATTGGTCTCAGGAGTAGCAATCCATCTGTTAATAGCCCACATATATGTTTCTTTTACTTACACAGAATATATTTTTTCTTTTATAGGCAAGGCATCTCTATATTTGTGACTTCCACAAGAATTTAATTCAGAGTGTAAGGAACAGACGGAAACGGAAGGGTAGTGATGATGACGAAGGGGACTCCCCAGTCCATGACACGGATACTCCGGAGGTATACTTTTCAGATTCATGTTTTTATCTAAGTGCACCTGAAGGACCTCTCCTGCAGGTGGAGAGCAGAGATGGAGCCATCTTACATTACCTGGTTTAGTTTTGGTTGCAGTGAGTCGGCGTCCTGTGTGTGGCCGGTTGCCATTTTTCTGTAGTGGGCAGCACAGTGGCTAAATGATTAGCACTTCCGCCTGACAGTACTAGGGTTGTTTGTTCGAATCCCAACCACGGCACCACCTGCCTGGAGTTTGCATGTTCTCCCTGTGCCTGCGTGGGTTTCCTCCGGGTACTCTGGTTTCCTCCCACACTCCAAAGACATGCTGGTAGGTGAATTGGCTCCTGTCTAAATTGGCCCTAGTATGTGTATGTATGAATGTGAGTTAGGGACTTAGATTGTACACCCCTTGAGGGTTAGGGACTGATGTGAATGTACAATATATATGTAAAGTGCTGCGTAAATTGACGGCGCTATATACAGTAAGTACCTGAAATAAATAAGTGTACAGTCATTATATTATTGTGATAGAACTAGGGATGCACAGATACCGGTTTGTTATCGGTGAGTATGAGTACCCATACTTTCGGTCAAGTACTCGCCCATACCAAATTGCACCGCAAGGAATAGCATGTGATGCCTGTCCAAATCGCATACGGTATGCCTACTGCTCCTGTGTAAACCCAGGCTTGTCCTAGCCCAAGTTCACACAAGAGTGGTGCAGGAAACCCCTGCAGGCATCCCATGGAGGTTTTCCACACCACTTCTGTGTAAACTCAGGTTATGACAAGCCTGGGTTTACACAGGAGCAGTAGGGAAACCATATGCGATTTGGACAGGAATCACATTCATGTTCAAATCGCATGTTAATCTTTGTGGTGCAATTTGCATCCATTAACGCAAATCGCACCGCAAAGCATCGGTTAATGGGAGTATTTTCATGAGTACTCCTGAAAATACTTGGTATCTGCATCAACGCTGGTGTCAGTGCATCCCTAGATAGGTCTATGCTGCTTACTTTATGGTTTGGTATTTGTAGCAAGTCTTCAAAGGACAGTTTTTATTGAGGCATTTGAAATTGTACTGTTTTGTTGAATAACGGAAGTCATTTTATGTTTTAGATTTAATGGAAAGGGAAAAAGAACACCTATCTCAATTTGTCATGTTTACCTTGATCATTAAAAGTGAAAGTAAAATAAATTTTTAAATTTTCGGTTCTCCCCAGAACAGTAATAGAGGGGAAATCTTCCCATGGGAGCACTAGTTCGGGTGACAATGATGACAACTGGGACTACACCGTGTTGGAGGGATTTCCTCTCACTTCCTGTTTTCTGCTATGGGACAGGCAGTGAAGGAAAATCCCCCAAATGGGAAATGGATGGACAAACAGAACATGACTGGGATATAGCGGTAGATCTCCTTAAGCCAGCCATACATAGTGCTGAACCAGCCAAATTTTGATCTATCGATCAGCTTCTGTACAACCACCCTGTTGTGTTTTTTTCTGAACAATCAGTGCCACTGGCTGTATCGGGAACACTGATCATTGTTTTCTGACACCAGGGAACGCCATTCGCCATGAGAACACATTAGCATAGCATGAGTGATTCCTCCATTCACCTTAGATGTGTGGATGGGGGGATCAGCACTTTTTTTTTCATTAAGACCTGTCTTACACTATGCAAAATGAAGCCTTTAGTTCAACTTTAAAATAAACCATATTTATCCCATCAAACAGTACTTATGCGCAAAGTCTGTTGTAAGCTCTTTATTGCTTTCTTTCTGATTTCACAGTGCTATGTCAATAACTAGATATCAGCTGAGAAAGCTCTGGAAATTAGACATTTTTTGGCCTCATTCACATGGGGGGAAGATTACTGTACACCCCAGTCCTTGCCATGTATAGAGCAGAAATCTCAGTCCCTGTACTGTACAATATGGTTTTTATGCAACTGGAAGGCACCCAGGCATTTTGGGTCCAGGGCCACTCATGTTTCCCTGTAGACTTACAAACGCTCTATGTTGTATCCAGGGTGGATTTGATTTAAATCACGATTTAAATCACTAGTCAGTAAGGCTTGATTTAAATCATAGTTTTCTACATAAAGACTAATTCTTGCTGGTATAACTTTAATATGCAAGTAGATGAAGATTTTTAGAATAACTTTTCATATTAGTTTTTTTTTATCCCCAGTTTAATAGGTTAATCATTCATATTTGGACAACTTTTCTGTTGTACTTAGGAAGAAGAAAAATCATTCCCTTAATAATAACAATTTAAACATATTTATTCAACTGAAACAATAACATTACATCATATGTTATTTGCTTAAACAAACATCCATGTTTGTTCACTAATTTGGCTAAACAAAATATATATATTTTAAGAAACTTAGACTGTCAGCCCCTTCCTCCTCACACTTCGTTTCACTTTCTTCTTGTGCAGATCTATTCCACTCCAAACAATCAGAAAAATATTGATTCTATTCACTGAACTTCTCAAAACTTAGCACTGAAGGGGTTGATTCTGTATTCATAGGTTTGTAGAAGTTAGGATTAAGGTCTTTTTCTTAACTCTGTTCATGTTATAACATTTATGCTGTGAAGAAGAGGCATGTGATCTCCGCTGAGTCAAATTCAGTTTTGAAAACTGCAAAAGTAAACCAAGCATCTGTGATAATATCTTGTAGGCAGAGAAACTGCCCAATAATCTTACAAAAACCTCTGGAAGAGCATGACATTGTGAATGGATTCATGGAATTTATTTACCAAAAAAATTAAACATATACAGCCTTATTCTACATAATTAAAAAAACGAATCTTTATTTCATGATGGAATAACCTTTGGATGGTAATATATTTTCCTCAAAAAGCATTTTATTTAAAAAAATCCGATTTAAATAAAAAAAATCCAATTTTTTTATTTATTTATTTATTTTTTTAAATCATTGATTTTTATCCACCCTGGTTATATCACACATACAGCCGCAGCGTGTCATTGATGTATATGGTTGGCTGTATACAAACGCCTTTCACTTCCAGACTCCTTCTAGTCCCACAAACACATGACCCTCTGCACCCATGTGAATGAGACCTTAAAGCAGGAATATTCTCATCGATTTAACAGTTTAAGAAAACAGTTACATTCTGGCCATGTGCCAGGAATGTAACTGTCACATTGGTATTGTTCTCAACCAAACTATCAAACCAATAAATGGCTGGTGTCATAAATGATCACATGTGAAGATCAAACAGAGACCAAGATGGCAGCTTCCTTGGCTGAAAATAATAGAAGGGTTTAGTTCCACTTGAAGGTAAAGTCATCTTTTACACATTTTTACTGTGTACAATGACATCATCCCTCCTTTCCAGATTGGCTGGAACAATTCTTTTCTTTTCTAATGACTAATAGAAAATATAATTCCAGCTAATGGGTAAAAAAGGAATGTGATGCCGAAAATGGGCAAAGTGGATTTTTACACGTTTTCGCAGCTGTTATCTAGGGATTGCTAAACAGCTGTGACATGCTATAGATAGCAACAAAGAGCTTACATTTAAAGTACTCGCTTTCACTTGCATACAGCATTTACAAGCAAAATTCTTTTTCTGTTTTTTTTTTTTTTTTTCAAGAACTAGAATAGATTTATACATAACTACATTTACATGAATGTACACACAAATTCTGAAAATACGCTGAGCTCCATTTGCAGGATACTGACTCTTTTCTTCGTACATTTCTAAGCGCAGATGTAGAATGCTGCCATGTGCATGAACACATTGGCTATAATAGAGTTGCTGTGAGATTTCCCCCCCTCCCAAAAAAGAGTGGGTTTTTTTTTTTTTGTTTTGTGGGTTTTTGTTTTTGTTTTTTTCGCATTTGTGAGCATTAACTCTTAGATGGGATATGCTGGTGGGATAGTACTTTGCGTGCCAAATTAGGATGCCTGCATTGTGCATGTTACATATGGTACCATTCATCCATATGGAAGGTGTGCGTGCTGAAAACTGCAATAAAAATACGGAAAGCAGGAATTTTTAAAACAATATCACACCAAAATGCATAGATAAAACTATGCCATTGCAAATAATCGTATATTCTATTACCATGACTGGCCAAATTTGTGCAACAATCATCTAATTTCTGTGGACGCCTTTAGAGCTCATCTATAGACATTTTTTTTTAATTTTTCCATAAAGTCTGTGATCCGCCCCCCCTTCTGGCAGAATTCCTTTTTTCCTTGGTGGTCACTGGGACAGAAAGTGAAAATATATTTCCCCAACTGAAGTATTTTTTTATTTTTTTTTGCTGGAGTTCCGCTTTCATAGAACAGTGGAAGGAAATGGGAACCATTCTGTCATTGCGAAGTCACATGAATGTTGAATTGATCTTGGAGAAGGAACTAAGGAATTGTGCAAAATGATTCTCTTCCTCTTGGCTTGAACAAGAAATACTGTTTGCTTAGTGTTTAAAGGAAACCTGCACTGAGAAAAGTATTTGAGCTGCTATTGGTGGACACTCCTTTTAGAAAATGCTGGTTTCCAGAAGGTTATGTCCATCGAAAGGCTTCATTATTTTGTGTCAAGGGCCAAGTATGCAGATCAGGAGTTCCAAATATTTTGGGGTTTTACTACCTACCGTTGACTGATAAATCATTCAGGTTAAAGGCAACCAGGAAACTGGTATTTTCAGAATAAGGTCTGCAATAGCCACATATTTTTTCTTTTATGTGTTTCCTTTAGTGCCAGTTCACATGCGTATATGCGGATTGAATGTGATTTGAACTGCATCTGATCCACATGACATGTAAAGTAACATTTCTCTCGATGGTGCCTGTTCACATATGTCCGGTGCACTGGCGGTGAAGATTAGGGCCCGTTCACACTGCACGCGTTTCATTGTGCTTTTTTTCTGCTTCCAAAACACACAGAAAATAAGTTATATGGTTGTCAATGTCATAGTTTACATCAGTGCTTGCAGTTCCAGTTGCAGAAGAAAAAGTAGAACATGCTGCATTTTTCCTGCACAGAACTGTACTGGAAAGCAGTAAAACGTATCAAAAACACACTGGAATGCACATGTCCCTATTTCAATTGAAGTAAAAAAGAGGGGAAAAAATGAACTGGAAGGTATCAAAAATGCACCGTAATGCGTCAAAAACACTCATCTGGAATGCATCTGGGCTGCATTTCTATGGTGTGAACTGGCCTTTAATGCGGTTTTAAAAAAAAAGAGTCCTGTACACTTTCTGAGTAGTGTGGACCGGTTCAGGTGCG
This sequence comes from Staurois parvus, assembly GCF_062004578.1. Lineage (NCBI taxonomy): Eukaryota > Metazoa > Chordata > Amphibia > Anura > Ranidae > Staurois > Staurois parvus. The sequence goes on from NW_028318130.1 coordinate 4,641,297, forward strand.
GATTAGATATCCGGTTTTAGAAGCGGTTCCCATAGAAGTCAGTAGCCTGGAATCCGCACCTGAACCAGGCCGCACTGCTCAGAAATCGGACAGGACTCTTTTTCAAACCAAACTGAATCCTCATCACCAGTGCACTGGACATATGTAAACAGGCACCATTGGAAGCAATGTTTTTTCACATGTCGTGCAGATTGGATGCAGTTCAAACCGCATATATGTGAACCGGCAGTTAATCTGTTTGCAAACACCTGGTTACTTGGGGATTTTTTTGTGTTAAATAATTGACATATATTACCAGACCATACACATGAGATGAATATTGGCTGATTGGAAGAATCAGAGTGCCAAAGACTTCCTTGGCCAACCAGTGTTGGGGCAAATAGTAGTTGGTGATGTTAGGTTTGTTTTGAGTAAAAAAGTTTATTTTTTCTCTGGGGGTGTGTCAGGGATTTTTCCTTTCTGTCCTCTTGGCAACCTCCATAGCCATGAAGACACATACTTTGATCTTTCATTGAGATTATAGAGGAATTTCAAGTTTTAAGAAACGAACACTTACCAGCCCATGGAGTCCAGTGTTCTTTTCCCCACAGTTGATTAACCAATGGCCCAAGCAGATCTCATTCTCACCTAGAAAAGAATTGAGGGAGTGGGAGCGGGTAACTGTCAAAATAGGTACCTGCTCCCCTTCAAAAATTGACTCTTCCAATTCTTCAGAAGTGGAGGAGGGAAATGAGAAGTACTTTCACTTTTGAGTTTATGTCTGCTTCAAAGTGATTGTAAAGTTACAAATAAAAAAAAAAAAATAACAAACGTGTCATACTTGCCTGCTCTGTGTAATCGTTTTGCACACAGCAGCCTCTAACCTCCTCCTTCTCAGGTCCCCTGCTGGCACTCCTGGCCCCTCCTCTTTCGACAAGTGCTCCCAGAGCAAACCGCTTGCTGGGGGGGGCACTCATGCGTTCTCCCTCCTGAGCTGGCCTTGTATGTTCATAAGACACATGGAGCTCGGCCCCACCATCTGTTCCCTCCTCACTGGCTGTGATTGACAACAGGCAGAGCCAATGGCTCCCACAGCTATGTCTGAGCCAATGAGGAGGGAGAGACCCTGGAGAATCGATGCTTTTGTGCATGTCACTGGATTGAGATCAGGGTCAGGTAAGTATTAGGGGGAGCTGCATGAATGCATGAAGGTCAAAAACCTTCAACCTTTAGAACCACAAGTTTGTAGCTGGTTTTTCACAGGCAAATGAAACACGTAAAACTTTAGGGCTCCACAGGTTTTTTTTTTTTTTTTCTTGTTACCATGTGCTTTTGGTGCGAGGAAATTAAATACATTAACAAGGTACATTGAGGTGCCATTAAGAATTAATGGCACTGTTGCATGCCTGCAAACGCAGAACATGTTTTTTGTATATTGAGGGAACATGGGCAATTTTGTACTTGTTCCTGCAATGCACAATTGTGAGCTTAGCCTAAGCTTTGGTAAAAAAAAATGCCCAAAGCTCCTAAACTTGCATTTTATCAGCTGCTCGTGGTGTACATGAGCCCTAAGACTGGCCATAGATGGACTGAAAATCGGCTGATTCAGCGGGGACCAGCTGAGCTTCGATCCGTGTATGGTCATCTCTGTTGGACAGGAGTCAGTTGTTAGATTGACTTTGGGAATGTTGGAAAACTCTTCTTGATCAGCAGCTGCAACCTCCTGCAGGAAGAATCGTACTATGAGAATACAATGTCCCAGCAGGGAGGATTCTTCTATGGCCACCTTAACTGCCCATAGAGCAAGGAATCTATTGCCCAGTTTGCTCGCCATACAGTATGTTCTAGAACAACGGGAAAAATTGTGCTGTCTGAATTCAAACAAAGATAAATCCATCACCAGCACACCATTGGTTGGACATCAGTATGTTTTCTTCACATGCATAGACTCTGTCCCAACAATTTACATTTCTTTCCTATGTAGGGTTCCTTTATCACCACACTTTGCAGAGGGAGATTGATGTGCTGCATTGCTTCCACATATATGTGCAGATATATGCAAGTGGAGAATCTGTTTTTACGAAGGTGATTTAACTAGGCCACTCTGCATACTAATTAGGGCTGGCTGCTGGGCAGTGTTAGTCTAATGCCCTTCTGGGGCCTGATTTATTATGTGATTCTGTGGACTTGAAAAATATATCATCTTCACATGGCTGGATGTGTGCAGTGAATACAGGCTCACTTTAACTCCTTTTCCACATGGCTAAATCAGGCCCAGTCTCTCTTTATATCGCTTCAAAGCAAATCACACATTTTTAAATCCAGCTCTTCACATATTACCCTTCCCATTTGTACTCCCTTGATAATTATACATTACCGTCTTTAATAAATGAACATATTACACAAACAGCAATTAATGTTTGTGGAGCATCCCTAGTTTTATTGAGTAGTCTTAAGATTTATAAGTTGCTGGTCATATCATAGCAATGCAATATGTAGGCATAGTTTTTACGGTCAGTTTGTTGCCAATTAACCCTTCTCTGCTCCCACCTTTTATCTCACCCCCTCCCCAGCTCCAGTGGGCGCTGGAAGAGTGCGGTAACTGACAGTCACTGCTCTCTGCACCAAGCCAACTGAGAAATGAGCGATCAGCGGTCATGTGATTGGCCAGTTTTCTAACATGGAACAGCTGTAGCATCACACTGATGCTGCTGAATGAAGGTGAATATGTGGGGTTTTATTTTCTTCATAAGCTTCTACTTTTGCGCATGCGCAGTAGGAAAACAGCCGCAAGGCTTCACTTAGTCAAGATGGCGGCACCAGAATCCGATTTAATTAACATTCACAGAGGTCCGGTCAGTAAAATTTTTATTCATTAGGGGTCCGAGTCTCATATTGTGCCATATCTTTCATATTATAGCCCTCTCCTTTTACAATATAGCACCCCTTTACTTTATAGCACCCCTTTATAATACATCATTCTTTACAATACAGCCCCCCTTTACGTCACAGTCCCCCCATATACATGACCGTGTCCCCATTATAACACAGGCCCCCTTTGCATTACAGTGTCTCCTTTCCTTCAGTGTCCCCAGTCCTCCACATCACAGCCCCCTCCCCTTTTATTTGCCTCCCATTCCCCTTCACAGCTCCCTCTTTCTTGTATCCCAGTCCCCTTCATAGCCACCCCCCCCTTTCCTTGCTTCTAAGTCCCTTTCACAGCCCCCCTTTCTTGTATCCCAGTCTCCTTCACAGCCCCTCTTTCTGGTATACCAGTCCCCTTCATAGCCACCCCCCTTTCCTTGTATCCAAGTCTCCTTCACAGCCCCCTTTCTTGTATCCCAGTCCCCTTTATAGCCACCCCCTCTTTCCTTGCATCGAAGTCCCTTTCACAGCCCTCCTTTCTTGTATCCCAGTCTCCTTCACAGACCTTCTTTCTGGTATACCAGTCCCCTTCATAGCCACCCCCCTTTCCTTGTATCCAAGTCTCCTTCACAGCCCCCTTTCTTGTATCCCAGTCCCCTTCATAGCCACCCCCTCTTTCCTTGCATCGAAGTCCCTTTCACAGCCCCCCTTTCTTGTATTCCAGTCTCTTTCACAGCCCCTCTTTCTGGTATACCAGTCCCCTTCATAGCCACCCCCTATTTCCTTGTATCCAAGTCTCCTTCACAGCCCCCTTTCTTGTATCCAAATCTCCTGCACAGCCCTCCCCCCTTTCCATGTATACTAGTTCCCTTCACAACCCCCCCCCCCTTTTCTTATATACCAGTCCCTTCACAAACTCCCTTTCTTGTTTCCAAGTTCTTTTCAAAGCCCCCCTTCTGTACATTCCCCAGTCCACTTTACATAAAAGCCCTCTAACTGACGTCCCATTTCTCCCTTCCATTCACAGTCTCTCTATAACCCTGCTAATCCTAACTTGCACGGCGGTTGGTGGGTGGGCTTGTCTGGATGGGGGCGGGACTTCTAAGCTTTTCCTGTTGGTGGGCAGGTGATTGCTGGGATTGCATCATGTCCTGACAGTATAAATGGTATTTAACACCACATGTCCTGACAGTAAGTCTGTGGTTTGTGAGCTACCATTGGTCCCACCCTCTGGCGTACCGCACCTTCTGCCTGCCAGGGATGAAGGCTGGGGCGGCAGCGGGAGAAGGAGGATTTCAGCTGGGAGAAGAACCATGGTCCGGATAGGACTGTCTTTTGGTCCGGGTTCGGACCACGGTCCGCCATTTAGTGACGACTGCGTTAGTCAGTTGAACAGTCAGCTCCGTTGAGGACACTGCTGTATGCCTGGACAGCTAAGTTCCCTAATATTAAAAGTCAGCAACTACAGTATTTGTAGCTGCTTACTTCTAATTTTTTTTGGGGTGGGTGCTGGAACTCCTCTTTAAGTAGATGATACTGCAACCAGTGTCAGTACAAATCTAAAAGAAATGTATACATGTTTAAGCTCCCTAAGGCTGCTTTCACACTGATCCGTTTTTTTTTACGCTTTTGCATTTAAAAGCGGAAGAAAAAGGTATGATGATGTATTTCAATGGAATACTTTGCACTGCTCCATTGCAGGTCAGGTCCATTTTGTTTTTGTTTTTAAATCCTGCTAGCTGCATTTTTGTTGCAGGTTTGGTGCGGTAAAAATACCACACTAAAATTGCACGTCCCCATTGAAATCAATGGAAAACATGGCAAAACACACGTCCTATAAAAACGCACCTTTTTGTCAAAAAAAAAATGTCTGCCTCAAATGCACCATGTTAAACAATACTTGGACTCACCGAAAATGGTCAGCAAAGTCCACAGTGGCAGAGACAATTGGTCTGTCCTATTATTTTACATTTTCTTCTTAATGCCACTCTGTAGGGGTTTGTCACAAAACCGACTTCCTATCTGATCTCTGTGAGACACTGAAGGATGGTGCTGCTTGAATGGGAACATGTGGCATCCTTGTACATGTGGCCCATTCTGAAGTGCCACGGCACCCCCCAGTTCGAGAATTGCTGCTTTGAATACACTGGTGAAAGTGGAAACAACAACACTTGTAGTATAGGTGTCATGCACATGCTTAAAATATATGTAAACGCTCACCTTGTAAAACAACCCCATAGAAATGAAAAGCAAAAGATTTGCATAGAGATATAAAAAAAAATAAATACCTTTTTTATTTATTTTTTTATTTTCTAAATAAGTGATCATATACCCTCTATTCTCAGCTGCATAAGGAATTTACAGAGCTGTGGAAGGAGAAGCAGCAGCACACTAGTGTTCCCAGTGAATGGCTGTGCAAGGATGAGGGGGGGTGGAATAGAATGTGGTAAATTTGTATTAGGAAAGCAGAGAAACTGGAATGAACAGCAAGCCTTTCACAAAAAAAAGAACCATTACAAAGAGAACGGGATGCTTTTTCTTACAAATACATGGACCAGCAGGAACATATTGGGAATATGAAATGTTGGGTTGACATATGCATTAATACCGTCTATCAGTTGTATTTTGTAAGAAATACAAGATTAAATGTGTCCTCTCCCACAGGCAGCGTGATAACCTGAGAGAGCTTTAGAACCAAATGTGTTCTTGGTGCAGGGAACTGTCTGGCCCAGCAGAAAGACCTGAACACCCTCTTATAGCACTTAAGTGTAGAAAGTCTTAGAAATCATTTAATGGGTACTCTATGACTTTTCAGTCATAACAGATAAATGCTATAAAACAGCCTGCTATCTCTAGACCTGTATTTTCCAATATTGTTTTATAGTCATATAAAATAAAGCATAAATTACAAGGTAGATTCTCTAACAGCTTATCTCCTGTTGTGACAAGAACGTCTGTGGTGAGGAAAGCAATTCTGTAGGGAACGGTTTTGAAGGCCATTTCAGAAACTCAAAAAAAAAAAAAAAATTCAGATGGTATCATGAAATCAGAAGTTGTAAAAATAATCCTTGCAGCAACCTTGATTTTATATAGCTTTTTAATGTTCTAGGTGGACCTTTTCCAGTTGCAAGTAAACACATTAAGAAGATATAAGAGGCATTTCAAATTGCAAGCAAGGCCTGGACTGAATAAAGCACAGCTTGTTGAAGTAAGTTTACTGTTTGTGCATTGGAGATGTGGAAGTATACTGACAGGTGCATAGTATATTTGTATTATTGGAAGAATTGTCATTATATTTTTATTGGCCTTTGTCCTTGTGACATTACAGGTTTATTTAACAAAAGCAAAAAAGCTGTAATATGAAGTAACCCGTATAAGCTAGAGTAAGAATGGATTAATCACTTGACACCCGCTCACATATACTGCGAGCTGGCGGCAGGTGCAGGCTCGGCTAATGTAAAAATACTTTGCTGGTTTTCTTCTGGGTTTAGGGTATGCGTGCTCATGCCCCCTTCTGTGCACTGCCATTGGACACAGCATGATTTTGTTAGCAGTTTCAGCCAATGATTTATGGCTGATACCAGCTGCTCAGCTACTGTATGTCCAATCACAGAACAGAGTCCTGTGTTTACCACATCAGAGGCAGTTTTATTGTGGGTGGACCAGCCTTTCTCAACCAAGGTTCCTTCTAACAAATACAAGGACTAAAAAAAGATTAACCAAGGGCCTGAACAACTGATATAGAAGGGATTAAATTCAAGATCACCCAGTATTATTGGCTACCATATGATCGCTGAAAGTTAATGGACGTGGTCACCAAAACTCATACTCAATACGTATGGGCATAGGGAAAAGCATTCCCCGAACAAAGATCGTTTCATGTGGGACCATGCAGCTTTATCAAAGGGCTTTTATTAGAAAAAACAAAACAAATGTGCATTGCACAAATATACACAAAAAAGCTGAGCACACTACCACCATAACTTCACCAAACTAAAAAGACAATGTTGTCTCGTCACCTTAGCAGCTGCTCATACAACCTCCAACATACACACTAAGGGGAAGGGGGCGGGAAAGGCTAAAGGTGCAACTTGGGAACATATGGGGCAAGAACCATGTATGGAATGTAAGAGTCGGATGATTGTCATTCAGTAATGTCCCATATAGTAGAGATAGGAGTCAGGTAGAAGACCGGTTGTCCCATAACTATATATAATGAATAATAATCGGACGCCTGAGAATTCAATTACATTTGCAAGTGAGGCTTGCCGGTCATAATCTGGATATGAAGGTTCCTTCAGCAGTGAGCAATAACATACTGATCTGCCTACACTCGCCACCAGAGCAAGGAGGCATGTTTACATTGACCATGGACATAATTTTTGTGTTTTTTTTTTTTTTTCCTACCATTTATTACTGAAAATAATTTACTAGCAGAATGTAGGGATATAAAATATATATATGTGTGTGTGTGTGTGTCCTGGATGTCAAATGAAACATGTATGCCACAGTATTTCTTCATTTAAAATTTTCTACCATGTACTCAAAAGTTAATGTACAGCTGTAGGTATACTCCCTTTTAGCAAGTGTTCCCTCATACTTGAAAATTATTTCCAGAATTCCTCTGGGGAAAAAAGGTTGAGAAAGACTTGGCTAAACTATTAAAAAAAGTGAAAAACTTAGCAACTCTGGCAGGTTTAATTGCTGTATGTGCCTTCCTTGCCATGGTGTCACAATGATAGTGTGGGGTCACATAAAACAAGGTGGGTCAAACCGTTTTGCTCTCAACTCAAAACTTAAAAGAATTGTTCTAACTGGAAATGGGCTTTAACAGGGCGCACTGAATACGTTTTTGTTGTGGACAAATAGAAAAAATTAATTTGATTGTATTGGTACCATTTGGCTTATTGTTGAATATGAAAAAAATTCTCGTCAAGGCTATTTATTTTATCTATTTTTCACGGTGTCAAATGTACTTATTTCTGTATGTTACTGTTTTGTTGTTTAGATCATCGGAGGCCATTTCAGAACACTCCCAGTGAATGAAAAGGACACACTAACATATTTCATCTGCTCGGTGAAGAATGAAAAAAACAAAGCAGATCACAAATCTGATGGGGGACTCCACTAGTGAAAATGGACATTTTATGGACAGTTTTGGGTTTGCTCAAGGCCTTGGAATGGAAGGACAGTTGTAAATAAAATTCAGTGTTATTTTAGTGATTTCTGTGGAAAAGTTATTTTGTTGTTTCATCTAAAAATGTTTCTCTACTTCCTAAGCCTGTAATTGAGAAATGTCACTTTTTTGTGACCTATAATTTACCATAAACCTGGTTTATATGAGCTGGTGGGCAGTAATTTAATACACTATTAAGGTGGAACTTAAAGCTATAGGCAAAACTTTTTTTTTTTTTTTTCTGTTTGGATAGAGTAAAAGAGAGTCATAACCCCAGACAGATTTTTTTGCGTCATCTGGGTCACATTGTGGAGATTTTCCTTCACTTCCATAGCCAAAATGGGAAGTGAGAAGAAATCCCTGCAGATTAAGGGAATTCCTTGGGGCCCCCTAGGTCATCAGAACAAGTGCCCACGTTGTAAGATGTCCCCTCTATTACTTTTCTGGGGACAGCCCAACACTTGGGATTTTTTTTACTGTCACTTTCAATGATAATGATGAACAGGATAAATCGAGATGCTGAACCTCCCTAACAAGGGCACAAAAAGCAATAAAAAAAACCTTACAGGTGTTCTAATCCATCTCCACTGTGTCCAAAACAAAGCAGAAAAAAAGTTTTGCTTCATACATATATTTTAACTTTACAAATGTGTATAATTTACATCTGGGACATATGTTGCTGGTCCTTATGTAGGAACAGTATCTGTGCCATCATGCCATTTCTCTTGCTATTCCATCTAACAGTACCTGAGAGGCTGTCGTAGGCAGTTTTTAGCTCCCTCTCCTATACCATGGCTGGCTCACAATCCTTAGATAGTAGCTGTGAAACTGTTAAAAAAAAACAAAAACTTTACTTTTAGAAGGCAGATCTACAATTCCCGTCTACCAAATATTCCTAAACCCATTGCAATTTCTTCATTCTCTAAGGCCGAAAATATTTTTTTACTGACCGTTTACTTTTATAGCATAGATCTGTCAGCCAACAGCAAAAATAGTAATTCCAGCCAACTGGCAAAGAGAAGATTTTTATCCAGGCAGACCTCTGAGGATAAAGGTGTTCTGTAGAAAGTTTCACAGCTGTTATCTAGAGCTTTCTAGATGCCCCTTTCGCACCTGAGCATTCTGAAGCATTGCTTGAAGCTTCACTAAAAGCACTTGAACACTCAACACTAGGATTTCCATTCTATTCAATAGTGCCTGTTTGCAGCTGAGTGTAGTAGTGCTTAAAGCTCATTGCTTAAAACCTCTGTTGGGCAGAGTTGTATTTTAGCCCTAATAGACTTCAAAGAGAACACTTGGGAAACAGGCATTACTTGCATTTTGCAGGTTCTATCTTGACTAGTAACTAGCTTTTCATTGGCTAAAAATAATAATAATACAAAAAATATAAACACCGAAGCCTGAAATGTGGAAAAATGCTCAAAATGCATGTACAAAAGCTCTCTGGCCCCATTCACATTCGGGACTTTGGTCATTTTTTGTGTAGTGACATGAAATAAGGAGCAAAAGGAAACTTACAACAGCCCCTGTACACAGGTACTGTTATATTGAACAGCAAAAAAGGATCATTTTCCTTTCATTTCCTGACTTTGTAGCACTTTTATACATTAGACCCACTTTATTCTACAGTGTATATATAGTGATAAAAGGCTGTGTTCAGACCAGCACATTGGAAGAGGGGATACAGATGTATAAAGATGTATCATAATGCTATTTCCAAAAGGACCTTTTGAAATATAATATTTTAATTTGGTTTAACATAGATAATTTCATTTTCTATTGAACTTTATTTGACCAAAAATGCTTATTTTCTGAGAACCAGATGACCGCCACTCTCAGCTAATAGTGTGAACTTAGGTAGTAGGGATGGCTTGCAATGGTTATTGTAGTGCTGACTCTCACCTAACCGTGAGGCCAGCTATTTCTTTGGAAAGGGTTAGCTATGTATAATGGAAAATTATAACTTGTTTTAACCTGATTGATGAACAAGGAGTGCGTGGCAGTATGGAGAGCTCGCAAGTGTTCCACAAGAGCTAACACAAGTTTGCTTCACAATAGCAGCCTAGGGATGTTGTAAAGCTACATTTTCAGCATGTGAAATGCAAGGCAGTATTTTATAGATTTGCCAGCACTGTGCTGCTACAAATCCCTTTGCATTAAAGCGGAACTAAACCGTCATCTTTTCCAGCCAAGGAAGCTGTCACCTTAGCACATGTTTGATCCCCAACTGCCATGATACTGCACATGTGATCAGTTATGACACCAGCCATTTGATGGTTTGAGAGATTGGTTGGGAGCACAAGCAAATGTGACAGCATTCCTAGCATGCAGGGAATGTATGTGTTTTTTAACACTGTTAAATCAATGGGTTTAGTTCCGCTTTAAGATGTGCCCTGCTTCTCCACAAAGTTTCAATGGGTTATTTTTATGTATGCATACATGAAGAACAGTTGTCGGAACTCTTGTTCCTACATCTTGTTCGTGGCGATCACATTTAATATGTGTGCCCCACAGTAAAACTGATTTATGGAAACTCAATTAAAAAGTAGACTTGTTTGAAGGCCCAACTGAGAGCTATTAGCAATTATTGCATGTATGCTCTGTTTTCCTAAATCAGCAGGGTTTGCCTCTAGGCAGTGTTTGTCAGAGTCATTTTATATATGATGGTGACAGGCATTCTGCTAATATAAATAGGAGTTAACTGGGGAGAAGAGGTTATGCCACCTGGTGTGGTCTTCAACAAGGCAAGGAGCAGTAATCCATATGAGACCTCATCTTTCATTTAGTTGACTGCACTTAACAGCTGAAATCTTACCGGTTGCTCTGGGTAATCGCACATCATGGTTGCTCATTGTACTGTAATATTTCTAGCATACTCTTTAAGGCACTTAAAACGAGAATAATGATGGTGTGTCATGTGCAGTTACCTGCAGAAGCCAATCAGGTGTGCTTATCTGACCACTGCAAAATGAAATTTTGTAAGTCACTGTGCTTTGCACATAATTGCTGCTCTTTACACTGCCTTATTAGACTATTTTATTTGTGTTTAGATGCAGCACATGCTTGCTGCACTTTTCGCAGGCAAGACTTCTTAAGTTAACACGTTTTAATTATCATTTCTGTATATGTATACAAATATATAAGGTGGCGGAAATTGACAACACCACACTCTCTCTGCACTATGTGTTTCAAATGCTGACAAAATATACTGTTAAATAATGCTATATGTGCATTTCCTACTATTGATGTTATGCCATGACTCATTTGAACAACTCACGCTTGAATAAATTTGCTTTCTTTAGGTTAGGACTTCATTTGGTGTATAGCATGTATTAATGCTATAGGTTGCACAGACCCACATATCGTATGATAGCCTTTAGAATTTGCACTTTCCTTTTCTGGGGATTTTTGTCACTTAAATATTGTTGGCATGTGTTGGTTAATGTTCGTGATTTAAGTCCCTGGATCAACCTGAATGTATAATATTGTGATGGCTTTAATAAAAAAAAAGTGTTACTGATCTTTGTTTTGTGATGCTAAATAATTTTTTTAAACATTATACATAAACAAAAGGACCCTTTCTCACAGAACTACGTAATGGCATTCATTTTGAATTTGCACCTCCACAAAGCACCTATGTTGCAGTGCCACCTCAACACACAGTAACACACTACTGTACAATGTGATGCACCTGCATCAACTAAAATTATAAAGGTAAATTTCCCTAAGGCATCTTTCAGGACAGCACCTCTGAGAGAAGGCTATTCCCCCTTTCCAGGAAATGCTGACACATCATACTTTAAAAGGAGTGTCTCTCCGCCAGCTGTGAATATCTAGTGTTTCCTTGTGGGGAGATACTGCAGGGAAACCTGTTGTGTGACTGTTCCTAGGGGCAGTCCAGTGTGTATTCATTATGGAAAGTCCATATATGGAACCAGATATGTATATATCTTCGGTATTCTTAATCTGTATCTTCTGCCTTTTTAGAGGTATCAAAGTAATTCCTTCCAATTCATCAAAATGCGGAGATACTGCAGGGAAACCTGTTGTGTGACTGTTCCTAGGGGCAGTCTGGTGTGTATTACCAATGATTAGGGTGGTTGCTGGGGGATCTAGCCTAGCTGTGATTGGTATACCCTATTTGCTGATTTCTCAGGGAGGATAAGGGCTACCTCTTTGTCAACAACCGCTTTCCCTCTGATGTGTGGGGGAAAGTTCTATAGATCTGCTCCCTTTTTTTTTTTTTTTTTTTTTCAAGCCCAGGGAGGGTCTTTCCTGGAATTGGGGGTTGCTTCCCTGCTGGTGGGTGCAGTGTTAGCCTCATTGGCTGCTGATGTTGTGTGGCAAGCTCCTCTGTTCAGTCTTGGAGGGTGCAATGGCTCCCTCTTTACAGCTACAAAGGGGAACAGATCAGGCATGAGGCTGGTGCAAAGCTTCTGGAGACACAGTGGCGTGGGCAACTGGAGCCTTATGTAGCGGGACCACTCATTTCTCGCTCCTACCAGTGATCTTCTAGGATGTCTGAGGAAGAGACCCCAGTCACCATGGCACCATGCACATCTAGCATCAGCCACTCCTAGTTACCTGATTCCTTCCTGTTCTTTCATGGCTTGGATAATCCCACTAATCTTTTTCCTTTTTGCCCTCTTGGTGATCAAAGGCCTGTACAAGACATTAGGGACTGTTGAATAGCTGTATCCTGCACACTGGGATAAGCATCTTAAGCACTGGCAGACGTGGGGGTGTAATTGGCAGTAGTTGATGAGGCTCTCCTGTTCTTTGTTTTTTTTTTTTTTTCAGGATAGAGCCCCAGAGAAAGCTAAGCCTCCTTCCAAGGGCCAAAAAAGGAAATACCCCTCCTTCAAGATTTTTAGAGTCCTGGACTAAGGCTTTATACAGAACATTGTGGGTCTGGTCAGAGGAGTCAGTGGCCCACTGTAGTGACTTTGTTGCATTAGTGAAACAAGAACGATCCACCACTTTTCAAGCATTCGGGTCCCTGACCTCCAATATCCCTCTCCCACAACTGCCATCTAGTCAACAGTATCCACCAGCCTTTGCTGGTTACCTCATCTACCAGTGCCAGGTCCTGCACGAGTCTAGTGAGGAGCAGAAGAGTCAAGTTACCAGCTCCAGGCAGAGTTTGAGGATGAGGGGCTAGAGGGAGACAATAAGGGGACCTATAGGTACAAGACCCAGGATGATGTGTTGGGGGTGATTTATACTACCATAAATACTCAGGAAGAGAGAAGCTCCTCACCTTCCATGGGACCCTGAAAGCAACCTGTTCTATTCCAGGGCCCTCAAGCAGGATTTCTGTCTGATGACACAAGATGGATGCAGCCTTTTTTCAGGTATCAAAGAATACTGATTTGGCCCTTGAAGATATGGGGGCATTGAAAGATGCAATGCATAAGAGGATGGATTTTTGCTACAAAAAACCTGGTACTCTACTCATACATAATTGAAGCCAGCTGTGGCAGCGACCGTGGGGGACAGGAACATAGAATACTGGTTGACACAGATAAAAGCACACATTGAGGCTGGTGTCCCTAAGGAGCAGATTCTAGCCTCATTTCCCATGCTTTTGCAGGGGGTGGGGTGCATTGCAGACTCGTCCGCAGATTCTGTTCGTATGTCAGCAAGGCCTTCGGCAAGGTCAAGCTGACTCAACTAAGAATGCTGTGGCTGAAGACCTGGCAAGGGAATGCAGGGTAAAAAATTAAGTTATTTGGCATTCTAATTGTGGGGTACCTTCTTTTTGGCCCAGTTCTGGATGCAGTTCTAGACCATACTGCGGAGAAAAAGAAGGCCTTTCCAAGTGCGTAAAAGCAATTTCAGGCAAAAGAAGCCCTGGGGTGGCCAGAAGGCAAAAGGGAAAGGAGTCTTTCTTTTTTTTTTTTTTTTGCATCCTCCTGACCAAACCCAGAAATCCCAGTGACAGTGTCCCCATGGTGGGGGGAAGGTTGGGGCTCTTCCACAGCGGGAAGTGGTGACCTCCAATCCATTCATTTTGGGATTGTCAGAGGAGGGTACTGTTTAGCATTTGCAGATACCCCACTGAGGAGACTTTTTGTCACTTATGGACATGGAACAATTTTTGTCACTGGACTCCCATGGTGTGCGGAGAAGTGTGAGGCCATGGGCTGCTGAGGTACTCCATCCTTGCAGTCCAGTGGGCAGGGCAGCATTTGTGTCTTTGCAGGTTTTCATTCTCAAGGTGTGAGATCTTTGCTGGAATCACTTGGCTCACTGGTGAGGATACCAGGCTAGGTAAAAAGGGCGTTTTGCTTATGGGGTAAGTCGGCAAACCTATTGGGCTCTTTTAGGTTCCTCCCATCACCAGGCGTGTAAGTACAGATGTGAGTGCAGGTGGGGAGCTTATCTGGGGGTCAAGGTTTACACAAGGCAGATGAGAGTACAGAAAGGCAAGGTCTTTGAACTGGAGATAACTGAAGGAGGTAGATCTGGCGGTCAGAGCCTTTCAGGAGGATCTGGTAGTCAAACACGTGCAATTTCTCTCATACAACGCCTCAGCTTTAGCTTATGTCAACAAATAGGGGGGGCAGAAGCAGGACTTTGTGGTTGGTGGCAGAGGAACTGCTCAGTTGGACGTAATTGAACCCAGTTTCCATATTGGCATTACACTTAAAGTGAGTAGTAAATCAATTGGCCAATTTCCTCAGTAGGAGACAGCTGCAGGAGCGGTGTGCAGAATAAGGAGTACTTTAAGGCTCTCAAACAGAGGTGGGATACTCTTTAGATGGGATGGAACTCTTGGGGTGGACGCTCTGTCTCAGCATTGGAAGTTCCCCTTGTGCTACGCTCCCCCCCCTCTTGGTTTAGTGCCAGCGGTACTGAGGAAGTTTCAGAAGGAGAGAACCTCCTAGTAGTGTTAATCCTAGTAGGTCCTCACTAGGGCTTGGTTTTTGACCCTGAGCAGTCGTTCAGCAGAGCCTCCTTTGAAGCTACCATGCAGGAAGGATCTGCTGTCGCAGTGGTTACTGAAAAGCAGCTGCTAAGGAATAAGGGATTTTCAGACCGGCTAGTGACCAACCTGCTGTTGAGTAGGAAGAGGGTGGTGGGGGCTATATACTATACATGAAAGTCTGGAAGCTTTTCAGTAGGTGGTGCAGTGAGAAAGCCTATGAGTCCCAGAACTCTACAGTGGAGTTAGAATTCCCAAAAAGTGGAGCATATAAGGGGTTGGCACTTAGTACCCTAAGGCCTGTTTCACACAGGCTTCAGCTTGTGTAAGAGCAGTGTGAACAGCAACCTTTTACAAATCACTTGCAGAGCTTTCAACAAGCTTTTAAAGTATTAAGCAACAATTTTAAATGTTGAAAACAGATCCCAATGGGAGTGCTGACTGCCACTTGAAACAAACTTAAAGAAAGCTGCTTGAAGCTTGCGGAAAGTTTCATAAAAGCTTGCTGTTCACACTACTCTTATACAAGCTGACGCTTGTATAAGCTTCAGGAGGCAGTCGTGAGTGTGTTTCTGGAAACACCCTTGGCCAAAAGCCTTTAGTAGTTTGAGCTCCGTAAGCCTAGTACACTCGATGGGAAAATCAAACAAAAAATACCACTTTCAAAGCGATCGTCCGATAATCTGATCGTTTGTACACAGCTTTCAAGAGCCAATCACGACCTGCAAAATTATTTGAAGGGACAAACGCATAACTTTTTCTCGTACGATACCAGAACAACCGATTTTCATTTAATTCTATACTACTATAAACCAGCGCTAGGATTGCAGAAAATGTGTATACAGAAAAAAAAATATAAACTGCTCAAAAAAATTAAATAAACACGTTTTAATCAGAGTATAACATCAAGCCAATTAAACTCCTGGGATATTGATCTGGTCAGTTAAGTAGCAGAGGGGTTGTTAATCAGTTTCAGCTGTTTTGGTGTTAATGAAATTAGCAACAGGTGCAATAGATGGTTAACAATGAGACGACCCCCAAAACAGGAATGGTTATACAGGTGGAGGTCACTGACATTTTTTTCCCCACTCATCTTTTCTGACTGTTTTTCACTAGTTTTGCATTTGGCTAGGGTCAGTGTCACTACTGGTAGCATGAGGCGACTCCTCCAGGATGGCACATTTATACGTGCCATTGCCAGAAGGTTTGCTGTGTCTCCCAGCACAGTCTCAAGAGCATGGAGGAGATTCCAGGAGACAGGCAATTACTCTAGGACAGCTGAATGGGCCATATAAGGTCCTTAACCCATCATCAGGACTGGGATCTGCTCCTTTGTGCAAGGACAGGATGAGCACTGCCAGAGCCCTACAAAATGACCTCCAGCAGGCCACTGGTGTGAATGTCTCTGACCAAACAATCAGAAACAGACTTCATGAAGGTGGCCTGAGAGCCCAACAACCCCTAGTGGGCCCTGTGCTCACTGCCCAGCACCATTGACCTCGAATGGCATTTGCCATTGTACACCAGAATTGTTTGCAACTGCCGCCCTGTGCTTTTCACAGATGAGAGCAGGTTCACCTTGAGCACATGTGACAGACATGAAAGGGTCTGAAGAAGCTGTGGAGAATGTTATGCTGCCTGTAACATCGTTCAGCATGACTGTTTTGGTGGTGGGTCAGAAATTGGGGAGGAATATCCATGGAGGGATGTACAGACCTCTACAGGTTAGACAATGGCACCCTGCATGCCATTAGGTGTTGGGATGAAGTCCATGGACCCATTGTCAGACCCTACGCTGGTGCAGTGGGTCCTGAGTTTCTCCTGATGTACAACAATGCCTGCCTCATGTGGCGAGAGTATGCAGGCAGTTCCTGGAGGATGAAGGAATTAATGCCATTGAATGGCCCCCACGCTTGCCTGACCTAAATCCAATAGAATACCTCTGGGATATCATGTTTCTGTCCATCCAACGCCGCCAGGTTGCACCCATTTTGATTTGCTGCACTGAAATTTCAGCAAAATGGACTAGCCTGCTGCATAATATTTTCACTTTTATTTTCCGGGTGTCTTTGAATTCAGCCCTCTGTAAGTTGATCATTTTCATTTCCATCAAACAATGGGGCATCCTTACGTTCCTAACACATTACCCAGTCCATATCAGTATAGATATCCAGCATGATATTTTTCCCTATTAAGATCTGATGTGCTTTCAAAGTGTTCCTTTAATTTTTTTGAGCAGTGTATATAAAACTTTCACAGCTGCTGTATTCAAAATGCCTTATAGACTGTTGGTGTTATATCACTGTTGCTGTATTTTATGTGCTATTGACAGCCCCTTCGTGGGCGTGCCTCTTGCATTGTTGGAGTTACAATACTGATTTCTTTGTTTTTTATATACCATTGATAGCCCATGCGTGGGCGTGTCTTTTGCTCTAATCCTTCTTGTTAAATTGTTTACAAACGTTAATAAAAACCATTGAAATACAAAATGCCTTAAAGGCATTTAGTACTACCACCAATGGAATATATACAGCGCTAAGTAAACCCCAAAAAAACTCTACTTTTAAAATGTGCATGCAATGTCCACATTTTTAAGTGATCCTATGCAGCAATACACCACAAATGGCCTCAATAAAGTGCTTCAATAAAGTGTTCATACAGTTATTTTCATGCAAATGATTCCATGCACAATCATCAAACAAAACCAGTGTGCTCTTGATGCTGCGCTCCAGTGGTCATCCACCACCAACACAGAGAACTCACCAAATATACAGTTGCAAGAAAAAGTATGTGAACCCCTTGGGATTACGTGGAGTTTTGCATGAATTGGGCATAAAATGTGCTCTGAACGTCATCTAAGTCACAACAATAGAAGAACACAGTCTGCTGAACATAATACTACACAAACATTAGATGTTGCCATGGTTTAATTGCACATAACATGTAAACATTCACAGTGCAGAGAGGAAAAAGTATGTGAGGCCCTAGCTTAATGACTTCTCCCAGAGCTAATTGGAGCCAGGAGTGAGCCAACCTTGACTAAAAATAGTGTGATGATATTGGATGTGTTGCTGACAGCTGTCCTGCCCTTAAAAAACACACACCTGTTTTGGGTTTACTGGTTTCAAGAAGCACTGTCTGATGTGAACCATGCCTCACAGAAAAGAGCTCTCAGAAGACCTACGATCAAGAATTGTTGACTTGCAAGAAGCTGGAAAGGGTTACAAAAGTATCTCCAAAAGCCTTGATGTTCATGTGTCCACGGTAAGACAGACTGTCTACAAATGGAGAAAGTTTAGCACTGTTGCTACTCTCCCTAGGCGTGGTCGTCCTGTAAAAATGACTGCAAGAGCACAGTGCAGAATGCTGCATGAGGTAAAGAAGAATCCCAGAGTGTCAGCTAAAGACCTACAGAAATCTCTGGCACATGCTAACATTTTTGTTGACACATCTACAATAAGGAAAACACTAAACAAGAATGGAGTACATGGGAGGACACCACGGAGGAAGCCATTGCTGTCCAAAAAGAATATTGCAGCACGTTTGAAGTTTGCAAAAGAGCACCTGGATGTTCCACAGCTCTACTGGCAAAATATACTGTGGACAGATGAAACCAAGATTGAGTTGTTTGGGAAGAACACACAACACTATGTGTGGAGAAAAAAAGGCCCAGCACACCAACATCAAAACCTCATCCCCACTGTAAAACACGGTGGAGGGAGCATCATGGTTTGGGGCTGCTTTGCTGCCTCAGGGCCTGGACGAATTGTTGTCATTGATGGGAAAATGAATTCCAGAGTTTATCAAGACATTTTGCAGGAAAACGTACGACCATCTGTCCGCCAACTGAAGCTCTGCAGAGGATGGGTGATGCAACAGGACAATGACCCAAAGCATACAAGTAATTCAACAAAACAATGGCTGCAGCAGCACAGAATACGCCTTCTGGAGTGGCCCAGTCAGAGTCCTGACCGCAACCTGATTGAAATGCTGTGGCATGACCTTAAGAGAGCGATTCACACCAGACATCCCAAGAATATTGCTACACTGAAACAGTTTTGTGAAGAGGAGTGGTCCAAAATGACTCCAGATCATTGTGCAGGTCTGATCTGCAACTACAGGAAACGTTTGGTTGAGGTTATTGCTGCCAAAGGAGGGTCAACCAGTTATTAAGTCCAAAGGTTCACATACTTTTTCCTCCCTGCACTGTGAATGTTTACATGTTATCTGCAATTAAACCATGGCAACATCTAATGTTTGTGTAGTATTATGTTCAGCAGACTGTGTTCTTCTATTGTTGTGACTTAGATGACGTTCAGAGCACATTTTATGCCCAATTCATGCAAAACTCCACGTAATCCCAAGGGGTTCACATACTTTTTCTTGCAACTGTATATGAACACCCAGTACAGGTACTGTAAGTCATACAGCGCTTCTAATACAGTGAAAAGACACCTTCCACTTTCCACCAGGATCAATCTCTTCACTCTAGTTGCGCTTGCATCAGGTCAGGTAAACTCATGTCACATGAGGAGGGAATAGAGGGAGACCGCCATGGTGTAAAACCTTAAAAACTTTATTTCTCATAAAACCCCCCACAATTCTACTCTCATTAAACAGTGCTTTGCCTTGCACTAAGGTATGTGCATATTATTTGTTAGCAGTGTTCAGGTACCTGCTCCAGAGAATGTACAACTGAGCGGTCCCTTCCTGCTCCTTCCCGGGTGTATCCACCGTCACTTCCGGGTGTTCTATACAGGATGACGTCACCTCCTGGCTTCCTTCTCTTTTAACGCCCTTTTGGCACCCCTGCATTTTTGTCAGATAATGCACCACTTCACTCCTCTTTTGTTTCTGTTAAGATGTTTATTTTTGGTGGTCCTGTTTGGTGTTGCCCAACCCATTATGGTATAACCCAATGGTACAAGAATTAACTCTCTTGTGTCCTGTGATGTACTCTAAGAAAGGGATTTCACAGGTAAGTAAGAAACAATTGAGTACTGTCCGGAGTAAGTCAGAAATCCCATTTCTCAGTAAAAACTATATTCAAGTTAATTATGGGACAGACAATATAGTACCCAATTTTTAGTAAAATATAAAAAATTAGGTTGTATAAAATTGTGCATTGTGTGTTTGTGTGTATTTTGGAGTGTAATTTTTTTTAAATTACATTTATTGCTATCACAAAGTGGCTGATAAGTCCTCTATATGTTAACATAGCGCATGGAACAGGTCCTCTTTACGGAGACATCAAGGGTCTATTAGACCCCTAATGTTACCTCTGCACTCTGCCAGGGTTTGACAGTTCTGAACCCAGAAGTGCTCAGACCTAGGTGCTTCTGAGTTCATACTACCTAGAAGGGATCAGTGAATGGGTGTTCACTAATCTCCCACCACTCTTCATTCCTTACACCCACCATGCTGGTTGTGGGCACCCAGTTAAGCCCAGAACACGAGTAAAGCTGACCAAATCATTTCTACTATATAGCCAGCAACCAGCAGTGAAAATGTATTTAACCACTTTCCGACCAGGGGCATATTTACCACAAGGCAAACAAGGCATTTGCATAGGGCGGCATTTTTCAGGGGGGCAGAAGCGCCCTTCTGGAAGAAGGGGCACTTGTGGCATGGGACCAGGTGGGAGTTGAGAGAGCCTGCGGACTGCTTGATTGTGTATGAAGAGTCCGACTCTTGTTCCAAGGGATGTCCGGAGCTGTGAGGGTGAGTGACTTTAACTCCGGGGGGTGTGTGTTGCCTCTCTCGGGTGGGGGGAGCAGGGGTGTTGTTGGTCAATGTTAGGCTCTCTCTGGGAGGGGGGGTCCGATTTCTGTGTTGCCTAGGGCAGCACAAAACCTAAATACACCACTGCCGACCATCCATAGCAGTTTCACTGCTACAGGGTGGCTTCTCTGTGCAAAATCATGTATATGTACAGCCATGGCCATATTGGCACCCCCGCATTTGTGTCAGATAATGCACCACTTCGCCCAGGAAATTGTTGCAATCATAAATGTTTAGGCATTCTCATGTTTTTATCTTTTGTTTGTATTGGTATGACATAAAAAAGTAAGGAAACAAAAAGTCAAAGCTGACACATTCCACAAAAAACTCTAAAAATGGACTGGACAAAATTATTGGCACCCTCAATTTAATATTTGGTAGCACACCCCTTAGAAAAACTAACTGAACTCAATTTCTTCCTGTAACAATGAGTTTCTTACATCTCTCTATTGGAATTTTGGACCACTCTTTCACCAACTGCTCCAGGTCTCTCAGATTCAAAGGGTTCCTTTTCCCAACTGCTGTTTTGAGATCTTTCCACAAATTGCTCTGTGGGATTGAGATCTAGACTCAGGCCCTGGAAGGGCCTGCCTCATTGGATACAGAGTGATTGGATAGATAGGTGTGTCCTCCAATGATATAGTTTTGGTGAATCTAAAGGAGATTGTACAGAGATTGTACAATTAGATTGCACAGTGTAGGGCCACCTTTAAACATTTAAAATGAACTAGTTGTGATTTTGGGGTCAATAATTGTTAATGGCACCCCAAAAGCAGAAGCAAACACACATTTTGCCATGTGAAAAAACTAACAACAAATGCAGCAAAACGCACAGTAAATAACATGCTTACTGCAACACGTCAAAATGTCCCATGAGCTACTTTACCATGTGCAGCACAGCCCATTGAAATCAATGGGCTTCCTTATGTGTGTTGTGGGAAAGGCAAGCCAAAAAACATGCGCTCCAACTACGCTAGATGTGAATAGGGCCTGAAAGTGAACGTGGTGTTTTTACACAACCACAACGAGGCTCCACTCACTCACATCTAAGCATTACCGAACGCACGCCAAACTGTCCAAAAAATGCCTGCTTTCCTGCGCAGTTTGGAAACATGCTACAAATGCGCGTCATCAATTTTTAATGGGACCCCACCCATGGGTAATAGACATGCGTTTGCCATGCGACAAACAAGCTGCAAGCATGCCAAACAGCACTGTAAAAAAAACACGGCAAGCTTTTTCTCTAAATACCTTTCTGGAGCCTCTTTCGGGTGTTCAAGTGAATGGGTTGCCCTATGCATGATGTGCAGAAACTCTCCAAAACACTACAAAAAAAGTGTGTGGAAACAAGAGTTCTCGCTATGTGGAGATGTGAATGGGGCCTGACAGCTGGGTGTCTCCGTTAAGGCTGGCCATACACTATACAATTTTCTGTCCAATTTCTGCCCAATTTCCTTTAGATTTACCTTCAACTACAGTATGTAGGATAAGAGTCTGCCTAATTGGATACAGTTGAAAGTGTTGTTAGGTTTGACCTCCTATTATGTGGTTTTTGGTAAATCTAAACCAAAAATCTCAAGAAAATTGTATAATGTATGGCCAGTCTTGCTCCCTCCTATGTACTTGTATAAATATGGCCATACACTATGCAATCTGATTATACAAGCTCTGTACAATTTCCTTTGGATTCATTAAAACTACCCCCTATGTGATGAAAAAAAAAAATGTTATTGTAAAAAATGAAAGTTACACCCAAGCACATACCACCACCCCCACATACAAACGTAAAAGCACACGCTGCGGCACCTATGCATGAAACCCTCGATTACAACACATGTTACATATCGGCGCGCACGCCAGAATGAGAGCAATAATTCTAGTACCAGACCTCCTCCGTAACACTAAACATGTGACCTATAAGGAGCTTTAAATGTGTTGACCTATAGAAAATATAGGGTACTGAAGTTTGTCACCATTTCACGAGCGTGCACAAATTTAAGGTTTGGCGAGTTGGATATCTATTTACTCGATGCAAAATCATCTTTTATATTTTACAAAAATAATAAGGCAGTAATTGCTCTTTTGTACCCTAAAATTAACTTGTATTTTTTACTGAAATTTTGCGGTAATATCATGCGACATAAAAAATTGGAACTGACAGAAAATACATCATGTTTGGGAGTTTTATGTAATCTTCAGGCCTAAAATAATTTTTTAAACGTGTGCAAAAAACGCAAAAACGGCTCTGGCAGCAAAAACGACTCTGACGGCAAAAGGGATAAAGTATAAGCCCTGACCCCCCCTTTCCTGATGAGCAGCCAATCGGTGTGGATGACACTGCAAGGTCTCTCTCCTCCCTGCTAGT
Source organism: Staurois parvus (assembly GCF_062004578.1). Lineage (NCBI taxonomy): Eukaryota > Metazoa > Chordata > Amphibia > Anura > Ranidae > Staurois > Staurois parvus. The sequence goes on from NW_028318130.1 coordinate 4,664,391, forward strand.
CCCCGGGTGCGGTGCTGTAGACAGGCAGGGAGGAGAGGAGGAGATAAACAGAGCAATGTTAAAAATAATACATGTTTAAGTCACCATAAAGCCCCTTTTGTTTTTAAAAGCCCAGACATTCCTAAAATCACCTCTGATTTAAATACAGTTTTGGTTACATTTTTTTTCTTTTTTTATCTGGACAAGTAGATTGTCATGAGGGACAAGTAGATTGGGGCCCGATTTAGTCCCTGGACAAGTAGTTTTTTCAAAAATGTCCACACCCCTGAGTAAGTATTCAGGGGCTGGGCGGGTTGCTACACACAGAAGGTTTTTTAAAAAATCTGGAGCCTTTAAAACCACTGCATTTTGAGGGTCTGTATTTCTTTTAGTACAAGTTTTCCCTCTTAGCTATGATTATCTTTTAGAACTTTTCAATAGGCCATATAACATTTATTGCCATGCTTGGAATATACCATATTTTCCGGCGTATAAGACGACTTTTTACCCCTTGAAAATCTTCTCAAAAGTTGGGGGTCGTCTTATACACCGGTATACGGCATGCTGACACTTTTTAGGGGGGCGGCGCGGTGCCGCTGCCACCCTCCCTCCTTTCCAAGGGACACTAAGTACAGGGGTGGGCAGGGGCTGCTGTTTCTTACCTGGCTGCAGTCCCACGACAATCGGGTCCAGAAAGCGCGGCTGCTCCTTCATTCGGTTCGGCTACTGGATGCTTGCGCGGCTGCTCGGCTCTGCCTCCTCACCGGTGATTGGCCGCCAGGCACACAGGCGGCCAATGACCAGCGAGGAGGCGGAGCCGAGCGGCCCCGCAAAAATCGAGTGAAGGAGCAACCGGTAAGTGTGCCGTACAGAGGTGCTGCTGCAACCACATATGCTGGCTGCAGCAGCTCCATACTGGAACAGGGGTCAGCAAGTGTCAGTGGGAGGAATAGTGCCCCATTAGTGGGGCATTATTCCTCCCACTGACACCAATGATGGGGCACTTTTCCTCCCCCCCACTGACACCAACGATGGGGCACTATTCCCCCCCCACTGACACCAATGATGGGATACTATTCCTCCCACTGACACCAATGTTGGGACACTATTCCTCCCACTGACACCAATGATGGGGTACAATTCCTCCCACTGACACCAAAGATGGGGCACTATTCCCCCCACTGATACTAATGATGGGGCACTATTCCTGCCACTGATACCAATGATGGGGCACTATTCCTCCCACTGACACCAATGATGGGGTGCTATTCCTCCCACTGACACCAATGATGGGGCACGATTCGTCGCTCTGACACCAATGATGGGGCACTATTCCTCCCACTAATACCAATGATGGGGCACTATTCCTCCCACTAATACCAATGATGGGAAACTATTCCTCCCACAGACACCGATGATGGGGCACGATTCTTCCCACTGGTGTGCATTGGAAGAGGGGTAGTCTTATACGGCGAGTATAGCCCAAACACTACATTTTAACAGGAAAAGTAGGGGGTCGTCTTATACACCCAGTCATCTTATACGCCGGAAAATACGGTAATCATGCAAGCCTTCAAAGCTGCATTGGAATCAACAAGCCACTATAGCTAAGGGGATTTTTTTCAATCCCTTTGACCTAAGAATTTGTGTCAGAATGGGTCTGGAAGGAAGTAAAATATATCTCAGTTGGTACATTTATAATGCAACGACAAATATAACACAAACCAGACTTGACACCGTTTTTCTTATTGGGAATAAAAATCATTTTAATTTTAGCAGCTGTGTTCCACAAATGTGAAAGTGCACATAGATTTAGCTTTAATCATGGGATGGGTAATCAGAATACCTTTTTGTGGGCTGTCATAATCATCATATTGTGGTGAAAAAAAAAAGACAAGTAGATCATTCCGCTGGGGGCAACACAAAGTAACAAAGAGGTGAAGGTATTTTATTGGGAAACTTCACATTTTTCATACCAGCCATTCTCTTCTTCTTGCACAATGTTTGCTTTGTTTATCAGTGGGTGGTACAAGGAATCACAAAGGAAATCTTCGGCCCAAAGAAAATCTCTCTGTAAAACAAGAAACAGAGTTTAAGTTCACGTTTTGCAAAGGCTTCTGGGACAAGTAATAGTATTACCCTGATGTCATTTATTAATGGAATTGGAAGTTGTTGGGGTTTTTGAGAACAGCAATCTGGCACCTTGAAGACAGTAGACGGCACATTAATACAAGCTGGCTTCTCTCTGAACATGTTCACAAGCTGATGCTTCAGGGGGAAGGAACAGAGGCATCATTGTGAGGGTATAATAGCACTTCAGTTGTGCTCTCACATCCAAATAGCCTGGCTGTAACTGCCAATACATGGGAAAAACAGAGCCCCTACTAAGACTCTTTGCCAGCTCTGTGTCTGCAGGCTGTGCTCTGCCTTCCCTACAGTATAGCCCCAAACTGCTATTTCTTCTTCTCTGTATATACCCTGTGTATGCTCATAGTTACTAACATTCTAAAACTATTTCCAGGGACATTTTACTGATGAGCTGTTCTTGGATCATCACCAACACGCCATTGTTGTATTAATCTATATCCATTTTGAACTGTATTGCTAATATGATCCATAGGTAAGTAAGATTTCAAATGGTGCTCTTCATAGAGCATTGGCTGAAAATGCCCAAAAGAACATTTATGGAGCATAAAAATGGATCTTTACACACTTGCACATGGTTTTGTTATTGATCCCTTTTCTGAGCCCATGAAGCTCCACAAATTACCTATCCATTCACCAGCTAGCTGCACCCTGTGGGATGCTGGATGAAAGCAAAAATGCAGTATATCCTACAGCCAAGAAGTGATGGGTAACTGTGGAGATTTTGCTGGTACTGTATATGCAGCAGAGGGACAAAAAATAAATTTATAATGGTACTGTGGCACTGTATATAGTATACAGCAAGCAAAATAAGTATTGAACACGTCACTATTTTTCTAGTCAAATATATTTCTAAAGGTGCTATTGATTTCTTGCTATTTTCTTTACATGTCGGTAACAAACCATGCAATCCATACATAAAAAGCAACCAAACCAAAAAAGTTCAGTGTAATAAAATGTAACGACACAGGGAAAAAGTACTGAACACATGAAGAAAGGCAGGCGCAAAAAGGCACGTAAAGCCAAAACACCAGCTGAAATCTATCAGTAATTAGAAAACCTGCCCCTTGTCAGTGCAAATTATTATCAGCTGGTTCAGTCTCAACTGATGGCCTATAAAAAGGTGTCTCATTATCAAGGTATCACACAAGAAAAACATCTCATGATGCAAAGAGCACTCTCAAGACCTTTGCAACCTTAAGGTTGCCATATATACTTATGGCATTGGTTACTGAAGGATTTCTAAGCTTCTGAATGTTCCAGTGAGCACTGTTGTTATCCGGAAGTGGAAAGAACATAATTTCACCATAAACCAACAGTGACCAGGTGCTTCTCGCAAGATTCCTGGCAGAAAAGGGTTGTCCAAGAGCCAAGGACCACTTGTGGAGAGCTTATGAAAGATCTGGAATTAGCAGGTACAATTGTTTCAATAAAAAGTAATGCACTCAACCGCCATGGTTTAAATGCACGCTCACCACACAAGACTCCATTGCTGAAGAAGAGGCATGTTGAAGCTCATTCACACCTAAGCGTTTTCTGCCATGCAGAAACGCAGTACAGTCCATTTAACATGATTTCCTATGGGACATGTTCACATTTTCACCCGGTCCATTTTTTGGAAAGGGTCAGGAACTTTTTTGAACATTATGGTTTTGGTTCTATAGACTTCAATGGGAACGCTGCAGAAAAACATGTATTGCTTTTTTATTGCATTTTTGCTGCGTTTGTGATGCATTTTGCATTTAAAATCTGCCTAGCAACAAGAAAAATTGGAAAAAAGAAAAAAACGCGAAACACATCAAAAACACGGCAAAAAAGCAAGTGCAAAAATTCAAAATGCAATGCAGAAACGCCATAAATGCAACCTGCATAGGTGCGAACCTAGGGTTAAAGTTTGCTGCACAAAATTTAGACAAGCCTGTGAAATACTGGCAGAATATAGTCTGGTCAGCTGAGACCAAAATGGAACTCTTTGGATGCCATAATACACACCATGTTTGGTGGTCAAATGGCACTGCACATCACCCCAAAAACAATATACCAACAGTGAAGTTTGGAGGTGGGGCTGTTTTTCAACATACAGTATTGGCAAACTTCATATTAATAAAGGAAGGATGATTCTTGATCAAAATCTGCTGCCATCGACCAGGATGATGAAGAGGAAACGAGGATGGACACTTCAGCAAGACAATGATCACAAACATAAAGCCAAGCAAACACTCAATTGGTTTCAAAGAAAGAAAATAAATCTGCTAGAATGACCAAGCAATCGCCTAACTTGAATCCAATAGAAAATCTATGGAAAGAACTAAAGATCAGATTTCATAGACAAGGCCCATGGAACCTTCAAGATTTGAAGACTGTTTATTTGGAAGAATGGGCCAAAATCACACCGAACCAATGCATTCAACTAGTTTATCCATACTTGAAGCTGTAATTACCAACAAAACATTTTGACCAAGTATTAAATACATTTAAATTTGCATGTTCAATACTTTTTCCCTGTGTCATTCCATTTTATTATACATAGCTTAAGTTCTGAACTTATTTTTTTGGTTTCTTTGTATGTATGGATTGCATGGGTTGTTACCAGCATGATGTGAATATTTCATGTCAATAGCACCTTTAGAAATATATTTACTGAGAAAAATGGTGATGTGTTCAATACTTATTGTACCCACTGTATAATGGTGCTGATCTCCTTTTAGGACCTTGTCCGTGACCGTAGTTTTGCTTGAAAGCAGAACTAAGCTGCTGATAGAAAACATGGGGCCCCGTTACAAAACTTTGAATCTGCCATCAAAGGCATACACCTGCATTTTTATTCTCTTGTTTAAAACTTTAATGAAAATATTGAAATCATGGGGCCCCATACAGCCTACCTGACAGCATCCCCTCCCCTGCCAGAAAATATAAAAAATATATTTTCACAAGAAATGCACTAAAATCATTATTATCAGACACAACATAACATACAAAATTCTCACTAAATCTAAAAGATAAAACTGTATTGCATTAATAAAGCTCTGTGTGTGAATGTCTTGCGGCTCATACATAGGTGCTGTGGCCTGTACATGTGGATCAGTGGTTTGTTTATGTGGCTGGAGCTGTGTGTAGGCAGTCTATGTTAGGCTATGGGGATGCAGCAGCTGTTTGAACACAGTGGCAGGTCCTAATTTGACAGGCGTGTGGTACATGGCACCGCACACAGACAGTGTGCATGTAGGACCACTTACCCACACCTGCACACCTGTCAAATCACTACCTATAGCTACGATCGTACAGCTTCATACAGCAGCTGCATCCCCTTAGAGTAAATGGTGGCTCCAGCTGCATGAACAACCACTCATTCACACAGCCAGAGTACCTGTGTAAATGAGCCCTTAGGACTTGTTCATATGTGAGGTTGGGGGGTAAACTCCAAGGTTAAGCCATGCTTTTACCACCCCCAACAGCTACCCCCCCCTCCTTTAGCTGCAAGTTGGGGTGTGAACATGGTGGCACTTGAGAAAGGGACTATTTTTCCGCAAAACGCCTGATTATAGTTTGTGTTATAGTTCATTGTATTCCTGTCCACATGCCATGGCAACAAAGCTTTACTTTGCAGCTATGTAAGGAATTATACCCCTTGACACTTTCAGCAGGCATAGCACCCCCTAAACATGACCCTTTCAAGTTAATGGCGCCACTCTGCAAGCACCCCACAATCATGTTCAATGCATGTGGTTGCAGTACACTAGTGCAGCGTGCGGTGTTAAAGGGGTTAAAGCAGGTGCACTGCACTACCTATCCCCATAGATCAAATAAGAGTTAGGCATACACCAGATAGGCCTACTATCCCTAATTAGAACTGTTCATAACTACTGCTGGGAAATTTAGCTGTATCCACTACAGCATTGTAATTCTTGTAGTCAATACCCAGCCTGGGCTTTTTTGTCTCTAGTAAAGTTAGGCCTAGCCTTGCTTTTTAAAATTGTCCTGCTTCCAGACAATTTTGCACTGCTGTATTATCTGTAATCTCTTAATTCTTGAGAATTCTTCTCTGAGAACTTGTTAGAAATTGGCAAGAGTTGGGACAGTTTTGCATCATTGAGAACATAGCCAGCCCTATCGAACTACTGGCTTATTTTCATCCACCAAAATGTGTCTATTAACTTTTGATGAAAAAGCATCATTCCTGAAAAAAAAAGAACTTTTTAAAATCTGAAATAAAATTGAGGTGCTACTACCATGGGCTTGAGGTAAATCCTGTGGGCGATTTTTTTTTGTAATAATGCACTGTATGGCCTTTGAACTATGGCTAGCAAGCTTAGAAGGGCCAATAAAGAGGATTTTAGTTAAAGCGGAGTTCCCTGTCAAAAAAAAAAAGTCAGCAGCTACAAAAACTATAGCTGCTGACTTTTAAACAACAGCCACTTACCTGTCCCTCAGTCCCGCAGTGTGTCCCCTGCAGCTTGTTTCACTGGCCGTCCTGTATTCCAGGAGGCCGGCATCTTCAGTGTGGGCACCCGGCTGTGATAGCTTGCGGCTTCACAGCCGGGTACCCACTGCGCATGCGCGAGTAGCACTGCGCTTCATTAATGGTCCTGTAGTCTTCTGGGACCTGTCACGTGTCCCAAAAAACTACAGGGAGGGAGGGAGGAAGGACGCCTTCCGCTTCCGGTCGCCTAGGTGATCGGACCGGAACTGGGAGCGGGTACCTGTGAAATTTTGGTACCTGCTCCCCCCTGCCCCCCAAAGGTGCCAATCCTTAGTGGGGAGCGGGGGAGCAGTCCTTAAAACGGAACTTACCCTTTTGTGTGGAGCTCTACTTTAAGCCTGCCCCTTACTACAAAACAGGGGGCACAGAGCAGTCATAGTGTCAATAAATTGAAGCTAAAGCAGGGAAAACATAGGGATAGCTGAAAAACCACAAAGAGAGAGATTAGGGTCAGTTAGGAAACTGCATTTTAATTCTAATTGCTAGTTTTGGGGATTCAACCCCCTTGCTACCTTCTTTTTTGTTATTATTGGGGACTTTTTTTGTCTTTTATTTTGTGGCTGATTAAAAGGGGTCATTTTTAGCTTTTGATCTGTCCATAGCAATTTTTATTTTAAGGCTTTTTTGTTTCAGGGTTGATATTTTAGATTTTTTTAAATCTCTTTTGTGTGTCTTTTTAACGTTTATTTTATATTAATAGGAGCAATCACTTGTAACTGACCATCTGTTCTTGTAGCTGCCTTTTGTTCAAAGCAATCTGCTGCATCATTTGAGAGAAAAAAGATAAGCGGAGCACCTATACCACCATTCCTGTAGATAAAATGAAAGTTAAACATGCTGTATATCAGTTAGGCCTATTATTCCTATTTAAAGCAGACCTCCCCCCCACTACCCAAATTGACTGCCAACAGCATCATTTTTTTTTAAAGCTGAAATTTATTAAAATAGTTTTTTTTTAAAAAACAGCATCAGGTACAGTACTTACCATGAATGAAGAGTATCCTGTGTGCTGATGACTTCTGTTTTCAGATGAAAGTTTTCTGCACTGATCTTCTAGTGCTGCGGGGGTAATATGAATGCTGCACCTCTGCCAACTATTACGCTTTCTGCCCCGTGCTCCATTCATAAAAGCCATGCTATTGGTTGATACGATTAAAAGCATTTTGTGATTGGAGGAGGCAGACCGTTCTTTCATCTGCTCCATTCATAGAGAGTTTTTCATTGTGGGAGAAGAGAAGGAAAGGGGAAGGCATAGTCGGCACTTGAAAAGTGTCTTTCACAGGTGCAGCTCCACATATTAATCCCCCACAACACTGGACGATCACCACTGTGGGGGTATCCTGGAGCAGAAGACTTTGCATTTCATGAGTTTGCTGGTTTAGGCACTGTTTTGCACATGTGTCATATATGCTGTGGAGTGATCACCCAAAAGGGGAAGCTCCGCCGCTTTAAAGATTGGTTCCCCGCTCCCCATTAAGGATTGCACCTACCCAAAATTGACAGGTACCCGCTCCCACTTCCACTGCGATCACCTAAGCGATCTGAAGGGGAAGTTGTCCTTCTACCCTCCCTCCCCATAGTCTTGTGGGACGCGTGACAGGTCCCAGAAGATGGCGGGACCATTCAGGAAATGCAGCGCTACTCACGCATGTGCAGTGGGCATCCGGCTGTGAAGCTGCAAGCTGCAACAGCCGGGTGCCCACACCGAAGATGCCGGCGCCTGGAAAACAGGATGGCCAGTAAAACGGGCTGCGGCGGGGGCACCGTGGGATCATGGGACAGGTGAGTGGCTGTTTTTTTAAAAATCAGCAGCTACAGTTTTTGTAGCTGCTGACTTTTATTTTTTTACAAAGTGAGTGAAACTCCACTTTAACAAACTGCTGCATAACTTGTCCAGTGCATGTGCAAAAGCACGTGGGAACATGATCATGCACACTATGAGCCGTGGAGTGGTTTACTATTGAACAATCTCAAACTACTTCACAGATTACATGACACGTGTGAGATCTCCCTCAAGGCACTGCTAACAGGACTTTCCCAGGGGGCACCTGTAAGGCCATGACTGTAAACAATGCCGCAAGGAACTAGGTAGTGCAAACAAGTTGAATGTAAATTAACAGAAAATTGTTTATTTTTCACCAGACTTTTAACATGTTTCTAGATCAGCATGCAGAACTGCATACACGGGTATTTTTAGGTTGGAAGGGTCCACTTTAAAACTGTTCAGCTGCTGGCAAATTGTACGCTGCTCTGTCATCTGCAGTGCTTTGTTTCTTTTAGTAAACACCTGCCTGTACTTTTTGTCTCTATTCCTTTGTAGCCTATTAATCTGATTAAAATGATCCTGCGACTGGACAACTTTATACTGCTATATTCTATGCAGAATCCTATTTCTTTTAGTAATGTGCTAGTCTGTGCTCTTTGTCTCTAGTATATTTAGGCCTAGCCTTGGATTGAATTGGTCAGTGCTGGAACAGAACAGTGCTCTGATCCATTCTGGAAGCCCTGCAGAAAGATGGGGGGAAAAGAGCCGACATTACACATCCCCGCATTGCTGCACTGGCTGCATGCATGAGAGCTCATCACTCACATAGGAAAGTATAGAGGGGACCAGGAAAGTGGGGAGACTGTAGGGTGTTAGTTCATTTTTTTATTTTTTCCTGAAGAGATTAACTTACACTTTAAAATTTTTCTGCTGGCCAATTTTACACTGCTGTATCATTTTCAATCTCCTAATCTGTACTCTTTTTCTCTAGTACATTTCAGGTAAATGTTCTTCATTAAGGGCAAATTCCCACTGCAACACAGGACGGCAGGGGCAATTCACCACTCTGGCCATTCTGCATTGCGAGCTGCGCTAGGGGGCAGTGTGATGTGCTATTCAGCACATCACATCCCCCCCCCACTTTTTTTTTGTTTTCAACAAACTTTATGTGAAGTGTTCAAAACTCATTCACTACAATATCAGGAAGCACGATTGCAGTGCCATTTGGCCCAGTGTGCTGTGATAAAATGCGGCATGTCTGCATTTTACCACAGCACACTTCAAGGCTGCATTACAGTGTGAATGGGACACATAGGAAACAATTGTTTCCTGTGTCTCCCTGCGATGACATGTTTTACCATACAAATATATATTTGAAATCAAATTTTTATTATTTTTTGGCAATAGCATGGTGTGGGTGGAGTTTTGCCACTCACAGGCTGTGTCACGCCCCTCCAGCCTGTGTATTAGAATAAGAGGGAGGTGAAGCCTCCATCAATCTACATGGAATATCCGGCCCCCATTGTTTTTAGCTGGTTAGTGGACATGGAGGGGAAGACAGTGGGCTGTCATTTACCACTGTATATACTCCCACATGTGTGACTCTATAGTCACATGGGCTAATCAGATGTGATAAGGAGGAAATGCTCAGCATAGAAACCCACAAAAAACTAAACATGCACAGAGTTGCCAGCACAGCTGCAAAATCTCTAGCTGAATTGGGGACATTAACAGAAGGTGGAGATAGAGAACAGCAAAATCAACCAAGTTTTATGTAGAATTCAGAAAACAAATCCCACAGTGACTGAGTGAGTATGAACAGCATGTAATACAGCATTTATTAATAGTTTTTTATGATGTGGGTTTAGTGACACTTTAGACCCTTATTTTTTTTTAATTCAGAAATGAAGACCCACACATACGCAAGATGATTGGTCTTCTTTAAAACTGTACCTTTCCTTCTTGTTGTCCAGTCCCCAAACTACTAGTTCCCCTTGTGGGTCTTTCCTTTACTTAGTAGGCTGTGAAGGAGATATCCATGCATGCATGCTCCAGTCTGGGATTGAGCTGAGCTGTGTGCGTCCATAGAAAAGCCACACCCCTGCTTCCTCCTCCTCCCAGAAATGTAATTGACATCAGCAGAAGCCTATCACACCAGCTGCCCATAGTATCATCCTCTGCAACCCTACAGTTTGGGTAAAGGTATGGATTGATCCTGCAACAGTGACAAGGAACCTTCAGGTAGACATTTGGGGACAGGGGTGCATAGAAAGCTGCTGGTGCATTTTTTCCCTAATGCATTACGGAAAAAAAATGTCTAGCATTTAGTACTACTTTAAAAATGTTCTGCTGCTGGTCAGTTTTACACTGTACTAGTGCAAATCAATCTGTAGCATTTACTATGTACATCATGCGTAGACAATGGACATTATTTTTACTATTACTACTATCTTTGATGGAGGAATTTAAAAATTTAACCACATAATGTTTTGGATGTTGTACAGTTTTGTTTGGAAATTTAGTGTTTTTTACAGTTAAATTTTGTGTTTATTAAACATTGATTTATTGTTTTGAATACAAATGCTGTTTATTAGGATTCAAAGCAGCATTACAATCAAAACAAAAAGCATCATGGGGGATATCTGATATATAACTTGAGCATGGATCAATCACGTCGGTATACAGTATAAGTGAACCAAGTTAAAAGAAACAAAATACCATGCCCCAACTGGGACATGTCAGTAGAAGCAATTGAGTCAAACTGGTGGTAAAGCATGAGGTACAGGTATAGGGTTCTCAGTACATAAAGAAGTTGTAATGACCAAACCAATCACAGTAGGATGCATCTATTAGTAGTAATTCAATAAGAAGACCACATCTCCCATTTATGTTCAAAGATATGCATGGTATCCATAATAGTTTGGTCAGTTCTCTCCATTAAACTTATAGTTTCCATTATCTGTAGCACTTGAGACCAGGAGAACATAGAGAAGTGCCAATTGAGGGCAATAACCCATTGTATAGCACTGAAGAGAGTATGGGCTAGATTTTGATTAGGAGATAGTGGTAAAGGTACACAGAATAAGCACATCAGTAAAGTCAGTGTCAATTGAATCCATGTGATCTGAACTACCTTAATGGCCGCCTTTTGCCAAAGCAGTTTAAGCTCCTTACAACTCCAAAAAATATGGTGAAACGTACCTCTGTCCAGACAGCCCCTAAAGCAGGTCTCAGGAATGTTTGAAAATATCCTATGTAGTTTAGCAGGAGTAAGATACCACCTCATATGGAACTTCACCACAGTCTCATTTATTGCAGTAGAATGTGTACATTTATGTATGTCAAGCCATTCCTCTGAGGAGAAAACCTGACCTATCTCAGTTTTGCACCGAACCATGGACTTAAACTTGTCAGGGAAATATAAGCAATTTAGGTAAACAAATATATTGGATCTGTGCCTTTATCTCCAGGGGAATGGTGACAGGTCCAATCAAAATCAGAGTATACAACTGTGAAGTGGGTATTGGGATGTATAGAAATGTCTGATCTGTAAAAACTTATAAATTTCAAATTGTGGTAAGCCACATTGTTGTTGAAGGAAAGAAAAGGAGCAAAAAAAGACTCTTGCATAAAGGGTGGTGAGCTCACTCCCCACCACCTAGAAAAGTCAGTCGTAGCTAGAAAGGCTGGAGGGAATCCTGGTTACCCCAGGGAGGGAATCCTGGTTACCCCAGGAAAAGACCTTAATAGGGGGTTAGAGCACAGTCTATACTTCTGCCTGTCTAATGCCCATAAATGTAGAGACTGACATACTGCTCCATTTAGGAAGGTTAAATCTCTAGGGTGTATTTTGTCTGACAATAATATTCCTGGGAGATAGTATGGGTGTATCAAAGAGATTTCAAAGCTAAGCCAGGGTTTCTGTATTGGAGAAGTATGCCATTGTGCCATTTGGGCAAGCCTGGCCTCTAAATAATAGTGCCAAAGGGCTAGGCAACGCTATCCCCCCCGGGATTGGGGTCTGTACACCAAGGATTTACCAAAGCGAGGTCTGTTATCTCACCAAATAAATTTGTTTACTGAAGAACTAGGGCAATTGTCTGGTGGGAAATCCTGTTCCTCCTTGCACAAAGGAGCAGATACCGGTCCTGCTGATGAGTTAAGGACCTTCTATGGCCCTGTCCAGCTGTCCTAGAGTAACTGCCTATCCCTTGGAATCTCCTCCATGTTCTTGAGACTGGGAAACACAGCAAACCTTCTGGCAATGACACGTATTGATGTGCCATCCTGGAGGAGTTGGACTGCCTGTGCAACCTCTGTAGGGTCCAGGTATCACCTTATGCTACCAGTAGTGACACTGACCCAAGCCAAATGCAAAGCTAGTGAAAACAGTCAGAAAAGATGAGTAGGGAAAAAAATATCAGTGGCCTCAACCTGTAAAACCAGTCTTGTTTTGGGGGTTGACTCATTTATGCCCATCTAGTGCACCTGCTGTTAACAACCCCCTCTGCTACTTAACTGACCAGATCAATATCCCAGGAGTTTCATTGACTTGATGCTATACTCTGATTAAAAAGTGTTCCTTTAATTTTTGAGCAGTGCATATATATATATATATATATATATGTATATATATATATATATATATACACTGGGGAAAATTATTATTTGATCCCCTGCAGATTTTGTACGTTTGTCCACTTACAAAGAAATTAAGAGTTGCAGTTCAGTGAGTAAAATAAGTATTTGGTCCCCTTCCAACCAACAATAATTCTGGCTCCCACAGACTAGCTATGTGCTCATGTGGTATACAGATTAGTCCTGTCTATGTAAGAAGGTGCTCTTAATGACAACTCATTTTGTATATAAATGACACCTCTCCACAGAATTTCTTTCTTCCATTCAAACCTCACCATCATTGAGCAAGACCAAAGAGCTGTCAATTGACATCAGGGACAAGATTTTAGACCTGCACAAAGCTGGAGCTGGCTACAAGACCATCAGCAAGAAGCTTGGTGAGAAGGAGACAACTGTTGGAGCAATTATTCGCAAATGGAAGAAATACAAAATAACCAAATAACCATCAATCACCCTCGGTCTGAAGCTCCATGCATGCTCACCTCATGGGGTAAGGATGATCATACATAAAAATGGGGGATCAGGCCAGAACTATACTGGAGAAGCTTGTGAATTATTTCAAAGGAGTTGGGAGCACAGTCACCAAACAAACCATTGGTAACACAATACGCCACTGTGGATTGAAATCTTGCAGTGCCCCCAAGGTCCCCAACTTCAAGAAAGCACATGTCCAGGCCTGTCTGAAGTTTGCCAATGAATATCTAAATAATCCAGAGAAGGAATGGGAGAAAGTGTTGTGGTCAGAGGAGACCACAATTGAGCTTTTTGGCATTAATTTGACTCGCCGTGTTTGTAGGAAGAAAAATGCTGACTATGACCCTAAGAACACCATCCCTACAGTCAAGCATGGAGGTGGAAACCTTATGCTTTGGGGCTGTTTCCCTGCTAAAGGTACAGGCCAACTTTGCCGCATTGAGGGATCAATGGACGGGTCCATGTATTGTAAAATCTTGGATGAAATCTTCTTACCTAGGCCAGAACACTGCAGATGAGTTGTGGATGAGTCTTCCAGCATAACAATGACTCAAAACATACCGCCAGGGCAAAAAAAGAGTGGCTTGTGAAGAAGCACATTAAGGTCATGGAGTGGCCTAGCCAGTCTCCAGACCTTAATCCTATCAAAAATGTATGGAGGGAGCTGAAACTTCGAGTTGCCAAGCAACAGCCAAGAAACCTTAAGGATCTAGAGAAGATTTAGAGAAGATCCGTAAAGAAGAGTGAGATGTGTGCAAACCTGGTAACCAACTACAAGAAAAATCTTAGCTCTGTGAGTGCCAACAAGGGTTTCTACACCATATACTTGCCAGACAGAGAAGTGTAATTCATTACTCTAGAGAACACATCTCCACTGCTCTAGAGTCCAGTGGATGCAGCTGCTTGACCATGAAAACCCATTCCATGAAGCTCTCTATGCACTGTTTTTGTGCTAATCTGAAGGCCACACAAAGTTTGGAGGTCTTTAGCTATTGACTGTACAGACAGTTGGCGACTTCTACTCACTGTGCGCTTCAGCATGCATTGGCTCCTGCTCTGTCATTTTACGTGGCCCACCACTTCGTGGCCGAGTTGCTGTTGTTCCCAGTTTCTTCCACTTTGTTATAATACCACTAACAGTTGACCATGGAATATTTGATAGCAAGTACATTTCACGGATGGACTTATTGCACAGGTGGCAACCTATCGGGGTACCACGGTTGAATTCACTGAGCTCCTGACAGCGACCCATTCTTTCACAAATGTTTGTAGAAGCAGTCTGCATGCCTAGGTGCTTTATTTTATACACCTGTGGCCATGGTGGTGATTGGAACACCTGAATCCAATGATTTGGAGGGGTGTCCCAATACTTTTGGCAATATAGTGTGTGTATATACAGTGTATATATATATATAGATATATAGTGTATATATAAAATATAAAACAGTATCTGCACATAGATTTACTAAAACTGGAGCACTTAGAATTTGGTGCAGCTGTACATGGTAGCCAATAAGCTTCTAACTTCAGTTGTTCAATTAAGCTTTGGCAATAAAATCTGGAAGCTGACTGGTTTCTCTGCAGAGCTACACCAGATTGTGCACTATTTAGTTTTAGTAAATAACCCCCATAGTGTCTTGTTAATGTTACTTTTTATACCTGCCCAGCTCTTTTTGTTTAATATGCAATAGCACAGTTTAGAATATCTATGCAATATCGAAAGCTATTTTAATGTTGGGTATAAAATGGTAATTAGGTTAACAAATGTAAAACTGTAAAGACGTGATTAATATTACATGACTGTTGTCAGCTGCTACTAAAATTACTTTTATCAGATTATGGAACTTGCATATGCTGGTTGCAGTATAATGATCACTATCTTTAACATTTTCAGCTGTTTTTATTTTTCATGCTATCACACCCACAAACAGAAATAATCATTTCAACAGGTATTTCAGTGTATTGCTTTCTACAAGCAGTAAAAAGACATTAATTTAAACTGCAGCTATGGTGACAGAATGGGAATGTTTCAAACTGCAGTACGGAGCCTATTTGAGCATTTTATAAAATGTTACATTGCATCACTGTATATAATAACCAAGGTCATTACTGTTGAATTGTGGTAAGGAATATTTTGCTTCAGGCTTTGTGTGACCAATTATTCAAGTTGAAATAACCTAAATATATTTTTCTAGGCCTAGGCAACATGTGAGTAAAGCTACATTTTCTGACATGTACAAATGATAAAGGGACAGCAAAAAAAAAAGTTGTTGTTCCTGTGACAATTGTATATATTAACTGAATGCAGCTAATATAAAGTAAATGCCGTAATCTATGTGCATGTCAGCCACAATACTGTGATTACATTACTGAAATGTTTTTGTTAATGCCATGCTGCTCCTTTATTGTCAATTTAATAACTGGACAACAGGTGACTAAGAACTTCAGCTGCCAGAGAATGCAGAGGGAAGTGGAACATGCCAGCCTCTGCATTCCTCTTGTCATTGCAGCCATCTCCTTCCTAGCTGTTGTTGGATTAGTTGCATTAAGAGGGGAGAGATGGCAGAATAGACCTCACAGCTTGGGCTAGGAAGCCCCTAGTAACATGAGACAAATTACTACATGTACTGTGTCCAACAGGGGACAGACTGTGCATGCAGACATCAAAAAGTAAACACAGAAAATATGTTTAAGAAAAATAAAATACTGTACATAATGCACAGCACATCTTACCTTGGGCAGCAGAGCAGCTCATTAAAATTGCAGTAGCACACCATATCACATGCTTTTCCTTCCCAAAAGCGGTCTTGGAGATTTGTATTAATTGGCCAAAGGTTCTGTACTCCCTCTGGAATGTTATGACAGTTCCGATCTTTCAGAATCTTTTTGTAGCATGAGAGACGCCCGGCTGGAGTAGCATTGATTCCCCAGATAACAGTCAATAAAAGTACAACTCTAGCCAACTTCATTTTTCACCAGAGAAAAATATAATTACCCTGAAAGAAAGAAAAAAATGACAGGCTATGTAGAATGAGTTTTATGTGTATGTTTAGCTGTCTGTACAGGCAGCACTGGATTTCAGTTTAAAGAGAATTTCAGAGAAAAATGGAACACCCTTATTTACAAAAACTCCCTTTTGTAATAGAGCAAAGAGTACCTTGGCTTTCTCAGTTCTTATAACCCACAAAATAAAATAGGTCACAGATAATTGCATTGCACAGGCAGACAATAACTAGAATTTCTTGCTCAATTAAAAGTGGCTCTATTATTAAAATTCACATACTACATACATACTGTAAGGCATATATCAGCATTACCAAATCATTATTACTTTGAGTGAAAAAGTAACTATTACTTTCTAAGAACAAAAACAGCTGCTCTCGAACTCTCTCTTGTCACCTTACTGACTTGTCTCACCAACAATCTTGTTGGGAACACTTTTCCAGCAACAGGATCTTTAAGAGACAACTGATTTTCTTCCTGGCTAAACTAGCAAAACATTGCTGTGTTACTACTTTCCTGGTTGGGTTCTGCAGCATTTCAGCCACTGAGTAAGTGACATCCTTTAGGGAAAAACTCTAATTACACCTTAGTGATGCTACCGCTAGGCTACTTTCCAGTAGCAAGATAACGTGTGTAACATAGTGCTAAAGTCTAATTAGTCACACTAGAGATGAGTAAATATTGTAATATCCACTCCATTGTTGAATGGGAAGTGATTATTGAATTCATTTTGTAAAAGTGGTACGAAGCAACACTTTCCAGTACTATGAAGCTTATTTGCACCTGCCTCCCCAGCATGCCCCCATGTGACATCACTGCCCTGAGAACGTTGGAAGACTGAAAACGTCCTGTTTGGTTTGGTTGGGCCAACTGAACCACTTTCATTTTAGTGAATTGAGTTTACTGGTATAGAGAATCAACTCAACCCATTGAACCCTGGCTTTTAACAAACCTATTGGATTCACTGTGAGTCCTGACTCACTGAAACTGATTTGCTTATCGCTGTTTTTGCTTACCAGAGTGGGTATTTCACATTATAAGCAACTGCAGAGAGTCTAATGCAGACCATAAACACAAGTGGAAGGAAAGAAAATAGCTTGATTCCCCCATCCATCAACATAGTCAGTGTTAATGGGGGAATCGCTACTGCAGCACTATTGTGTTCTACCGGCAGGGAGCCTTCCCTGCTGGCAGAACACAATGATTAATTTTGTTGGCTATAGCCAGTGGCACTAATCATTTGGGAGAAAGCCAACAGGCTGGTTGTATACAAGTCGATCTATCGACTGACTGGTGTACAACCAGGGTGTCCATACATGCATCAGAAATCGTACGGTCCCTGCTGAACCGGCTGGATTTCAATCCATGCATGACTGGCTTAATGCTTTTAAACAGACTGCCATTTGGAGTGAGATAAGTGGTTTAGTTAAGCACGCAATTGTGTAGCACTGCTAAGTAGGAACCTGGGCACATTAGTCCCTCCTGATAATATTATTTACATGAATATCATTGTTTTCAAAGGTATATTTAAAAAAAAAAACATTAAAAACACTACAGTTCTACTCTAAAATTCCCTTAAGCCACTATTGTAATATCACCTCTTTAGCTTAGATTTCTATGGTTGTTTAGCAACATGTTTTTGCGATTACTGTGGAATTAGGTTTCAGTTCCCTAACATCTCATCCTTTAAGGTATAATAATATATAAGGGTAGATATATGTACAGTGAATGAAATAAGTATTTGATCCCCTGCTGATTTTGAATGTTTGCCCATTCACAAAGAAATGATTATTCTAAAAATCGAATGGTAGGTGTATTGTAACACTGAGAGACAGAATAGCAACAAAAAATTCAAAAGAAATGCATGTCTAACAAATTATGCACTGATTTGCATGTTCATGAGGGAAATAAGTATTTGATCCCCTTCACAAAACATGACTTAAAATCCCTTGTTGGCAATCAGAAGTCAGATGTTTCCTGTAGTTGGCCATAAGGTTTGCCCACATCTCAGGAGGGATTTTGGCCCACTCTTCTTGTCAGATCCTCTCCAATTCATTAAGGTTTGGTAGCTGATGTTTGGCAACTCGAACTTGCAGCTCCCTCCACAGATTTTCAATTGGATTAAGGTATGGAGACTGGCTAGGGCACTTCGGGACCTTAATGTGCTTCTTCTTGAGCCACTCCTTTGTTGCCTTGGCCGTCTGTTTTGGGTCATTGTCATGCTGGAACACCCATCCACAACCCATTTTCAATGCCCTGGATGAGGGAAGAAGGTTCTCACCCAAGATTTGACGGTACATTGCCCGTCCATCGTCCCTTTGATATGGTGCAGTTGTCCTGTCCCCTTGGCAGAAAAACACCCCCAAAGCAGAATGTTTCCACCACCATGTTTGACAGTTGGGATGGTGTTCTTGGGGTCATAGGCATCATTCCTCCTCCTCAAACTCAGCGAGTGGAGTTGATGCCAAAGAGCTCAATTTTGGTCTAATAGGACCACAACACTTTCAACCAGTCCTCCACTGCATCATTCAGATGTTCAGTGGCAAACTTCAGACGGGCCTGGACATGTGCTTTCTTGAGCAGAGGGACCTTGCGGGCACTGCAGGATTTCAATCCTTGTCGGCGTAGTGTGTTATCAATAGTTTTCTTGGTGACTGTGGTCCCAGCTGCCTGGAGATCATTGACAAGATTCTCGCATGTAGTTCTGGGATGATTCCTCGCTGTTCTCAAGATCATTGACACTCCACAAGGTGAGATCTTGCATGGTGCACCAGACCTAGGGAGACTGACACTTGTTTTGTGTTTCTTCCATTTGCGAATGATTGCATCAACTGTTGTCACCTTCTCACCAAGTTGCTTGGCGATAGTTTGGTAGCCCAATCCAGCCTTGTGTAGGTCTACAATCTAGTCCCTGACATCCTTGGACAGCTCTTTGGTCTTTGCCATGGTGGAGAGTTTGAAAGCTGTTTGTTTGATTGCTGCCATGGACAGGTGTCTTTTATACAGGTAACAAAATGAGATTAGCAACACTCCCTTTAACAGTTTGCTTCTAATCTCAGCTTGTTACCTGTATGAAAGACACCTGGTAGCCAGAATTCCTGCTGAATGATAGGGGATAAAATACTTATTTCCCTCATGAACATGCAAATCAGTGCATAACTTGTTAAACATGCATTTCTTTGGAATCTTTTGTTGCTATTCTGTCTCTCAGTGTTACAATACACCTACCATTCGATTTTTAGACTGATCATATCTTTGTGAGTGGGAAAGCATTCAAATTCAGCAGGGGATGAAATACTTATTTCCTTCACTGTAAATAGTATCCTGCCACAGAATCATGGTGCTGTTGTTGTTTAAGTCATTTGACTTCTACTGTAAATGAGACCTAAATGACCATTAATTTGATGTTCAATTACTGACTGGTTTAGTTTTGCTTAATGTAATATATACCTAAAAACACATGGTTTGTGTGAAAAAGGTTCTAAGCTCTTTGTCTGGGAGACGCAATGTATTTTTGAAAATACATTTTCTATGTATTAGAAAAAACTATATACTGTACTGTTTGCTATGCTCTTCATTTAATTAATTGTTTGAATTGTCTTGTAAGTTCCTTATTTCTTGATATACAGTATTTTTGATATTCTAAAGGAAATAGGTAAGGGAAATAAGTAATGGCCAGGAAGGATGCCCTCTTGACCCAATTGTTGTAGACATGTTAATCAAGATCAAGATCATAAGATAAATGTTTTGATTATTATCAAGGTGTTAGACTAATCATAAGACATCGAGATAATGGTCATAGGATGTACCATTGGTCAACAATGACATATGTTAAGGTCTAAATAGGTATATAAGAGGCAGAAATTGTATGAAGTTTTAAATGCAATTTCATTGATTTATTTATTTACCCTGCAATTCAGGATAATACAGTAAATCTACCAATCTGAGCACAAATTTCTGTGTCTACCATCCTATTGGAAGACCAGAACAATCACTTTTCACATTTAAAGAGTCCAAAACTAAATGATGTTTCTTATTTTTAGAACAGAATCCTATTGTGGAATTCATTTTTCTTTATGTTTACATTATGGATGTACATGACATTCTTCTCGTGATGTTCAGGGGATTAACCGGGCTCAGGGGAAGGATTGCATTAATGGACCCAACAGACCTTAAATCAAGGCTTACATGATTTTCTAATAATGCAATGTAAAAACAAAGATAAATGGCAAACTAAAGTAACTATCAACCAGATGGTTTCTGCACATTTTTAACCCTTGTCTTATAAAGTATATCTAAAGCAACAACCTTTTTTTTGATGGCCTGTAAATTGTTTAATTTGTAGTGTAGGTACATTTAGGTCTGGCTCACTGTAGCCAGTAGAGCTACATTTGATTGTTTTACTCTCATCTGTGTTCCAGAGGCTGCATGATTGTTTGCTTCCCCCTGTTCACCTGGAGCTCTAGGTAACAGACACAGGAAGATTTTAATCAGCAGCTTAATATCTATGTAGCCACAGCCAATCCCTGGGAACCCTGGCTCAGAAGATTCTGGGAGAATGCATAAATACCATGGAGCTGAGAGCAACTGGGTCTTCTTCCAGAGGGAAAGAGCACAACCTAGGGGGCTGTTTGCCCTCCCTGGGCACTATGGCCATGTGCTTGCCAAGAGGAGATTCCAGCTGGGAGGGCGGAGGGCCTGAAGCTACTTAGGGTTACTGAGAGCTGACTGAGGCGCTGTTATCTGAGGATACTGGTACAGACAAGGGTGAGAGATCTGAGCGACTGAGTGCAGCTATCACCCCTCCTGTGTGTTAGAAGGTCAGCTGAGTGCTTGCTAAGAAGTTACTGTGTCCTGAAGAGCATAGTCTATCTAATTTCTTGTGAAGGGATTTTTGCTTGGACTGTTCACCAAAGAAGGCTTAGGCTCCCTAATACTGTCATTGCAGAGCCTGACTGATACCTGGTATACAGGGACTGCGTTCAGTGTTCAAGGAAGGAAGTTCAGTGTCCTCAAATTGTCACTTGAAGTTACTGGAGTATCCCATCATCTCTAATCCCAAGTTCAATCTTTATTAAATCATCCAAAAAAATTCCCTTAGACTTTTTTGTGAGCCAACAGAATGACTGTGCATGTGTGCCTTACTGTGGGGCAGTTACGGTTAGAGACCTAGTTACTTACAACATTGCTGGCTCCTACGGGGGTCTTGCTACACAAATGTGAAAGGGAATGACATTTTCATGCTGCAGTTCTCCATACTGATGAATCTGATCACCTTTTTCAAAGATCTGATTAGGTAATATGTTTCACTAATTATTTGCTTCTGCCTGGGCTCAGCGTAGTTGCTAAAATTTGCACAACTGAAAACCAAGGAACTATTAAAACAATTCCAGCATAAAGTTCTGTAGAAACACCAACGATGGTTGGGTTGTACAAAAAAATCCAAAACTTCAAACATTTCTTGAAGCATAGACAAATTAATGGAAACAATTTGGCACAATTGCAACTCTGCCTAGAGAAGAAGGTCATGTACAGCTATAAATGGCTGCTATAAGCCAGATCCTCCACAATGTTGCAGGTGGTCCCATCTCAGTGCAATTTTCTGGGCCTGCTAAAGGCAGCTGTTGTGCTTAGAGTGCACTACTTGTACCTGCAACTGCTAAATATAAAATATCCATATAATGTTTTAATAATAAAATGTTGAGAAACATACAGCAAGGTTATTTTTTTTCTGTGAGAGCAGCAAAATAAAAAGAATATGGGCCCCAGGAGCAGTCATTGTATAATTAAAAAGTCAATGTTCTTCATAGTTCAGGGTTTTTGAAGCACAAACATAGAACGCAGAGTAATATCTCTGATCCCATCAGTTCACTCTTGTCCCTATTCTGGGCCACCGAACTTAACAGATCCTAAAACTGACCCTGCCTATCTTGCAATGACTATTTGTGCCAGTGACCAAGTATCCATAAGCCACAGGACAGCATAGCAATGCTAAGTGACAGCAGAGCACCCAATAGTACACAGATGTTTAACTGTATACAAAAAAAGGGTTTAAAAAAACTAAAAACAGTGGCAACAATGCAGCACAGAAGATACTTCCAGATTCCAATTAAAATCCCTAAAAAAGTCTTGTAGTCAGAATAATTTGCTCATCTCTTATTGTTATTGCATGTTAAACCCAAAACCAAGTGTCTGTAACTTCTGATTGACTTAAACCAAACCTCTTCTCTTAACCTTCCTTAAATCAGAAATGGGGCATGGTAACAAGATTTGCCGAATGCATCTCTATTCATACTGCATATATAGTATCTTCAATTTGACATTACTGGATTTATTTTATTTAACTGAGAAAAGAGATGGCAGGTAACAAAAAAGGCATCTTCAGCACTGTACACCTCTTTTGGAGGATCCTGTATGGTTTCTGGTGCTGGTTAGGGTGACAGCAAATCTAAGGACGGAGTGCTGATGTGGGTGTGGGACCACATCAAAAGGATGAAGAAGAGGATGACACAATGCTTCTCAGAAGGAGGTTTTTGTTTCAACAATCTGCTTGTTCTGCATTTTAAAATTCTGCTACAATTCTAAATAAAAAAAATCTATGTTTTTGGCTCAAAATTTTAGGTACAAAATAATTGATAAAAATATTTAGTATGGTAGCTGGTATAGTGGTCTGGAATGGTACCTTAATCATGTACAGTATTTTCAAATATCTCAAGAAACCAACATACACAAAAATACTATAAAATCCATTTGTATTACCAAGTCATACATAAAAATATAAAATATGTTCAGAGGAGAAATGGTTGGCTGATGTATCCTTAGGATTACTTTTGATATATTGTGTGTTGTGGTGGACATTGAGCTCCTGATCATTTCACTCACTTGCTGTCAGACGGTATGGCTACAAACAATATGTGATAGATCCTAGCTACCTACATGAATGTGATATCTGCCCCATTTCAGGGGTTTCAATATCTATTTGTGAAAATATATGATCTATTCCCTATTGCGATCTAAGGGTGATATACAGGTAGTGCAATACCGAAGTGTGTTATGGCTTTGGTGCTTATCAGTCTTGTCTTTAGCTTGCCTGAAGGAAGCTTTTAGCAGTGCAAGTCATTATTCTGTTTGAAGTCTATTCGATAAATACCTCCATTGCCCTCCTGATGAAGCAGCCTTGTCTGAGAAATGCAGTCATTAGTCTGCATCCAGTGTTGCCAACTGTCAGTATTTTTACTGGCAGTCAGTAAAAAATGGGCACTTTCCTCCTGCCAGTAAATGCCAGCGACAGGAAAAGGTTGCCAGTTAAAAATATGGCTGTGACGCAAGGCATGGAACTGCGTATGCACAGTTCCGGTCCGGAGCCAGCCAAGACCATCCGAGTGCCTGCTACAGTGCGTTCAGATAGCACGGGCTGGAGGGCGGGTCTGGTGGAGGCAGTGCCTGAACGTGTCATGTGATGTCATGGTGCAAGGACGCTGAGCTGAACGGCTACAGCCTCATGTGCGAATCAGGAGCAAGGCAAGCTGAGAGCAGGACTATCAGTGCTGTTTGGACTGGAGTAGACTGAAGGGACTACCTGACATGGAGAGAGACTGCCATTGTAACTCAGGAGGGGATGTATCATGTTGGCGATGTGTCATCTTCATCTGTACTGCTGAAAACGACTGACACTGAAATTTCATGTGTGTGCCTGCCCATTGAAATTTCTTGCCCTCCTGAGTCCTGTCCCTGAGCTACTTACTTACTATGTCAAGAATAAAATAAAAAAATGCCTTTTGCCTTAATATCTACCTGTAATGCTCCTCTAGATAGCTAGGGGGAGCTAGGGGGCATGAGACAGTGGGTCAAATTTAGGTCAGGGCTGAGAGCTCTGCAGGTCAGTTCCTTGATACCTCCCCCTGCTCTAGAAACTTGGAGAAGATACTATAAGCAGTATAGGGGTGAGGAGAGGCTGGCCTGCACACTTAGAGGACTCTGGCCAATCCCCAAGCAGGAGGCTTGGCATGGGGTCAGGGCAGCCTTTAAGTGTGACTCAGCCTGCTCAGCAGCAGAAAAGGTCAGGTGGAAGATGAAGCTAGAGGCTGAGATACAGGAGCCTGTGAGGGTACACAGTGAGAAGGGGCCTACCTCCAGGCAGAGCCGCTGGAAAGGAGGATCACTCAACCTCAGGAGTCCTCTGAGAGAGGACCACCTGTGCAGCAGGGAAGCCCAGCAGAAGGCTTGAAGGCAGCCACCAACCCAACAAGCTCACAGAAGAGGAGGAGTAAACAGTCTTATACCCCTGGGCTGGATAAGGGGAGAGTGCATTCGGGTGAGAAACCTAACAAGTCACCATCTAATGAGACAGATTCTGAGTCCCATTGTTCAGGGATTCACCAATTACTGCTGGATGAGTAGAGGATTCATCTGGGGTCTGGAGCGGTACTTCAGGAGAGGCTGGAGAGCTCTGTTTGTCTATGGACTTGTACATAGTTGCTAAGGAGTTTGTCCTCAAGTTTCTACAGTTCCCATACACCCCTCAAACCCATTCAAGTTCAATACCCCTTAATAAAACATTAGTTGCCTGGCTGTGCAGGACTATTGGGGGATCCCAAAAATCAGCGACTCCTAAGGGGGTAGTACTACATACCTTAAATCAAATTGCTAATTGCATATTGTACTTGTTTGTAGCCTAAATACTGAAAATTGCACTTAAAACTATAATTTTGTAACTTTAGGAAAAGCTAGTAAAAACTTTTGGGTGTTGTGTCAATAAATTTCAGTCTGGTAGGTTGCATCCCACCTGTGTATTTGGCACTAAAATATGACATTTATAGTAATATACTACTTGAATATACTGTATATTGGATTTAAAACCACTTGCTGGTACACTCTAAGAAGTGATAAGTTGGTCTATCAAACAATGTTAAAGGTGGTCTTTTCAATAACGTAGACAGATTATTTTATTATAAGTTTTTCTGTTAACATATCTTATGGTTAAAAGTTTTTATGAATTAATTTGTTATAAATAAAACTGATTTTATTTAACTTTTCTCCATGTTGGCACCTTTAAAGTCTGTTTTTATTTCTTGAGATATCAATATTCATTATAAGAAAAATGTAATTTAAAATAATTATAAGAAGAAATGGTAATGCAATTCCTATGTATTCTCTATAATGAAGAAAGTTGAAAACAAGGATTAGAGATAAACCCAAGCTTTACACACCAGTACTTGTGCTGAATTTGAGTTCAACACCACCTGCTGGTCAAATTGGATAATGCAACACAAAGTTACATGAAAGATAGAACTATAGCTAGGTAGACTGAAATTCATCTGCAATGTATTAAGCTGAAAAAGTATTGCTAAAATTTTAACCATGCCTTTTCACATTTTTTTTATTATATAAGTAGCACTTTATTTAACTTTAATGTTATTGACTTTGCATTTTAGTTGCATATGCATTTCACTGTAATTGAGAAAAGACAATATAATCACTCTCTTTATATATGGACTAGGAACCAGGGGCTACAAATTAGGGACAAAGTACATGAATAAATAGCTTGGTATCTGCTGAACAAAAGTGTATTTATATGTAATTATTTAATTATTGAATTATGTACTATATATGATCCTTTGTTGCTGAAACATACCTGTACAGATCCAAATCTACATTTTCTAATTTTCTTCCTGGGAATACTATATTCCCATACTTAAATTACCTGGTGTCCACATCTGTCCACATAAATATATTTGATTATGATACTTATGAAGACAATTGCTGCTGATTTTTTTTATTTTTAAGTGAACAGGAGGTGAGTGGACAACTTTCAATGGGGATGCCTTTTCCGGAGACATCTGTCTAAGCAGTGCCCTGACCTAGCCTGGATAAATTAAGTTTTTGGCTCTGCTGTACTCAGTTGAGCAGCAGTTTATTTTACAGGTCTGGTCAGGTCAATCCATAAGACTAGTAGTTCATTGCTCCCGTCTGCCTCTGCAAGAAGCTTGCAGAAATAGAGTAGGCGGGTCAGCTATTGGGCTATGAATATTTATCTGACCTCAGCTCATCCCTAGGAGAGGACACCCAGAAGGTGGCTGGGGAGGAGATAAATGTTTGGCAGGCTTGTTCAGTCTCTCTCTCTGTGTCCTGAGGCTTTACTCCTGGGAGGCAGCCTGTATTTAAGATCTGTTTCTGTTAGGCCTTAGCATGCGTTTGGCTGAGGGCCTGAAATAATTCTGGTTTAAGATACTACCTTGGGAAGCTGGGCTGGAGAAGGACCCCTTTCACAGGGAGGCTGGTTAAAGAGCTGTCTCTGGCTTTTGAGTAGGATCTTTTGCCAGGAGCTTCAGGTGTGATTGTGCTTTGAGGATAAACACCAAATGCTAGAAAGGACTGTGACTGCTCTTAGACTGGGCTCACATATGCGCGGACCAGTTTGCAGTGCAATTTAAAAACCCGGTCCTGTGAGATTTCATTCAGCTGTTCAGGTACGGTTCCAATGCGAATTGTTAAAGCACTTGAGATTGGAAATCACACCTGAACCAAACTGAAAATCGCACAGGACTCTTTTTCAAATCGCACTGCGGCTGGCCCACACATTGTGAAATGGCTCCACAGAAAAGCCTTTTGGTTCACATGTCATGTGAATTGGTGCGGTCCAAAATGCATCCGAATTCACATATATGTGAACCGAGGCTAGTAGAGACACAGATGGACTGGCTGTCTCTTCTCTAGCTCCAGCATTATTTAAGGCTGCTGAAGGACTTTTGCTTGAGAATCTGTCCTCCTGGTGTTTTTGGAGTATCCTGCACCCTCAGTCCTCTTTCCTGTTCCATTTCTGGAATCAGTCTACAAATAGACAACCCCTAGATTAAGCTTGTGTTTGTCGCTGTGCTGTGCAACTGCTACCTGGGCAAGGCAGCCTCTGAGTAGGTAAGGGAGATCTGAATGTTGTCAGTGGCCCCTTCAGGGGTGAGTGCTACAACAGTAATTTTACCCTCACTATGGAGAAATTTCTACTCACCTCCTCTTTTATTTCTGGGGCAGGAAGCAAGGAGAAATCTTACTGTAGAAAGCAAACAAAAAAGACTAATAGCAAGTTAGATACATTTATTTAGAGGTGTTTTTCATGAGTCTAATAGGCATCTGCGAAGAAATCACATTAACTCTCACATTCTTGGACTTTCAACATCCTCTGATCATTTCCAGGTAAGAGTGGGGGTGCCCATAAAAAAGATGAAGGACTCAAAAGGACACAGTGATAATAATGATTTACGTATGGATCTCTGTACAGCATAGAGTACTGAGTGAAGCAGCATAAAATAGGGAATATATACATAGCATGCCACAAAGAGTGAAACAGTGCAGAAAGTGAATTTACAGAGCAATATACAGAATTAGGCAGTGTGGAATAAGTACAACAAGGGTTAAAGAATGAGCTGGAGCAGAATAGGGAACGTTCATCTGGAATGAGGTGGTACAAAATAGGAAGCATACATCATGGCATATGGAATGAAGTGGTGTGGAATAGGCAATGTGCACCAAAGTACATGATATTAGGCATTGCTGAGTAGGGAACATACATCATAGTATTTGGAATGAGGCAATGGGAAAAGAGAATGTACAGCATTGTATACAGAATACAGCAGTGGGAATAGGGAATGTACAACATAATATACAGAATAAGGCATTGCAGGATAGAAAACATACAGCATGGCATGCAGAATGTGGTAGTGCACAATAAGGAATAACAGCATGTTATAGGGAATGATGCATTGTGAAATAGGGAATATACAATATGGTAATTAGTACAAGGTGTGCTATAGAGAATGCACAGCATGGCATACAGAATAAGGTGTTGTGGCATAGGGAATGCACAGCATGGAAAAGGGGCAGTACAGCAGAGAGGGACAGTGGATAGTGATTACACCTTAACATTAGCTTACTTGCTGCCCATGCTGACCCCATTCTCACTTCACTAAATGTTGCAGTAACACCTTGACATGCTGTACATTCTTTTTTTTTTAACCCCTTCATTCAGTATGAATGTTGTTCATTCCCTGTTCTGCACCCCCTCATTCCCTATGCAGTGCTATACATTCCCTATTCAAGTTTCCATCATTCTGTATGCAATGTTGTACATACCCATTCTGTACATTCCCTATTTTGCACCCTTCCATTCCACATTCCATGCTGTATGTTCCCTACACCACCATCCTCATTCTGTATGCCATGCTGTTCGTTCCATATTCCTCACTTCCCCATTACCTATGTCATGTTGTGCACTCTCAATGCCACAACCCTTCATTCAGTATGCCATGCTGTATACCCCCAATTCCGCAACATCTCATACCATTTGCCATTCTGTATAACATGCTGTACATCCTTCATTCTGCAACATCCCATTCAGTATGCCATGCTTTATGTTCCCTATTCCACAATGCCTCATTTCGTATGTAGACAAATAAACTACTGCTCTAATGCACCTACAGTATTACTGATATCAGCCAATACAACATGTAATGACCTAATGAAGATTGTATAAAAGAGCTTGTCAGACTAGAATATACTATTATTATTTATTATAGGTACTTGTATAGCGCTTTCAATTTACGCAGCGCTGTACAAATATAATGTACATTCACATCACCCTCAAGGGGTGCACAATCTAAGGTCCCTAACTCACATTCATACATACATAGTAGGGTCAATTTAGACAGGATCCAATTTATCTACCTCCCGCACCAGCATGTCTTTGGAGTGCGGGAGGAAACCCACACAGGCACAGGGAGAACATGCAAACTCCAGGCAGGTGGTGCTGTGGTTGGGATTAGAACCAAGGACGCTAGTACTGTCAGGCGGAAGTGCTAACCATTTAACCACTGTGCTGCCCACTACAGAAAAATGGCAATCGGCCACACACAGGACGCTGACTCACTGCAACCAAAACTAAACCAGGTAATGTAAGATGGCTCCATCTCTACTCTTCACCCGCAGGAGAGGTCCTTCAGGTGCATTTGCCCCCTTGAGTGCCTCAACAATTAAGCCCACTAGGGAGAAAAACTCATCTGAGGACCCTCTACTGCCAGTGGAGAGCAGAGCTGAATCCATCTTACATTACTTGGTTTTGTTTTGGTTGCAGTGAGTCGGCGTCCTGTGTGTGGTAAGTTGCCATTTTTCTTTCTCATTCTGTATACCGCACTGTAAATTTGCTGTTCTCACTGCCTCATTCCATATACCATGCTGTACATTTTCTATTCTCTGCCTCATTCCATATACCTTGCTGTACATTTTCTATTGTCTGTCTCATTCCATATACCATGCTGCACATTTTCTATTGTCTGCCTCATTCCATATACCATGCTGTACATTTTCTATTATCACTGCCGTATTCCATATACCATGCTGTACATTTTCTATTCTCTGCCTCATTCCATATACCATGCTGTACACTTTATATTCTCTGCCTCATTCCATATACCATACTGTATATTTTCTGTTGTCTGCCTCATTCCATATACCATGCTGTACACTTTATATTCTCTGCCTCATTCCATATACCATGCTGTATATTTTCTATTGTCTGCCTCATTCCATATACCATGCTGTACATTTTCTATTGTCTGCCTCATTCCATATACCATGCTGTACATTTTCTGTTCTCACTGCCTTATTCCATATACCATGCTGTACATTTTTTATTCTCTGCCTCATTCCATATACCATGCTGCACATTTTCTATTCTCTGCCTCATTCCATATACCATGCTGCACATTTTCTATTCTCTGCCTCATTCCATATACTATGCTGCACATTTTCTATTGTCTGTCTCATTCCATATACCATGCTGTACATTTTCCATTCTCACTGTCTCATTCCATATACCATGCTGTACATTTTCTATTCTCTGCCTCATTCCATATACCATGCTGTACATTTTCTATTGTCTGCCTCATTCCATATACCATGCTGTACATTTTCTATTGTCTGCCTCATTCCATATACCATGCTGTACATTTTCTATTCTCACTGCCTCATTCCATATACCATGCTGTACATTTTCTATTCTCACTGCCCCATTCCATATACCATGCTGTACATTTTCTGTTCTCTGCCTCATTCCATATAACATGCTGTACATTTTCTATTGTCTTCCTCATTCCATATACCATGCTGTACATTTTCTGTTGTCTGCCTCATTCCATATACCATGCTGTACATTTTCTATTCTCTGCCTCATTCCATATACCATGCTGTACATTTTCTATTGTCTGCCTCATTCCATATACCATGCTGTACATTTTCTATTGTCTGCCTCATTCCATATACCATGCTGTACATTTTCTATTCTCACTGCCTCATTCCATATACCATGCTGTACATTTTCTATTCTCACTGCCCCATTCCATATACCATGCTGTACATTTTCTGTTCTCTGCCTCATTCCATATAACATGCTGTACATTTTCTATTGTCTTCCTCATTCCATATACCATGCTGTACATTTTCTGTTGTCTGCCTCATTCCATATACCATGCTGTACATTTTCTGTTCTCACTGCCTCATTCCATATACCATGCTGTACATTTTCTATTCTCTGCCTCATTCCATATACCATGCTGTACATTTTCTATTGTCTGCCTCATTCCATATACCATGCTGTACATTTTCTATTGTCTGCCTCATTCCATATACCATGCTGTATGTTCCCTTTTCTGTACTCTTCAATCCCTGTGCATTTTATATTACATACTGTCTCATTCTGTATGATGTGCTTTAAATTCCCATTTCTGCACTGTTTCACTCTGCATGTCATTCTATCTATATTCCCTATTTTACAATTATATTTGAATTTTTTTTTCTTTACTTTATTCCGTATGTTGCGCCTTACACGGATCCATACTTGCTTCATTATCACTGTCATGCTTTTCAGTCCTTGATCACCTGCCAAGGTATTTAAGATCATGTGCAATAGTGTTTTTTTTCTGTTAGGGGCCCAATACATTTTTGCTATGGAGCCCTATGATTTCTAGTTACCCCCAAGCATCTGACAAAGTATTGCTCCTGATTCTTTTCTACTTTCTTTTTCTGTAACACTTTGATTTTGTTAGTTAATACTTGCAGTAGGGATGCTGTAAGTACAATTAGTGTTCCATGTAAATGGGCCTAACTAAAGCTACACTGCTGTGTAAAAATCAGTCATTATTTGGTACAATAAACTGAGTCATTGATATACCATTGTCTTTGCATATGTGTTCTTCCAGGAAGGAGTGTGAGGAATTAAATGCTGGTTGCAGCAAAATCAAAATGAAATGAAACATGATTGCAGTCTTAGAAAAAAATAAACAATAGACCTTTCAATTTGGTTAAAAAAAATTAGTCATATGGCATCTGAACTGTTTGTGCTGGCATGAAGCCTAGATAGGAGGCAACATGCTTCACGTTTCTCAGCAGGGTCTAGAATGTACTCAGTTATCAGGTGCCACTTTCAGTGACGTTATTATTCTTTGAACGCCAGTGGCCAAGAATCCATCATTCAGATCCATTCAGCAAGAAAAGTGAGGGCTATGAATGTGAATTTCAAGTCTAGAATACAACGCATATACTTCAACCTGTTTTTGTGAGCTACTCTCAAATGTTCAGGTCTAAACCGAAGAAGATTGCAACTCTGTCCATGAACAAAATCATCAATGGAAGCTTCCTGACATGTG
This sequence comes from Staurois parvus, assembly GCF_062004578.1. Taxonomy (NCBI): domain Eukaryota; kingdom Metazoa; phylum Chordata; class Amphibia; order Anura; family Ranidae; genus Staurois; species Staurois parvus. The sequence goes on from NW_028318130.1 coordinate 4,696,567, forward strand.
TAATGAGGTCATACTTGGGTTTAGATTAAAGTCGAATTGTGGCCAAATGGCTTAAAGGGATTGTAAATGTATTTTTTCTAATTACAAGCAAGTTATACTTACCTGTTCCGTGCAATGGTTTTGAGCAGCAGCCCTAAACCTCTTCTTCTGGGGTGCCCTCGCTGGTGCTCCTGACTCCCCCCCCCCCACCGAGTGCCCGTAACAAGCCATTTGCTATGGGGACACTTGTGCAAGTCTGAGCCTGAGCCAAGCTCTTTGTGTCCATAGATACACACAGTATGGCTCGACCCCACCCCCTTCTCTCTGCTCACTGGCTATGATTGACAGCAGCAGGTGTGAATGGCTCTTGCTGCTGCCTGCATGTCCAATGTGGAGAGAGAGCGGAGAGACACTGCTCTCGTACACAGCGCTGGATTGAGATCAGGCTCAGATAAGTATACAAAGGGACTTGGGGGGGGGACTAAATACAGAAGGTTACATTAGGGTAAAAAAAAAACCTTCTACCTTTACTACCACTTTAATACACAATGTAAATACGTATGTGTTTAACCTGCCAAAACACACATGATTCTGTTCAACCCCTTTTTGTGATTCATGCAGCACTACATAACGATCAAAATCATGCCTGTCAGACTCGTTGATAAATACATTTTCTATCATTTACCCCACACTTTTATTGCCTCTTGAACATATTATTTAATGTTGCCACGTCCATGATATTAAATATTCATTTAAGCTGGAGAATTAAAATAGAGCACAACTCACAGCATCTGCACCTGTATCTACAGTACATTCACATTTCACGTTAGTTTCTATACTGAATTTCCATCAATTGAATGTAATTACATTCAGTTCTACTTTCCTGTACAATGGCAGGGAAACTGATAGACAAAAGGTAATGAGAAAGAGAACGTGTTAAAAAAGAAAACTTGAACAGAATATATTTTTTATTGGTGAGACACCTGGCTTATGAATGATGTCTTCTTCTCTGGGGTCCCGGTTTAAGTTTTTGAATGGGCCTCTCAGTTATAATAATTATGATTTTCAATGTATAATGTTTTTCCTCTAATGGGACCCTAAGCTGCCGTCTGTTGCATAGCAAAGATAACACTCAACATTTAATTAGCATCAGTATAGGAAGGCTGAATATTAGTGTACATCAGAGAGAGATGAAGGGAATAAAGTACATCCCTATTATAATAAAGCTAAACATTCATTGTCCAGAGGCAGACAGTAAAATCTATCACACATTAAATGGGAAGTTAGGCTGTGTTTGTGAATTTGGCTATATGTAGTCTCATGGCCTATTTCTATATACAGTTGCAAGAAAAAGTATGTGAACCCCTTGAGATTACGTGGAGTTTTGCATGAATTGGGCATAAAATGTGCTCTGAACGTCATCTAAGTCACAACAATAGAAGAACACAGTCTGCTGAACATAATACTACACAAACAATAGATGTTGCCATGGTTTAATTGCACATAACATGTAAACATTCACAGTGCAGGGAGGAAAAAGTATGTGGGGCCCTAGCATAATGACTTCTCCCAGAGCTAATTGGAGCCAGGAGTGAGCCAACCTTGACTCCAATCAGTGTGATGATATTGGATGTGTTGCTGACAGCTGTCCTGCCCTTAAAAAACACACACCTGTTTTGGGTTTACTGCTTTCAAGAAGCACTGTCTGATGTGAACCATGCCTTGCAGAAAAGAGCTCTCAGAAGACCTACGATCAAGAATTGTTGACTTGCATGAAGCTGGAAAGGGTTACAAAAGTATCTCCAAAAGCCTTGATGTTCATGTGTCCACGGTAAGACAGACTGTCTACAAATGGAGAAAGTTTAGCACTGTTGCTACTCTCCCTAGGCGTGGTCATCCTGTAAAAATGACTGCAAGAGCACAGCGCAGAATGCTGCATGAGGTAAAGAAGAATCCCAGAGTGTCAGCTAAAGACCTACAGAAATCTCTGGCACATGCTAACATTTTTGTTGACACATCTACAATAAGGAAAACATTAAACAAGAATGGAGTACATGAGCGGACACCACGGAGGAAGCCATTGCTGTCCAAAAAGAATATTTCAGCACGTTTGAAGTTTGCAAAAGAGCACCTGGATGTTCCACAGCACTACTGGCAAAATATACTGTGGACAGCTGAAACCAAGATTGAGTTGTTTGGGAAGAACACACAACACTATGTGTGGAGAAAAAAAGACACAGCACACCAACATCAAAACCTCATCCCCACTGTAAACCATGGCGGAGGGAGCATCATGGTTTGGGGCTGCTTTGCTGCCTCAGGGCCTGGATGGATTGTTGTCATTGATGGGAAAATGAATTCCAGAGTTTATCAAGACCTTTTGCAGGAAAACGTACGACCATCTGTCTGCCAACTGAAGCTCCGCAGAGGATGGGTGATGCAACAGGACAATGACGCAAAGCATACAAGTAATTCAACAAAACAATGGCTGCAACAGCACAGAATACGCCTTCTGGAGTGGCCCAGTCAGAGTCCTGACCTCAACCCGATTGAAATGCTGTGGCATGACCTTAAGAGAGTGATTCACACCAGACATCCCAAGAATATTGCTACACTGAAACAGTTTTGTGAAGAGGAGTGGTCCAAAATTACTCCAGATCATTGTGCAGGTCTGATCTGCAACTACAGGAAACGTTTGGTTGAGGTTATTGCTGCCAAAGGAGGGTCAACCAGCTATTAAGTCCAAAGGTTCACATACTTTTTCCTACCTGCACTGTGAATGTTTACATGTTATGTGCAATTAAACCATGGCAACATCTAATGTTTGTGTAGTATTATGTTCAGCAGACTGTGTTCTTCTATTGTTGTGACTTAGATGACGTTCAGAGCACATTTTATGCCCAATTCATGCAAAACTCCACGTAATCCCAAGGGGTTCACATACTTTTTCTTGCAACTGTATGTTATCTTTTGTTCTAATGTGACAGTACTGGTGCTTATCAATTTGCACAGTTCTGTATCTCACAGACTGGGAAAGTGTCCTAAGTCTTGAGTAAGTTCCATCTAGAGCAACTCTAAGTTTGAAGTACAATTAAAGGCTCTTGTATGACATTCTAAAAAAATATCAAATCCAATAACTATGTGATTAGCAAGCCTCAAAAATTAAAGTGTTTGTAAAGGCTGAATGTTTTTTACCTTCATATGAGCTAATGAGGAGAGAACAGTAGACAGGGCTGAGTCATGGCTCTATGAGTCTTATGGATACATAGAGCCAGTGGCATCCTGAGGCAGGTGTGAGGGGTGCAGTCCGCACCGGGTGACACCGACCGCACGGGGTGACACCGGACCCGCTCCACAGGAAGGTAAGTTGTAAAGCAAGCCGACGATCCCCGCAGGATGGATCCGATCCATCCTGCAGGGATCATCGGCTTTCTTTACAACTTACCTTTTCTTGGAGTGGGTCTGGTGTCACCCCGTGCGGTCTGTGTCACCCCGTGCGGACTGCACCTGCCTCGGGACACCATGCAGCCCTAGGTGGCATGCCGACGATCCTGCCGGTATAGTGGCAAGATGTGTCTCCCATGTAGATATGTCCCCCCTGAAGCAACTGTGCATGTCCCAGTTTCAGGCACGATCAATCTATGATAGAATTACTGCTATCATCGTTTGATCATGCCTGAAACCGGGACATGCGCAGTTGCTTCAGGGGGGACATATCTACATGGGAGACACATCTTGCCGCTACACCCGGACCCGCTCCAAGAAAAGGTAAGTTGTAAAGAAAGCCGACGATCCCTGCAGGATCCATTATGCTCAATCCGCAGATCCAATCTATTCTGCGGGGATCGTCAGAAATCCGCAGATCCAATCTATTCTGCGGGGATCGTCAGAAATCCGCAGATCCAATCTATTCTGCGGGCATCGTCAGAGGGGTGTCACCAAGTGTTACTGTACCGCATGACACCAACCCTAGGGACGCCTCTGCATAGAGCAGGGCTCAGGAGAAAGAACGCACCAGCGCCCCCATAGCAAGTGTCTTGCTATTGGAGGCACTGCTCAAGGGGAAGGCGTGCTGGCAGGGGACCAGAGAAGAAGAGGATTGGGGATGCTCTTGTTAAATAACATGTTTGTTATTTAAAAATAAACTTTAATATCACTTTAACCACTTGCTGACCGCAGATAGCTGAATAACGGCTTCACCACGGCCGGCCAGTTCTAGGAGGGCATCATGCGCCGTTTCACAGCGTGAGGAAAGTACTGCCGATAACCGTCAATTGTCAGAGGATTGATAGGCACCGATCATCAGGGCACTGATGATCAGTGCCCAGCAGTGCCACCCACCAGTTCTGCCCACCTGTGCACAGCAGTGCAGCCCACAAATGCCCAGCAGTGCCACCCACCTGTGCCCAACATTGCTACCCACCTGTGCTCATCAGTGCCTAGTAGTGCCACCCATCTGTGCCCAGCAGTGCCACACATCAGTGCCACACATCAGTGCCACCCAACAGTGCGACCCATCAGTGCCACCAATCAGTGCTCAGCAGTGCCACCAGTCAGTGCCATCAGTCAGTGCCACCCATCAGTGCAGCCTCATCAGTGCCAGCTCATCAGTGCCACCTATCAGTGCCCGCCTATCAGTGCTCATCAGTGCTGCCTATCTCTGCCACCTCATCAGTGCCGCCTATCAGTGCACATCAGTGCCACCTATCAGTGCCTATCAATGTCCATCAGTGCTGCCTATCAGTGCAGCCTCATCAACGCACATCACTGAAGGAGAGAAATTACCTGTTTGCAAAATTTTATAATAAAAACAAAGAAAACCTTTTTTTTAATCAAAATTTTTGCTCTTTTTTTGTTTATAGCACACAAAATAAAATACCCAGCGGTGAGTACACACCACCAAAAGAAAGCTCTATTTGTGTAAAAAAATGATACCAAGTTCATATGGGTGCAGTGTTGCATGGCCATGCAATTGTCATTCAAAATGCGACAGCGCTGAAAGCTGAAAATTGGCCTGGGGGTATAAGTGCCCGGTAAGCAAGTGGTTATGACGAAAATTGCCTTTAAAATGAACTATACAAGCTTTGCCTAGTCAAAGTGAACAATATAAGTGAAAACATAAACAAAATGTTAATTAGTTCATACCACATGGATATGGACTAATTAACATTGTGTTTATGTTTTCACTTTGCACTTTGACTAGGCAGCACTTGTATAGTTCATTTTATAGTTCTTAAGGGTTCAGAGCTCTATTTAGATAAGTGGCCAGTCATATTTATTATTTATTCACAAGAGCAAACACACCTTAATAGTATAATTAGTTTGTTTTTTAGTACAATATGTGGGTACACTGATAGGTCTTAGCACGGGTACACAACACCAATTTAAGAACCTTTCCTTTTCCTACCCCGAAAGAGTCAACCCCTCCTTAATTTTGATCTCACACACTTCCCCTCCTAGACACTGCAGCTCAGAGTGGGAGGGGGGTCTGCAACAGAGGAAGCACTGTCAATCCAGAAAGCAGTGGGCAAGACTAGGTGTGGCCAGATTTACAAATGACAGGTTTAATAATCTACAGCAGTGACAAAGCTGATAGCCAAGTCCCCTTCAACATCTTTACATCCTACTGTAGTGAAAGCAGGAATAGTCCTTATTATGAGAGTGGCAACTTTGCTTTGAATCCAGGAGCAGTGCAGTGCAAGTGCAGTGCAATTCCATTCAAACATGGCAAACATCCCCTATTCAATCATTCTTCAGGGGGTAATCATTCATCCAGGTCTGATCTTTTCTGACTGATAGCAATTGTCTTCCTCTGAGATAAACTGGTAGCAAAGTACTTTCCTTCCCCTTTTGTGGAACATGCATGAAAATTCACCCAATGCAAACATGCATGACTACAAAAGATAGAAAACTGCAAAAATAAGGTGAAATGTGGAATACAAAAAATTTGTAAAACCTAGGCAGATAAAGTAAATTAATTAGTAGACCTTAATGAAATGTAGTGATATGAAATGATTATATATCTGCATCATTAATCAACTTCTAAGGCAGTTTTGATATATTCACAGTAAATCAGCACAGACAACACAAAATGTTTTGGCATTATTATGTCATGAAATCATTTTACTCTATATTTTACAACTTTATTCTGGCTGGCGTGTAGTACAGATATCTATCTGGAGACTTTTTTCCCTCTACATGCTGGGCTTTGGATAACAGTCTACATTCATCTTCTGAATATACAGTCACATACTTCAAGATCCTACTGAGAATGATCCCTTAAATTTCACATTTGCTTAAAACCTCTAAAAATAACATTAAAGTATACAAGCTTTCATACTGTAATACAGGACTCTTTTTTCTCATGAGCTCAGGGAGAACCACTAGCTTGATAGAGGATAGGCTACTTGGCGCCACATGCTTTTTTTGGATACATTTAACCACAGTGATCAGAGCAGAATAAAACAGGATCACTGGCCAATATAAGCAGTCTAGAAAAGGAAACGCAGTTGTAAGTCTTAACAATGACACAAAACATAGAAGATTGACTGCCTGACTAAGATATAATATATGTAATTGAAATTTCCCAATACATTCATGTAAATCAATTCAGTTTTAGAAGAATTTGAATTTGTTTTATTTTTTAAACATTCTAATAACCACACTTGACCTCAGACAATTTACCCCTCCTTCCTGACCAGGCCATTTTTTGCGATACGGCGCTGCGTTACTTTAACTGACAATTACATGGTCATGCAACACTATGCATAAATGTAATAAATAAATTGTATCATTTTTGCCCCACAAATAGACCTTTTTTTGGTGGTATTTGATCACTTCTGTGTTTTTTTACTTTTTGCGTTATAAAAAGATTGACAATTAAAAAAAAAAACCACAATATTTTTTATTTTCTGCTATAAAACATTAAATAAAAACATTTTAAAAATCAAATTTCTTCATAAATTTAGGCCAAAATGTATTCTGCTACATATCTTTGGTAAAACAAATTCCAATAAGTGTATATTGATTCGTTTACACAAATGTTATAGCGTCTACAAACTATGGGACATATACTGGAATGTTTTAAATTTTTTTTAATACTATTAATGGTGGCAATCAGCTACTTAGAGTGGGTTTTTAATATTGCAGCGGACATTTTTATACTAAACAACACTAACTGACACTTTGTGAACCAGTGACACTAATAGTGTCAGCAGTGACACTAATACAGTGGCAGCACTGACACTGTGCTAATGACACTGGCTGGGAAGGAGTTAAACATCTAGGATGATCAAAGGGTTAACTTTATGTCTGTGCTTGGTGTACATTAGGTGGTGCTTTTATTAGGGGAAATGAAGGATCTTGTTCCCAGCTTTGCAGGTACACATGATCCTTCACTCCCCCCCTTCAGAACAGAGCTCTGCCTAGTTTTGTGTCCTGCCCGATGATCGGCGGGTGATGGCGGACATCAGTTCACGGGCACTCGCAAATCGCTATCCACTGGCAGCATGTGCACACACCCCCTATGGCAGAAGTGCAAAATCATGTATACAGTATACTGTATACGGGATTTTGCACAGGAGGGCCGCCCTGTAGAAGTAAAATTGCTATAGGGCGTACTTTAAGTGGTTAAAAGTGGTTTCTTATATCCATTTGATAATTGCGAGAAATTAGCAGCTGATCCTGACAGACATTGTGTGGTCTGAAAATCTCATGTGCCCTCTGCCTCTGCTGTTTGTGTAGCAAAGGGCCCATCTCTTTACCATTCTCATATGCAAACACATGCCCCTTCAATGCCCAAGGAGTAAACATTCTTCTGTTTTCTTCTCTCAGAAGTGCCACGTCTGATGAGGCAGAAGTACTTAGGAAAATGTAATGCAGCCAGATGAGTGGCCCTCCACTGTCAGAACCAGCGTGTGGACAGCCAGGCAGGAGCCTATTAGCATGGCGTTCCTCCAGAAAACCCAGCTATTGTGTAAAGCCGCTTCCTGATTTCTACCACAGAACTTCAGCTCCAGTGATGTGTCCCTTTGTTCTTGGGTCCCTCCAGTTCACTTGTGTTATCAGAGCAACCATGGACATTACAGTGAGAGACACTGTTTATGAGGATAATTGCAAGTAATTGTTTTTGTTCTGTACTGTTTTAATGATGCAGTGTTTCTCAGTTGACAGCCTGTTAATATCGAGTCTTATAGAGACTCTGCCATGTAGCCACGTGTTTCCCTGAATCACAGAGGCAGGGTTTGATCCAGTCGAATTGGATCCTGTGCGCTAAGCAGACAGAACTGACCATCAATGTTCCAGAGGGGGAAGCAAGAAGGGTAATTTTGCACCTCCCAGTTGAAGACCAGGATTCCCTTGACAAGATAATTAACTGTGTAGAAGCAGTGTACAGCCATGTGGTAACATTAGGATACCCCATGGCCAAAATTTTCAGCAGAGAGCAGAAGAGTTAATTCCACAATATGCACTGGAACTGCATTACATGGCAGCAAGGATATGCCGCAGGGAAAGGGGCCGAATAAGAGGTTCCAACTAGGGTGATGCAGGAATATGGCTGAAGGAACAATTTGTGGATGGACTGTTGTCCAATAAGGTCTGAGAAACTTTGCAAGAGAAAGATGGAAGTACACCCAATTTGAAGTTCCACAACGTTTAGGAGTGGACATAGCAGTGACATACAGGCTTGGACACACCCATGGCAATCATAGGCAGAAAACCAATAAACTCACTTCCAATGAAACAGACAGTCCCATGGGAAGTTTCCATCAGCTGCAGAAAGAGTTATCAGAGTTGAAATACAGAAAGGATTACTCCACAGAGGGGCAGTCAAGGATCTCCATCTCCAAGAAGACTGTCCCAGCCATATATAAAGGAAGCCATTAAACCAGAGTGTCCCACTGCCAAGAGTTGCTCAGTGGGGCAGCAAAGGGGAACAACTTCCCATTCAAAAACCGAAGATGTGGTGGTAACTGTCCTGTTGTGTGTTGTGTCTCTGGGATGAGGTAGTTATAGGTGATTCTGTACATGAATATCATCTGGGAACTAAGAACTGAGATGCTGAAGGGATGTTCTGCACACTTGGGTCCACCGAAGGAAACAAGACAAGTTCTGCATATCTATGGAAGCACTGAAGGGCCCTGACATGTACTCTGTATAAATCTGTAAAAAAGCAGGCATTGTCAGAGTTCCTTTTGAGACAGAGATTAAGGTAGCAGCTAATCCAGAACTAATACTTCCCCATAAATGTGAGCTCTTGACATAAATTGCAAAGCTTTTGCTGTCCTTAAGGAACCCTTGCCCTCAGAAGTGGCTCCATTTCTCAACAAGACTCTCACAGTGGCCTGGCAAGGTATGGTACCTGTTTGAATCTGAACTCCAAGACTCCTCCACTCCACTTGCTTCCTGAAACAGCAATGTTTTAACTGGCCTTATCCATGTAAGTGCTTCCCCATGGGTGGGGCACATACTGATCCTAGAATTTCATGGTCGTTGCTATGTGGCAAGATTGAACATAATTCCATAATTTGGTGATTGACATGAAAAACCTGAGCGTGGGCAGGAGAGCAAATACTACGGGTACTGATACCCATAGAGTTAGAAGTAGTAAGGTGGCTATTACATAAGTGGTTAGAGATGTTCTTACATGGGGACCATGACCACGGCTGTAGCAGTGGGATTGACCACAAGATACTCACAGGTGTCCTCCCATTTGGGAGAGATATCAAAGCATGCCTACACACCACTACCAAATAGTCAAGCAGATGCTACAACAAGGGGTGACTGAAGAGACAAACGCCATTGGGTAGCTCTAATCATCTTGATGAGGAAGAAGGATAGCAATCTCACTTTTCTCTGTGGGATGTAGTCATTTGAAAGCTGGTACCACGAAGGATGACTATCTTCTTTCAGGGATAGAAGAATCCTTTTATGCTCTAGTACAGGCCACATTTTTTCTCCACATTCGATCTTGACAACAAGTATTTGCACATCCCTGTTGCCAAAGTTAACCTACTATAGACTGCATTTATGACTCCCATGGGATTGCACCAGTTTAAAAGGATGCCCTTTGAGCTGAACAATGTGCCCACCACATAATGATCAGGATGGTGGAACACTTACATCCTGGCTAGTTACCTGATTTATCTTGATGATGTAGTGGTGTTTTTTCCTACATTCAAGGACCACTTTCAACACATGGATTCTGTGTTGATCTGAGTGCACCAGTATGTCCTGAAATACCAGTGTGAGATTCAGTCCAATCCCAAGTAAGACAGCACTGGAGGCCCCTAACGATTGTGACCAAAGTCAGAACATTTCTGTATTTTATCAAGCAATATGCCAATCACTCTGCTCTGATTCAAAAGCTCCTACATGAGTTTGGCCAGAAGGAGGGGCACATGAAAGTGGAAGCAGCAGCTGAAGTTGACTCTCTTGCTTACCTTTGCTGACTTCTCCCTTCCATTCCTTCTAAGAACTGACACTATTACTCAGGGCCTAGGAGCCGTACTCTAGCAAGTACAAGATGGTCAGGAGAGATTCATCACCTATGCCATTCAAAGTCTACATGTGACCAAGAAGAACCCTGAAAACGTCAGCTCCTTCAAGTTGTTGCCTTTGGTGTGCTGAACTCTTGCAATTACAGTGCCTGACATGAGGCAAGTTTAAGATCATGGACAGGTAACAATCCATTGGTGCATCTCCAAACAGCTAAACCTGGTGCTTTGTAGCAACTTTGGGCAGCTCATCTGGTGAATTTGAAATACTCATTGCGTTATCAGTTTGGGAAGAGGAGCTAGGTGGAAAATGCTGTGTCATGGTACCCACTACCACGTCCTCAGCAAGATTTGGCTGAAAAAGCTAAAGACATAGAAAACCCTGACTTGACTGGAGGAAGACCTAAGAGTGGCCCTCAGGTGAACCACATCCATGTACTGCAAGAGTGTAGTACCAGAGAAAGATTGAAGATATTACCAAAAAACAACAAACTGCAAAAAAGTGGATCTGCTATGTAGTGCTCCTGTTGTATTTCCCCAAATAGCCAAAGGATATATTCACTTGAAATACTTCTATATGGCTGTGTAAGCTCCTTTTTAACAATTATTGCCCTGATGTATAGTGTATCATATACCTAGTCATTGCTGATGGTAAATACTTGCCCCGTTTTACACAGTAGTCCTAAGTAAGTTGAGAAAAAGAAAAGTCTCTTAAAACTGTATTCTGCAAAAATGAGCCCAGAGGCCTTGAGAAAATAAGTAAACTAGAATGGACTGCTAAGGGTTTTTGCTTTATTAAAAGACAACTGTATCTTTTTATTCACCTAGTCCCATTGGATGCAGCCCATCTATAATTTACCTTTGTCTCAAAATGGACCTGCAAGTAGTTTTACAAGTCTGCATGATTGAATTCCTGACAAGTCACAATGCATGGTAACATGGTTTTTATTCAAAAAAGCTGTACCTTTTATCATTAAAAATCAGTTCTTGAGCTCCAGGCAGGTAGCTGTGCAAAGGCTGAGATGACAGAAATCATGGGGAAAGGTGTCATCGGTCTGCTGTAGGCAGAAGGAAGCAATTCTTCAGTCTACCCTCCCTCAATGATCACTCATTGTAAAATTTTAGCAAGGAACAAAATTAGAGGCAGCACTAGGGAGCTGTAAAGTGTGAAACAAGATGTATACATACAGCTTTAGATAAAGTCAGAACAAAGATGGCACTAGCCTTGTAGGGAGAAGATGTAAACATCATTGGGGGAGCATTGTGGTTTCACTGAGAAACAGTAACTTGGTGGCAGGCCCCTGATACTCTGCTGGCAAAGGTCATATCAGCCCTGGTTGATGACCCCTCCTACTACCATGGCCAGAACATTTCTCACTCCATTTTTGAAGATTTCTCCATACGAATGTATTAACCTTGCACTAGCTATTGCAATCTCAGTTGAAAATACATTAAAACATAAGAATAACGAAAGTACATCAAATTTCCAAGTTTAGATTTGGAACTAAGAACTATCCTAACCTACATTTTGTTCAATGTAGGTTGTATCAGATGGAGTTTGTTCTCAGAGCAGCACCATGATATATGGGCAGTGTAGTGCTGTGGCAAGGCTAGTGAATTACGTATTAGTATAATGTCAGTACTACAATTTCATTCCAAGAGTCACCTCATAAATATGATGTTTTTTCTATTTCAAATATTTGCATAAAACACATTACATGTTCCTCTCATATAGACATAACATCTTACGTGGGATAAGAAAACATTGTATTATTTTTATGCCAGTTAAGATTAATGCTATATGTCTTAACATTCATATTGGTGCTCATTTAACAGCTCAGCGTATAGTCAGTAATATACATTAGTAGCAGTCATATCATTCATTACATATACATACTTATAGCAAACCTTTCAATTAAAAAAAGTGTAAACGGGCCGTTGTAATATAAAAAGCATGTGTTAATGTGTTTTCAAGTGTCCCCGAGGCCCAATAACCTTAGACATTTAGATATGTAAATATTAACTTCAAAAACAAAATTGATGCAATTTGTATTGACAACTCCACTGCACAGATATCTATCCTACTTAACATACCCTGTCCAAAACCACATTTAGGTGTCCGTTTATGACACAGAGAATAGCTGCGATTCAACAGATCTCAGCTATTCTCTGGTCATTCACAGTTTATGACACTCAGGAGATCATGTCAGCTCTTCTCTGGAGATCTGTGTTCTCCCTCCAGATTCTCCAGCCCAGAGCTGGAGAATCAGAGGGACCGCAAACTAAGCAGAGATAATTTACCTCTGTTTAGTAAACTGATTTTTTACTATAATCTCGAGAGATTATAGTAAAATGAGCCGTTTTTCAGAGTTTGTAGACCGTTCTCCAGCGTTTGGAGACCGTTCTCCCTTCGTTCGGAGAACTGCTTCATAAACTGCATTCACAGGAGAACTGTGTTCTCCGAGAATGCCGGAGAACTGAGCAGCGATCTATTACCGCTGGTTCACAAACGGACACCTTAATACTTTCCTTTTTTGGCCATTTTACTACAGAAGAGGTTGCCAAACTTTTCTCTGGAGCCCGCCTTACCGCCTTTCCTATGGACCCTGTTCCCTCGCAACTACTATGACCCCCCTCTTGCTCTATTCTATGCTCCTTCACTCACATCTTCAATCTTTCCCTATCTACTGGCACCTTTCCCTCTCCTCTAAAGCATGCACAGATCACCCACATACTTAAAAAGCCCTTGCTGGACCCCACCAACCTGAACAATTTAAAGTGTTACTTAACCCGCCACAGTAAAATCAGTCTGTATATGCAGTAAAGCATGCTTGTTATACTCACTGTGGAACCTAAGGGGTTAATCCTCTGCACTGTGTAAAAAGGCTGTTTTATCCTGATTTCTCCGCTCCTCCTCTTGTTCAAATGTCCACGTCTTATCTCCTGATAAGACGTACGGAACCGTAGCCATTCTGCACATGCTCAGTTTAGTGTGTATTGCTAGGTAGTTTTTTTTTCTTGGGAGAGTGCATGTGATCAGCACAGGGCTAATCAGCACTGTCCAAACAGAGGTCATGGGTTTTGCATTTTCCAAGAGAAGAAAGAACACTCCTCCTACAAGGTGTAACCAGTGCTTGGCTGGACACTGATAGAAGTCAAAAGACTGCTCTAACTGCTGATAAGAAAAGGTATTTATCAGTTTATATTTACTAAATTAATTGCACTTCCATGTTCTGTGTACTGTGGGCTACCAGATATAGTGAATGCAGGGTCCTGGGTTTAGTAACACTTTAAGAACCTTCTCCTTGATCCCATTTAACTCTAAATTTTTAGAATGCCTAGTCTACAATTGCCTGAGCTCTTACCCCACTGACAACAACCTTTCTTGACCCCTTACAGTCTGCTTTTACTTGCAACTTTCTACAGAAACTGCCCTACTAAAACTACACTAACTACACTAATGATTTACAAATTGTTAAATTCAATGGCCACCACTCCATACTCATACTACCAGACCTTTCTGCTATCTTTGATACTGGTGACCACCTGCTACTTCTCAAAAAACTCTACTCCCTTGGCCTCCAAGATTCTGCTCTCTCACCTTTTTCTCCTCCTACTTATCACAGTGTTCCTTCAGTGTTGCCTACAACTCTGCCCCCTCTTCTCCACTTCCTCTTTCTGCAGTGGTTCCCCAAGGTTCTGTCCTCGGACACCTTGTCTTTTCCATCTATACCTCCTACCTTTGTAACTTGAAAAACTCCCACGGCTTCCATAATCATCTTTGTGGTGATGACACTAAAATCTATCTCTCTACTCCCCATCTCACATCTTTAGTCTCCTCTTGCATTACTAACTTATTAACAGACATATCACTATGGAAGTCACTCCAACTCCTCAAACTATATCTTTCTAAAACTAAGCTCATAGTATTCCGGCCTGCCTGTGCCTCTCCCCTAACTTCTCCATTAAGATCAATAATACAACTATCAGTCCCTCCCCTCATGCCAGGGTGCTAAGTAAAATCATCCATTCTGATCTGTACTTTCAGCCTCAAATCCAAACACTGTTCAAATATTGTAAACTTCACCTCCATAACATCTTCAATATATGCCCATTTTTAGTGTCTGCCACCCCTCTCTGCCAATATCTCCACTGGCAACAGCATACAAAGCCATTTACAACTCTGCCCTAGCAGCACCACCAGTCTTGTCTCAATATTATTATTATTATACAGTATTTATATAGCGCTAAAAGGTTTGCTCAGCACTGTACATTATAGTGGGGGACAGAACATGAGACAATACAGTAACAAAACAAAACACGAGGGGGTCAAGGGCCCTGCTCTTTCGAGCTTACAATCTAGGACAATATATCACCAAAGCTTTCTCTCCATTGCTCCCAAGACCTCTTGCTCCTCTTGACCCTTCGTCTCCCCTTCCTATGCTCTCCAGGACTTCTCCAGAGCCTCTCCCATCCTATGGAACTCTCTACCCCAATCTGTAAAGCTATCTCCTACTCTGTCCACTTTTAGACAATCCTTAAAACTTAATCTCTTCAAGGAAGCCTATCCTGAATTCAGCTAACAACTGAATCTTATATTCCCATCAGCTCATCCCTCACAGTTGTTACTTGCCCCTCCCTACTACATTGTAAGCTCTTATAAGGAGGGTCCTCCTAATCCTCTTGTGTTGAATTGTATTATTACTGTACTGTATGTACTGTACAAACTGTTGGTGATATATAAATCCTATATAATGATAATAATAATTAGAGCGGTAGTAGACTAATTTTTTATAATAAAGCTTACCTGTAGGTAAAATGAATATCTCCTAAATGCTGTTCCTTCAGAGCTGCGTGCCACGCAGGGGCGGACTGACCATTGGGGAACTCGGGCACTGCCGAGGGCCCGAGGTCAGTAGGGGGCCCCATGAGATGTCCCTGGTACCTTTCATAGGCTTTTTTGGGTGTGGTTTGAGTGTGGGCAAGGAGACAGGGGCCCCATGATCCCCTATTACCCGGGGGCCCCATGAGTTGTCAGTCTGCCCCTGGTGCCACGGCCATAGCTCCCACAAGCATTGTGCGGGAGTGATATTATCACAGCTTTGGACATTCAAGTGGCCGCATCCTGGGAACCTGGAGGGAAGATTGGGTTAACATGGAAGCCTCAGCAGCAGTGGCAGCTGAAGGTCTTTGTTCTTAAGTATGTCTTTCATAATGTGCTAGTATGCGATGCATACTAGCACATTATGAAATTGCCTTGCAGGAGGAATTTATTTTTTTAGGTTTTGTACTGCTTTAACTTCCTAGTTGACAGCTGACCTGCCTACCAACACTTTCTCCATCTAGTTAATAGTCATTGGACCCTCCTATGCCCAATAACCAAAATATAGGCCCAGGTGGGGGAAGCCAACCAGCAACTTTAAGAAGTAAAGTCTATATTTGTACATCAGAAGATACAAAGGCATGTATGCCCAGGTGCTTGCTTTACATTACAATGGCTGTTTTACACTTTTTATTAAAAGAGGAGAGGTTTGATTTAAGTAACTTCAGCTACTGTATGACATATCCATATACTGGTGTACTATATGACATATCTGTGCACTGGTGTACTGTATGGCACTTTGATGACTGCTGGTGTGTTAGGTATCATGATCTCAGCAAGAGCCTGCTGTCTGTTTCTGGAAAGAACAGGCTTTTACTGACATGCATGTTAGCCATGTATCAGAAGAATTGCTACATCTAATCTGCATATTATTCAAGAAAGGATAACAGGAATAAATAAAATGTAGATTTATTCATGTATAATGTAATTTGTTTTTATTTAAAAATATATCTAAACCCAAGAACAATATCCTAATATATTGCCTCTTACCTGTCCTTAAATATGGTAGGTGAATAAATTTAAATTTTGCAGTCTAAGAACACTTTAAGACTCGGTTCACACTATTGCAGGCCATGTGGCTATTGTTTGCTCGGCATGGAAGCCCATTAATTTGAATGGGTTGCTGTGCCCGTGTTTTCACACAAAAAAAAGGTGCATGCACCTTTTTGAAAAGGTGGGCACAGGGAAACCGCATGGTCTTTTTGACCACGCGGATTCCCTACGGTTCCTGCACCCACAATCGCTCTGCAGACTGAGATGCGTAGGGGTACCATTTAGAATGAACAGTTCAGTTGTGGGTGGTTGCCACCAGCCCACAAGTATTAACATAGCCTTAGCAAGTACTTGTAAATACCCGTTGATCTCGCCAGAAATGCAGTGTCATTAATTTATTTTAACGTGGAACTCCATGTGCCCAGCCTGTCCACCTTGTCCAGTCTGAGAACATTCTCCAGGCTCTCTCTGGCTGGGCAACATGGAGAGGATAGGCAGATTACTTCACAGTCTACCATTGTTCAATCAAAGAACACCATGCATTAATTAACAAATAGGGTTCTCTGAATGATGTCGGTGCCAAGCAAGTGCAGGAACCCCTGTGTTCAGCGGGGAAAGCTGCTCAAGCAGGACCCAGAAGATCATTACCACTGTAGTTACTGCAAGCTACTATAGTGGTTTTCAGCATCTCCAGCGACCATCCACATATAAGATATGGATAATTACATTGTGCCAAGCTGGATCAATGTAAGTTTACAATAAATTTAAATCTTTAGGGATGTATTCTGGTACCTACCATCAGTGGTACAAGGATAGCAATATTTGGAAATAAATAGTGGATATACAGATAACAGTAGTATTTATTTTATGTAGAGATTAAATGGTCACAATGGCTGCCAGAAAGTGAGACCTCTCTAGAGCAAAGACCTAACAGTCACATTTCTTAAAACTTATCTAAACCCAAAACCAGAAATGTAATATTTTGGTGCTTACCAGTCCTTAGATGTGGGGCTGCATTACTTTTCTCTCTTTTATTTTCTGCTGGTGATTGTGCCAGTAACATACATCCTGTCCTGTGACAACACTCACTCACCTTACTGTATCATGACAGCAGAAACAGGATAGGACTACTGGGACCTCCTCCTGTTTGTTTGTCAATATCATTGATGGGTGGAATCCTGTATGCCTATATAACTGATATAACTGATAACAGTGAAGTACAGGCAGAAAGCACAGGAACTTATTAGCTTCTGACAAGATCAACAGGTATTTGTTATTCAGTAATCAAACAAACATAAAAAATGCTTTTAATGGTATATTTAACAGAAGAAAGGGAGCACATATAAAAGTTCATTATTGCAAAAGGGTTTGCATACCCTTTAGTGGGATTAAAAATGCTGCCCTAATAAATTTATTAAAAATTTTAACCCTTTAAGATCGTGCAGAATTTTAAATGTATTGGGTTTTTTTACATGGACAATGTATTTATCAATTTGTTAAAAATGGAGGGGAAAAATGTGCATTGTCACTGATATATATGTACTGTGCTCCATCTCCTGTAAAGTATAATAGTTTCTATTGTACATATTACAATCTGCAATGCCTACATTTTAATATGCAGCATTGTGCCATATTTCATTGGGGTGTAAATGTCCAAAGTAATAACCTAAAGCATTGCTATAATTAAAGAGTAGAAAAATTACCTGATTCTTCTATAAAATTTCTGTATGTCCTTTAGACCTCTGGGTAGATGAGTACTGTACAGAATGAGGTACAGTGCTAGAAAAGGGGCCATAGAGTAGTACTGGGATGGGGGAGTGGGCTGCCTTTACTTACATAAAGAGAGAGACATAAATGTAGCTTTGTTTCCTTAGCGGTGACAACTTCTCCTTTGCTGCCAGCATTGGCCAGAGGTAACTGTGAATAACAGACTGCTTTAACCACGTAAAATCTTTAGGACATCTATGATCAGTTCACTTCCAGAACTAAACACAGCTCTCTTTTGTACAGTCTAAAATGAATAAAATGATGTTTTGGAAATTATACACATAAAAAGTAATATCTTTGCAATTTGTGAATGTCAATATACAGATAAATATTTGCAAGCAAACAATAACACTTATGCTACAGTGTGAAAATAAAGTGTACCTGTCAGCTAACCTAGGAACTTTCATCCCACAGGGGGATAATTGTGGTGTGTGAGCTGGTTTATATAGTAATATGATCTGCAATAAAGCAGACAGTGCTTATTGACACTATAGTACTAAACTGTGGTGATAAATGAGCAAATGTGGCAAAATATGGACAATAACCACACTCTGTCAGTCATGGCAATATATGGGAAACATACTGGCAACTATGACAACAAATGAGAAAGAAATGTGGACCACATACATACTTGTGGGAGTAAGTTGGCAAAATGTTTGCATACCACACAAGCAATTGTGACAATACATGGGCAATAAACAGGCACTCATGGAAATATATGGGCAACCAACCTGTAGTTGTGACAGCTTTTAGGCAAAAAATTGGCAAAGGTGAGTGTACACAGGACCAAACATTCAACCATGACAATTCATGGCCCCTAAACATGCAGTCATGGCAAAACGTGGGTACATAGTGAGCAATCTTGACAACACGTGGTCAAAAATGGGCAATTGTTAAAATATGTTTGCAACAAGTTGTAAAATCCCTGTTTTTGAAAAAAAATGCTTCTAATATTTGTGTGATGATAATGAAGTCTGATTACTCCATACTGGTTGGAGTGAAGAGGAAAGTCAGGCTGCTACAGGATGCTATCCTCATTTCTCCAAAATTGGCAAGTCTGCAACAAAACATTTGGATTTAAATCTGATGTTTGTGCTTCAGTAAGGGATAACAACTTTAAAAAGCCGTAGAAAGACTGAACACCTCCATACTTGAGCATAACCAAAACAAGCATATCAGTATAAATAAAGAGTACTAGCCAGGGTATGCTCAGCCTAAAAAGATTTCTGATTAAGCTCTGTTGTGAAATTACATGTCATAGACAAGCAGCACACTCCATGGGCTCTAACCTATCCTGATCATAACTGGGGTTCATAACATTAACCCAGAGATTCATACCTGGCCGTTTTTAAACCCATTTAGAAGCAATGCACATTTGGAGTCTGGCACTGCTTGACCTGTAACTGCTCCTTTAATACCTCACAAAGCTCTCAAATTCTACTCATAATCCATATTCTAGTATGATAAAATTAAATTCTTAACAAGTGTCTACCCAAATGTACTGTATAAGAAAATAGCTATCAGTAAAATACCAAACACAAAGTGAAGAAAGCTTATGTGACATATTACATCTCCTAAGGAGAATAGATATCAATATCATGTTTGATGTCTATCAAATTGATATTTCCTTCTATTCAGTAATCAGTTGGTTGAAATTTGGAAATACTGATACAGTTATAAAAACTAGCTTTGAGTGAGTGTTCTCTGGAATATCATAAATGCTTCAGCAATCACACCCCTCAGTCAGGGGCGGACTGACAATTCATGGGGCCCCCGGGCAATAGGGGATCATGTGTCCTTGCCCAAACTCAAAAAAGCCTATGAAAAAGGTATCAGGGGCATCTTATGGGGCCCCCTACTGACCTCGGGCCCTCGGGCAGTGCCCGAGTTTCCAAATGGTCAGTACACCCCTGCCCTCAGCTCTCTTTTGACACCCTCTAAAGGGTCCAAAGAAAGCTCTTGCAATTTGCAGATGAAAGCTTTCAACTGAATAGGGTAGCACAGTGGCTAAGTGGTCTGTACCTGCTTGGATTACTCTCTGGATACTCAGGTTTCCTCCCAGACTCCAAAGACATGCTGGTAGGTTAATTGGCTCCTGTCTAAATTGGCCCTAGTATGTGTATATATGAATGTGAGTTAGAACAATATTTAAAAATTGTTAAACTGGTTCTCTAAATTCTCTAAAGTAGCACAATCAGAACATTCTGAGAGTACTGGTGGGATTTGATACAGCCTCTGTCACATTTAACCATGAACAATATATTAAAACCCACGAGCAGCTGAATCAAAACCTACCAATCCAATAGAAAAAAAAAGAAAGAAATGACAGCTGCCCATACCTACACATACTCATGCAATGTGCTGCATATCTAAATAACCTATTCACAGTGCTGTGCTTTTCTCAAAACCTAAAAATCACTCTAACGTGACATAAATAACCCATTACAAATAAATAAGTGAAAAATAATCTAAGCAATGCAATGAGATATAGCTGAAAACTTCAATCAATCACAGTTCATAATTTCTCCAAAAAGTGATATTATCATCATTATTCCATCTCTTCTTTTTTCACCTTAAATATATAGTGCACATCCACCATCAATAACACTAGCTGTGCCCTCACCTGTAATTTTTGACTTCACAACTAAGTTTGCTCAAAAATAACTTCTGTCCTCTAGATGGACATACAGTGATGGTGTATCATTAAAATCCTCCTTCTGTGTTAGTTAACCTCCTTCTTATGACTCCTTCTCCTCCGCTCTGCATACATGTAGGAAATACATAGGTATACAAATAGTGTTTTATTGTTTTAAAACACTCTATTTATTAAAATATAAATAAGCAACTCACATGGTACAGGTGCTCCATTGCACCAAATAACATACACTTGAATCATAAACAGCTGACACCATCTGGCTATAAGAAGCTCCTTTTGTGTTCCCTTCCGCAACCTCTCCGGAGAGGGTCAGCTGACCGTGAGCGCCATGATGTCAGAAGCCCATTTACACATACATTTTGTGAAAAGTAAATCCAATGCTGGTCCATCAGCACCCAATGTGCTGTGCTTTGGGGTGCCATCCTGAATTAGTTCACATACATTCTTACTGAACTGGCCTTAAACAAAATTGCATGAATAACTAAGAAGCATGGTGATATATGTATGTATACGTAGTGATTATACTGTATGTCTTTGCCCCAGCTGTAAACTACAAGCTTTAAATTGCGTTGGCAGCCAATGACTGGCAAGGCAAAATAGAACTTACAGATTGTCCAGAGAAGATATATATCATACTGCCCATTGTTGAAACTTCTTCCCTGTCTGTTTATAATGTTTCTCGTGAGCCCAGTGATTACAAAAAGGATCCTTTTTTTTTAAATTTATAATCTAAATGCAGGTAGAACTGCTAAAGATAAGGTAATGTTCCACTGAAAACAATAACAATCTATAACAGGAGCACAGTGGGGTTTAAATTAGATTTTGGAATAATGCTTCTCATGAGAGATATTAGATAAGACTTCACAAATAATAAGACCCTAAAAATGAGGACATTTTTGTTAATCCATTAGAAGATTCTTTTAACTCTTTTTACAGAATACAGAGAACCTAGTGCCAGGTTGTTTACCAAAAAAAATGTAGCAAAATACATTTTGGCCAAAATTTATGAAGAAATTTGGTTTTGTAATTTTTTTTATTAGATATGTTTTATAGCAGAAAGTAAAAAATATATTATAAATTATTATACAACGTATTTTTCGCTCCATAAGAAGCACCTGACCATAAGACGCAACTAGGTTTTGGAGGAGAAAACCAAGAAAAAAAAATATTCTGAACTAATGGACTGCAGACATAGTACAGGAAATGACCAGTGACTGCAGACATAGTACAGGAAATGACCAGCGACTGCAGACATAGTACAGGAAATGACCAGCGACTGCAGACATAGTACAGGAAATGACCAGCGACTGCAGGCATAGTACAGGAAATGACCAGCGACTGCAGGCATAGTACAGGAGATGACCAGAGACTGCGGACACAGTACAGGAGATGACCAGAGACTGCGGACACAGTACAAGAGATGACAAGAGACTGCAGACATAGTATAGGAGATGACTAGAGACTGCGAACATAGTACAGGAGATGACCAGAGACTGTGGACATAGTACAGGAGATGACCAGAGACTGCGGACATACTACAGGAGATGACCAGAGACTGCGGACATACTACAGGAGATGACCAGAGACTGCAGACATAGTACAGGTGATGACCAGAGACTGTGGAAATAGTACAGGAGATGACCAGAGACTGCAGACATAGTATAGGAGATGACCAGAGACTGTGGAAATAGTACAGGGGATGACCAGAGATTGCAGACATAGTACAGGTGATGACCAGAGACTGTGGAAATAGTACAGGAGATGACCAGAGACTGCAGACATAGTATAGGAGATGACCAGAGACTGTGGAAATAGTACAGGGGATGACCAGAGACTGCAGACATAGTACAGGAGATTACCAGAGACTGCGGACATAGTATAGGAGATGACCAGAGACTGTGGAAATAGTACAGGGGGTGACCAGAGACTGCGGACATAGTACAGGGGATGACCAGAGACTGCAGACATAGTACAGGAGATTACCAGAGACTGCGGACATAGTACAGGAGATGACCAGAGACTGCAGACAGTACAGGAGATGACCAGAGACTGCGGATAGTACAGGAGATGACCAAGAGACTGCAGACAGTACAGGAGATGACCAGAGATTGTGGACATAGTACAGGAGATGACCAGAGACTGAGGACATAGTACAGGAGATGACCAGAGACTGCAGACAGTACAGGAGATGACCAGAGACTGCGGACATAGTACAGGAGATGACCAGATACTGCGGACATAGTACAGGAGATGACCAGAGACTGCAGACAGTACAAGGGATGACCAGAGACTGCAGACAGTACAGGGGATGACCAAGAGACTGCGGACCTTTGGGGAGGGAGGGGGAGCGGGTATCTGAATTTGAGAGGTACCCGCTTCCACTTCCGCGGAGTTGTCCTCCCTTTAGTGCAAGCGCGAGAAGTGCTGCGCTTTGTGATTGGTCTGATGTCTTCTGGGTGCTGTCATGTGTCCCAGAAGACAACGGGCCATTTACAAAGCTCAGCGCTTCTCGCTCATGCGCAGTGGGCACCCTGCTGTCACAGCCGACTGCCCACACTAAAGATGCTGGCATCGGAAGACTGTACAGCGCTGGACCGAGGATCAGGTAAGGTTCTGCTGCAGAGAAGAGACGAGCGGCTGTGGGAATACCGGATCGGCCGCTCCATATTCGCTTCATAAGACGCACTGACATTTTCCCCCCTTTTTTGAGGGGGAAAAGTGTGTCTTATGGAGTGAAAAATATTGTACATTTATAAAAAAATTTAAAAAGCCCAGTGGGGATCAAATACCACCAAAAGAATGTTCTATTTGTGTGAAAAAAATTATATAAATTTCTGTTGGGCTCAGTGTTGTGTGAACGTGCAATTATCAATTAAAGTAGCGCAGTGCTGAATAGCATAAAACTACCTGGTCATGAAGGGGGTAAAACCTTCTGCAGCTGAAGTGGATAATGTACCTATCTGAGTATTAAAACTTTTAAAAAACATTTTTGTTTTTTTTTAATTATATAACAATAGGGCAACATAAAATTATTGCAATATTTGACATTGTTTTTGATAAACTGAAACATCAATATCTGGTTCGATGGATTGAATTCTCAATGAATTCTCAAGGTGGTCATCAGATATTTTAGTTCTAATTTTGTCCTTCCTGTGCTTTATCCTTGAAAATAATGCTCACAAATATACATGAATAAGGCTTTGATTTGTGAAGGTGACAGTGAAGATGGGATATTTGTATTTGGGAAGATAAAACTTATAAATGTCCAGTACAGAGACACTGTCAAATTTTTCTTCAGTGGCATGTGTTCGCTAAGTGTAAATGCATTTTATTATGGCGGGGTGGGGGTCTGGACATGACTGAGTGAGGACATGCTGCACTTGAGCTCCCAAACCCTCTCCGACCTTTTGCAGTTTACTCTGGATTTTATATATCGGGATACTATCAGCCAAGAAGAGGAAGGTAAAGTCAGCCTCAAAGACTTCTCGGGCATTCATATCATGGGTGGAGATTAAATGATTCTTCCTGGGGATCGGCCACCTAGTCTGTGTGCCAATATGGCAGGGCCATTCATTCCCTTCCCAGTGCCTCCAGCCTCCCCAACCACACCATCATTCTCTATAGCATCGGACACCTGTACAGACATCCCGGAGATGCTCTCCCCCTGTAAGTCTTGCTCACCTCCTGATCTGATGGCTACTTCCTTCCCACAGTAGGTGGAGGACTTGCGGGTACTGATCCAGGCTTTTCCAACCAAAGCGTTCTTTCTCCGGTTGGAGGACTCTCACCGTCAGGAGCTCAACTTTGTCCAAGCAGAGGTTCAGACCCTATCAGGCAGATTGACTACAGGGGAAACCTCAGTAACAGCCTTGGAGTAATGGTGGTGGTGCTGGAACAAGCACAGGGAACCCATAATGACGCCACAGTGGCTCTACAGTTAAACTTGGAGGAACTGGAATACCAGAGCAGACAAAATAACTTGTGGATGCGAGGTCTTCCAGAACCACTTCCTGAACATCTCCAGGACACGGTTCCTGCTATATTTCACTGGGTGCTGGACTCTGTTCTGACCTAGAAATTGACGGGATCCATAGAGCACTAGGCCCTAAGCCCTCTGACCCAAACAGACCAAGAGACATTATATGTCACCAACACCACTATACCCATAAGAAGACTATTCCCTTGAAAGACTTTAACGCTGGGATGTGCATGTTCCCCCCTAATGCCTGTCGGAATTCATTCTTACCGTCTTGTGGTCTGCACTACTAATATGCTGGCGCAGACTTTTCTGGTGCTGTGGGTAAATGTGGAACACGATGATCATGGCGTGCATCACCCGGCTGGTCCCAGAGATCTGCCTCGCATTCACTGGGGGGCATTTGCCTCTCAGTGGGATTAGACTGATGGTTCTGGGTGGACTGGATCTGAGACTACAGAGTGCGTAATATGTTATTAAGGACAAAAGTGGTTCTCAAGCTTCTTTTGAGTTATTCCGGGGGAACCATACAGTTCATTCTTTTCTGTGTATTCATTACTTCATTTTTTTGTAATAACAGCACCTAAACAGAAAACTATAAACGAGAAAAGGGAAAAAAAAGAGAAAAAAAAACATTTTCTAATCTATCCCGGTTAGGATGGACTATTTAAGTTGGCATTCAGTCACACATGTTTATAAGCCTGAACTTTTGCTGCACATTACTTTTACTATGATATTTTGTGAGTGATGATAATGTAGTCAGCCTAATGGAGAGGGTCGGTGTAGTGTAGTCAGTTTTCCCTTGGCTGTGCCCACCCACATTCCCCAATAGGTCTGCGCTCACATGGCCTCTGCTGCACTAATGAGTGCCTCTGGTATTTCCACTTAGCTTTACTTAGAGAGTTGTGAACCTTGGTTGATGTCTGGCGCTTATTTCATTCTGGGGAGAGAACATTTTATTCTCTGCTGCATCAGTTATGAAACAGTTAAGGGCAGGGAGATGGTGGTGCTGACCGTGTTGAAATGAGCCCTGAGGAATATTAGAGACTGCGTGAGCTCCAACTAGTTCTTTTCCATGTTCAACAACCACCCGAACTCAAGAGGAGTCGAAATGACATGGACCCTGTGCTGTAGCAGCTGTTCTCTGTCCTCTGATAGTAGGAGCAGGTCATCTAGGTAATGGTGCAGGTGAATGCCTCTGGTTCTGATCAGGGCTGCAACCACCAACAAGACTTTTGAAAACACACAAGGTGACGTCAAAAGCCCAAAGGGAAGACATACGAACTGGAGATGCCGTTGGTCCACAGCAAACCATAGGAGCCTCTGAAAATCTTTTGCAATGGACACACGAAAGTAGGCATCCTTCAGATCTATAGATAGGTGCCAGTCGCCTGGTTGAATTGCTTGTTGGGTTGTGAACAGGGTCTCCATCTTGAATTTTGACTTCCTGATAAAGGAGTTTACATGTGTAAGATCTATGTCCGGCCTCCAAGCCCCATTTATTTTCTGGACCAAAAAGAGGGTCGAATACATGCCGTGAAATTCTTCACCCTTCGAAACCAGCACAACAGTATCCTGTGCCAGTAGAGCATTCATGTAGAACAGCAGGATTTGCCTCCTTTCTCCAGAATGTGGAAGTGTGAACTTGAAATGAGGAGTGCTCTTGAATGCCCAAGCATGCCTTGAAGATACAGTGCTGACGACCCATAAGTCCCGGATCGAAGCCGCCCAGACATGCCGAAGATGGCGAAGGCGTGCCCCCACCTGGCATGACTGAGCGGGTCCAATCGCAAAGGTACTTTGTAGCCTCATGACCTCCATTGGTTGAGCCCTTGGAGGACTTCTGAAAAGATGACCGGATTCTCCTCCAGCTTCTCTTGAATTCATGGCCAGGCTTGTAGAGGAACGCATCCCTTGCTCGTTGACTTGATTTCTGGGCTAAGCCCTCTTCTGGCCTAGCAGACGCTGATCCTGGGACAAAAACTAGCCTGCTATAGCGCACCATGCCTGCTTAGAGACCTGATCGGCCAACTAGGGCCAAAGCAAGACCACATGTTTGGCTGTAACTGAGGACAGCCACAGACAGGTAAGGTCAATCGAGGCTTCCCCTAGAAAGGCGGATGCCAACCTCAGCTCCCGAATGGCTGAATTCCTGGCCACCTCTTCCGGAACTCCTCTGAGAGCCGCATCCACATCATCCAACCAAACTTCCATAGCTTTGGATAAGGCCGCTGGGGCAAGCACTGGCTTGCAAGCCATAGTGTAGATTCGTTTGAGATCAGAACCGATTCTCCTTTCCAGGTTGTCTTTAAAGGACATCGAATCCTTGAGAGGGAGGGTAACGTGCTTAGCTAGCCTCATCAAGACTGCATCAACCAGAGGAGCTGATTCTAAATATTTGACGTCTTCTGATTTGAACGGATAGAGCTTGGCTGAGTTGTTCAGCAAGGAGGACCTCCTATAAATATTGTTCCACTCCTCATTGAAAATTTCCCAAAGTTCTTCCAGAAATGGAAAGTTTGTACAAGTTTTTTTAGATGCTTAAATAATCTTCTGTGTTTAGAAGGAGACTCCACAGCTTCTTCCCACTTCAGGGCCTCTTTAACTGCCTTGACTAAGGGCAAGACCAAGGCAAAGTTGAAGCCCACACACCTTCCACCTCACTCTCTGATGCTCCGGCTGACAGGTGTCTAGGCTGAGAAGGTTCCAGTCCCTCTTGGGGGTCTTTGGGAGGGGAGCATGCCACGACTAATGGGCTGTGGGCACAACTAGTCCCCGTTTCTTTCAGGGACTCTTAAACCACCCCCAGCACGTTTTCCTACCGGAGCGGCTGGAGTGTCACTTAACGTGATGCCTGGAGGAGGAACTAGAACTTCTCCTATGATGCCTGGAGCTAGAAGGAGACCTGTGGCGCCTGGATCTAGAGGAAGAGTGATAGCGTCGAGAACTGGAAGCACTTCTGTCATCATGTTCCGTATAATGATGATCAAACCTAAAAGGGCTGAAAAACACAGAACAGGGAATAATTAAAAGCCATAAAAAAGCGCCAGTGAGGGAGCAAGGGGGATAAAGCCACCTGTCCGTACCTACTGTGCAGGGGCTGGCCATAAGGAGCTGTTTAAATCTGCTGCCAGTGATGATGTCACCGCCACCATACCGTGCATGCACCGGAATGCCGACATCTCCCCGTGACACCCGCACGCATGTGTGAGCACTGCCATCTTGCCGTAATGCGCACGTGCGAAGCGAAGCCTCTGAGGCCAGCTCGCGCATGTGCCATATACCGGGAAGATCGCAGACCAGGAAGCGGCGGCCTAGAATGCAGCACTGCACTACAGCCACCATGAGAGGCTGAGCACTAGCACCAGGGAAAAAAAGGAAGAGAAAAAAGGGGAAAGAAAAAGAAAACATAAATGAGGGACCGCTGCCACAAGAGAGACCACCGCTTACTGATCCTGGCACTCCCACGACCGCCTGCCTCGTCTGTTCAGGGTGCTAGATGGCCATCCACTGTTAGCAGGCTATCCAGCCCAAGTTGCCACTCACCCGCCATTGACAGACTCCAGCTCTTCCAAGCACCGTCTCTTGCTCACCCATTTCCACCCCTTCATTAGCTAGGGAACGCTGGAATTGATGAAGGGAAGCAACTGCACAGCACTGCCAGCACCTCATCCATCTGCCACATCCAATACCTCGCCATTAGCTGGGGACTCCTGGAACTGACAAGTGGCCTGTCACCTCACATCTCCCAGAGAGGCTCGCCAGCCCTTGGTCATGAACACTGCCATCTGTATATGGGAACAAGATAGGACTTGCACGCACAAGGTCCATAGGAGGAGCAAAGATTTATAGGAATGGGGTCCTATAGGAGAGGTGATGGTGGGACTAACCCATACATATGCTGCCATTGAGTCTGTCAGGAAAGCACTAATTAAAAAAAAACTTGCCTACATAGCAAAACATCAGCGTGGCACTGATGGAAGGTCTCCAGTCAACGTAATGTTCACCTGCTATGAAGAGGGAGCGGAGTGGAGTACCTGGAGAAAATGATTCAGATGCTAACAGTGTCATTTTCTGGGTAATATAAATTAAATATACATTTTTGTTTATTAATAAAGTAACTGAAATAATTTTTTTTAATTCACATTGTTAAGAGAACCAGCAGATGAAGAAACTGGATTCATCGACGTCTTCTTACTTTACCTAAACAATTTGGAGGTCTGGCTGTTCTGGATCTGCACAAATATTATCAGGCGGCGCATTTAGAGAGATTGGTGCACTGGTGCTGCCATAAAGAGATTAAACTTTAGCCCCATTTTGAACAGGCCCAATCTGCATTACTGTTCTATCAAATCCCATGGTGCCATGCATATTTAACTTTAAGGCACAAAATGCACCCTTTGATTGGCACAACATTACGTATATGCTCTCAACTCTTTACAAAGACCTCAATAGCTCCCAGGCATTCTCCTTTGTTTCCGATTTTGGACTCCCTAGGTTCACCCTTGGTCTCACAGAAGTTCCTTTCAGGGCCCTTCTCCAGTCAAACCACTTTCAAGCTTCTCATTTTCTGATGAGAGCTGCTTGGCCTTCCCTGTCAACTTTGATTAATCCAGTAGGTGTTTATAGGTTAGACTGGAGATTAGAGAGCAATACAGATTCATAATTTCTTGCATTCCCTTCCCTCCACAGATAGCTTCCAACACAGACTGACTACCTTTGAGGAATACTGCACTGCGCTTCCTCATGTCCTACAATATTTAAATGGTCCGCAAACACACAAGAGCAGCAAACCTGAAACTCATCCCTAGTCAACACATAGTAAATATAATACATTAGGATATCTCAGTATTCACTGATGACTTTGAGGATTTACAAGTTTTTTTGTTGTTGTTTTTTTTTATTATTATTATTTCAGGTGCATCTAAAATCATTACTACTATCTGTATATCCGTTGCTAAAATTAACCTTCTTTACTTGTCTTGGGGACTATTGTCCTGACACAGAAAATGGAGTGAAATTCCACAGTTTTAAGTTGCCATTGTAAAAGGAATTTGTTGACATTTGTTCAGGTGATAAAGGTCTAAGAGAAACTTTCCTTTGTTTTGAAGAGATCTCCTCTCACCTATTAGTGTGTCTTAAACAGGAAGAGAATGACATTTTCCTCAGTGGGACAGGGCAATAGAAACATTTTTATAAACATAAAAGCTTAAAGTGATTGTAAAGGATAATATAAAATAAAAAAAGATGTTACACTTGCCTAGTATCAGTGTTTTCAGGCAGCGATGCTGAACAAAGTAAAAGCAATCCAAGTGGCTAAATAGCCACTGAATTGCATTTACATGTAGCGGAAGGGGTCCCCTCCCGCTGCCTTACGATGACTTTCCGTGCTCTCCCATTCCACAGAGGAGCCTGGAACTGAAGCCAACAGTTCTGCCAGCTTATCATAGAGATGTACAAGGACCGCAACTTCCACAATCATCTCTGTGGTCTAAGAAACTGGAAGCAACAAGGATTTTATCATTTCCAGTTTCGCTCAGATGGAAACAAGCCATTACTGGCTTGTGAAAGCATCTGATCGAGCTAATCTTGGTTTGATCAGATGCTTTAAAAGTTATGCAATAAAAGTTATAAAAATGAAGAGACCGTAAAAAAAAAAAAAATTTAATAAAAAAAAAATACATTAAAAAAATATTAAAGTGCCCTCACCCCTGTGGTCATTCGGAAAGATGAACACATACATAGGTCTTGCACACATATTTAAACAGTGATTGCATTCCACTTGTGAGGTATCAGTGTTTATGTTATAGCAAAAGCAATAATTCTAGCACAAGCCCTCCTGTGTAACTCTAAAATGGTAACCTATAAAGGCTTTTAAAGTTTTGCCTATGGATATTTTTAGGTACCCTAGTTTGCCGCCATTCTAAGGGCGGAAATATTTCTAAAGCGTGATATGTTAGGTATCTATTTACTTGGTGCAACATCATCTTTTAAATTCTACCAAACAATTTGGTACTATATTGTGTTTTTGTGCAGTAAAATTAATTTTTTCCCAAAAAATTGCTCTTGAAAAAACACTGTGCAAATACCATGTAACATAAAAAAATGCAACGCTCACCGTTTTATTCTCTAGAGCCTCTGATTAAAAAATATTTATTGTTTGGAGTTCTAGAAATTTTGCTAGCAAAAACTGCTGATTTTACATGTAGGACAGAATTGGCCTGGGAGTTAAGAAGTTAATTTGTGCCATTTAAAACACTAGGTCATTTAAACTGCTAGAACAGCTGTAAGCTCAAAGATCTTGCATCACTGATGCTTTTCTATTTCCTACAGCAAAATGTTGTTGGAAATTCTCATTTATAAAAAGATAAATTAAAGTGTTCATCTTTTGTGGTTGTGTTAGGAATTGGGTTTCTGTACAGTTATTGATTTACATTGTATAATCTGTATTTGTCAAGGAATTTCTAAACTATTTCCCTCTTATTTTATTTTATAGTTAAGAACAGAAACAGGTAAATAAAAGCTGGCAATTTGCACCTTTTAGATCAACTAGCCCAACAGGTAGGATCCATTATTCCACGACAATGTAAATTGGTCATGGGGGAATTGGTATTCATCCCTCCTGAGGGGATAAGCAACATTTCATTTACACTTTCTCTCTGCATTTGAAGTAGTGATGCAGCGATATGACTCTGCTAAAATAAGCACCAAAATAATAATATCTAGCACAATACTAATAAAACTCAGCATCTTAAGCAAAACTGTAGTGCGGCCAGGGGTATGCAGTGTTTTTAATATTGTTCAAGTATGAATAGAATGCTTGTGTAGCACCCCTCTAGGTAGCTAGATGGTGCTAGTGTTCAGTTTTTAATACAGAGGGCTGAGTAGCAGTCTGGATGTAATAGTTAGCAGGGTTAAATTCAGATCAGGGCTCTGTAGGTCAGTTCCCTGATACCTCCCACTGCTCTAGAGTCTTGGAAAAGATTCTAGAAGCAGTGGGCGGGGGTGAGGAGGGGCTGGCCTGCACACTTAGGGGAACCTGGCTAATCCCCAAGCAGACGGCTTGGCAAGGACCAGGGCGGCCCTTAAATGCGCTAGAGACTGCTAAGTAGCATGAGAGTTTGGGTGGAAGATGGAGTGAGAAGGCTGAGTTGCATGAGCCTGGGAGGGGGACCAGTTGGGAAGGGGCCCACATCACGGCAGTGATGCTGGAAATGAGGAAAACTCAGAAATCATCGGCCCCCAGAGCAAGGACCACCTGTGCAGCAGGGAAGGAGCCAGCCCAGTGGAAGGCCTGAAGGCAGCTACCAACCCACCAGCTCATAGGAACAGAACTGAGTGAGTAATCCTACACCCCCTTGGCCAGTTTAAGAGGAACACTCTGGTGGAGAACCTGATTAGCTCCTTACCCAGGATTGTTTATCTTAAAGAGGCAGGCACTGGATCCCCTTGCCCATGGATTCCTTCAGATAGCTGGATAGAGGAGGATTATCTAGGGCAGTGGTTCTCAACCTTCCTAATGCCGCGACCCTTTAATACAGTTCCTCATGTTGTGGTGACCCCCAACCATAAAATTGTTTTCGTTGCTACTTCATAACTGTAATTTTGCAGTGGGAGGACTAGTGCCACATCATTGGTGTCAGTGGAAGGAGTAGTGCCATATCACTGATCTCAGTGGGATGAATAGTGTCCCATCGTTGGTATCAGTGGGAGGAATAGTGCCCCATCATTGGTATTAGTGGGAGGAATAGTGTCCCAGCATTGGTGTCTGTGAGAGGAATAGTGTCCCATCATTGGTGTCTGTGGGAGGAATAGTGTCCCATCTTTGGTATCAGTGGGAGGAATAGTGCCACATCGTTTGTGTCAGTGGGAGGAATAGTGCCACATCACTGATGTCAGTGGGAGGAATAGTGTCCCATCGTTGGTTTCAGTAAGAGGAATAGTGTCCCATCATTGGTATCAGTGGGAAGAATAGTGTCCCAGCATTGGAATCAGTGGGAGGAATAGTGTCCCAGCATTGGTGTCTGTGGGAGGAATAGTGCCCCATCATTGGTGTCTGTGGGAGGAAAAGTGCTCCATCATTGGTATCAGTGGGAGGAATAATGCCCCATCATTGGTGTCAGTGTGGGAGGAATAGTGCCCCATCATTGATGTCAGTGTGTGTGTGTGGGGAAATAGTGCCCCATCATTGGTGTCAGTGGGAGGAGTAGTGCCACATCACTGATGTCAGTGGGAGGAATAGTGTCCCAGCATTGATGTCTGTGGGAGCAATAGTGCCCCATCATTGGTGTCTGTGGGAGGAATAGTGTCCCATCATCGGTGTCTGTGGGAGGAATAGTGTCCCATCATTGGTGTCAGTGGGAGGAATAGTACCCCATCATTGGTGTCAGTGGGAGGAATAGTGTCCCATCATTAGTGTCTGTGGGAGGAATAGTGTCCCATCATTGGTGTCTGTGGGAGGAATAGTGTCCCATCTTTGGTATCAGTGGGAGGAATAGTGCCCCATCTTTGGTATCAGTGGGAGGAATAGTGCCACATCGTTGGTGTCAGTGGGAGGAATAGTGCCACATCACTGATGTCAGTGGGAGGAATAGTGTCCCATCGTTGGTTTCAGTGGGAGGAATAGTGCCCCATCATTGGTATCAGTGGGAGGAATAGTGTCCCAGCATTGGTATCAGTGGGAGGAATAGTGTCCCATCATTGGTGTCTGTGGGAGGAATAGTGCCCCATCATTGGTGTCTGTGGGAGGAAAAGTGCTCCATCATTGGTATCAGTGGGAGGAATAATGCCTCATCATTGGTGTCAGTGTGGGAGGAATAGTGCCCCATCATTGATGTCAGTGTGTGTGTTGGGGGGGGGGAATAGTGCCCCATCATTGGTGTCAGTGGGAGGAGTAGTGCCACATCACTGATGTCAGTGGGAGGAATAGTGTCCCAGCATTGAGGTCTGTGGGAGCAATAGTGCCCCATCATTGGTGTCTGTGGGAGGAATAGTGTCCCATCATTGGTGTCTGTGGGAGGAATAGTGTCCCATCATTGGTGTCTGTGGGAGGAATAGTGTCCCAGCATTGTTGTCTGTGGGAGGAATAGTGCCCCATCATTGGTGTCTGTGGGAGGAAAAGTGCTCCATCATTGGTATCAGTGGGAGGAATAATGCCCCATCATTGGTGTCAGTGTGGTAGGAATAGTGCCCCATCATTGATGTCAGTGGGAGGAGTAGTGCCACATCACTGATGTCAGTGGGAGGAATAATGTCCCAGCATTGAGGTCTGTGGGAGCAATAGTGCCCCATCATTGGTGTCTGTGGGAGGAATAGTGTCCCATCATTGGTGTCTGTGGGAGGAATAGTGTCCCATCATTGGTGTCAGTGGGAGGAATAGTACCCCATCATTGGTATCAGTGGGAGGAATAGTGCCCCATCATTGGTGTCTGTGAGGAGGAATAGTGTCCCATCATTGGTGTCTGTGGGAGGAATAGTGTCCCATCATTGGTGTCTGTGGGAGGAATAGTGTCCCATCATTGGTGTCTGTGGGAGGAATAGTGTCCCATCTTTGGTATCAGTGGGAGGAATAGTGCCCCATCATTGGTGGCAGTGTGGGAGGAATAGTGCCCCATCATTGATGTCAGTGTGGTGGGGGGGGGGAATAGTGCCCCATCATTGGTATGAGTGGGAGGAATAGTCCCCCATTATTGGTGTCAGTGGGAGGAATAGTGCCCCATCATTGGTGTCAGTGGGAGGAATAGTGCCCCATCATTGGTGTCAGTGGGAGGAATAGTGCCCCATCATTGGTGTCTGTGGGAGGAATAGTGTCCCATCTTTGGTATCAGTGGGAGGAATAGTGCCCCATCATTGGTGTCAGTAGGAGGAATAGTCCCCCATCATTGGTGTCAGTGGGAGGAATAGTCCCCCATCATCGGTATCAGTGGGAGGAATAGTCCCCCATCATTGGTGTCAGTGGGAGGAATAGTGCCCCATCATTGGTGTCTGTGGGAGGAATAGTGTCCCATCTTTGGTATCAGTGGGAGGAATAGTGCCCCATCATTGGTGTCTGTGGGAGGAATAGTGCCCCATCATTGGTGTCAGTGGGGGGAATAGTGTCCCATCTTTGATATCAGTGGGAGGAATAGTGCCACATCATTGGTGTCAGTGGGAGGAATAGTGCCCCTTCATTGGTATCAGTGAGAGGAATAGTGCCCCATCATTGATTGCAGTGTGGTAAAGGGGGGGGGGAATAGTGCCCCATCATTGGGGTCAGGGGGGGAATAGTGCCCCTTCATTGGGGTCAGGGGGGGGAATAGTGCCCCATCATTGGTGTCAGTGGGGGGGGGGAAATAGTGTCCCATCGTTGG
This sequence comes from Staurois parvus, assembly GCF_062004578.1. Lineage (NCBI taxonomy): Eukaryota > Metazoa > Chordata > Amphibia > Anura > Ranidae > Staurois > Staurois parvus. The sequence goes on from NW_028318130.1 coordinate 4,731,665, forward strand.
TGTTGGTGGGGGGAGGAATAGTGCCCTATCCTTGGTGTCAGTGGGTGGAGGAATAGTGCCCCATCGTTGGTGTCAGTGGGGGGAGGAATAGTGTCCCATCGTTGGTGTCAGTGGGGGGAGGAATAGTGCCCCATCGTTGGTGTCAGTGGGGGGAGGAATAGTGCCCCATCGTTGGTGTCAGTGGGGGGAGGAATAGTGCCTCATCGTTGGTGTATGTGTGGGAGAAATAGTGCCCCATCATTGGTATTAGTGACACCAATGATGGGGCACTATTCCTCCCACTGACACCAATGATACTTACCTTGCTGACCCCTTCTCCAGCCTGGGCTCGCTCCCTCCCTCTCCCATCTACAGCCAGCATACCTGACTGCAGCAGCAAAATTTGCACGGTACAGACACTTACCGATCAGCTGTCTTCCTTCTCTGTCCGCTCTCCTCTTCACTCGCTCCGGAAGCTCCCTTACTCAGTCTTCTTTGATCCACGCGCTGCCGCTCGGCTCCTCCTCTCCAAGCTCCACCTCCTCGCCGGTGATTGGCCGCCTGTGTGCCTCTCCTGAGCTACAGTTCCGGTGGCCAATCACCGGTGAGGAGGCGGGGCTGTTGAGTGATCCCGGAGGTGTGGCCAGGTTACAGGGGCAGCATGTCATCCCGCCCACACATCGCCTGAGATGGATAGAGGAGCGGTGTCTCGGTTCCTAAGACCATCAGAAATATGTGTTTTCCGATGGTCTTAGGCGACCCCTGTGAAATGGTCGTTCGACCCCCAAAGGGGTCGCGACCCACAGGTTGAGAACCGCTGATCTAGGGTCTAGGGTGGTACACCAGGAGAAGCTGGAGAGCTCTCCCAGAAGAGATTTTGCTACATAAAAACTTGTATATAGTTCCAGGAAGTTGTCCTCAGTTTCAGTTCCTTAGGGCATCCCATACCACTCTTACCCCATCCAAGTTCAGAACCCCTAATAAAACTACAAAAAAAAACTAGCTCAAGGACTGGTTACTGTCTCCTGGATGCAAGCCTGTGATGAATGCGCATTGCTTGGCTATGCTTTTTACAGCAGACTTAACTCTGAGGTGATGACAACTCTATCTCAGATTCTGGTCCAGGTATATTCACTCTTCAATGATTGGGTGACCACTGATAATTTAACTCCTATGCATGTACTCTGGATTTATTATATGAGCCTCCAGCTCCATTCTTGATATCTTGCATTTTCCTTGAGTGGGCTGAAAGTGTACACTGTACTATGCAAAAAAAAAACAAATGCTAAGAGAAAGGGTCCAATCTCCTTACAGCTCACAGACTGTATACTAACATATCCCTGCAAGATGTTTTATTCTGGGAATATATTAATAAATGTTCTTCCATTTGTGGGGCTGTTGGCTTTTAATTCTGTCACTGTCACTGACTGACCCCATTGATGGCTGGGAATAAATTAGATTGGTTCCTATGATCACTAGACTTCCAAAATAAGCCTTCAGTGGGATTTGCAGTGTCCTCTAGTTAATAGTGTAAATGTCAGAAACAATCACATTATTATTATTATTATTATTATTATTATAATAATACCAATAATGCATTCTTACACATTTGTCAGCATATAATAAAAAACAGAGAAGTTTTTTTAATTAAAACAGTGTTCCAAATACAATTCTTAGATGTCTTTCAAAAAATAATTTAGAGATGCAAATTGGTCATAGAGGTACTGGATATATGCAAGACTACAACTAACATGCACAGAGGATGTTAAAAAAAGGCAGAAAAACACAGGAAGAAACAATTTCATGAAAAATAGTTTACAGAGCCATTAAATAGTTTTTTATAATAAGAATCCCCTTTGGGGGCTATTTACTAAAACTGGAGAGTGCATCTGGTGAAACTCTGCGTAGAAACCAATCAGCTGCCAGGTTTTATTGCCATAGCTTAATTGAACAAGCTGAAGTTAGAAGCTGATTGGCTACCATGCAGAGTTGCACCAGATTTTGCACTCTCCAGCTTTAGTAAATCCACCCCATTTTGTCACTTTTACCAACGCATACTGACACCGATAAATTTAGCCTGGATATCAATGACTTCTAGTCTCAGAAGGGGTAACACACTATTAACAGTACTAGAAATACTGTAATTCACATTATCAGTGTTCTCAGGTACTACGTGGTGCTCTGCATGCTATAATGAGAATAGCCTTTAACCTCCCTAGCAGTCTGATTATGTCAGTATTTCTGTGCTCAAAGCGGTACATTGTTTTCAATAGAAATTTGTTGTTTCATATTGTAGGCCTGTAATTCTTAGGAATAACTCACTGAAATCTGTCTGAACAAGAGTCTAGTAAACATCCCGGGTATGATAACATTTTAAACACGAAATCATAAATTATAATATAATAAATAATCATAAAAATTAATAATACAATAATAATACATTTTAGTCAATAATGTAATTAAACCAAAAACACTGAAATTTGAAATAGAGCGCCAAGTTCGTACATCGCTGAGCTCAGTCGCCGAATAGTTTTCAGTGTCTGATGACGAATTTCCCCACGAATCATTATCACTCAATTCTGCAAGTGGTTCTAATTTACTATCACCGTTCTCTAGCTGGTCTAAAACCACTTTTGACCTAAAGGGACGCTTTTTGGACGCCATGGATGTTTCTCAGTTTCCAGGCAGAAAGAACGGTAAAAATGCAGGCAGGGCACAGGGCAAAGCACTAGGGACAAAATGTATGTGAAATGCTTTGATACAGTAATATAATACTATCAGATTTTAATGTATTATGTGTATGTAAAATTTTGCCATTTTTGAATCTCCCACCAGTTCCGTCCCCCATACGTCCTGACGCTCGCAGGGAATGGAATCCGGAAGATGGATGCTGGCATCAGCCGAAGGACATGGCCAGGGACGCAGCTGGAGGATAGCATGGGACCGCGGGACAAGGTAAGTCATCCAGGGATCCCAGAGCAACGCTGCAGGATATTCCTGAGTGTAGCTCGGGGTTACCACTTCTGGTACTGAAACCTAACCCCGAGTTAACACTCAGGAATACCGCCAGGGGGGTTAATTACTGTAGGCACTGACTTTGCAAGTGAACCTGCAAATACAGCCATGGCCAAAGGTTTTGAGAATGACACAAATATTAATTTTCACAAAGTCTGCTGCCTTTTATGATGACAATTTGCATATACTCCAGAATGTTATGAAGAGTGATCAGATGAATTGCAATTAATTGCAAAGTCCTTCTTTGCCATGAAAATTAACTTAATCCCAAAAAAACATTTCCACTGCATTTCAGCCCTGCCACTGTCACATCATGTCAGTGATTCTCTCATTAACACAGGTGTCAATGTTGACGAGGACAAGGCTGGAGATCACTCTGTCATGCTGACTTAGAACAACAGACTGGAATCTTTAAAAAGAGGGTGGTGCTTGAATTCATTGTTCTTCCTCTGTTAACCATGGTTACCTGCAAGGAAACACGTGCAATCATAATTGCTTTGCACCAAAAGGGATTCACAGGCAAGGATATTGCTGCTACTAAGATTGCACCTAAATCAACCATGTATCGGATCATTAAGAACTTCAAGGAGAGAGGTTCAATTGTTGTGAAGAAGGCTTCAGGGTGCCTAAGAAAGTCCAGCAAGCATCAGGACTGTCTCCTAAAGTAGATTCAGTTGGTGGATCGGGGCACCACCATTGCAGAGCTTGCTCAGGAATAGCAGCAGGCAGGTGTGAATGCATCTGCACGCACAGTGAGGCAAAGACTTTTGGAGGTTGGCTTGGTGTCAAGCCACTTTTCTCCAGAAAAAACACCAGGTACAGACTGATATTCTGCAAAAGGTACAGGGACTGGACTGCTGAGGACTGGGGAAAGTAATTTTCTCTGATGAATCCCCATTTCTGATTGTTTGGGGGCATTTGGAAAAAACCTTGTTTGTAGAAGAAAAGGTGAGCACTACCAGTAGTCCTGCATCATGCCAACAGTAAAGCGTGTTGAGACCATTCATGTGTGTGGTTGCTTCTCACCCAAGGGAGTGGGCTCACTCACAATTTTGCCTAAGGACATATCTATGAATAAAGAATGGTACAAAAACAACTTCTTCCAACCATCCAAGAATAGTTTGGTGATGAACATTGCCTTTTCCAGCATGATGGGAGCACCTTATCATAACACAAAAGTGATAACTAAGTGGCTTGGGGAACAAAACATCAACATTTTGGGTCCATGGCCAGGGAACTCCCCAGACCTTAATCCCCATGAGAACTTGTGGTCAATCCTCAAGATGGGGGTGAACAAAAAAACTCCACAAATTCTGACAAACTCCAAACATTGATTATGCAAGAATGGGCTGCTATCAGTCAGGATGCATATGTACATAAACAAGTCTGTAGCTGTTAATGCAACTAACAAAGCCAAGTATTCCATACCATTTTTAATTTGTAACATATATTTTATGGATATAAATAAGTTCTATCTCACTAATAATAACTTTGGCTATCTCATACTTCATTTATGAGTGCTTCAGAAAGGTCTGTGATTTGAACTGTGATGTTTGTCTCCACCTAGTGTAGAAAAGGATTATTACAGAAGCTACTTTTGCAAACATTGTGAACTAAATATTGTCAACCTGAATAGATATGAGGGAAAAAATGCATGGAAAACAGTTTTGGTGGAGGAAAATTCTAATCCTCTTACTTGGCAGCAACAGACAACACTATCAGCGATTTGCTATTAATGGAAAAAGAAAATGGTAACAAGAAAGTCGAAAATGAATAAATCCACTGCCATATCCGGTTTATTAAATATATAACCCCTTTGGGCTGTGTTCCCCTCTAAGTTTACAGTATATCTAAACTAAACATTTTCTTTTAGTCTTAAATGGAGCATGGAAGGATTGGTACCCCTTGTCAGGTATTTGTTCCTATAAAGGAAATTGAATGTCATGCAATCCACCAAAACATCTAGAGAACACATGCCCTCTTCATAGAGAACTGATATATCTTTGTAATATAATATATACAAATTTTCATATGAATGTGACACAATCGGTCTTGCAGCATTTCCAATATCTTAAAGCAGTAGTAAGCCGCACACAAAAACTCCTGAATAATGGCCCCCCTGCGGTCATAATGTACTAGTATGCACTGCATACAGACTTACCTGTACATGGAGCCCACCAGCATGGAGCTGCCATGACTCCCCAGCATTGACATCTTCACTCGGTCTGCCTTCCAGGTTCGTAGGCCCAGAGGCAGTATGAATGGCTGGAGCCACGATGCTGTCACTCCATTGCATGCGGTGGGAGTCCTCAGCTGTGACATGGAGCTCTAAAGGGGAGAATGTCACCAGCACACCGAGAATCACCAATATGGGTCCAAAAGGTTTAATGAATGATCACATAGTTACAGCAAGGCAACGTTTCAGAGTCTCGCAGGAACCCTTCATCAGGCATCATCAGGAGACCTGATCTCCAATCCCAGAGGACGCAAGTTTTGGATAAACACGTCGGGTGGAGCTTTCTGTAACGTCACCAACTTCCGGCCAGTGGTCTGACACCACGGGAATTTTAAATTTGTATACTGCCTTTATGCACCTTATTTATGTAAGTGCAATACTTTAATACATTTTTTTGAGTTTATCTGGTTGCACTATGAAGTTTGTTCTTCTGTATTAAATCTTTCCTTATATGGTGTGGAGAGTCGTTTGGTGTGAGGAATCCACCTGCAGTTGTTCATTCATCTCATTTGATACTGCTTACATGGGTGTCAGCGTGGGACCTGAACACTGTCAGCTTGTTTAATCTCTTGAGTAGAGATCAATGTGTCTGGTAAGAGGCTGATTTGTCTGTTGTGGCAAGCACTTGTGGACACTAATACACTTTTGTTGGAAGATTTTTCAGCACACAGCACTTTGTCACTGGATTTGGGACTTTTATGTTTATTTACTTTATGGATTTGGACTGTTTACAGCATTTTAGCAACACAATGTTTGTAATGTTTCACATGATTGTCATATGCCTTTAACCACCTCCCGCCCGCCATATAGTAATATGACGGACGCAAGGTGGTTCTCTCGTTCTGGGAGAATGTCATATGACGTCCTCCCATTCTAACCGCGCATGCGCGGCTACCAGAGAGCGCAGCGTGGCGATCAGCGGTGCCCTGTGTCCCTCGGACACAGCGGATCACCGATCCATGGAAAGAGCCAAAGATGTCGGCTTGGTCATGTGATCAGCTGTGTCCAATCACAGCTAATCACATGTAAACAGGGAAATGCCGGTTATTGGCATTTCTCTCCTCTCGAGCTGTCATGCTGACAGCTCGAGAGGAGAGGAGAGCCGGTAATCGGTATTCCACGGAGGGGACATGTACACTGATGATCAGAGCACAGATGATCAGTGTGCCCTGATGATCACTGTAGCCCCAGCAGTGCCACCTGTCAGTGTCCAACAGTGCCAGCTGTCAGTGCTCATCAGTGCCACGTGCCAGTCCCCATCAGTGCTACATCAATGCCACATATCAGTGCCTACCAGTGCACATCAATGCCACATATCAGTGCCCATCTGAGCTGCCTTTCAGTGTCACCCATCAGTGCCAGTCAGTACCACCTATCAATGCCAATCAGTGCCTCCTATCAGTGCGCATCAGTGCCGCCTATCAGTGCCAATCAGTGTCGCCTATCAGTGCCAGTCAGTGCCACCTAACAGTGCCAGTCAGTGCCACCTAACAGTGCCAGTCAGTGCCACCTATCAGTGCCAGTCAGTGCCGCCTATCAGTGCCATATATGAGTGCTGCCTTTCAGTGCCCATCAGTGATGCCTGTCAATGCCCATCAATGCCCATCAGTGCCACCTACCAGTGCCTCATCAGTGACCCATCAGTGCCATCTATCAGTGTCCATCAGTGCAGCCTATCAGTGTCCATCACTGCAGCCACATTAGCGCAAATCAGTGAAGGAGAAAAATCACTTATTTACAAAATTTTATAACAAAAACTAAGAAAAAACTTTATTTTTTCAAAATTTTTTGCGGTTTTTGGTTTGTTTAAGAAAAAATAAAAATCCCAGAGGTGATTAAATACCACCAAAATAAAGCTCTATCTGTCACCAAAAAAAATGATAAAAATTTCATATGGGTACAGTGTTGCATGACCGCACAATTGTCATTCAAAGTGCAACAGCGCTGAAAGCTGGAAATTGGCCTGGGCAGGAAGGGGATATACAGTGGGGATCGAAAGTTTGGGCACCCCAACTAAAAATTTGTATTAATGTGCATAAAGAAGCCAAGGAAAGATGGAAAAATCTCCAAAAGGCATCAAATTACAGATTAGACATTCTTATAATATGTCAACAAAAGTTAGATTTTATTTCCATCATTTACACTTTCAAAATAACAGAAAACAAAAAAATGGCATCTGCAAAAGTTTGGGCACCCTGCAGAGTTAATATCTTGTACTGCCCCCTTTGGCAAGTATCACAACTTGTAAATGCTTTTTGTAGCCAGCCAAGAGTCTTTCAATTCTTGTTTGAGGTATCTTTGCCCATTCTTCATTCTTCCTTACAAAAGTCTTCCAGTTCTTTGAGATTTCTGGGCTGTCTGTCACGCACTGCTCTTTTCATGTCTATCCATAGATTTTCAATTATGTTGAGGTTAGGAGATTGTGAAGGCCATGGCAAAACCTTCAGTTTACACCTCTTGATGTAATCCCCCGTGGATTTCGAGGTGTGTTTAGGATCATTATCCATTTGTAGAAGCCATCCTCTCTTTAACTTCAGCTTTTTCACAGATGGCATCAAGTTACCATCCAAAATTTGCTGAAATTTTATTGAATCCATTTTTCCTTCTACTCGTGAGATGTTCCCTGTGCCACTGGCTGCAACACAACCCCAAAGCATGATTGATCCAACCCCATGCTTAACAGTTGGACAGAGGTTCTTTTCATTAAATTCTGTGCCCCTTCTTCTCCAAACGTACCTTTGCTCATTCCGGCCAAAAAGTTCAATTTTAACCTCATCGGTCCACAGAACTTGTTTCCAAAATGCATCAGGCTTGTCTATATGTTCATTTGCAAAGTTCAAACGATGATTTTTGTGGTGAGGACGTAGAAGAGGTTTTCTTCTGATGACTCTTCCATGAAGACCATATTTGTACAAGTATCTCTTTATAGTGGAATAGTGTACCACAACTCCAGTGTCTGCCAGATCTTTCTGGAGGGATCGTGCAGTCAAACGTGGGTTTTGAATTGTTTTTCTCACAATCCTGCGAGCTGTTCTGTCTGATATTTTTCTTGGTCTTCCAGGTCTTGCTTTAACTTCCACTGTTCCTGATGACTGCCATTTCCTAATTACATTCCGAACAGAGGATATTGACATCTGAAAACGCTTTGCTATCTTCTTATAGCCTTCTCCAGCTTTGTGAGCGTCAACTATTTTCAGTTTCAGTTTTCTAGACAACTGCTTAGAAGAACCCATGGTGCTGATTGTTGGGGCAAGGTCAGATGAGTCTGGGCATTTAAAACCTTTGAGCTTGACATCACCTGGTCTTCCCAGGCGATGATTGAGAACAATCCATGACACTGGCAGGTCTCCGCTTTGCAAAGGGGGCAGTGCATGCGATAAATTCTGCAGGGTGCCCAAACTTTTGCAGACGCCATTATTTTGTTTTCTGTTATTTTGAAAGTGTAAATGATGGAAATAAAATCTAACTTTTGTTGACATATTATAAGAATGTCTAATCTGTAATTTGATGCCTTTTGGAGATTTTTCCATCTTTCCTTGGCTTCTTTATGCACATTAATACAAATTTTTAGCTGGGGTGCCCAAACTTTCTGTCAGGGATCTCCTCGATCCCCGCCGCGATGGTCCCGGCGCAGGAGCAGTGCACCGCCCTGTGCAGGGACACGGGCACTAGGTCCGGGCCGGCCGCGGCGTTCGAGTTTGCGCATGCACAGTAGAAGCCGCGGCCGCCTGCTGGGCACCAATGGCAGCGCAGGGCGGGATATTTAAATGGCCCTGAGCTGTCATTCAGTGCCTTCTGGTCTTCCCTGCATCCTGTGAACCTGTGAACCTGTACCTTGTAAGTTTTGACCCGGATTGTACCTGACCTTGCTGCTTTCTCCTATTCTGACCCTTGCTTTGCCTGACCTCTCTCCTGAATGCCCCTGACTGGATTTGACCTGCTGTTGCTGACCTGGCGTGTGACCCGACCATTCTATGCCCGCTGCCTTGTACCTTGCCGTCCTCTCTGTTACCGACCCGGCCCGTCTGACCTTGCTCATCCATCCATCCCTTGCAGTGGGGTCTTCTGACCTCCTCACATCAGACTCTTCCCCGTGGGAGCCCTTGGCGCATACCACTACCACTGATGGACGCACTCAGTAGCCACGACCTGGTCTCGGGGGGCTCCAAGTCCATCCCCACCATCAGGGGCCCTGGTGAACAAGCACCCTGGGACTTAGATTCCGTGCGCTGGGGACGCCTATTCAGTGGAGTGCTAATGGTACCGCCAAGCGGTCCCTTACAGTACCAGAAGGCCATGACTGAGTCTAGAGGAGGGCCCTCGCCGCTTGAGGAGATCTGCAGGCACCTGTCTAATTTGACACAGGCCGTATCGGCCCTGCAGGATAGATGTCAGCAGATTGAAACCCAATTCCAGACCTGCACTATATCCGTTCCTGCCCCACAGGCCGCGGTCCCCGCACCCCCAGCCGTAGCAGCCCCTGTGCTGGTTTCTGGGGCATCCGCACCACTCCTGGCGGCTGAACCCCGAGTACCCTTACCGGAACGTTTTCACGGGGACCGCACACGCTTCAGATCATTCCGCGAGTCCTGTCTTCTCTATTTTGAGTTACAACCCCGGACCTTCATGACTGAATCCGTGAAGGTGGGGTTCGTCATCTCCCTCCTGCAGGGTGAACCCCAAGACTGGGCCCACCGATTACGGGGAAAAAATTACCCTCACCTTAGTTCGGTTGACATTTTTTTTGACGCAATGGCCATCCTTTATGATGACCCACAGCGGGCAGCTACTGAAGCTACTTTGTACACGCTCCGGCAAGGCCGTCGAGCGGCGGAGGAGTACGCGTCTGAGTTTAGGCGCTGGATGGGGGACACACGCTGGAACGAGTTCGCACTCCTGCATCAGTTCCGTATAGGCCTATCAGAAGGCCTGAAAGATGAGCTCGCCCGGGTGGAGGTGCCTGAGACTTTAGAGGACTTAATAGCACTGACCATTAAAATTGATCGTAGACTGCGGGAACGCAGGTTTGAGAGGTCCGGCCAGGGTCATGGAAATCCCTGGGGGTCATTTCAAGGTCCCAGTCAAGCACCTAGGCCAAACATCCAGAACCGGCCACCTGGAGATATCCCTGAACCCATGCAACTCGGCCTGGCATGGCCTAAACTATCTCCAGAGGAACATCAGCGCAGACGATCCCAGAACCTGTGCCTCTACTGTGGTGAAGCTGGTCATATGGTACGATCCTGCCCGCAGAAACGGAGTAAGTGCACCTCTTCTTCCTTATCCATTGGCAATGTTGGTCCATCCCAATACTTAGTGGTGCCCCTTTCCTTTGAGCTTCCAGAAAGGACCGTGGAAGTATCGGCCATAATTGATTCGGGGGCATGCAGCTGCTTCTTGGACATTAATTTTGCTCACCAGCAGGGTATTCCTCTCCAATTTAAACCGAAGGGGTTCAATATTTATTAGGCCGACGGTTCCCGAATAAAATCAGGGGTAGTGAACCAGGAAACCCCCTCCATCACCACTGTCATTGCCGGCCAGGAACTCCTCCTCCTGGATGCTATAGCTTCACCCCTCTTCCCAGTCATTCTGGGGCACCCATGGTTACGGGCCCATAACCCCCAGATTGACTGGGAGACCGGAGTAATCTCGTTCCCTTCCCCATACTGTCGGGTATACTGCCGCACTTCGGGCCCGGGGGTCCCCCAAATCCTCCTGTGCTCTGAGGGGGAAGCTGAATTAAAACAAGTAATCCCTGCAGTCTACCATGAGTTTCTAGATGTGTTCAGCAAACGGGGAGCCGATACTCTACCCCCCAACCGCCCTTATGACTGTCCCGTTGACCTGTTACCCGGTTCAGAAATTCCTTTTGGGCGAATCTTCCCCCTTTCAGAGCTCGAATTGGGGGCCCTAAAGGAATATATCGAGGACAGCCTCCAGAAGGGGTTCATCCGCCCCTCCACTTCACCGGCGGGGGCGGGAATTTTCTTTGTTGAAAAGAAAGACAAAACCTTAAGGCCGTGTATCGATTACAGGGAATTGAACAGGGTCACGATAAAGAACCGTTACCCACTGCCGTTAGTACCAGAGTTGTTCCAAAGTTTAAAAACAGCAGTGGTTTTTACAAAGCTGGATCTGAGGGGGGCGTACAACTTGATTCGCGTAAGGGAGGGGGACGAGTGGAAGACGGCCTTCCGCACCCGCTTCGGCCATTTTGAATATTTGGTCATGCCGTTCGGGTTGTGTAATGCTCCGGCCACGTTTCAACACTTTGTGAATGATATTTTTAGGGACTTTCTGGATGTCTTTGTTATCGTTTATTTAGACGACATTCTGATTTTCTCCCCTTCTTTGGGGGAACACAGAATACATGTAGCAAAGGTATTGGGGCGATTGCGGCAGCATGGGTTGTACGCCAAGGCAGAGAAATGTTGTTTTGAACAATCCAGCATTGCCTTCTTGGGCCTGATTATCTCCACCGCGGGGGTCGCGATGGATCCCCAGAAAGTCGCTGCAATACTGGATTGGCCTGAACCCACGGACAGGAAAGGCGTCCAACGATTTATCGGTTTTGCAAATTTTTACCGGAAGTTCATCAAGAACTTCTCGGGTCTGGTCTCCCCCATTACTCAGCTAACCAAGCTGGGAACCCGGTTCAGATGGACACCAGAGGCGCAGGAAGCTTTTGAAGCCTTGAAGAAGCTGTTCACCTCGGCACCCATTTTGGGTCACCCAGACGCCGCCCTGCCCTATATCTTGGAAGTAGATGCATCGGAGAATGCGGTAGGTTCCATCCTCTCCCAGCGGAAAGGCACCAAGGAACTGCTCCATCCTGTAGCATTCTTCTCACAGAAGCTTACCCCAGCGGAGAAGAATTATGATATCGGTGATCGAGAGCTACTGGCGATCAAAACGGCATTAGAGGAATGGAGGTACCTGCTGGAAGGTGCGGTGCACCCCATCTTAATATTTACTGACCACAAGAACTTAGAATATCTGAGAACCGCCAAGCGTCTACGCCCGCGACAGGCAAGATGGGCACTATTCTTTTCAAGATTCAACTTTCACATTACGTACCGGCCTGGATCAAAGAACACTAAGCCAGATGCGTTATCACGTATGTACGAGGACGCCAAGGAGATCCCAGTACCCGACACCATCCTGTCCTCGGGTAACTTCTTGGCCCTTCAGTCAGACCTTCGTTCCAAGCTAATGGAGGCATCCACAACCATCTCTACCTCAGGCGGAGGGCCGCTCCAGAACAAGGGGGGACTCCTATGGAGGGAAGATCAAATTGTGGTGCCGGAGGAAGCCCGAACCCTGGTCTTGGGGCATTGCCATGGCCACCCGATGGCGGGGCACTTTGGCCCAGAAAAGACCCTGGAACTTCTCCGACGCTCATTCTGGTGGCCAGACATGGCTAAAGATTGTAAGGGCTATGTAAGGTCCTGTATCACCTGCCAGAAGAACAAGCCAGCAAGAAACAAAGTTTGGGGTCTGCTGCGACCCTTACCGATTCCTGAACGGCCTTGGCAAAAGATCTCGTTAGATTTTATAGTCGAGCTTCCGCCATCACTAGACCACACGGCAATCCTGGTGGTCGTGGACCGCTTTTCCAAGATGGCCCACTTCATCCCGTTGAAGAAAACCCCCTCGGCGGCCGAGACTGCGCGAGTCTTCATTCGTGAGGTAGTAAGGCTGCATGGGGTCCCCGAAGACATTGTCTCGGACCGGGGGGACCAGTTCACGTCAAGATTTTGGGGAGCACTGTGCAAAGCCCTGGACATCAAATTGTCTCTCTCCTCTGCGTTCCACCCTCAAACTAACGGTCAAACCGAAAGGACCAATCAGACCCTAGAGCAATACTTAAGATGCTATACTTCGTTTACTCAAGATGACTGGATGCCACTTCTACCCCTAGCAGAATTTGCGTACAACAACGCCCGCCACTCAGCGACGGGACAGTCCCCGTTCTTTGCCAACTATGGCTTTCACCCAGTCTTCCTCCCGGATTTGGTCTCGGAATGCCCAGTACCAGCAACGCAAGATGTGGTAACGTTTTTCTCCGCGAACAATAAGAAGCTTCAAGAGGCCATCAGTCGGGCCCTGGAAGACTACAGGAAGGCATTCAACAGGAAACGGAGAGGAGATCTGGTGTTGCGGCCTGGGGAGAAGGTTTGGCTAGCGACGTCCAATTTAAAGATGCTTTGCCCGTCAAAGAAATTGGGACCCAAATTTATAGGCCCATTCTGCATTAAACGGATGGTTAACGAAGTGACCTACTAACTCGTCCTTCCTGACACGCTCAAGATCCACCCAGTCTTCCATGTGTCCCTGCTGAAGCCAGTAGTCCCAGATGCCTTCCCTGACCAGGAATCTAGACCCCCGGAAGCCATAACGGTCGAGGGTGAAGAAGAATTTGAGGTTGAAACAATCCTGAAGTGTCGAAGGAGGGGAGGCCAGACCCAATTCCTTATCAAATGGAAGGGCTATGGCCCTGAGGACAATTCTTGGGAACCAGCCCATAATGTCCATGCACCCAGACTTGTCCGGAGGTTTTTTCGCGATCACCCGTGGTGGAGAGATCGGGTGGGCATCCGGAGGTTGCCCGTAGGGGGGGGGCAATGTCAGGGATCTCCTCGATCCCCGCCGCGATGGTCCCGGCGCAGGCGCAGTGCACCGCCCTGTGCAGGGACACGGGCACTAGGTCCGTGCCGGCCGCGGCGTTCGAGTTCGCGCATGCGCAGTAGAAGCCGCGGCCGCCCGCTGGGCACCAATGGCAGCGCAGGGCGGGATATTTAAATGGCCCTGAGCTGTCATTCAGTGCCTTCTGGTCTTCCCTGCATCCTGTGAACCTGTGAACCTGTACCTTGTAAGTTTTGACCCGGATTGTACCTGACCTTGCTGCTTTCTCCTATTCTGACCCTTGCTTTGCCTGACCTCTCTCCTGAATGCCACTGATTGGATTTGACCTGCTGTTGCTGACCTGGCGTGTGACCCGACCATTCTATGCCCGCTGCCTTGTACCTTGCCGTCCTCTCTGTTACCGACCCGGCCCGTCTGACCTTGCTCATCCATCCATCCATCCCTTGCAGTGGGGTCTTCTGACCTCCTCATATCAGACTCTTCCCCGTGGGAGCCCTTGGCGCAAACCACTACCACTGACGGACGCACCCAGTAGCCACGACCTGGTCTCGGGGGGCTCCAAGTCCATCCCCACCATCAGGGGCCCTGGTGAACAAGCACCCTGGGACTTAGATTCCGTGCGCTGGGGACGCCTATTCAGTGGAGTGCTAATGGTACCGCCAGGCGGTCCCTTACACTTTCGATCTCCACTGTAAGTGCCCTGTAGGCTAGTGGTTAAGTGTTCTTTGTATTTTGTCTCTGCTCCTCCCTTTCCTCTGGTTTAGTTCATGCTGTATAGATAGCTCACCAATTTTCCCAGTAAGGCATTGTCATGTCATGAAGCAGATCACATTATGATCTTTTGACCTATCTGATGTTTATTGTTGTAAGATTCTCTCGGTTTATGGAATAAACTTCACAAGATCTACAAGGTGTCATCTGATCGAGTCACTGCCTGTGTTATTCAACTAAGATTGGAGTTATCGCTATCTCATCACAACTGTAAGTTACACACTTTCAATGCTTAGATTGGAGAGACAGAACACTGTTATATCATTAATTCATGTTTTTGGATTTATTGTTTTCAGATATTGCATTTAGTTGTTTAGTGTACAGCTCACTCAATTTACATGTTTTGATATTTTCTGGCGTTGAAGGAAAGAGTAGCAGAAGTTCACTATATTTATTCACAAATTCATACAGTTACTGTCATTTATTTTTGTATTGCATTTTTTGGGTGTATTGCAGGTTTTTTTTCTTTTTACACATATTACTAGCCTTAGCAGTAAGGTGCACATGGAAGGGCAATGTACATCAAAAACAAAAAAGGATTTCCCAGCCACACTTACCAGCAAGCCTGCACAACAACCAATTTGTCACTGTCTAACAGTTTGCATTAAAAACAGAGGGGTTTTTTTGCACACTTTTGCAAATACATGCCTAAGCCACATTCTCGCGTCAAGGGTCCTCTGTATACTGTGGACCTGTGGGGTTCATGGTTTCAAAATTGTAATATTCACTAGCTTTTTAACATATGAAAAATACTAGTAAAAATATATTGTACTTAGAAAGTCCCATATGTTTTTGGTTCAATTTTCATATACTGTATTTAATGCAGTATTAAACCCAAAAAGCAAATATTTATTATACCGCAGCTTACCAATTATTAAATGTGATGGCTGCATTAGTTTCCTTTTTAGGCTTTCTTTCTTCTAATTTCATAGTTACATAGTTAGTCTGGCTGAAAAAAGACAAAAGTTCATTTAGTTCAACCATTAAAAAAAAAAAAGTTATAATCCTATACCCACAGTTGATCCAGAAGAAGGCAAAAATCCCAGCAAAGCATGATCCAATTTGCTCCTGCAGGGAAAAAATTAATTCCTGATCTCCCGAGAGGCAATCAGATATTCCCTGGATCAGCTTTACCTATAAATGTTAGTATCCAATTATATTCTGTGTATCTAGGTGATTCATCCATCTGGGGATTCAGCCAGCAAGTCTGCTATATTTCAGTTGCTCAAGCTCTCCAGCAGAATGTATCAGTTTACATAAATGAGACTATCCATTTATCACTGGCAGGGGAGATTAAAATGATCAGCATTAATTTATTTGTGTAAAACCTTTATCCCAAAAGGAAAAAAAAATGTTTGCTGTTACTGATTATGAAGGATGAGCTAGAGTTTGACTTCAATTTGTTAATGTATGCAAATCAGAAGAAACACTTAACACTTCTTCCCCCCCCCCTTCCCTCCCAAGACTGACAATGCTGCTGTTTGCTGTGTCCTGTGCTCATTCCTCTACAGTGGTGTCTCATTAATACAGGAGGCGTGTTACTGGCCAAATCACCAGGTGAAAACAAAAGGGAAAAATGCTCAAAAGAGACAACTGATGCAGCCACTACATATAATGATTGGTAAACTGCAATGTAATACATTTTTGCTTTTGGGTTTAATAACACTATAATCTTCCAGTGACAACTGTCTAAGCCTACATTCACACCTGAGGGAAGCTTATTCCTGCTGATTTTGAAGCATCTGTTTTACACTAGTATTACAGGTGTTTTACAAGACTTTCTGCACATCTACCAAGCTTCAGGAGTTTGTTTCCTGGGCTGGGCAAGAGGAGGAGAGCAATTTTATAGGAGGAAATCACCTTGGAAAATGAGCTTTTCATGCATTTACATGCACTCCCAATGAAGTCTATGAGGCTGCATATGTCTGAATATGCTCAAAACAGCTTCTCCTTTTTTGAGTGTAGGGCATAGGGTGACTGACTGTACCAGTGTGAACACTGACATACTCAAATGTGAATGGGAGCTAAGAGAGGATTTTTCCTCAATTTGAAGGGATTTTCAAAGGTTGTGTCCCTATGACAAAACTTGAAAAGAAATCTTCCAAGGGGGCCACAGACAACACAAAAAGTATCTGATGGGGTTTTAACCATTCCCTACTCAAAAGTCACTCATACATGGTTAACACCTTCCCGCCCGGCCTATAGCAGATTGACGGCCGGGCGGAACACTCGCCATTGTGACTGGGCGTCATATGACGTCCTGTCAAAACGAGCCACTCACGCGGCTGTGTTCCGGGCAGCGGCGCAATCTGTTACCGGCTGTGTTCCGTGGACACAGCCGATGGCATATCACTACACTACAATGTCAGTCTGGTCACCTGATACCGGGATGTTGCTTAACCTCCCTGGCGGTATGATTATGTCAGGAATTTTGTACCAAAAGCGGTACCATTTTTTTGCATGGAAATTTGGTGTTATGTATTGTAGGCCTGCAATTCTTAGTAATTACTTACTTAATAAATACTCATAAAAAATAATAATATAATAATAATAAATTTAATTCAATAATATAATCAAACCTAAAACACTGAAATTTGAAATATAGTGCCACATTCTCACATCACTGAGCAAAGTCACAAAATCGTTTTCAGTGTCTGATGACGAATTTCCCCCATGAATCATTATCACTCAATTCTGCAAGTGGTTCTAATTTACTATCGCTGTTCTCTAGCTGGTCTAAAACCGATTTTGACCTAAAGGGATGCTTTTTGGACTTTTCTACGTTTCCAGGCAGAAAGAACAGTCAAAATGCAGGCAGGGCACAGGACAAATCAGTAGGGACAAAATGTATGTGAAATGCTTTGATACAGGAATGTTTTGCTATGAAACAATCGTTTTTAAAAAAAAAGTCATTTTTTTTTTAAATTTTCAAATTTGCCGCCAGTTCCGGCGCCCGTACGTCCCGACGTCACAGGGACCGAAACACGGAAGCCGGATGCCGGCATCGGCCGGAGGAGATGGCCGGGGGCGCTGCAGGGGACGCATCGTGGGAGCGAAGGAAAAGGTAAGCGCTGTAGGGAATCCCTGTGCAACGCCGCATGGTAAGCCCAAGTGTAGCTCGGGGTTACCGCTTTTGGTACTGAAACTTTACCCCGAGCTACACTTGGGAATACCGCCAGGGAGGTTAAATGATGTGATCCGAGGTGGAGGGAGTTTGTAAAAAATCCATCCTTAAAGGGGACCTCTGGATGAGCTGACCACCACCCAACCCAGGAGCTTCTGATGTGCTGTTTATTACCCTGAAGGAGGTTAACCACACATCCAGCATATCCCGTACCCTAAACAGGACCTCTGTGGATAGATTTATATGCGCATATTCAACGCACATCTGGTGAGTGCGCATTCTTACTATACCATCAAAGCACAAGCACTTAAGCATCGCTGCAGTTGGAATCATAATCACCACTATCATTTTATGAACTTTTTTACTTGTTATTATATTATTCATTATATATTCATATACTTTTATCTATTTGCCTTGCATATGGATTCACATTTGAGTTAGCCTTTTATTGGTTTTAGATGGATTTATTTTAACGCTGCACTCCTGTTATACATCTGTTTGAGGTTTTTTCTTGGTTACCTTAGTGCAATAGCCGTTTTATCAGCGCTCACTGTATTTTTTACTCTTTATTTACTATACAAAATTGCAAAAAACAGTAAGAAATAGGTTCCTGTATATGGTTTATCTTTTATCTTCCTTCAGGTAAATTGTGCATGCTGCAATACAGTACACATTGCATTATTGTAGTGTTTGAAATCAGCATGGTATAAAGCTGGAATTTCTCTTTTCATTTGTTTTAATAGTCTATAAACTCCTTACTTGTGTCTAGGTTTTCTTAGTCTCATGTTCATTTATTTAATAACTGTATTAGGCTATTTTGGCAAGAAGTTTCCCTTTTCATCATGGTGCCTGTGGTGGGATTCTCCTTCTCTTTATTTAACAAGAGCTTTTCTGTTACACCCTATGGTTTTATTTAATTAAATGAGGGCAAATAAATCCCTGCAGCCAAAATATAATCGAAACTCTCCTCTGAATGTTCAGAAGTAAATGAAATTAAATTCTTGTTGTGAATATATTGTACGACTTGGCTGGTGTACAGATGCTCTATGTCTGCCTGATGCTTCCTGATACCTACAAAGCAGATAATCTCCTACCGTACATAGATATAAACCTCTCACAAGGAGACAGAATTTCTGGGGGCTACAATAAAATAAACCTGTTCTGAATAATACTAGATATTTAGAGCAAACAGAATGTTACTGTTATAAATTTAGTAGTGAACAAAGTCAAACTGTGTAAAAGATTGGCAGTATCAAAAGCTAACGTTACTCATGAGATGATTGTCATCTGATATAGCTGGAGACTGCTTCCAGCTGGTCATATTGGACTCTTTTTTCCTAAGTACATCTAATAAACATAAGAGGTCTATTGCTTCTTCTCCTTTAGAAATGTGCTTTTCTTCATTATTAATCTGCTCTAAATATCCCTGCTGCAGGTTTCCTCTTCTGGAGTGGCTCCATTGCTTTGTGTGGACCCATGGGGACACCGGTAGATCCCCATAGGAACGTGCTCCAAAGAAAGAGATGCTGCCTGTGCTGACATGAACTGACAGCAACAGAGGACTAGACCTAGACAGGACATGCATGTGTGGTAGCACTTGGATTTATTGGACATTCTGGTGAAGGAAATCAGGAGAGGTTCCTGTCCCATTATAATTTCTGACTAAACGACCAGATGTTCTGGAGAGTAGCAAAGACCAAGTCAGGTGCTGCAATACTAAGCACATCAGAATGATGACTGCTATGACAAAACATGCCTGGCGGGGTCAGTGGAGGTGACGCTATGAAGCAAGCGGAAACCCAGAAGTGGGCTTTTGCTGAAAACAAGCCAAGGATCAGATGCTTTTACATTGATGTTATGTGGTATTGCCTGTGGGGTATTTTTAATATGTGAGTGTTTTTATTATTTGTAATAAATTGGATGATTGACCTTACTACACTATGAGAGTCCTTTATATCATTTCTTAACCCTCTGGACACTTTTGGAGCAGGCTGTGTGGGATAGCATTTAGAGATCCAGCGACATCCCGGTGTTGACCTTTAAAAGAGCGCATTTGACCATTTCTTCAGTGGTGGTCATACCATCTGGTGGTATGTGTACACTGTGGCACTTGGTGAAGTGCTTTTTCTCCTCTTTCTGATTGGTGAACACACTATTTGATTTATTTATTTTTTTATTACAGGTACCTACAGGTGAAACTCGAAAAATTAGAATATTGTGCAAAAGTTCATTTATTTCAGTAATGCAACTTAAAAGGTGAAACTAATATATGAGATAGACTCATTACATGCAAAGCAAGATAGTTCAAGCCATGATTTGTCATAATTGTGATGATTATGGCTTACAGCTCATGAAAACCTCAAATCCACAATCTCAGAAAATTAGAATATTGTGAAATGGTGCAATATTCTAGGCTCAAAGTGTCCCACTCTAATCAGCTAATTAAGCCATAACACCTGCAAAGGGTTCCTGAGCCTTTAAATGGTCTCTCAGTCTGGTTCAGTAGGAATCACAATCATGGGAAAGACTGCTGACCTGACAGTTGTGCAGAAAACCATCATAGACACCCTCCATAAGGAAAAAAATGCCTCAAAAGGTAATTGCAAAAGGAGTTGGATGTTCCCAAAGTGCTGTATCAAAGCACATTAATAGAAAGTTATGTGGGAGGGAAAAGTGTGGAAGAAAAAGGTGCACAAGCAGCAGGGATGACCGCAGCCTGGAGAGGATTGTCAGGAAAAGGCCATTCAAAAGTGTTGGGGACTTTCACAAGGAGTGGACTGAGGCTGGAGTCAGTGCATCAAGAGCCACCACACACAGACGGATCCTGGACATGGGCTTCAAATGTCGTATTCCTCTTGTCAAGCTGCTTCTGAACAACAAACAACGTCAGAAGCATCTTACCTGGGCTAAAGAAAAACAGACCTGGTCTGTTGCTCAGTGGTCCAAAGTCCTCTTTTCTGATGAGAGCAACTTTTGCATCTCATTTGGAAATCAAGGACCCAGAGTATGGAGGAAGAATGGAGAGGCACACACTGCAAGATGCTTGAAGTCCAGTGTGAAGTTTCCACAGTCTGTGTTGATTCGGGGAGCCATGTCATCTGCTGGTGTTGGTCCACTGTGCTTCATTAAGTCCAGGGTCAACGCAGCCGTCTACCAGGAGATTTTGGAACACTTGATGCTTCCTTCCGCAGACAAGCTTTATGGGGATGCTGACTTCATTTTCCAGCAGTACTTGGCACCTGCCCACGCTGCCAAAAGCACCAAAACCTGGTTCAATGACCGTGGGATCACTGTGCTTGACTGGCCAGCAAACTCACCTGACATGAACCCCATAAAGAATCTATGGGGCATTGCCAAGAGAAAGATGAGAGACATGAGACCGAACAATGCAGAAGAGCTGAAGGCCGCTATTGAAGCATCCTAGTCTTCCATAACACCTCAGCAGTGCCACAGGCTGTTAGCTTCCATGCCACGCCGCATTGAGGCAGTAATTGCTGCAAAAGGGGCCCAAACCAAGTACTGAGTACATATGCATGCTTATACTTTTCAGAGGTCCGATATTGTTCCATGTACAATCCTTGTTTTATTGATTGCATGTAATATTCTAATTTTCTGAGATTGTGGATTTGGGGTTTTCATGAGCTATAAGCCATAATCATCACAATTATGACAAATCACGGCTTGAACTATCTTGCTTTGCATGTAATGAGTATCTCATATATTATTTTCACCTTTTAAGTTGCATTACTGAAATAAATGAACTTTTGCACTATATTCTAATTTTTCGAGTTTCACCTGTATATAGCGCTGTCAATTTACTCAGTGCTTTACATATATATTGTACATTCACATCAGTCCCTAACACTCAAGGGGTGTACAATCTAAGGTCCCTAACTTTCATTTGTACATACACATATTAGGGCCAATTAGACAGGATCCAGTTAACCTACCGGCATGTCTTTGGAGTATGGGAAGAAACCCACACAGGCACAGGGAGAACATGCAAACTCCAGGAAGACGGTGCTGTGGTTGCGATTTAAACCAACAACCCTAGTACTGCCAGGTGGCAGTGCTAACCATTTAGTCACTGTGCTGCACACTACCTTGAAGGCTCTAATACTCTCAGCCCAGGATTATTATTTTATGTTACTCTTTTTTGGGTTGAATACTAATTATGTGACTTTCTTTGATGGTCACTTTATGGGTTCATATATGTCACTGTTGAATGTTCAATATTTGTTTTATGTACACTATCATTAGTTTATCATGTCACATTGATTTATATAATTTTATTGACTTTTAGGCACAGATATTTGCATAGAGTTTTTTTCTCTCACTTGCATATGTTGATATGATCACCTTTATAGTGTTTTATATGTTTTTGTCACTGCACTTTTTGGTCTATTAACATCAGAATGTATGACTTTCTGCATTTTTTAAAGTTTCCTCTGTTCAGCCGGCTTATATACACATTATCATAGGAGAAAATTGTGAGGCTTTAGTACTGCTTTATTATACGATATTATAATTAGTATAGATTAGCTAGTAATGGTTTCAATACACAGGTTGATTATTGGGTTTGATAGATTGCTTAAGACACAACCTGCTAATCATCCTGGATAGCAAGCTAATACAACACTTTTTAAGGAAAATTTTCAGCCAAAATATTTAACATAGAAGGCACTTGCAGGGTAACTAAAGACTCAAAGCAGCAATATCCTAGTTAAGCCTGCCATACATGGATCAAAATTCAACCAGTTCAGCAAGGACTGTCCAATTTTGATCCATGTATAAGTACAGTGGTTATACTGAAGTTGACATATGGATCGACTTCTGTACAGTACAATAAACCTGTCGGATAAATTCTGCTCGATTAGAGCCGCCAGCTATAGCTATCTATAGGCAGCAGAACGATCAGTGTATTCTGATGATGGGGAAGTCTCCCTGCTGTCAGAACACATTAGCTCAGTGGGAGTGATTCCTCTATCCACCTCAAATGTGTGGATGGGGGAATCAGGTTTTTTTTTTTTTTGCTCAACCACTTGGCTGACCGAAAAAAATAACTAATGTATAAGCTACCTTAGTCATTATTTCTAAGGCTGTTATTTGTCAGTCATTTTGATGATGCACAGCTTTTCCCATAAGATTTAGAGGAGATAGTCTGCAGCAGGAAGGTATGGCAACCCATAAAACAGACCCATTTATTTGTGTTTACTTTTGCTTTTGGACATTTTTTTACCCAGGTTTGATTAGATTGCTAATGGTTTAGAAACTCTCTCAGGTTGGTTTTATTGCTGTCTGTGACCATGTTTTATTGTTGTGTGTGAACAGGGACAGAAAAAAATGGAATTCTCCAACAGGAACACAGAAATTACAACGCAATATTATATTAATGCTGTCAGGTTTTGGGCCATATTCTGTGTTTTGGGGTGTGTTCAGAGGGAGGCTTTTTGTGTTTATATGTGTGAAGGTGTGTATATACAGTATATATATATATATATATATATGTATATATATATATATATATACTGTATGTATACATGGGTATGGACTTATGGTGCAGCCTTACTATTCTTGGACTGGCAATTATCACCATTACAATTTGTATCATGCAAATTATCACTTCACCATATACTGGGATGCTTGATGTGGGATTATACCCCTATAACCATCACCACTAAATATTACAGTACAGACTAAAAGTTTATGCATAATTTAATATACATACATTACACTTCTTAACTTTTATTTTTATAAGTTTTACCTACAATCACCATAAATAATAGGCCTTTTGTCACTTTTTAAATTACATATATTTTTTAATGTACAGTATTTATCTTCCATCCTTTGGATCCACATTGAAATGATTTTCATATTTTTATGTATTTTATCCAGTGTACTGTACACCTTTTTCTGACGAAGTGGCCACTAAAGAGTCATAACATTAGTTGTTAATGTTTTAAACTGTTTTTATGATCAATAAACACCAACCTTCTTGAAGTATCTACTTGGAAGCACCTTTTCATTGAATGAGTACTTCTGCTGACCGCACACTGGTTTCATTTTGGGGCCTTATCCTTTCTTCCACTGTTCACAGGATCTGATCGCAACCTAGAGTAGTAGTGCAATAATTTTTCGAAGAACCCCGATGAGCATCAAGTGGGACTGCCCACACTCTGCTTGGAGACAGTCGTATTCTCCACGTGTGCTAAAATAGGTTGCTTGACCCTAGTACAGGTATCCAGCAACCTTATGAATGTGAGTATACACTTACTACACATTATGCCATTTTATCATACATACTGAACTGAATACTACCCTTTGAAAGAACTCTCTATTGGCTTTTTAGCACTCTTTTGCTCATCTGGAGCACCACTCACTCAACACAGAGAGATGATCAGGGAAAGGTATAAAAGTCGGTATTAATTGCTTTCAATGTCCCATTTTGGAAGATGCTTTTAACATCCTGTGCAGACGCTGGGATAGGAAGTAATGGGAAATCTGTGAAATCCCCTTAACAGGGACACTAACAGCAATACAAGCCAGCTAGGTTTTCCAGTTCTTCCTCGTCCTATCCAAAAAGTAAAAAAAATATCTAAAACTTTTGGTCATTTATATTGACAGTAGGTTTTGAAAGGAGAACACATACTAGTTGAATATAAATTCTCTATAGATAGCATAAAGCCTTTTATGGATAGAGGCCTAATATAATATCCAGGCTGGGCACCTACATCCTAATTTAGTAAAATAATTTGTAGCAGAAATTGATTTTTCTGGTGCCAAGACAAGGGAGACTAATGTATGAAAATATAACACATTTTATTACATCATGTCAACCACAAAAAACTGTGTGAATTTAAATGATACAGTTCACTTTCTGCAACTAATGCCTTCCAATCACATGTAACCTGAGGGAGCAAACCACTTTGTATTTATCTAATGGAAATACAAAAGTTGTATACGATTAATCATAGATGTTATCCTTATTTTGGGGGTGCTTCAACTGCAGGGTTAATGAGTTTTGCTGGGAGTACATGCTTCCTCAAGAGGAGTAGGGGAGCACTACTAACGAAAAACAACAATAATAATGATGAATACTAAGACTTCGAAAGACAGCATATCTACATATTGGAGTTAACCCATCTATAAACTCACCATAAGCTCCGAGAGTTTACACAACAGAGAGGAAATAAGCCAAGGACATCAAACCAACAATGCCTCCCCTTGGGAGAGTGTGGGGGCAAACAAAAGAGCAGGCTATGGAAAGACCAAAATTAATGACAGCTCACCCTTGAGCATCTATCTAAGAATGTAAGCTATGGAAAAGAATTGATGCCAGGGTACCCACCTAATTATACAGGGGATGCACTTGTTTCTCTGCCTGAGAAGCCTATGCCAATACCAAGGGTGGAAAGGTTCTATTTGTAGGTTCCAATTCCTAAGTGTATTCACGCATTGATTGCACTAAACCATAAACTTTGCAATAAGAGACTATTTACCAGACAGGCCTAGCGTAACCCCATTGCCATATACGCATAATACTAATAAAGGTGTACTATAAATGAAACATAAAACACTGCTCACCATTACGTGGCATTAAAGAAATATCTGTCCCATATCTTGGTCCCCGCAATCTTTGTAGGGGCCCTATAAGGCCCTATAAGGCCATAGAAATTAATAAAACAGCAAGAAATTACCCATAGGGTTTGGGTCCCCATATATAGCATTTGAGCCAACATTCCACCCATTATGTGCTCTCCAAAGGAAAGAGGTCTATGAATCAGGAGATTCAATAACTGGGCCTGAGGGGACATAGGTAGGACATCTGCTTATGCAAATTACTCAACTGCCCAAAGATATCCAACTGCACTTCATTGTAAGTTGTGCACTGTGGAATTATTACGGATGGGACAATCTTCTGTCATGAGTGGTTGCTTCTACCATGAGTGGACAGCAGTAGAAAAGGTGCCACTCCTGGATCATAAATACATCCTATTGTACTCAAGATAAACTGCATACCACATGGAAGGTAGAACATCAGTTATAGATGTTGTTTATCTCCTGAAATGTGAGCTGAAGTTCTAGAACACCTAGTCGACCATGCTAAGGACCCCCCCCCACACACACACACACACCACCTCAATGTTGCACTTTAGGACTACTTGCTTAATTATTGTTACAGATCTGCTTTCATTTTTATTTTGACACACAGTAAAGAATTATGACACACTCATTAGTGCAAAGAAGTATATGTTGCCAGTGTAACTGAGAGAGGTCTATTGTCTGCTGCCTAAATCACCTTTGTTTGTCACAGCTTCCCGTAGCAGCATGTCTCTACTTGGGCGGCCAGGAAAATGGCCCCCTTGGGAGCAGTTTATCCTGGTCATTAATGTTATGTGCTCAAGAAAAATGCCATCAAAGTCCTCAATCTCTCTTGAGGAAGGCAGTTACCTCTTTAGAGCTCCTAATGAAGGAAGAAAAACACTTGCTGGACTACTTCTCCTCATTCAGAATAAATAAAATTACTGCTCAAAATGTTTACTTTTTATCATTTTTAATAATGACATTTTCTTTTTATGGGGCTCTTATTTCCTGTTAATGTCACATGGAAATATCATTTCTCTTTTTTAGATGCCATTCTTGCTGGCAAATCAATAACATTCTACTGTATACCTTTTATTATGGTGTTCTTGTTTTCATTCATGACATAATGCAAATGCTCCAATGCATTTGAGTCATCATAGTCTCAGGGTCTTGTTTTACTGAGCATTATCAATCAACATAAGACAAGTAATTACATTTCTGCTTTTATGGATTTTTTCCGCTTTGTAATAAAAGTGAAGGCACCCATGGATTTATGAGTGGCACTGTGGAAACCTGGCTGCATATTGTCAATCATGATGGATTAAACAGTACAAAGTGTCTAGGAGAAGCTTTACTCTAACCAGTTCTTTATGATCCATTTAGGGTATTATATGTCTGTAAATACTCTAAAATAATTCCTGGTCAAATTTTCTGGCAGGAAGAATCAATAGGCTCGGATGGATTGTCCCGCCCAATAACTAAAATCTTCCAGAGATAAAAGCTGTTTTCTGAGTGCTGCCTCCTCCCTGTTCTAGAAGGACAAATATTCATGTTTGGCATGTGTGTTTTGTGATATGGAGGTTGGCAAGCTCATATGGTGGATACTGACGAGTCACATCAGTCCGAAGTGCAGTTTGGGCATGGCAGCCCAGTTTTATTAGGCAAAAGAAAAGAAAAAGTTCACACATGTTAATTTTGCCCACACAGGGGTTCTTCCCCAGTAAAAAGATAATAACCTGTAGGCAGGGTGCCTACATTAGATAGTTAAATAGCCATTGGCCCAGGCTGGGGAAGGGGTTCATTGTTTTGTGCTCTTTTCGCAGGCTTTCTGGACTCAGCCTTCCCACCCTGTGGCATACTATATATATTGGGGGGAAGTCGGGGGGAGAAGAGCTGTCTTACCAAAAATGCTGTGATACCATGAAGCTATGGAGGGGGACTGCTGCACCTTGCAGTCCATCCGAAGGTTACCAGATTCTGGAGCCCGCCACTTATGGACTGTGCCCGTTATGGACTTTCACCTACTGAAGTATGCCTGGGCCACTAGACAGAGAATTAGGGGATGATGTTGAACTTGCTCATGTTGAACTGTACTACACTCTGTTCAGCAAAAGTTGCATCAACTGTTTCTAAGTCTGGTCTGAAGTTACCTAAACATGGGTGCATGTTGGTTCCTGGTGTATAAAAAGAACTTGGGTAAGTAAGGCACAATTGGGGTATGAAGCAAGCCCCCTACTGAAGGTTAAAGTGTTACTAAACCCACAACAGTAAAATCAGTCTGTATATGCAGTTAAGCATGCTTGTTATACTCACCGTGGAACCTAATGGATTAATCATCTGCACTGTGTAAAAAGGATATTTGATCCTGTCTTCTCTGATCCTCCCCTTCTTCTACTGTCCCCAATCTATATGCTGATATAATAGAGCCCTGGGGGCAAGCTGCACATGCTCACTTTGTTGTGTATTGGACTAGAGAGTTTCTTTTTTTTGGGGAGAGTACATGTGATCAGCACAGAGCCAATCAGCGCTGTCCAGGCAGAGGGTCAGGGGTCCTGCAGTCTCGTAGGACAATCAGGGGAGAATGAAAACTCCTCCTACAAGCTTTACCAGTGCTCTGCTGGCTGCTGATAGAAGTTACAAGACTGCTCTAACTGCTGATGAGAAAAGGTATTTAGCAGTTTATATTTACTAAAATAATTGCATTTCCATGTTCTGTGTACTGTGGGAGACCAGATATAAGGAATGCACGGTCATGGGTTTAGTAACACTTTAACTGAGCAAGACTAGACAGAGAAAGAGTTCATCTGCTGTGGGTAATCGGAACTAGTGCAGGCGTACAACAGCCAGTCTTTAGCATGGTACCTGGCATGGGTGAATGGTTTTCTGGTAGTGAGGGGGTCAGTGCTCTGATCAATTCCCTTAGCGGTCGAATCTGTGTTATCGAGACCCACGGTCTAGCCTAGTCTCACACTGTCACAGTTTGTAAAATTCTTGTTCCTAAATTATTATTATTATTATACAGTATTTATATAGCACCAACAGTTTGCTCAGCGCTGTACATTTTACTGGGAGACAGTACACGAGACAGTACAGTAACAATACAATACAATAAACGAGGGGTTCGAGGGCCCTGCCCTGGAGAAGTCCTGGAGGTGGGCATGGGAGGAGGAGACCAGGGAACTAGTGAGTAGGAGGTCTTGTGAGGAGCGGAGAGTATGTTTTAGGTGGTAGATGGATATCAGGTCGGTGATGTAGTTTGGGGCAGTGTTATGAACAGCTTTGTACGTTAATGTTAATATTTAGAATTTTATGCGTTGCGCAATTGGGAGCCAATGGAGGGATTGGCAGAGGGGGGTGGCGGATATGGAGCGGTTGGTAAGGTGGATGAGTCTGGCCGCAGAATTCAGGTTAGACTGAAGCGGGGATAGCCTGTGTTGGGGTAGGCAAGGAGGGAGTTACAGTAGTCGAGTCGCGATATGATAAGGGAGTGAATGAGTAGCTTAGTAGTTTCTGGGGTTAGGAACGGACGTATTTTGGAGATGTTGCGGAGGTGGAGTCTGCATGAATTTGTTAGCAATTGGATCTGGGGCTGGAAAGACAGATTGGAGTCTAGAATGACGCCTAGTACTCTGGCTTGCAAGGTGGGGCTGATGGTGGCGTTGTTGGTCGTGATGGAGAGGTCAGGGGGGGCGCGGGCTGGGGGGAAAACTAGGAGTTCGGTTTTGGCAAAGTTTAATTTGAGGAAGTGGAGTGACATCCAGTCTGATATGTCGTTCAGAAGGCTAGTGATTCGGGCGGAGACTGAAGGGGTAAGGCAAGGGGTAGAGAGATAGATTTGAGTGTCATCGGTATAGAGATGGTAGCTAAAGCTGTGGAAGTGTATCAGTTGACCAAGGGAGGAGGTGTAGATGGAGAAGAGAAGGGGCCCGAGGACAGAACCTTGGGAGACCCCAACAGAGAGGGGGAGTGAGGGGGAGGTGGCAGCGTTATAGGTAACACTGAAGGAGCATTGTGATAGATAGGAAGAGAGCCAGGAAAGAGCGGAGTCTCTGAGGCCATTATTATTAAATTATAAATAAATTATTATTATTAAATTATAAATATGTAATGAACTCCTGTGATCAGAAATAAAGACTGAATCTCACTTTCACAGTGAATAGTAACCACTCTCTAACTACTTTCCCAACAACTGCCTGGGCTCCTGTACACACCTAGGGAAGATGAGTTCTTCAGCCTCCCCTCCCAAAGCAGCACAACAAAGCCAAATTTGAAACCAGAGGTAGCTGAGCAGGTGATCTGCAGCCTAGTGAGCAGAACCATCACTGTCAGGACTGGTGTGCAGGCAGCCAGACAGGAGTCTAATGTTGCTTCTCCTGAAGACCATGGAGAGCAGATCCCCTATTGCTACCAGAGTACTCCAGTGCCAGCAGTTTGACACTTTTTTTTTACCAGAACTACCCTGGACTTCACTAAGAGGGATGCTGTTTATGAGGGTAAACCCAAATAACTCAGACATGGAAGAAAAATATATTTTAAATATGTTTTAAAATATTGTTCCCAAATATATTCAATATATTTAAGAAAAAAAAATATAAAAGATATTTTTAAAAATATATATTTCTTAAATATATTCTTCAGATTTTTTTTAACATATAAAAAAGTCATTTTAATATATGTTTTTACAAATATTTGTAAATTCATTCCAAAAATGTAGATTAAATGTATTTTTAAAGACATATGGTATTTCTGAAAATGAAAAAATATTTTTTCATATATTTTGTAATATAGAAAAAAAGCATTTCGACATACAGTATATATATATATATATATATATATATATATATATATATATAATTTTTTTTTATATATTGAATACGGCCAAAATTTAAACTATATTTTTCTTCCATGTGGGCTGTCTGTGTTCTGAACTGTTTTTATTGAAGCAGTGATTCTCAGCTAGACTCTCTGTTGTTATAGTGTCTTATAGCAACTATATTATGAGACCACTCTCTCCTTGTGCCCCAGTATCGGCCCATGGTTGCCCAAAGTAACCTCACTAACCAATAGCGAGGTGAAGGAGGTGGAAGGATGCCAGCTGTAGCTGGAGACAATGATAGAATGTCATTATTTTCCTGCAATATGTTCTGATATTCAGGGATTATGATGTATTCTAAAAGCAAAACAGTCCAGTGTGCAGACACCTAGAGGTGCCAGATATCCAGCATTAGTTATATGTCCTTGCTCCATGTGAATTTTTGGCATTTTTTTACAATCAGGTCTGATTTATACAATCATTGATTCTTACTGTTATGAAAACACAGGGTACTTCACATTTGCAGTGGAAGTAGAAAGAGTGTATGAAGGATGGATGTATAAATGGGCATTCTATCAACAGGATAGAAAATGCTGGCACTTCACAGGGAATATACAAGATACACATGTGCTGAAATGCAGGAAACTCTCTGGGGGTAGCTGAGATGCGAGGGATCACTTAACATTGGAGACACCTAAGAGTCAGTATACATCTGTGTGGTGTGCTTTTAGGTACATTGCATTTTAAGTGTGTTTTAAATTATGTGTTTTTAGTACCTAGACATTGAACTCTATATAACATGCATTTTGATGAAACCACATAAAAGATGCAGCGTGTTGGGAGGTGCAGCATGGTGCGGCCACAGTGATCACACAGAGTCTAATTGTGGGAATAAAATTTGTACTAAAGTAAAAGTTCAGTTTACAAACAGCCCAGCGGGAAGGAACCAGACCGGGACTCACTCACAATATGTCTCAGCAATGTAGAACAGAATGGGACTTGAGCATGAGGAGTGTGGCCTTGCTGGTCTGCAACCAAGAAGGAAGATTCTGGGAAGGATGGCGTGTCCTTACCCTTTTCCTACTCATCTTGAACCTTTCCCTACCGCTATTCACATTACCCTCTTGCAAGACGAGTACCAAACCAAGGTCTTCAATAGACTCTACCTGACCCAAGATGTCTGCCAGATTCAGCCGACTCTTCCCCAATGACCAATGAAACCATAGAGAAGTATGTTCCTCTTGACTTCCTCTCCCTCTGCAATGCTGCTTTGGTTGAGCACAGCCTATAGTGGAGAAAATAAACTGCACCTGTCTACGAGGATGAAAGACTTTTTTATTGCACTGAAAACATACATAAAACAGGTGTTAATAGAGCCTTAGGATTACTGGGGCCAATGGAGGTTATGGAGGTCACAGAACAGTGGGGGGGTCACTGGAGATATGCAAAAAGGCATTTGGAAAATGCAGGTGCAACAGAGAATGCAAAGAGGCCAGAATACTAAGAGGTCACTCTGGGAATATGTAACAGGACTTCTCAGGGCCGTGGATAAGGGGGTACCACCAGTCCACCTGTACGGGGCCCAGACCAGCAGGGGGGCCCAGGCAGCTGGGTGAATCGGATGTGGGCAGGGATTGGCACGATGGGGAAACAATTACTGGAACCGGTCTCCTATATGGCTCTCTGTGCAGCATCTGAAAGCTGGATTCTTCTCTCCCCCGACCACCATGCCATTCACCCACTCTGTGCACATCTGATTCACCCAGCTGCCTGGGCCCCCACAGTGCCGGCTTCCCTCCTCTCCTTCCCACTGGCAGCTGCAAGCGCACAATAGGATCCTTCAGGATGGAGAGAGGGGGGAAGGGTCCGATAGTTATGTTACATTAACCAGCCCCTTCCTTTCCTGAATGAACACAATGAGTGATCAGTACTGATTACGTACTGTGTTCATTCATAACTGAAGCATAGTAACCTGTTTTGTTTTTTTTTTGAAGGGGGCCCTGTCAGGTTGGCTGTATGGGGCCCCATGATTTCTAACAGCAGCCCTGGGACTTACAACCAAGGTACACTCTTGGAGTCACAAGGAAGACAGGGTAACTCAGAGCTCAGAATTTGAAGACACTTAGAATGTAGGGTAACTCGGTACTCTTTTGTGGTGACTCAGAACTTGGGATTACTTGGAAGATGGGGTAACTTACATGGAACACAGGGGGCCTGGAGCCAGAAATACACACTGTTTCTCAAGTGAGATTGAAGCCAAAGCTCATTCACACAGTGAGCCATGTTGAACTTATGGTGCTGATGTGTGCTAGATGGACACGAACCAATGCATGGATCCGGGCGCATCACACTGTTTACACTTTTTTTTCACAGAACTTTATTAAAATGCAACCCATTGTGCTGAAAAAAGTGCTGCATACATGCAGTACTTTTTTTCCAGCACACATCACAGTAATGCTGTGGTGCGAAATGCCCTCATAGGAAACACGATACATCCACCCCCAGAAAAATGAAAACCAAGCCTAGAAATTCATTTTATAATAACAGAAAGAAACACTAGTGTATTTTTGTTCACATAAAGATGTCATATACGTTGTAGACACATATTAATATCTTATTTTTTCCTCTAACTTTGCTAATTGGGGAAAAGTACATTTTAGCCTGATTTATGGGCTTTGCTTCACTGCCAGGGATCATATTAATGTACACAGCTGGCTAGCATTTGGGTTGGCAGATATGATACGGCCATTGGATTGTGTCATTTGTTTGCATATACATACAATTAGCTCCAATTACATAGCCATATAAAACTGATCAGGAAATATTGTCGACAAATAACTGTTAAGATGCGATTTATGTTTCTAGAGTTACATGCCAACATTTACAGTGAGTAGATAGGGGAAACCGAGATACCATGAGAATTTTGTTCCCTACTTAGAATGCTTTGCTGTCTGTGCAGGCAGTGCATGCTCCAATAGAAAATAAATAAGGTGCACATTATTTTTTATCATTTATATGATCGTCATTGCTTTTTCACTGCTTTCCAATGCCAAGGGTGTCATCAGCATTGGAGAGATATTCTGTATCTGTGGACACAATAAGAAGAGTAATAAAGTGGTGTGCATGGAATGCTGTAGGGAACAGTGAGCAGAGGTGGAGAGGTTAAAAAGTGATTTGTTGAATAAAATTAAAGCCTACCCGTCGTATGGATAGATTCTACAACATATGTCACAGTTCTTGTATCCATAAAATATGCTAGAATTGCTCTGTCATAAATTAGAATGCCACAAACATGTATACATCTTAGCACAATATTTTTTTAAAAATGAAATGCTGTCATTACATATGCTTTTGTGCACTCTGAAAAAAGACAAAGAACTAACACTTTGACTGAGCCTACCTTAGTGAAAAACTACATTAACCACTTGCCCTCCTGAGGATTTACCCCCCTTCCTGACCAGGCCATTTTTTTGCGTTACAGCGCTGTGTTAGTTTAACTGACAATTGCGCGGTCATGCAACACTGCACCAAAATGAAATTTATGTCCTTTTTTCCCCACTTATTTAGCTTTCTTTTGGGGGTGCTTGATTGCCTGTGTGGTTTTTATTTTTTGCGCTATAGAAAAAAAAAGACTGACAATTTTGAGAAAAAAAACAATATTTTTGACTTTTTGCTATTAAACATGTCCAGTAAAAAAATGTAAAAATCTATTTTCGTCATAAATTTAGGCCAACATGTATTCTGCTACATGTCTTTGCTAGAAATAAATCCCAATACGTGTAAATTATTTAGTTTACGTGAACGTTTTAGCGTTTATAAATGGCAGTATAGGTACTAATTATTTTTTTTATTATTTTTATACTAGCAATGGCGGCAATCAGCGACTTATAGCGGGACTGCAGTGGGCACTCTGACACTGAGAGGAACTGACTTGGTGTCACTGACATCCCTAGTGACACCAATACAGTGATCAGTGCTAAAAAAAAAGCACTGACACCGTGCTAATAGCACTGGGCAGGAATGGGTTAACATGAGGGGCGATCAAATGGTAACTGGGAGTGTTTTACATAGGGAGCCGTGTCATTGTGCTTCACTGTAAGCACACTGCTTTGGATGGCTGTGCTTTGCACAGCCATCCAAAGCAGTGTGCCCAAGCTGACAGAGAGGAAAACTGTTAGTAAACAAAACAGTTCTCCTTATCGGAGATCATCGGAAATCGCCGGCACCGGCGAGCAATCACTGGCTGGGACCCGGTGATTGACAGCCGCGGCCGTAACTGGTGGCAGGGGTAGCTGAAAATGCAAAATACGTGATTTTGCGCACTGTGCCGCCCTGTAGCAGTATTTCTGCTATAGCGGTTAAAATAGTCAGGGTCTGCTCAGCAACCAATATCTGCTGAGGCATTGAACACTTTGGTCACAAGTATGCAATGCACAATATACTGTAAATGTGCAAGGGTCTGTAGAACATGGAGTGCAGGGGTCAGGAGTGTGTAATGCATAGAATATTGTATTATATTGTAACATATCATATTGTTTTCTAACCTTTTATTTATTGTTCACATTTTCTGTATTGATTTAGAAAGCATTAATTAAACATGCTTCACATCTGTTGTTCTTTGTTTGATAAATTCAATAAATATACAGTATAGTGATAAATAAAGGAATCAGTGGTCAGGAGAACATAATGCACAAAGTGCTGTGGCCAGCACTACGTAAAGCACAGACTGCTTGGTTCAGGATGACATAACTCAGAGTGCAGAGGTCAGGGATACATAACATGCCAGAAATATGTAATGCACAAAGTGCAGGGATCAGAGTGTCTAATGCAGAGACGCTAGGTGTATGTATAGCACCGTGTGCAGGGGTCAGGAGTGTGTAACTCATTGAGTGTATCATGCATGAAGTGCAGGGTGTCAATGATGTGTCACACAAGAGTGTAGGAGTAAGGAGGGTGTAACACAAGAGTGAGAGTCAAGGATGTGTATAGTGCAGGTGTCAGTGCTATGTAATGTGCAAAGTATGGTGGTACGTAACACACAGAGCTCAGAGGTCTGGTTTATGTAATACACAGGGTGCAGGGTTAGGAGTACATAACACACACAGATTCTAGGGGCCAGTGGTATGTAGCTCATATATTTCATAGGGTGTGTAACGCACAGAATGCAAGGGCCTACTGAACACCTGGAGACCCAAATGTGAATACTGCTTTCCAGGGTATGGTTTGTACTGTGGGAATAAAATGAGCCCCATCATTGATGTTAGGAGCCTGCAATAATCCTCCTTTTATTGGTGATCATTGGTAATAATGGCAACTCCTTAGAATTGAAGCTCAGCAGCATGCTTAGGCTGTAAAAAGAAACTGTAAAAACTCCCCAACATTTGTGTTCAGGGCTTTACTTACCTGAGCACATGATCCCATGCTGCTGCCTCTACCCTTTGCCTGGGACTATACATCTACTGTCAGGTAGAGATGACTCCAGCTGACAGTTCTGGGTTCTTTCAGTGATGGGTGTTGGAATGCAGAGAGCATTCCATCACCCAGCTCACTGTGGCTCTGCCATTCTGCATGTTGCAGAAGTGGTGGTACCTGGTGGATCTTTCAAGTGCATATTACCATGCTACAGCTAAGCCAGTTCGCAAGCCAGGTGCCAAACATAGAGCTCCACTGGAAAAACTGTTCTGTGGATCAAATCTCAGGCAATTATCCAATGCTACCCTGGTGCCTGGTGAATACAAGTGCCTAGGCCTCTCCTTTTGCACCTCACCCTTCTTTCAAGGGAGTCCTGCAATTGCTGCATGGTTTTTCAGGGGGCTTAATAGGCACCAATTAAAATACAAAAATCTTTCAAATTCCATGCTTAGGGGATGCCTTAAAGCTGTATGGGGTTTCGCAAAACATAACAATTCTCAGGGACAACACCAGCAACACCACATTGTGGCATCAAATAAATTGCACGCATAAAAATTTAGTTTATTTTATATTAGTCATTGGATTACATTCCAAAAGAAAAAGTATTTTATTAGGTAGATTTTGTTTAAGAGAGAACAATTGTTTGATGTAGCATTGATAGACCATAATTGAACACTGGAAGTAGCAGGGACAATATAGCTAGAATCTATTGAAACGTATACACAGTACTTTGAAAAAATAAAATAAAGCTAAAGCTATGAACTGCAAACAAATTACCAAACAGGGTTAAAACAAGTCAGATAGCATAGATTGTGATCTTCTTTTCAATACCACACTGTATTGTGTACACAGTTTAACAAAATGTCAACCAAGAGAGCCACAAAACTCAAAACCATAAACCCACACTCCAGCAATGGGCACACTCCAGCAATGAAGCAGTTCTTAAAGCAAAAAAAAAATTAATTTGCCGTGTTTCAGACACAACATCCAGACATATGGTATAGTGTATGGCATGTATGCAGTTTGATTGAGGTTCATGAAAGCATGGTAAGGCCTCATGCACACTGCTGCTCCTAAACTCATGTTTACGAGCTTTTGTCATTTTTTTGCTAAAGCCCCTGAACTCAACTTAATAAAATTGCAAATATTCAATAGAGAAGATGGAACTTTCAGGGTGCATGAACATGAATACCAAACATATTAAAAAGTTATATAATTTTTTTTTTGTATTTTTGTAAAAAACACAAGAAAGGAAAAAAATGCACATAGGCTTTTACCAGAGTTTAGGAGCAACAATGTTTAGAGACAGTAAAATTCTCCTCTCCTGTACAGAGAAGAAATGTGTTCAGGAGAGAACACATTCATGCTGCCAAACAAGCTTACTTTGTCACTCTTAATACCTTGTCATCCAGTCCTCTTCGTCTCTTCTCTACTTTTAACTCTCTACTCTCTCCACCTCCACCCAGTACCTCACTCACTGCTCACGAGATTGCAAATCATTTCAAAAACAAGATTGACGCAATTTGTAGGGGCATCGCCACTGCACAGACATCCATCCTACTTAGCATACCTTATACTAAACCTTCCTCAACACTTTTCTCTTTTGACCTTGCTACTACCGAAGAGCTCATTAAGGTTTTCTCAGAAGCCCATCTCACTACCTGCCACCTGGATCCTGTCCCCTCACAACTACTACGGTCATCCTCTTCTTCCATCCTATGCTCCCTCACTCACATCTTCAATCTTTCCCTCTCTACTGGTGCCTTCCCCTCCCCTCTAAAGCATGCGCACATCACTCCCATACTTAAAAAGCCCTCCCTGGACCCCACCAACCTGAACAACTTAAGACCCATCTCCCTGCTGCCACTTACCTCTAAACTCCTAGAACGCTTAGTCTACAATCGCCTGAGCTTCCACCTCACCGACAACAACCGTCTCCAAGATACGCCCGTTCCTAACCTCAGAAACCACTAAGCAACTGATTCAATCCCTTGTTATCTCTCGCCTTGACTATTGTAACTCCCTCCTCATTGGCCTACCAAATCACAGGCTATCCCCTCTTCAGTCTATCATGAATGCTGCTGCCAGACTTATCCACCTTACTAACCATTCTGTATCTGCCACCCCTCTCTGCCAATCCCTCCACTGGCTTCCCATTGCCCAACGGATAAAATACAAGACATTAACAATAACGTATAAAGCCATTTATAACTCTGCCCCAAATTACAGCAATGATTTTGTCTCTAAATACCACCCTAACTGTACTCTCCGCTCCTCGCAAGACCTTCTGCTCTCTAGCTCCCTTGTCTCACCCTCCCATGCTCATCTCCAGGACTTTTCCAGAGCTTCCCCCATCCTCTGGAACTCTCTACCCCAATTTATCAGACTATAGCCTACTCTGCTCACTTTTAGGCGATCTCTGAAAACCTATCTCTTCAGGGAAGCCTATCCTGCCCTCAGCTACTAATGGAATCTTCTACTCTTCCAACCAGTCCATCCCCCACAGTTACTACCTTTTGTACCACTAGCCCCTCCCTCTTAGATTGTAAGCTCCAAGGAGCAGGGCCTTCCTTTCCCTCTTATATTGAACTGTATTGTTACTGTATTGTCTCCTGTTATATTGTAAAGCGCTGAGCAAACTGTTGGCACTATATACATCCTGTATATTATTAATAATAAAAAGGAGAGCAGTGTTTTGACAGAAAAATGCCAGATGCATCAAAAATGCACATATGCACGTTTTAACGCCAGACGCATTTAGTGTTTGGGTGTGTTTTTTATTTGATTGTCCAGAAACAAATGTCAGGAGCAGTTATTTAAATGTCCAGTGTGCGTATACCCTAAGAGGAAGAGATAAGTTAATTTTTTAAATGATATTTCAAAGACAGCAGCCACAATATTGTATAGACTCACTGCACATAATGCAAGCATTTTTATCTGGCCACTATGTTAGCGGAAAAGATGAGGCTTATGTTTTTCTGAAGAAAAAAAGTTTATTATGTCAAAGTAAAAAGCCACAAGTATTCCATAGACACACTGCACACCATGTAAGTGTTTTTACTAGGCCACAGTGAAAGACAAGAGACTTGATGGGTCTAATGTGTAACCAAATGGAGTGAAAAAAACAGTAGTAAAATAACAGTATGTACTTCTTTTTAGCTAAGATGCTATGTCTGAGGGAAAGAGCAGGAAGATGTCTAAATGATTAAAAATGGTTGTACATTACCTAGGATTGAAGATAGAAAAAATTTATAAATTTGCAGCATGCCTTTTAAGCTTTTCTTGGATAGAGCACAATTTCTGAGGGGGAGAGCAAGCACATTGCAACTGGAGATAAAAAATAATGAAATAGTGACTGATATGCAAAAATGTTACAGATTTGCACCACAAATAATAAACCTGCATTAAGTCTTTAGTTTCAGAGTGATTGAGCAAGCATATTGAATCTGGAATTTAAAAAAAAAATTGTGTCTTGATTCAGAGTCTGACAAGGTCAAAATATTACAGTTTAGCATC
Organism: Staurois parvus; assembly: GCF_062004578.1. Lineage (NCBI taxonomy): Eukaryota > Metazoa > Chordata > Amphibia > Anura > Ranidae > Staurois > Staurois parvus. The sequence goes on from NW_028318130.1 coordinate 4,770,764, forward strand.
ACAGATATTACGGCTGTAAATGTAAAGGCTGCAAATTCTGAGAGAACATATTGCATCTGGGAAAAAAAATTACATCTCAGCTCCACAGCTGTTATGCCTTTCTGGGCAGGTCACATTTTTTTAGAGAGTTAGCAGGCATATTGCATCTGGAGAAGGATTTCCAGGGATTTCCTAAAAGTGGACAAGAGTAGCAGATAGTGGGACAGATTGGGGTAGGGAGTTTCGGAGGATGAGAGAGGCATTGGGGAAATGGTGGAGGTGAGCATAGGGGAGGGGGAGACAAGAGAGCTAGGGGCAAGAGGGCTTGGGAGCAATGGAAAGACATTTTGGGTGATATTCTGAGGCATGAATGGTGATGTTTCTTGGGGAAGAATTGTAAATGACTTTTGTATATTGATAGTATTTTGGATTTTATTCATTGAGCAATCAGAAGCCAGTGGGGGGGATTGGCATTGATGAGGGAGATAGAGAGCAGGAGGTCTTGGGGGAAACAAAGGAAATTGTTTGTTTAGATTAAAAAAAATAGTGTCTATTTGTTTTGAGTTTCAAAGAAATAAATTGAAAATTTTCAGCAAACTTTTTAAGCCTTTATTGGCAAGGCCACAATTTCTGTGGGTCACAGAAAGCACACAGAATCTGGAAAAAAAATTGGTATCTTGTTTTGGAGAGTGGAGATGAGAAAAGGATAGAGATTTTCACTACAGATATCATGCCTGGATGAGCAGGCTGCAATTTCTGAGAGAGTGAGCATGCATATTGCATCTGGAAAAACTTTGGTTATTTTTGTATATTTGAAAAAATAAACAATAAAGAATTTTATCAAAATTTTCAAGCCTTCACTTGTAATAGGTGGCAATTTCCGAGGAAGAATAAGTAGATTGCATTTGTGAGCAAATATTGAATACCTTTTCACAGGTAGGCTGTTTTTTTCTGAGGGACAGAGCAAGTAAACAACGTAGAACTAGAATTGCAGCTTTTATACCCCTATAGCCAAGCCATAGCATGGCGTTAGAGAGAAGGCAAGTTACATCTGAAAAAAAATGTTTTACATTTTTATTGAAAATTAAAACAGAAGATGTATGGTACGTGATCATTTTTTATAGATTCCTATTCCTGAGTGAGAGCAGGATTTAATCAATGAATATAACATTAGACAAAATCTTTGCATAGACATTTTGTTTACATTTGCTACAGAGAAGGTCATCCTTATTCACGGGAGAATAATTTTGAGGCAGGAATCCTATACTTTACCATAGAAACAATTTGGGAAGAGGAAGTTGGCATATTTCAACTATAAATTTTAATGAAACTTTATTGTTGGCAAAAGCATTTTATTAATTAAGTGTAGTTATTTGCTCAACTGAATCCCATTCTTTAGGATGTAATGGGGGTTTAAAAGTAGAGAGGAGACATATTCTACCCAGAAATATTAAGTAAAACATTTTCCCAGAAATGTTGTACAGATTTAGGCACAGACTCTCATCATGTTTAATAGGCTGCAATTTGGGAGGCAAGGAGTAGGCATTTATCATGCAAAATATGAAATGAAAATATAGCTCATTAAATATATAAAAAAATTGCTAGATTTGATGCATGGAATCACTTGTTTTTTTAAGTCAAGCATATGTCAGAAGCAGGGAAAAGTCATATTTTAGCCAGAAATATTATTTTTGAAAATATTATATTGCTATGTGCTTTACTGATCTCTTTTTTAATAGTAGGGAGTATTCGCAATAAAGCTTTAACAATAAAATTATTCAAAAATGTTTAAAAAGTTGTACAGTTTAAAAAGGTTTAAATATTTAATGCACAGAATATCATCCTTTTAAATAGGATTACATTTTGGAAGTAAAGAAGAGTCAAATTTTTAATGTTTATTGTTTTGTTCAGATACACAATTTATAAATTAAACTGATCATCTGCACAATATCTATTTGGCATATTTATTTTAATAAACTAAATTGTATTCCTCTTGTGGGAAATGGAGAAAAATTAGCTGGCAAAATATACAGGTTTTTTTGGGCCCCAAAATTCAGAGTTGGGGAACGAGAACGGGTGCTATTTAAAGAATCACTGTTATGCTACACTACTTTAAAGAATAGGAATAAAAAATAATTCTGAATCGTTGCATTGTACTTGTCACACACTTGGTCTGAAGCCGATGTGCCCAGCACCCCTGAAGGTGAGAACAGGGAGTTCTAGGCTCAAAAAAGCACAGGTGCGATTTAGGTAGATCTGCTTGAAGCTGCTTGCAGCACAGTCAATCAGATAGCTGTCAGCTAGTCTGTCAGAACAGATAGCAGGACCTCTGTAGCGAAACCAGGGAAGTGACCACAGGTGAGGTGGCACCCGAGGAAAAAGCACGATCAGGCTGGCAGGACTGAACTGAAGAAGCGTAGTCAGGATGGTAGCCAAAGTCATACACAACAAGGCAAGCCAGGGAGTAGGCAGAGCCGAGGTCATACACAGGGATTCAGTGGAGCAAGAAGAAGAGAAATCAAATAGCAAGCCAGAGTCATGCACAGTATAACAAGAGAAGTAGAGTCCTTAGAGCAAGCCGGGGTCAAAACCAGGGATCAGGCAGCAGGGAGGTCCAGAGGCAAGCCAGTTGGTAACAGGTAGTCCAAAGGATACAGGAAACACAGGAGCAAGGAGAACTGGTAGCTGAAGATCATCCAGGAAAGTCTGAGTACAGCCACTATCCTTATATAGGACATTTGGTGCCAGTTCTGGCAGGAGATGTACGCAATGTGTGCCAATACATGTGCGCCTGCATGCATTTAAAATATTGGCAATTATGCCAGGTCTTTTCCTCAGCACACACTTCTTCTGTCTCTAGTTCAGCACATGCTCATGTTTGCTCATAGCACCCTGATGGTATTCACGTAAGGTTTAAAGAAAATTGCTGCAAACAGGATGATATAGCCTGCATGAAAGCCCAAGAAACTGTAGACAAAGAGAATGATGCAGAAACAAGTGTTGTACATTTTTAAAAACAATGTATTGTAATGAAATGGAAACATTAATGGCCAACACAGTAGTTACCTAGCCCAAAATATGTAAAAATGTCTATCTTTGGAAAGCAGCTGTTTACAAATTAGGTTTTGCATTTTTTTTAAATTAAGTTTAGGTTGTTAGTAGTGTTAAAACACTGTAACTGTACAGATATAGTCCTACAAAGCACAGGATGTCACCTGGTCAAAATAAAAATGTAATTCTTTTCATCTGTGAAACAGTGGCAGAAAAATTGTGTGTCCCAAATTAAAAGGACTATTGCAACAAACAACAGCAATGGGCCCAGTATTAGATGGTTCTGGTGGCAGGCCTACGGTGGGGGTAATTGATGTTAACAGTGCCAAGCCAGCAGTGGTAGAAGGAGATGGATGGCTGAATGGATGGGTGGAAAATGGCAATGGACTTAGAAGATAGAATTTATTTCAGGCCTGCAACAATGAAAGGAGAGAGACTGTACAGAACATAAATACCTTGGGGTGGCAGAATCCTCCAAAAATTTAATATGTGATTACATGGGAAGTCAGACACAGAATACAAGTAATTTAAGGCAAACCAGGATCTCAGAGAAACTGGGAATTTGCTCAGTCAATGCGGGCTGCACTGAGCATATCTTATATAGGGAAGTAGATTGGGAAACAGGTCAGGAAATTATAGAAGGCAAAGGGATACAAATCCACAATAGAATCATAGGTCTAGCAGAAGCACTGCAGCAAGGAGGTAAGAGTTCCACAGACAAAAAAACTGCAGGATAAACTGTGACAGACAGTATACTTCCAACCTCTGGAAAGGAAGATAACAGGTTCATCTACACCATGTCCTCAGGGTGTTTCATCTTTTGCTCTTTATGCAAGGGCAGGACGAGATTTGAGACTTTCCTCTTGTAACGTGGATCGAGGAAGTTTGCTAATTAGTAATAGTCCCTCTCATTGATGACGCAAATCCTTGGTTCCTATTCCAGGCTCTGGTGCATAAACAAGTCCATCTTTCACAAGCTATTGGAGGTGGAGGAATCTGGGTTCTCAGGAATGCTGAGGACAACATTACCCTTAGTTACTTCCCCACAGCCGTGCACAACTCCTGTGATTTCTGAGGGATGAAGCCTAACCCCTAGAAGTTTGCCTCATGTGCTCCTTTCTCCTGACCACTGCCATGGCAATCATACTCTTCTCCTCCTCCTCATACTCCTCCTGTACATGCTGAGGCCTCACAAGGATAATGCCTGTATATAGTAGGCCCTGAGGCACCAGGAAGTTCTGCCACCTGCTGTGCCTCCAGTTCCCTTACTATAATATCAAGCAGGTTCTGCTCCAATAGGAATACTGCAGGAATTGTGATGCTGATGCCTGCATTTTTCACACCACACCATTCTATTTGCCTCCTCAAATGGTGACAGTAAAGTGCGTAGGTACTCATTTATGGTCTGATGATGAATATGCAGCTGCTGCAGTATGGCCAAGGTAGAGTTCCAGTGGGTGGGCATGTCAAATGTCAGGCTGTGCACCTGTAGATTGAGTTCTCGCTGAATTTCACCCAGCTGCACAGTGGCTGGATATGACTACCTGAAATGACTTACAAACTTTTCTGACTTGCCTCAAATGTTCCTATAAACCAGGATTCCTATCCAGGAAGCGTTGTAACTCCAGGTTAAGGATGTGTGCCAGGGATGTGTTTGAACTTTATGTGCTGAAGGGCAGACAGCAGGTTGGAGTACAGTATGTCACCTGGCATGGTCCATAATATTGTTAGTACACAGCTAGGCATGACTCCAAGATTCTCAAAATGCATACACAATTTCCATGTATCAGCATGCATCTACTTCTACACTGAATGAAAAACAGATCTTTTTATATTTTTAGTGTTAACTTACCAAATGACAACTTTAATAAAACAGGGGTTTCGTGAGACCAGAAAGCTATTTCAACGGTTACTCTGTGTTAATCGGGTGAGGAAGGCTACTCTAAGGGACGCTATTATACCCTTATTTCAATCCTCCTCTTATTTTGAGTTCATATCTTTATAAGTTCTTCCCCCCAACATATACATAAATCTGAGCAGAGTATCTTCTTTCATGGTTTTTCCTCATAACAGAGTTGCTAGGAGCAGCACAGTTTTTTGTTGGTCATCATCAGATTTATCTATCTTCTTATTAGTGACCATTTAAATGTGTATCTCCTGTCCAAACTTTGTATTAAAAAAGGCAAACAATTGCTGAAACTTCTCTCTTGTTTTTTAAAGCTGTCTATGTCCACTAGGTATGCCAGCTGCAACACTGCTTGGTACTGTTTTGAATAGCCTCTGAACAATGGTGGTTCAGTTGTTAGAATCACTTGAACAGAGCATTGAGAAGAAGGAGATGGAGATGAATATGCTGTTACTGTTACCATCAGTAGTGCTGCAGGGGACTGATGGGGGGAGCACAGTCACTGATGGGGTGCTGCTTTTGCGTGAGTGCTGCGTTGATGGAGTGCGAAGAAGCAGTTAAACACAGCAATCTAATTATGCCTTCTCTGCTTTTCACAGGTAAATGCACCTATCTCCTATCTCCACTCTTAACTAGAAAAATGCATTGACTCCTGCTGCTTTCTCTGGGTAAATGCACCTATCTCCACTCTTAACTAGAAAAATGCATTGACTCCTGTTAAATTCAGAACAAATAGTGTATTTATATTTTTGTATATGTTGACCAGTTCTCACCTTTAGCTGCACCCGTTTTATGACTGTAGTCTGTTTCTGGTCTGTGCTTGAGAAACATCCCCCACTATTCATGTGATCCTTATCAGTTTCTAATTGGGGCGGAGAAGAGTGCTCATTTGACCAACTCCCTATAAATTTAGACCAGCTTATGGGGGGAGATCACTGATGGGGGGCACAGTCACTGATGGGGTGCTGCTTTTGCGTGAGTGCTGCGTTGAGTGCGAAGAAGCAGTTAAACACAGCAGTTGAACTAAAGCAGGAGAACTCAAGCAGCAGGAAGATACAACAACAAGAAACTCTACTGCATGCTGGACAGACTGCAAGCAAACACCCTGGGAAACATCTCTTACAAGTCTGAGTCCCACTCCGTGTACCTTTTAATATGTCCCCTCTACTCCTCATTTTCATATTACTTTCCTGCGTTCCCAAAATATCACTTCTTTATCCCTCTGCTCCACCACAAAACTTGTACATCTCACCCTCACTGCTACCATCTCCCTACTACTGCTCTCATCACCTCCTGCTGATACTTCACTCTACTGCTGACCCAAACACCAGGACTGGAAGGCATGTGCGCTCGTGTACATCCCGCTCCCATGTTACTTTCCTCACCCTTCTCCTTCTCCTACCCTCTGGGGATATCTCACCAAGCCCTGGTCCTCCACTGTTTCACCCCCACACCAGGCACCCTCTTTCTTCCGGGAATAGCCGCAATCCCTTCAATTTAACATCAGTCCCCATGCTCCCGAAAACTACCCTCCCTTTTTCATGTGCGCTCTGGAATGCCCATTCTGTCTGTAATAAGCTTCCCCCGCAGCACTTTCCTATGGAGGTCATCTGGACCCACTCACCCAGACCCAGTGGTCGGAAAGGTGGTGGAGTTGGTTTGCTTCTATCCCCACTGAGCACCTTTCAAGTCCTCCCTAACCCTCCCTCTCTATCCTTCTCTTCTTTTGAGACTCACTGCATCCGCTTTTTTTCTCCTATTTTTTCTGAGGATTGCAGTGCTCTATCGGCCTCCTGGACCCGTGTCCCGCTTTCTTGATGATTTCTCCGCCTGGCTACCCTACTTTCTCTCCTCTGAACTACCCACTATCATTCCTGGAGATTTTAACATCCCTATTAATGTCAACAACCTGGCTACATCCTAACTCTTCAACATAACCTCATCTTTTGCATTAGCACAGTGTATAGAGTCCTCCACTCACTCTGATGGGAATACATTAGACCTTAGTTTCTCCCATCTTTGCACGCCCTACAACCTCACAAACACCCCATTTCCTCTCTCTGATCACAATCTCATCACCTTCACAGTCTCCTCGTCTTCAAACACCTATCCTTCCAAGCAGCAATTACCCGCAGAAACCTTCAAAACTTGAACCCTGCTCCTTTCCGCTCTGCAACTGACCAATTCTATGACAGAATCTCTCCCCTGTCCTGCCCTGACCTGGCCACTGCTGTCTATAACAGTTCGCTTTCATCCACATTAGACTTGCTTGCTCCTCTAACAACATGAAGCATCAAGCCCCGACCGTTACAATCTTGGCAGACTGACCACACCAGAAATCTAAAACGACATAGTCGTGCACTGGAGCGAATGGGGCGTAAAACCAAATCCCAGCAAGCATTCACCCGATATAAATCTGCTTTCTTAACATACAATTCCTCCCTTCATGCTACCAAACAAGCCTACTTTGTCACTCTTATTAATACCTTCTCATCCAGTCCTCATCATCTCTTATCTACTTTTAACTCTCTACTTTCTCCACCTCCACCCAGTACCTCACTCATTACTCACGAGACTGCAAATCATATAAAAAACAAGATTGACGCAATTCGTAGGGGCATCACCACTGCACAGACATCCATCCCACTTAGCATACCTTATACTAAACCTCCCTCAACACTTTCCTCTTTTGACCTTGCCACTACCGAAGAGCTCACTAAGGTTTTCTCAGAAGCCCGTCTCACTACCTGCCCCCTGGATCCTGTCCCCTCACAACTACTACAGTCACCCTCCTCTTCCATCCTATGCTCCCTCACTCACATCTTCAATCTTTCCCTCTCTACTGGTGTCTTCCCCTCCCCTCTAAAGCATGCGCACATCACTCCTATACTTAAAAAGCCCTCCCTGGACCCCACCAACCTGAACAACTTAAGACCCATCTCCCTGCTGCCATTTACCTCTAAACTCCTAGAACGCTTAGTCTACAATCGCCTGAGCTCCCACCTCACCGACAACAACCTTCTTGACCCTTTACAATCTGGCTTTCGCTCACTCCACTCCACTGAAACTGCCCTGCTAAAACTCACTAATGATCTACTAACTGCTAAAACCAATGGCCGCTACTCCGTACTCTTACTACTTGACCTCTCCGCAGCTTTTGATACGGTTGACCATCCCCTGCTCCTCAAAAAACTCCACTGTCTTGGCCTCAGAGACTCTGCTCTCTCCTGGTTATCCTCCTACCTATCGCAGCGCTCCTTCAGCGTTACCTATAACGCTGCCTCCTCCTCTTCACTTCCTCTTTCTGTAGGGGTCCCTCAAGGTTCTGTCCATGGACCCCTTCTCTTCTCCATCTACACCTCCTCCCTTGGTCACTTGATAAACTCCCATGGCTTTAAGTACCATCTCTATGCTGATGACACACAAATCTATCTTTCTACCCCTCACCTCATCCCTTCAGTCTCCACTCGCATTACTAACCTACTAAGTGACATATCGGCATGGATGTCACTCCACTTCCTCAAACTCAGTCTTTCCAAAACTGAGCTCTTAGTATTCCCCCCAGCCCGTGCCCCCTCCCCTGACTTCTCCATCAAGATCAATAACACAATCATCATTCCCTCCCCTCATGCCAGATTGTTAGGTGTAATCCTAGACTCCCATCTGTCCTTTCAGCCCCAAATCCAATCACTGTCCAAATCTTGTAGACTTCACCTCCTCAACATCTCCAAAATACTACCGTTCCTAACCTCGGAAACCACTAAGCAACTTATTCACTCCCTTGTTATATCTCACCTTGACTATTGTAACTCCCTCCTCATTGGCCTACCTCATCGCAGGCTATCCCCTCTTCAGTCTATCATGAATGCTGCTGCCAGACTCATCCACCTTACTAACCATTCTGTATCTGCCACCCCTCTCTGCCAATCCCTCCACTGGCTTCCCATTGCCCAACGGATAAAATACAAAACATTAACAATAACGTATAAAGCCATTTCTAACTCTGCCCCAAATTACATAACCGATCTTGTCTCTAAATATCACCCAAACCGTACTCTCCGCTCCTCGCAAGACCTCCTACTCTCTAGCTCCCTTGTCTCCTCCTCCCATGCTCGTCTCCAAGACTTCTCCAGAGCTTCCCCCATCCTCCGGAACTCTCTACCCCAATTTATCAGACTATCGCATACTCTGCTCACTTTTAGGCAATCTCTGAAAACCTATCTCTTCAGGGAAGCCTATCCTGCCCTCAGCTAATAATGGAATCTTCTTCTCTTCCAACCAGTCCATCCCCCACTGTTACTACCTTTTGTACCACTAGCCCCTCCCTCCTAGATTGTAAGCTCCAAGGAGCAGGGCCCTCCTATCCCTCTTGTATTGAACTGTATTGTTACTGTATTGTCTCCCATTATATTGTAAAGCGCTGAGCAAACTGTTGGTGCTTTTTAAATCCTGTATAATAATAATCAGCAGTGCTGCAGGGTGCAGCTTTTGTAATGTCACCAATAACTTCATGTGGCTGCTGCTGTCCCTGAAAATAATAAAAGAGCCAAACGAAAGTAAACAATAATAAAATAGAGCTGAAGGACAAAGAAAAGATAAAATAAATAAAAACTACAAAGATCAACCTTAGAACACTACAAGCAAATTAAAACCCTTTTTATTAAATTATTTGATTATGAGATTGGTCATTGATCCACATCTGGATGCAACACTTTCTACCTCTGTTACTTAAATAGTATATACCTTTGGCTGGGCTTTGCATACTGCATAATAACCAGGGATAGGGACTAACATTTCCCAGAATACCATAGAATAAACAATCTATGTAGTCCCTAAGGTATTAGTAAGGGTAAAGGGCAGATTTAATAATATGCAGTATAATTAGACCCCAGAAAAATTTGCTCTCTACCCTAAATACTAGGGAGGTGTTCTAGCTGGCATCAAGGAAATGTGTCATCAATGAGACAAGCATGTCAAGTATTTTTTGAAGCAGAATTTCATACAGATATAATAAAAATACTGATTAATGCAGTTATGTATTGAACATTTGATGTATTTGGTGACTTATGAATCAAAGAAATAGAGACCTTTTCAGACACAGGTTTGAAGAACACATTAACTGCCTTCCTTCTGATGCTCCATAGAGCTTTATTTGACTATTCTGTACACATAACTTGGATTTAGGCCCTGTTCACACTAGTGCAATTTCAGATGTGACTTGAGTTGCACAGAATCACATGACAATGGAAATTACATTGTTTTCAATGGTCCCCATTCACATCAATGCAACTCAACATGGCGTGATTTTGCAAAAGGCTCCTATACTACTTTGTTTTGATTATCATGTGATTTTGGCCCCATAGAATATACAAATCTTAGCCAAGTTGCATCCAAGTTGCACTACAAAATCGGATTGCAGTAGTGTGAACCTAACCTTAGGTAGTGACGTTTCTTATTTTAGAACATTATTAACTCAATAATATTTTCACATGTCAAGTAGAATTGCTCTTTCAGCTAATATTTTAATACAATGCAAATATCCAGCAGTGTAGAAATGTTTTTTTCTGTTGGGAAAACAATGAACAAAGTGAAAATAAGAAAACTAAAGTGCATTAATAATAAAGCAGTGGCTTGTTCCTTACTTTCTAATAGTTTAATTGAATTACTTAGCAGCATGAGAATATTACCATCTATATAAATATTTTATGTTTGTAGAGCCCACAAGAATTGTGTGTGGAAAATAAATGAGATACTATTAGAAAATTGCATTTGACAAATGAAATGACTATGCTGAAAAAGTTTCCAGCTTTATTTTAATATGCCACATGTTTTTGTTTTCCTTATGCATTTTAATAAACCCAATAACATGTGGAAACATTGTGGCAGGCACTGAGATGAATATAAAAACTACAGACATTCAGCAGGAATACAGGAGGATAAAAGAGGCTAGAACAGTAAACATTACCAATATTCATTCCATGTAGGGAACTTGTAACACCCCGCATAAAAATCACAAATATTATGTTGCGCTTTTTTTGGGGGGTGGGGGGGGATTAGGGAGTGAGAGGCTGCAGTAGAGTAAAAGCAGATATAGCAAATGTAGCAGAAACTACTGGACTCGTAACATTGGGTGTCCATAGGACTGAATGCATGCTTTCATTATCATGATAATTCTCCAGTGGAAGCATCATTTTTACTGTATTGCCGAGAAGTGTCTCTAAAGGAAACCTGTGCAGAAAAACAAATAGAGGATGTTGGTATACATACAATGAGAAATGTATTAATTGATACTCATGGGCACGAATAAAAAAGTTATACAAGCTCCCATGAAATGTTTAGCTTCCGTCAAACAGAACACTTCATATCTACCATATTTTAAAGAATATACAACTTTCTTATTAACTACCTATGAAAAAAAACTTCTACACATTCCCCATAAAAAAGGGGGTATTTCCTTTGTGCATGCTTCTATCTGGTATGCCCGTCAACCAAGACTAATACACGTATAAGCTGTAGAATTCTTTAAAACTGCTAAAATTCTCATAAAAAAATTAAACAAATTTTTGGGACTTTACATGATTTTTGTTTCAGAAGGTATGGATTACCAGTTAATAATTTACACAACTGGTGGACTAGAAACAATTCTAGACTGAGTGCTTTCATTTGATAGCCACAATGATACAATGTTCCATCTCTCTAAATCAGTGGAGAGGCGTATTTAAAAAAAAATCAACAATGAAAAGATTTATATAACAAACTTTTTTTAAAAATCACTTTAAAAAATTGCTGAAACCAATATCATAAAAAAAATTGCGGAACCAATATCATAAACTTTGCAATCCAAGCTTGTTATCGTTCATTGAATCTAATCTCCATGAATCAAACATTAACCACAAGATTAAGTATAACTTACTAAACACACCAATTTGACTCTTTGGCTTCTCCTTTACTTAAAGCAGTTCTTCACTCACAAAAAAATTTAAAGTCAGCAGCTACAAATACTGTAGCAGCTGACTTTTAATAAAAGGTCACTTACCTGTTCAGGGATCCAATGCAGTCCTTACCCGGGCTAATTCTTCACTAGTCTTCAGGTACCTGGCACCTGCATCTTTAGTGTGGGAAGCCAGCTGTGACAGCCAGCTTCCTACTGCACATGTGCAAGCCACTCTGAGCTTTGTGAATGGTCCTGCAGCCTTCTGGGACCTGTGACTTGACCCAGAAAGCTGAGGATTAAGAGAAGGGGGTCAAACTTCTGAACTGAGGGGCAGTTGGATTGGGTACCTGTCAAAGCCAGGTTCCCGCTGCTCACCCCCCCCCACCCAAAAAAAAATGATACAAAAAAATTATACAAAAATTGTGGTAGAGGAGGACTTAAAGCAGAACTTCCTTGTGGGTGAAGTTCCGCTTTAAAACTGAAGAGGCAGCTTTCCTCGTTACTATCCTGCTCTTTGGAACAAATAGAACAAATGCCTCCAGTATCTAGCATGATATTAAACAATGTTTTTCTGAAACTGCTGGTTTCCTGGCTATTATTTTAATGCAATGGATTCAACATTTTCTGAGTTAAAGACCAGGAATAGGCATTAGGAACAGGAAAGTGAAAAGCAGATCAGAGCTTCAAATCTGCATATTTTTTCCAGATCAGCATTTCTAAAAGTAATGAAGCTATTAGATAAACATGAAAGGCAGCCAACTAATATTTTCAGAAGGGGGGGGGGGGAGACAGCATTCCTGAATATAGGTTTCCTTAAGGAACAAGACTGTGTTTTATTCTGTAAGGTTAGTGATAGGTGTTGTTTGTCATTGACAAATCAGAACTAATTAATGGTCTAAGGTGCATAAACTAGCCACTAATGCTTTCTAGAATGAGGTGTTATATCATCAACTTAAAGTGTGAATATTTGATGTACAGTATATCTAAGCTTGTGCAAATGATCACTATGTATTCTTGGGCCATACTGTGAAGAGTACAATAAGTCATCTGGCATGGTACATAATATTGTTAGTACAGAGTTAGGCATGACTTCAGGTTTCTCATAGTACATACACAATTTTCAGGTATCAGCATGCATTGGGGTTTCCTGAGACCGGAAAACTATTTCAAATGTTTGAGTTAAAATATTGAGAAAGGCTGCTCTAAAGGATTGTATTATACCCTTTATTTCAAACCTTCTCTTATTTTATTTTGTATTGATATCACTGTGCTATTTTGATTTCATATCTTTATGGACCCCTCTCCCGAACACATACATACACACCATAAGTTGCTAAGCAAAGTATATTCTTTTATGACTTTTCCTCTTAGTTACTAGGAGCAGCATTGTTCTCTTTTACCACTGACCATTCACTAATATCACATTTGTTTTGTTGGTCCTCATCAGATTTCTCTTTCTTCTTATTGCTGACCCTTTAAATGTGTATCTCCTGTAATCCTGCTGTTGCAGTAATGTCATTGTGGATTCTGTAAGTACTGTTCCATTTTCTCTATTATCTTGACAATAAAAGTTGTTCGGATTAAAAAAAAATGTGTATCTCCTGTCCAAACTTTAGATTAAAAAGGCAAAAAATTCTAAAAGATTTTCTCTGTTAGTGCTGTCTGTGTCTCCACTGGGCAGATTTCATCTCATTTCTTGTCCATGTGATAACGTTGGGACCAGTAGTGAAGAAAATCTCCCCAATGAAGCCAAAAGCAGCAATGAAATCCTAACAGAAATGCTAACCTATAAAATAAAAAATAAAAGTTTTGCTTAGAGTTACAGTTTTTCTAATTATGTAAACAGGTTAGGTTTTTTCTACTCATCACTATAAGAGCAATATTGCTCTTTTACATTTTGTAACCCAGAATAAGTTGGATGTGATACATAATTCTAATTATATTCTCGAATGTTGAAATCTTAATTCCAGGTCAAAAACAAAGTTGTACTTTTTCAGAAGCTCCAGCTAGGGGACTTTTATTAACATGGGGGACCATTTTATATACTGTAGGTATTTCTCCTACAAACTGCAAGCCTAGTTCCAGATACTCCCCATGAGTGGAACACTCTGTTTCTAAATGACTCTTAACAGTCTAGTGATGAATCAGTTGCTGTCTGAACACTACATTACTTTCAAATTTTTAAAAGCAAATAATGCAAAACAGAACCACAGGAGATAGTTTTTAAGAATTAAAATATAGAAATTAAAAAGAAATATAGAACTAAATTTTCAAAATAATATCCTGTTAAATATCAGCACTTTTTTTTTATCATGTGCTTGGTGTGACAACATGAATATAAAAATGTGGGTACCAGTACACAATACTAGTTTATAAAATTAATAAATTAATTTATCCTTCATAAAAGAACATATAAATTGTTAACAACAATGTAATCAAACAATGTTATTGCATCCCCTCTATCTCTATCTTTCCTGTATGGTATCAAGCAATTCAAATTTATACAAGAATGTTAAGATCTTTTGCATACGCAGTGGGATAAAAAGGATGATTCTCTCTGCATTATGTGGACTATATTGACCACATGCTGAGGAGATTAGCAGGGTATAACACCAAAAAATCTTGCCATGTTTAAAACACACAAATAGGCAATGTCTGTCTAGGAGATGTATGGCTCAATCTATATATGTAGATCAATGGTGCCTCAAGGAATATCTGGGATGTCCACTAAATCATCAAAATCTGCGTCTTAGCTGCTTACTTCAATATTCCACAATACTGTGCATTATCTTGAAAAAAATCACCATAGTCAAAAATTGTCATCTTGGCCAGGTAGGAGACAAAGGGGAAGGGGCAGCAGGGTATGGCCCACCCTGGTTGTCCCTGGTGTTCAGGTATAAGTTAAATTAGTGAATATGTACTATTGGATTTGTTTATTCTGAATTGCAAACAATCTATTAATAGGTCCTGGATGTGCTTGCCAGATTCCTTGGAGCTTCTGTATTTTTAAAACCCATCTTCCTGTTGGCACTGGTAGTCAATGTTAAGCCTACCCACAAGGAAAATCTGTCTTTGCATTTTTCCTAAATTTAAGCAGAAAACAAAATTGATGCTCATTAGATTACTCTGGTTTCTGGATGGAAGGCCTCAGTCAGCAGTTGTTTACCATGTTATAAGATCACTTACCAGATTTGCCACAGCTGTCAAGAATTCTGACATATGATCACTGTGGCTGGTCTGTCTGATTCGTAAATCCTTGCCTGTTTTCTTCTTAGGAGCTGGCACAATAGAGTGGTCACAAGGATGGCCATCGGGGATGAAGTTCGATTTTTGTTTTACCTTTTTTTAATGCTTTTTTTTGCTATTTTTGTGTTAAGGGTTTTCATTAAAAAATAAAACTGAATCATCTTAACTTAGAACCATAATTAAAAACTGCAGCCCCGTTGTATCTATATGAAGCTTGATCCTTGTCAAATTTCAGTACTCCTTGTACAGAACAAACAGCAAGCACTCTGAACATCACAACAAAGGAAAGAGAAATGTTGCTTTATTGTGTATAGAATGTAATATGAAGCTTTGGTCCTTTGACCTTATGGGCCAAGAAGCAGCTATTTGTGCTGTACCTATTCATTTATAACTTTGTTAAGATTTATGACCAAAGCTGCACTCGCACATGGCACACCCAAGTGGGGACCTCACTTTCGTGTGCCATGGGGGACATTTGTACTGAGGGAAGATCTATAATGTAAGGTTTTCATCAGCCAGCATCTAACCAGTCCCCAACATGCTGACTGGACAATGAAGGAGACATTAAGTAATTACCAAACTATTGATCCTGCATTCTATGCTTTTTATCAAACACCCAGTGCTAATTATTTTTTATTGAACCACTTGCTCTCCTGAGGATTTATCCCCCTTCCTGACCAGGCCATTTTTTGCGTTACAGTGCTGCATTATTTTAACTGACAATTACGTGGTCATGCAATGCTGCACCCAAATGAAATTTACATATTTTTTTCCCATGAATTGAGCTTTCTTTCGGTGGTATTTGAACGCCTGTGCATTTTTTATTTTTTGCGCTATGAGCAAAAAAATACCAACAATTTTCCACATGTTCATTTTAAACATGTCCAGTAAAAAAAAATTAAAAATTAAATTTCATCATAAATTTAGGCAAAAATGTATTCTGCTACATGTCTTTGCTAAAAAAAATCCCAATACGTGTAAATAAATGGTTTACATGAAAGTTATTGTGTTTACAAATGGCGGTATAGATAATGGGATTTTTTTTTCTTCTAGTAATGGTGGTGATCAGCGACTTTTAGTGGGACATCTCCAGTGACACCAAGACAGCGATCAGTGCTAAAAAAAAGCACTGACACTGTACTAATGGCACTGGGCAGGAAGGGGTTAATGTGAGGGGTGACCAAAGGGTTAACTGTGTGCTGGGAGTGTTTTATTAGGGGGTGGGGGGTGTGCTCTTTACTGTAAGTGTACTGATCAGGATGGCTGTGCTGTGCACAGCCATCCCGAGCAGTGTACTGGAGCTGACAGGGAGGAAGATTGTTTGTTTGAACAAAACAATCTTCCTCCCCATTGGAGTTGCTCGGTAATCACCGGGTGCCGGCGGGTAATTACCGGCTGGGACCCGACGATTGACATCCACAGCCATGAATGTCGGCTCGGGTAGGGCACATGCACGGATCGCGCACGCCCCCTACCTGGAGATGCAAAATCATGTATATGTGATTTTGCGCACAGGTGCTGCCCTGTCACAGCATATCTGCTGTAGGGCGGTCCTTAAGTGGTTAAACAAACAGCATTAAGCTTGCCATAGATGGATCAAAATTCAACTGGTTCAGCAGGGACTGACCACATTTTGATCCATGTAGCTGCTTATACTTTACAGATGTTGATCCAATGTTCAAATTCTGTCAAATGGGCTTGTTGGAAAATTTCTCTCGATCAATGCCTGCAGCCTATGGGCTGCAGCTGCTGATCAGTGTAGTCTTACATTCGAGAATCCCCACTGTCAGAACTCAAAATCTTGACTAGGGGGATTCCCTTTTCCACCTTGGTTTGGTAGATGTAGTAATCTACTAATAGATTTTCTTTCCTTCCACCAAGGATGGGGAGCTCCCCCAGGCCTGCAGAATACAAAGATCACTGCTAGCAGCTGTAGCCATGGGCAGTAATCACATACTAAAAATTTTAAATGCTGTTTGTACTCAAATTGATCAATGGATCGAATAGGGAACAATCAGCCTGCCAATAAATGGATAAAATCTTGTCCGGTCCCCGCTGCACTGGCAGAGATTCGATTCATCTGTGGCCGGCTTTAGTTAGTTTTTTAAAGTGTTTTTATCTGCCTGATCATCTTGGGGATGAAGCAAATAGACTGTTTACTACGTAAAAGGGAAGTCACATTTTGCAAGGGTATTTCCCAAGAGCTTAGTGAATGGGGTAAAGCTCTAATGACTTCCATTATCCAACCATGTACAAGCAAAAAAAAATGTTTTTTATTTTTCCTTGCACATGTTTTGGTATTCATTGCAAAGTGAAGTTTCACTACATTCACTAAGCTCTGGGGAAAATTCCTTTGCAAAATGCGACGTGCCTTGCAAAGTGAACAGCCTATTTTCCTTTAGTAAATAAACCACTAAAAGTTACTAAAACATTGTTGGTATATGTCAAATATGCAGTATATGCAACATGGCATAACAATATTTTAGAACTAAAAGTCTTTTGCAAGCAAACACTACCTTCAGGGACGGGACAAATACTGTTAGCCGGTTTCAGGAAATGTTTGGAGGCTTCCAAGTCAAAATTACTAAGTACTGATGGAAAGAGTGTCTAAACTTTGCAGATGCAACATAATGTCTTATTAAAGTTTGCTTTCTCCAGGGGTTCATGTAAACTTTGATGAAAGCAAAAGGTTTTGAGATTGAGTCATAACATTTATTAGTTAATTCAACCTTTTAAAGATGCAAGCTCTTAAAATGTTAGGTGTTCTCGTCCGGCAGTATAAAATGATACTAAAAGACCCGCATAATCTCCCTTCCCAGCACAAACACGTGATAAACAACACCTGGAACTGATGTGTTGGGGAGTTATATATCTCACTAACAAAACACAGTCAGTATTAAAACATAGACATACCAAAATCCAATTGTTGATGCTTGTAAGTGTTTTCATAAATATTTAATACCCATTGAGTTTAAAATTGCAAGGCCATACTGACTGTTACTAAAACAGGTATGGTATAATCACAATGATTTCATGCTATCATTTAACTAAATGAATGATAGGATCCAGATTCAAAATGCGGCCAGAAACAAAGGCAGACACTGTGGGAATGATGTCTGTAAATAATTGGTCATGCGAATGTGCAAGTTCCTCATCCCAAATCATTAGTAGGGTATGTTTTCTGAAAAAAAAACAAGATATTGTAAATATTCATAAACAAGCACAACATTACAAATCTTAATTTAGTCGTATAATAGAAAGTATAATCAACAACTGGACAAAATATTTTTTAAACCTAGGTATTTTTGCTGTCCAAAAGATTGTAAAAAACGTTAAAGTGTTAATAAACCCATAACCCTGCATCCACTATATCTGGTCTTCCACAGTACATGGAAAATGAAAATTATTTTAGTAAATATAAACTGCTAAATACCTTTTCTTATCAGCAGTTTAGAGCAGTCTTGTAACTGCTATCAGTGTCCTGCTGAGCACTAGTTTATCTTGTCGGAGGAGGTTTCTTTCTCCTCTGACTGTCCTATGAGGCTGCATGACCCCTGACGCTCTGTGCTGATTGGCCCTGTGCCGATCACATGCACCCTCCCAAAAAAGAAAACAACTCTCTAGCAATACACACCAAACAGAGCATGTTCAGACTTGCCACTGCTGCTCTGTACTATGGCAGATGGATTGGGGACATTTAAAGAAGGGGAGGATCAGAAAAGACAGGATCAAACAGCCTTTTTACACAATGTAGATGATTAACCCCTTAGGTTTCACAGTGAGTATAACAAGCATGCTTTACTGCATATACAAATTGATTTTACTGTTGTGGGTTAAGAAACACTTTAGTGTTAATTCAAGCAAAAAATATTTTTGGATAGTTTTGGACAGAGTAGAAAAAGGTTTAGAACTCCTGTCAGGTTTTCAATATAACATAACATATATATAACAATAATATATATATATATAACATAACAATATAACATATAATATAATATGTCCGTATAAGAGATTTTTCTTCACTTCCTGTCCTACGGACAATGTTTTCGCAAGATGGTCAATAGTGATTAAAAAACAGGGACATAGACAAAAATATCTGATAGGGATTCTGTCTTCTACTCTACTACCATTTTTTTTCATTTCTGTCAACATTGCAGACCTCTCTTCCTTTTCTGCCTAATAAAATGTTATCAGCAGAACAGGAAAAGAGAATAAATCTCTTTTGTGAAGCTTTGGATAGCAGTAACAACGTGACCAGGGATATGATCCTTCTGCATGCTATCCAAAACTAGGAAAACATTTTGTTGTACACACACTATAATTTTGCAGGACCACTTTCCATTTGATTAGCTGTAGAACTTATTTACTATTTTATTTATTACAGGTACTTATATAACGCCGTCAATTTACGCAGCGCTTTACATATATATTTTACATTCACATCAGTCCCTGCCCTCAAGGGGCGTACAGTCTAAGGCCCCTAACTCACTTGCATGCATACACATAATACTTGCAGTAAACTTTATACCTGCTGTAGATAATAGAGCATCACCTACGTATGACATGATGGTATGTATAATTTAAGTAAGATAGGCTATTTTATGAATGCAGAAAATAAAGAGGGACGAATAGAAGGAATGCAGTTATTATGAAACCATATCTTCTGTTTTATAGTTTAATATTATTAGGCTATCAGTTGTTTAATTTCATCTTACTCAGGGCTGTACTTAGTGTATTCCAAGCTTTATACCCTTTTGACTATTAAATATATTTTCCTTAACTCTAGAAAATAGAAGTACTTGAGTCTGAAATATGCTTTTTCCTTTTTTGTGTGTTTATCCTAAGTATGCTTAAAAGTAATACAGCCAAAAATTTGAAACTCCATTATTTTGTATTACTTCATATAAATCCCTTACATAATGATTTTTTTAAATTTCCTATTCTGTTGCCTAATTATTTAAAAAAATTACTAAATGTTTATATTTTATCATCAGACTGAGAATATTTCATTTCCAAATAACTTTATACGGCTCATGTTGTAGAAAAAAAAAATATCTCTCTCCTTAGTTTATCCCATAATATATCCTTTTCTAAACATATTCTGAATACATATAAACTGTTGTTTCCTAATGTTTTCAAACTTTTGTAGTTAAGGCAATAAATCTTATTATTTAATGTAAATCCATGACACTATAATAATGAAAAATGAGCAGGGTTTAATCACTTAGAAAAAAATTGTTGTTACAGCGATATACAGTTATTCATATTCTCAACCGCATATTTTTCTTCTCCTTTCAGCTGCCCGATGTAATTCTTTTCATGGAAGAGAATGTGTTCCTCATTTTAGTTTATTTACAAGTATATGTGTACCCTCATGACAGGGCAGCGCTGTTCTTTATCAAACTCCCATGCTTCACTTAGCCACATTTGGGCAGCTTAGGTTCCCCGGTGTCTGGAGTCTGATTTAACTTTGTTTTCGTATGTTTGTGTTTATAATCGCCCCATACACACACATATACTATGCAAATATACTGCATATATTCATGATGTGAGGGTATTTTTATGAAGAGCAGGACAATCCCGGAACATTAATGGAGCTGTATCATTCACCATGGTATACTATGACGAGACATGGATTTACAATGTAAAAATTTAAAATCAAGATGTACAGCAAATATATGTTAAGGTGACCTGATCCAGCAAACGCAATGGTTGCATCTGTTACATTCAGGGCCGTAGATGTTTTTTTTTTTTCTTGGGAGTTTTTTGGCCTTGGGCTCCCAGAGGAGAGTAATTGGGGTAAATTTTGGGTGTGTCAAAATTGCACTAAAAGTAGGAGAGGCTTAAAACTTGAGCATACACACTATTTATATGGTAAGATATAAACATGTTACGATATGCGTACTTTTGCATTTGGGCCAGAATGATTTAGTGTTCCTCTGGATTCTACATAATCCTTTATAACTCCTATCATTAGGGCGATTGGAACCTGTATGATTCTGAAACTCACTATCATGCCATCTAACATAGTCAATGCACATGATGATGACATACTGTCATTTATCTAGTACTTTACATCACTATTCTTTGGGTTATGAATACTTTATATTTATGGAGCATGTCCATGATGAATGGTAATTTAGATTAGCCGTTGGATATAGGAATCCGGATTGCTAAATTTTTATATTTGTGATGTGTATTTCACCTTGCAAGGTTTCACCTTTCTTATGTGAGATTTACAATAAAGTAATTTTTGTACCAGGAACTTTAGATTGGGTTTAATCTAAATCGTTATTTTACGGCCTTTCTTTAGGGCTGTTCATTTTTTGTATGCTATAGGTTTTTTTGGGGATAAACCCACATATTTGTTTGTTGATGAGTCAGAGAGCAATTATATAGGGTGATCTACCTATTTACCGTGGCATTTTCTTATTTTTTGCATATATGGTAACATATGCCTCAGTCATTGTACCTACAAAATATGCTTTAATTACTGTGCCACAAGTGAAAGTCTAACAGAACTCAATACAATCATTAGTAACAATTGAGACTCTTCCATTACATATGCTTTTCTGCAATCAGCTTACCTTCAATAACTTCAGTAATAAATTCAGTGACTACTTGCAACCAGCAACTGTTGTACAAAATAGCATTAAGAGTACAGGAGTCAGGATTATGCTGTATACAGCCTGACGTACAGAGTGCATTGTTCTGGGGTCTGAAATACCCAGCAGAGTGTATATAGAACCAGGCTTAGGCATGCAATATCGCACAATGTGCAAGAGTCAGGGGTGCATAATGAACAAAGTGCAGGGATCAGGAGTACATAACACACTAGAGTACAGGGGTCTAGAGTATATAATGCACAGAACACAGAGATTAGGAGCAAGTTATGTACAGAGTGCAGGGGTCAGGAGTATTTAATGAAAAGAGCACAGGATTCAGGAGTGCATTCTGTACAGAGTGGAGGGGCAGGGTATGTGATACACAGAGTGCAGGGGTATGTAATGGACAGAGTGTAGGGGTTATGAGTATGTAATATAAATAATGCAGGGGTCAGGAAAGCATAATGCAAAGGTCATTGGAAAGAGTACAACAAAGAATTATCTCTCTTCAAGCCAGAACAGATCCACACCCCTGTAAATCTCTCTCATATAGCACAGCCCTTCCCACACTACAGCTCCCCCTAAATAGTGTTCCCCCAGTACAAATAACCTTCAGTACAGCTCTTCCCGGTACAGAACTCCCCTAAGTACAACTCTTTCCACCTCTATGAAACCCACTTGCCAGACCAGGCAGTTGAAAGTGAGAGGATGTCTTCGCTCAGCTTGGTCCTGTGACCAGAGCAGAGGAGGTGCTAAGGAGACCCTCCATTGCTCTGAACTGCCACTGCCTGCATCTAAGGTCTGTCAACTTGCAGGAGCAGCAGCTGCAGTGCAAGAGTGCAAATGGAATAGGCACTGCAACACCAACCAAAAAAGAGATGTGGAGCACGTGCTTTGGGTGCTCAGTGACTGTCCCCTTTATCTCCCCCCTTATCTACACATCTTTGTTGCATTGGCTTCATGCACAGGAAAAGTCTTCATCTGTGAACCCTTTGTGTTTGTTCTTATGCTTCATACTCCATAGGGAGTAATGGGATAACCCTCAGGTATACTAGCTTTTAATTCATTTAAAGTGTAAGGGCACAACAAAAGTATAGGCATGTTTCCCCATGTTTTGCCTCTTTAAAAGTGTAGAAAAATACCTACTGATTCTGTCATAAAACAAATGAGCTTGTAACTTCTTGCTCTGCCTGTCTGTGCTGTACTGTAATCAAGTAGTTATATCAGCCCCGCTGTTTTCTTCTGTGGACTACAGAGTAACTCTCCCTATGTTTTGGTGAAGAGGAGAAGGAGAGGTGTTCTTTAGTTCTAAAACACTAAAAACACCAGTTCTTGGGTGAAAATGCTGCTCTACCATAGACACAGTCCAGTGAGTGAGCGTTGTCACCCTAGGACAGAAATTTGTGTGTTACTGATAGGACCACCAGGTTAAAAAAAGACTAAAAAAGGGAAACAAATTCTGCCACTTCATCTAAAAACGGGTAAGTTGTAATATATTAATATATAACATTTTTGTTTTTAAATATACTGTAATGTTGTTTAGGTTACCATGCAGCTTCCATAAATATGCAAAAAACAGGCATGTTTTGAAAATAGATACAGGGCTAGATAGGCACTCTTTTTGGGCATGTGCTGGGACACTGTGCATGCGTGTTCAAATGTGTTCAGACCAAACAGACCAAACAAAGTTCCATGAAAAAATCCAGTACTTGGGGTTACAGACCAGGAAGAGGGACACCATACTAAAACCCCTGTCCCAACTTCCCATTTCCAGGCCCCAGTTTGAGGAATGGCAACAAAGGTCGGAACCAACGGAGTAGCAAACTGCTACTTGCGTCCTCATCTCTTTTCTGTGTTTTTTAGCTCAAATTGGATATACATTTTAAGGATACTAAGAAAATAATCATTTCTATACTAATGTTATTCATATAATCTAAAATGTATGGATTTTGCAGGTCATACATGATCAAAGAGGGTTGTGCAATAACAGGTGGGGCATGTGACTAAAAACTTCTCCTGACCACTCTCAGTCTTTTGCGGTCCCTTCACTGCCCTGTGTACATGTAATTCCTTCACACAATGTCATCAGAGAATACTGAAGAGAAGAGGAAGAACTATGCAGGTTGAAGGTCAATGCCAAGAAAGGGGCATTGGGAAGACAGGATGTGCCAGGTGGGGCTGTTTGGGGACAGGATTTAAAGTTAAACTCCACTATTATGGAAGGAGGATGACCCAAGAGTCCTTAGTTTAAAAAAGAGGCTATGCGGTATTGAATTGGCCACACAATGGAGACTCTACATAACAAGGAAAGATAATTATGCTAGGAGGAAGAGGAAGGGCATCAGAGCGAAGTAAATGTAACTCCACTAAAAACTGAGTTACACTTTAATTATAACTCTTGAATCAAGATTCAGAACAGATGTTTCTGCTTCATGCTATCCTGTCATGTCTACAGGGTGTGCAATATGTGCAACAAAACCCTTTGTTTTTAAATGAAACTGTTAGACAGGGTCAATTTGGTTTGTTTACAAGCTAGCTGGTAAGCCTGCTGGGAAATTTTAGTTTTTGATGTGCGTTGTCCTTATTGCAAAGGCTAGTTATAAATTGGAGTGGTTGCAATATTTTTGTATAGCTTATTTGATTTGGCATGGAAGCACGTTTGATGCCTCCAGCTGCTATTGTGCTCTTTCTGGGCATTCAGTGCATCCTTGTGCATTTTAAGGAGGAGCGGGCTCCCTCCAGGCAAATCTGCCCTTAATTTATCCCGTGCTATATATACTCCAGACTCTCAAAACTATGGAGTTAGCACTGCAATATAGAGAGGGGCCTTGATGTGGGCACTGCAAATTTCACATATTTTGCAAATGTGTGCAACAATACCCTCTGGTTTAATGTGAATTGTTAGACATAGTCACTTTGATTTTAGCTGGTAAGTGTGCTGGGAAATTTTTGTTGTTTGTGATGTGTGTTGCCCTTCCATGTGCACCTTGCTGCAAAGGCTAGTTATCAATTGGGGTGGTTGCCATCTTTATGTCATGTCTACAGGTTCCCCTTAAAGTAGTTTCTAGAATCCCTCCCACCTTTCTAACATCAGCAGTTGTCAATAGAAAGTGCATTGTTAATAGTCTTTTGACTGCTTAATTGTAGTGATAGCTCATTGACCAGTCCTCCCTATTGATATGGGGATGTTGGGATCATTTTCTAAGAATGGATAGCAATACTTGCATTACTTGAGGTTTACCTGTAAATATTTTTAGTTTCTAAAGCATGCTACTAGAAAAATCTTTTGAAATGTATGTGCTAAATGATATTGCACTGTCAGTGAATTATTACAGGGTGTGAAGTGCGCTATGTACAAAGTATGCAAAGAGAGTGTTAAGAGCGGTATGTGCAGGGGAGAAGGTTTTAAAAGGAAAGTTCTATCATCCCCCTACTGCATTCAGTCTAAGGATGGGACATAAAACATATGTGTTTCTTCTCTCTGCAACAGTTGTTGTATTGAATGAGATCACAGTCTGCTATTATAAATGGGATTTGAGACTGTGTTTGAAGTGGTGCGAGACATGCTGTATGTCTTAGAACTGATAGCATGTCCCCTTTTCAACTATTCTTGGAGATGAGGAAATGAAAATGGGTCACATATGAGCCGCTAAGTGATATAAAATAATAACAACGGAATGGAATACATTTACTAATGTATACAGTATAGGCTTGTTTTCCTTCTTTTCTATTTGACCTTTCATTGATGTGTTGCAATTTAATCATGATGTTTAAATTTATTTAAAGGCTTTTGATCCTTGTCAGACCTTTTATTTATTAGTCTACCAACTGTACGTGAATTAGCAAAACAGAGTTTCACTTCCTATTCCACTAAGAGAATTACTAGGAAAAAAAGCCAAGACAAAACCCAGGAATCTTTAATATAACTGTTTTTGAGGGTATCATTTGATATATCTGTATTTTTTATATCATTGTATCTGATACTTGCAGTATATTTATTTTATTACAGGTACTTATGTAGTGCCAACAATCTAAACAACACTTTACATATATATTTTACATTCACATCAGTCCCTGATCTCAAGGAGCTAACAATCTAAGGTCCATAACTCACATTCATACATACACATACTAGGCCAATTACCCTACTAGCATGCCTTTGGAGTATGGGAGGAAACCCATAAAGGCACAGGAAGAACTCCAGGTACCCCTAGAACAATTACAATCTAAAAATAAAGTGCAGTACAACCTCCTATATGATTACTGTCCATGTGCTGCATCAAATAAGGTGTGAGCTGTTCATCCATTAAAAAAAAAAATGTAATACAATAAATTTATCAACATATCCATGTATATATCTTGTGTTCACTATCTTGTCTCTTGTCGCTGATTTATAGAAATAAAAAATCTACCAACATAAAAAAGTGAAATGAAAACCAATTTCATATACTGTATTTACACTAACAATTACTAAATAATCCATGGGAACACATATCACATGTCACATGTGTCACAGCTGCAATGGGGAGATGCATATATGTGCATTTTTTAACACTTTGTTTGCACAGTTGGTGAGCACGAAGGAGACACTCTTGTAATATAACCCATAGAACACTGACAGCCCTAGTTCTGCTGGGCAGTGCTAACCACTTACCCACTGTGCCAGCCATGTATGTAAAGCCAACACTTTTTTTTAAGTTTTCAATGGAGTTGTGAAGGATTAGAACTGGTTTTATTTTTGTCTGTGTCCTCATTGGGCAGATTCATCCTCACTATTTGTCCTGGTGACCATTGTCTTCACTACAGAAAGCAACGAGAACATTTTGGAGTTGTCATGGGAACAGAAAAATATCAGCACAGAGCAGCAGAGCTCAAACTGGAAGTAGCACAAGTAGTCAATCAATTGTGCTGCAATGTGTACTGTATGTGCTAACAAGGAAATGCTGATAGAAGGAGAGAGCAAAGTGACAAAGAGATGAGCCTATTAGCTTGCTTCTTACCTTTCACTGTTCAATCACAGAGTAAGGGACAGACAAGACCCATTTGTATTACTTAACTGCAGTAGAGAAAAGTCATGTCTCCAGGCATTATGTGATGTGTGGCAGGGTTGTGTAAATATCAACAGTGAACTGACATAAATACTAATTCCTTGGCAGGTAAAATAGATCTTAGAAACTGTATGTATTTCACTTGCATATTTAGCTGTTTGCCTGGATGTCAGCTTTAACACATCTTGAGAAATTTAAATGTTTAATAAACTGTACTGCAGCCGTTTAGTTGTATTTGCTTGTTTCATATAAGTGGCCCGAATTCGAAGTGTAAAACTTCATTCTGTTACACCTATCTTGGGCGTTTCACTAAACTTAGCTTAGAAATAAATATAGTTTTTATTGTCTCTTTGGTAAAAAAAAGCATGCATATCTACAAATACATTCAAAAGACATGATATATACTACATATATATATATATATATATATATATATATATATATAGATAGATACATATAGATAGATACATATAGATAGATTGATAGACATAGATATATAAAGATATATTAAGATACAGTATATACTGATTATGCCAGAACCCTGCAATTCGGTATTGCTTTAAACAATTGAATTATTGATAATATTATAAAATACAATTCCTCTTAAAATGGTTAGCTGTTCAAGCCATGAGTGGTTCACAGAAGATTTCCTTTTATTATATATGGAGAATGGAGGACTGTCCATCAGCATTTATCATGCAGAGGAATACACTTATTAGATGTAAATTTTGATTTGTGATGCAATGTGTTATGAGTGGTAAAAAATTAATAATGACACAAAGGATGCCCTTCATAATATCTGTTTTCTCTAATAATATTTTCTGTCTGCATCACATATAGGACATCGTTTACTGTTAATCTATAGCAAATGTCACAGATTTTTTTTTATGTAAATTTATAAAATTCCCAACTAGAAGAAATTGTTGGCAGAACATGAAAAGAATCTATCACACATAAAATGATATAATTCTTCTACTCCACATATGCGAAGTATAGCATTCTGTTGCCAGGGGCTTCTATCACTCTATAACACATTGGCATTAATTTACTAAAGTAGTAAAGACCTGAGCAGTTACTCAGCAAGATAAAGCTAAACTCTAAGAAAATTACAAAACTATCCTTGTGGTTATGTTTCCCCGTGCTGCAACGATCAAATGTTCATTTTTGTCTAGAGTACCTTAAAAAACAATTTTACTTACCCTACCCCTCGCTCCCTCAGGCCCCTCCTCTCCATGCGACGGGTCCCCCAAAGCTGCTCCAGTGCTGTTATTTTTGGGGTATTTTTCTTTCATATGATTGAAAGATTAAAGTGGACAAAATGTCACCTTATTTAATTAAGCTCACTGAGCGTTCACTTTGAAAAATTAAATTTTTCTCCCAATGTAATGGCAGCAGCAAGAGAGCAGTATTCTTTACACAAGCCATTATAAGAGTAATTAGATAATATAGTAAAGTATACTGTAGGTAACAATGGCAAAAATATGGAAGAGGTGAAGAGGTTCATGTACTCAACAGAAAAGCAGTGTGTGGTGTGCAAATGTTTGTAATGGAAATATACTTTACAGTTTTGATGTGTACATATTACACTTTACAATAAATATTTTTTGATTTGACATTCAAATTTATTATTTCCTTCTATAGCAGCTTTCTGTTCATCTGTCAGTGTATCCAGGAATCTCTGGAGAAAAAAATTCTGACATTGTTATGATTCTAAAATAAGCAACATATTGCCGTACTCAATAAACAGTACAAGCACAAAAAAAAAAATATGTGCAAACTGCAGAATTACCTATCTATAGCCAATCAGAATTCACTGTACTGTAGTCAGACCATTACAATATTGGTTTGAATTTAACATTTTATTTTTTGACAAATAGAATTAGCCAAACTGATTGAGTTCATTCAAATTCCAGTCCTTACTTGCAATGCATTTATTAATGATTCCCATCTAATTTATTCACAGACAGTACCACGTCACCCTGCATTTAGAGCTGCTGTGGTCCATAGATCTCAATAGCAAATGTTCAGCCAAACATGAACTGCTCTCCCCTCACTCATCAACTTTTTTTTAAATTCACTTTATTGATTCATACTGCAGAGTAAAAACAATCCACGCTTATGCTTTTTGGCCACTACTCATCTGCCTAATTCACTGCATGTTTAATACTTCCATTTCCTTTTCTTCTAGAATTCTTTTATGGTATCTTTACCACTAGTTTGACTTAAAGCAGTATTAAACCCAAAAGCAAACATTAATTATATTGCAGCTTACCAATTCTTAGACAAGGTGGCTGCATTAGTGTTTTTTTAGGCTTTCTTTCCCTTATTTTCTCCTGGTGATCTGACCAGCAAGTCTGTGTTTTTTCAAAAGAACAAGCTCTCCAGCAGATGTAGCGGTTACAGGGATGAGACAAACCATTGATCACTGACAGTAGTGCTTATAATGATTAGCTTTTATTAGCTTTTTTTAAAAACAGTTGCTGTAACTTCTTATAAACTGTTAGCTGGTGTTTGGAAAAAAATTGTTACTGTATCTAAATCTGCTAGTACATTTAGCACTCCATTCCCCCTACACTGATAGTGCTGCTGTCAAAAAGTGTCCACTGTCCTTCATCCAGAGTGGGGGCACTATAATACAGAAGGGGTGTAACCAGCCAGATCACTAAGTGAAAACAGAGGCAAAAAACTAAAAAAGAAAACTATAGAAGCCACCACATCTAAGGATTGTTAAGCTGCAATATATCATATTTTTGGTTTTGGTTTTAATACCGCTTTAAAGCATATCTAAAGCCAAAACTTTTTTTTTATATAGAGTATGAAAGTCCCTTGTAAAGTGTTTATTGATGTGTAAATTTCTGCTAGGAAGTTTAAACTTTTCTATTATTGTTGGTGACTGTTGTCACTGAGAGAGAAATAGATGGGAAATCCAAAAATAAATAATTATAATAATATTTGCTGTGATGATGCTGTAAATGTAATATATAAATATACAGACGCTAACACCTCTGAAATGCCATAAAAACCGTATACTTATGTAACAAACACTAAATTTAATCTTGAACTTAATGCATACAACTGTTTGTTAAGTATACTGAAAAAACATCCATTAATGGGGAGTTATAAAGGTTTATGATCAATTTTATTTAAAAGTTTACAATTTATAGCCTGAGTTTATAAATTGATTGCAGAAAAAGATGGAAAATAGAGATAAATGAATTTAACTTTATTTATTTAACTTTATTATACAGGGCTGAGCAAACTGTTGGCGCTATATAAATACTGTATAATACTTTACTATACTTACTTTATTATACTTTATCTACTTAAATTCAGATGCTGAATGTGGCTGATGGAGATACTTGCTGTTAGACCAGTTCTGTGCTTTGTCATTAGAGTACTTTCAATTTTCAACTTTTGATGAGCTGCAGGGGGCTTGGTGAGATCCACTGCAAGCATGGCAACACATATCATTTAGTTACCCCTCCAGAAAGCCATTTCTACAGACAGAAAGAAGCCTTTCTGGGTAGTGGGCAGGATTATAACTTTGAAATGTTCATATTTCAATTATGACTTCATATGAAAAGTTGTTCTGCAGTAGGGAACATTGCCCAATCATATCAAATACTTAGTTGCCTTTATTCATACACATTTTACACATTTAGTTTATCACATGCTTTGAGCAATGTGTAACAGGATGGCAACATACTCCTTTTATTTTAAGGAATCATTAGGGAAAGGAAGTGATTTTATTACTGCATTATGATGGCAATCACTTTACCTCTAAGTATTGACTAAGCACTGCGCAATGAGACCAGTTATGGCAAATCAGTGGACATGACTATACATTTCTATGCATTAAATCAAATTTACATGAATAAAGTAAGCACTTGTCTTTCAAATCAATAACATTTTTTTAAAACCATTTGACTGATCTTAAGGGTACCAGTTCTACTATTATTATATCTAGTTAAATATTTCATGTAAAATATGGATAATGGAAGGATTTATTTTAGCATTATTAAACCCATTTGCCTTTGTGGATACATACATGCATGGATGAACAACCGTGTAAACCATTTTAATGGACAGGAAAATTGAACACTACTTAACCTCGATTCACACTAGAATGTGGTTGGGGAAATCTGCAGTTTGTGTGCGTTTCCAGCACCTCATTCAAATCACACTGCCTTTGCAATCTGTAGTGGGTGTTAGGAAAATTATAACGACACCCCAAATGCAGGTCGCAAATGCAGTGCTTTTGGATCCCTTTGAGAATGTGCATACGCACGAAATGCGTCAGCAAAAGCCTACGTGCTGACGTCACGCCGCGCATCCACATGATGGTCCAGTGGCCATCTTTGTAAGTGTTTTTTATCCATTGCTATTTTTTTAATAAAACATACTACACTATATGATATTGTCTCCAGGCTTGCTTTATGAGCTTACCCTCTAGGAGGAATCCCTTTCCTTGGTTCACCATGGGCTGGAGATGGAGACTTGGCTACTCTACTTTTGATTGTTTGTTTGGTGCATCACTGGCTTCTGGAGAGTTCCCACCTTCAACCTGGTCACCGGCAGGAGGAACAAGCAGGAACACCCCTTAGTGTCATTCTGCTCTTGGCTTGATTGTTACTTACTTTTGGTGAGTGCATTATGGTGGCGGTGCAGTGCGGAAGTCACTACATTTTGTTGATTTGATCACATCACTATTTTTGGGACTATTATGATATTTGGAGGATTTATATATTTTATTTTCTTATTTGTTATATCATCCATTTTGATTCTTCATTGGAGTATTCACTATTCTCTATTTCTTTTTTATGATGTTTCCTTTCTCTTTTACTATCACACTGGTCATCATTGATTATAACACAATTTTGTTAGCGCTGCACATTGATAT
This sequence comes from Staurois parvus, assembly GCF_062004578.1. Taxonomy (NCBI): domain Eukaryota; kingdom Metazoa; phylum Chordata; class Amphibia; order Anura; family Ranidae; genus Staurois; species Staurois parvus. The sequence continues at coordinate 4,802,433 of NW_028318130.1, forward strand.
TATAGTGCTTTGCCTGCACCGGATCGCATGATACAAAAAAGACCATACAATCGAGTTGCAGTGCATTGCCAAAACTGCTCCATTCATGACTTTGATGCTGATGCAGGGTGATTTGAGCCCATTTAACATGAATGGGCTCAAACCACACTACACTGAATCGCATGTGAATTGTACAGGAATGCAGAGCAATTCCTGTGCAGTTTATATGCAATTCATAGTGTGAACCAAGGCTTACATTCATTAAAAGCATGAGGTCAGCATTAACAAATTAAAGTGGTAATAAACTTTCTTTAAAAATAAAAAACATGGGTCCTGGGTGGTTAACTTACCTTAAAGTGTTACTAAACCCAGGACCCTGTTTTCACTATATCTGGTCTCCCACAGTACACAGAACATGGAAGTGCAATTATTTTAGTAAATATAAACTGCTTAATACCATTTCTCATCAGAAGTTAGAGAAGTCTTGTGACTTCTATCTGTGTCCAGCCCACCACTAGCTAAAGCTTGCAGGAAGAGTTTTCTTTCTGCTCTAGGAGGATGGAAATCCCCTGACCCTCTGTCTGGACAGTGCTGATTGGCCCAGTGCTGATTACATGCACTCTCCCAAGGAAAAAAAAACACTCTAGCAATACACACCAAACTGAGCTTGTGCATGCCTACTGTTCAGTCTGGAGATAAGAGGTGGTCACTTGAAAAAGGGGAGAAACAGAGAAGAAAGGATAAAACAGCCTTTTTATATCATGCAGAGGATTAACCCTTTAGGTTCCACAGTGAGTATAACAAGCATGCTTTAATGCATATACAGACTGATTTTACTGGGTTTAGTAACACTTTAACGCAAAGCCCTCCAGCGGCATGCAGTCACCGCTGACAGGACTTCCACCTTCACCCTATCTTTCTTCTGTGTTTACGGGCTGCGGCCGCTTGAATGGTCGTGCCGCGATGCAATCACAACCATGGCACAGCGCTCTGAATGGGCAGCATGGCTAAGCCGTCCCTTCAGAGTACATGTGTCGGTGACATCACTGGCTGCATCCCATGTGAATATCTCCTAAACAGTGCAAGTTTAGGAGATACTGTATTCACTGTACCTACAGATAAGCCTTATTATAGGCTTACCTGTAGGTACAAGTTCAAAAGCAGAGTTTACTTCCTTTTTAAGTACTAAGTGTGAAGGCAGTAGCATAGGTTACCCTGATTTATGCTCCATACATGGTTGTATACACATAATTTGGATATAACCTGTACTGTATTTAGCCCTTAAAATCTGCCTCATAAATATAATTCTGGTTAATTAAAACATAACTGTTTTTAAAGAGAACATGCTCCAAAAAAGTCCCTTAACTACTGCTGGCCCAAAAATGCCCCATTGGTGCCCCAAATTCTAAGGCGCTATTGTTTGCAATTGTTGAACCCGCTTCCCGATCAAAAGCCTTCATCTGTTCCCCTCGGCACTCTAACAGCAGCCGTGAAACTCAGCTGTGATAGAGAGTGAAAAGATGAACTGTGACAGTGCAAGAATTATAAGGATTTATTAACGGATACCTTAACCTCCCTGGCGGTATTCCGAGTGTAGCTCGGGGTAAAGTTTCAGTACCACAAGCGGTAACCCCGAGCTACACTCGGGCTTACCATGCGGCGCATCTCCGGGATCCCTCGATCACTTACCTTGTCCTGTGCTCCCACGATGTCCCTCCTGCAGCGAATGCCGGCATCTGTCATCTGGGTTCCGTCCCCTGCGAGCGTCGGGATGTACGGGGGATGGAACGGCGGGAAATTTGAAAATGACAAAAAGTGACATTCACTAAAATCACTAAAATCACATAGTATAACACTACTGTATCAAACCATTTCACATACATTTTGTCCCTAGTGCTTTGTCCTGTGCCCTGCCTGCATTTTTACTGTTCTTTCTGCCTGGAAACTGAGAAACGTCTATGGCGTCCAAAAAGCGTCCCTTTAGGTCAAAAGCGGTTTTAGACCGGCTAGAGAACAGCGATAGTAAATTAGAACCACTTGCAGAACTGAGTGATAATGATTCGTGGGGAAATTCGTCATCAAACACTGAAAACGATTTTGCGACTTTGCTCAGTGATGTGCGAACTTGGCACTCTATTTCAACTTTCAGTGTTTTTGGTTTGATTATATTATTGAATTAAATTTATTATTATTATATTATTATTTTTTATGATTATTTATTAAATTATAATTTATGATTTCATGTTTCAAGTTTTATCCTACCCGGGATGTTTACTAGACTCTTGTTCGGACAGATTTCAGTGAGTTATTCCTAAAAATTACAGGCCTACAATAAAAAAAATACATATTTCCATACAAAAAAAGTACCGCTTTGAGCACAGAAATATGGACATAATCAGACCGCCAGGGAGGTTAACCTGGCAATCCCTTCACTACTCTGGACAGTCTCCTAGCTAGGTACCTTGAGGTTAATGCTAGGTGCTGCCATTGGTGGTTTACTTTTTTCACTCCAACTTCCCTTAGCAATTAAACATTCTTCTTTAATTATTAGACAGTAGTTGAAGTGCAAAGTATTTATTCTAAAATAAATGAAATGTAATTTTAATAATTGCTTATGCAACTAATTGATGTATTATCCTAAAACCTCTATCTGTATTCTGTAGTTTTGTAATTATTCAAAACTGAATGTTGCAGTTTAATAATTCCCAGTAACTTGTTCCAGTGAAGGTCCCCAGTGCAGTCTTCATGTAAGAGGATACAGTTAGAGTAATATGTACACTACTTAACACACTATTAGCAGCATAAACATTCCTATAAAGTAGAATTTGGCAGGAGAAGATACTGAAAACATCTGTGATCCATACATTATATGTAATATTCTTTGATGTGTTTGGCTGTAGAGACCTCCTATCAGAAAACTTGCATTAAATGCTTATATTGTATAAAAGCTTGCTTTGTAAGCATTGTTCTTATTGGGAAACAAATGTACAACTCATTCTTGAAAGACAGTTTATTTCTCTCAGGAATTGTTTCAGCTGTAATCTGCAAAATTACATCAGCTCTTATATATACTAACTAGACCATGCATCTTATGAAGTGCAATCTCCAGTGTTTTGGTAAATAGTGCTGTGTATAGCAATGTATTTTTAGATGTGTGACTTCTGGTTCAGTACATACGTACAGCTTGTCTCCAGCATTAGAACTCCAGAGAATAGGTTGTCTGATGCTCTAACAGTCTTTTATTTTTTTTCTACCAAATACAAATGCATATCTAGTAGCAACCTATGTTGAAACAATCACATATACTATATTGCCAAAAGTATTGGAACACCACTCCAGATCATTGAATTTAGGTGTTCCAATCACCTCCATGGCCACAGGTGTATAAAATCAAGCACCTAGGTATGCAGACTGATTCTACAAACATTTGTGAAAGAATGGGTCGCTCTCAGGAGCTCAGTGAATTCAAGCGTGGGACCGTGATAGGTTGCCACCTGTGCAATAAGTTCATCCATGAGATTTCCTTGCTACTAAATATTCCACGGTCAACTATTAGTGGTATTATAACAAAGTGGAAGTAACTGGGAACAAGAGCAACTCAGCCATGAAGTGGTAAGCCATGTAAAATGACAGAGCAGGGTCAGCGCATGCTGAAGTGCACAGTGCACAGAAGTCTCCAACTGTCTGCAGAGTCAATAGCTAAAGACCTCTAAGCTTTGTGTGGCCTTCAAATTAGGACAACAACAGTGCGTAGAGAGTTTCATGGAATGGGTTTCCATGGCCGAGTAGCTGCATCCAAGCCTTACATCACCTAGTGCAATACAAAGCATTAGATGCAGTGGTGTAAAGCACGCTGCCACTGGACTCTAGAGCTGTAGAGACATGTTCTCTAGAGTGACGAATCACTTTTCTTTGTCTGGAAATCCGATGGACGTGTCTGAGTTTGGCAGTTGCCAGGATAACGATACTTGCCTGCCTGCATTGTGCCAAGTGTACAGTTTGGCAGAGGGGGGATTATGGTGTGGGGTTGTTTTTCATGATTGGGCTTGGACTCTTAGTTCCAGTGAAGGGAACATTTAAGGCGTCAGCATACCAAGACAGTTTGCACAAATTCATGCTCCCAACGTTGTGGGAACAGCTTGGGGATGGTCCCTTCCTGTTCCAACATGACTGCGCACCAATACACAAATACACAATACACAAAGCAAGGTCCATTAAGAAATGGATGAGCGAGTTTGGGGTGGAGGAACTTGACTGGCCTGCACAGAGTCCTGACCTCAACCCAATAGATCACCTTTGGGATGAATTAGAGCGGAGACTGCGAGCCAGGTCTTCTTGTCCGACATCAGTGCCTGACCTCATAAATGCTCTTCTGGTAGAATGGTCAAACATTCCCATAGACACACTCCTAATCCTTGTGGACAGCCTTCCCAGAAGAGTTGAAGTTGTTATAGCTGCAAAGGGTGGGCCAACTTAATACTGAACCCTACGGGCTAAGACTGGGATAAAGTTCATGTGCATGTAAAGGCAGACATCCCAATACTTTTGGCAATATGGAGTATGTCCAGTACAGTACAAGCAACCAGTTACTACTGAACTGAGACATGTCTCCACTTGGTGTATATAAAATAAACTGATTATTTCCTTTTTATCAGTTGATGCTTTTCTTCATAGATAGACTTGCCCATTTTTGTGGTGTTTCCTGGAAATTATGATCAAAACATTCCAAAAAAGTCTATAGTATATGTACTATGCTATGACAGTGAGCTGACAGTCAATAAAAAAAAAACATTAATTCCACCAAATAAGTATTTGGGTAGACTTACTGGATAAAGAGCACTCTGCAGTTCTGCACATCCGACTTCTGAAAGCAAAGTTGAAATTTACAGAGTTTCACAGCTGCTATCTAGGAAATTGTGACAAGAGAGGGAACCATAATCAGCTTGCAACAGCCTCTATGCACAAGTACTGTTGAATTGGACAGCAAGGGTCACGTTAATGATTCTTCAGAGAAAGGGGAGTGTTCCTGGGGTTAACTCTGGACACTACTTTAATAAATAAAATAAAAATAAGTAATTACTAAAGAATGGGTGGATAATGAAGAGTTAACTAATAATCAGCAATTTTTCTTTTTTAAGGGGCATTCCCCTCCTTCAGGCCCCCACACTTAAAAATAAAGACTTTTCCTCATTCAGATGCAGCACCAAAGGGGGAATCACTGCTACATATAATGACATGTAAGCATTACAGAGGCATGACAGTACTGCCCCTGAGGTGGTTACATTTCATTATTATTATTATTATACAGGATTTGTATAGTGTCAACAGTTTACACAGCGCTGTACAGCAAAAGGGCAGACAGTACTATTACAATACAATTTAATACAGGTGCAGGCAGAGGGCCTTGCTCAGTAGAGTTTACAATCTAAGAGGGAGTGTTAAGAGATACAAAAGGTACTAGCTATGGGGGTGAGCTGATGGAGAAAATAGAAGTACAATTGTAAGGTGGAGGTGGGAAAGGCTTCTCTTAACCTCTTGCTGTCCGCCTGCTGTTTATAAAATGGCAGGGCGGTGGCAGTCCAGGGGCGGGTTGCCGTTCATAAACGGCACCCGCCTTTTCTAGCTGTGCGCGCTCCCTGGGAGCACGCACCACCGTGATCCGGTGCCCGCTGTGTCCTCCGGACACAGTGAAACACCGATCGTCGGACGGGACCTCTGTACGAGGTCCTGATCATGTGATCACTGATTGGCGAATCAGTGATCACATGCAAAGTAGTAAGCAAGATGTCACTTGTGACATCATTGCTTACTACGTGTAAAATCTGTGAATGATCACAGAGGTCACATGGTACAAGGCTATTCACAACAGCCTTGTACCATGTGACAAGCTGTGACCAATCACAGCTCACTCAGTACTTCTCAATGACTGCAAGAATGCAGACAGAGAGAAAGAGAAATGATTGCTTTTACATCCTATATGGGTGTAAAAGCAATCAGTGTAAAAAAAAAAAAAAAAATCTTCATCATCCCCCACAAGTAGTACAGTGTCACCATGGTGACACTGTACTGCTAGGGTGACAGTATGTAAAAAAAAATAAATAAATAAAAAATAATAATATAAAAAAAATAAAATAAAAATGTAAAAAAATGTTTAAAAATTATAATTTTTGGTTATAAACTAATTTGGATTTTTTTTGTACTAAAAAAATAACGGAATAAATTTTGGCCAAGATTTATGATGAAATATTATTTATTTTCAAAATTTTATTTAAAAAAACACTTTTTTTCAAAATGTTTGGACTTTTTCATTTACATAGTAAAAAAAATAAAAATCCCAGCGGTAAATAAATACCACCAAAATAAAGCTTTATCTGTCTCAAAAAAATGGTAAAAAATTTATATGGGTACAGTATTGCATGACCGTGCAATTGTCATTCAAAGTGTGATAGCGCTGAAAGCTGAAAATTGCCCTGGCCAGGAAGGGGGTAAAAGTGTCCGGACAGGAAGTGGTTAAGAGAAGGGTTTTCAGGGCTTGTCTAGAAGTGGACAGAATAGGAGATAGTTGAACAGATTGGGGTAGGGAGTTCCATAGGATAGGAAAGGCTCAGGACAAGTCCTGGAGGCAAGCATGGGAGGAGGATACAAGGGAGCTAGAGAGCAGGAGGTCTTGAGAGGAACAAAGAGAATGATTAGGTTGATATTTTGAGACTAGGTTAGTGATGTAGCTGGGGAAAGAGTGGTGGATGGCTTCGTAAGTTGTTGTCAGTATTTTTAATTTAATTACATCCACTTCTGCAATAGCTGTTACAGGACATTGTGTGCTTCAAGCCTCAGGCATTCAAGGAAGAATAAAACAGAATATGGTAGCTACAGAAAATAAGGTACACTTAGGGAATACAGACCATTTGTGAAGAAAGAAAGTGAAATTACCAAAAGGCAATGTCAGGGCAAAGTGACAGTGATAGTGCCTGTGAAAAGCCCCAGACCTACTGGTACTCGCCTTTCCAGCGATCCTCCACTGCTCTTTCCTCTATTGCAACTAGACTCTAGCAAGAGCAATAACTTCATCCCCTCCATCATGTGACAGAAATTGGGCCTTGCAATAGGCCACTACACCTAAGCACTGTCTCAAGAAAGGTCCAATGCTTCCCCATATCCAGAACCACTGCATATTGTATGGTAGAGGAAAGAACAGAAAGGGATAGCTGGAAAGATGAGTATCAATGAGTTGGAGGTAGGCTATTTGCAAAGACAGTGTCACTCTGTCCTGAATGGAAAACTTTGCAGTGTCTATTTAATTAAATTAGGTTATTAGCCTGAAAAATAGACAGATTTTAGATAATTTAGATAATTTAATAATAATAATTTAGTCTGTTTTATGTGATCTTGACGCAAAGTTTTCTTGGAAACATACATTTAACTGTCATAAGGATACTGTAAAATTCTGATCTTTAAAGTTAACCTATGCCCAGATCATATACACTAAAATATTTACATATTCTGAATAAGCAGTACACACACTTTAAAACATATCCTCATTCATCTCTGTGTCTACAAGCAATGAGAAGAAATTAAAGCTGAAGTCTAGGCTCACAATTAAAAAATATCCAGATGCTCCTCTTTATTGCCTGTTAGGTATCCAAAAAGAATATTGTTGTTGCCTTGCTCTTTTTCTCATTTATTTATTACAGGTACTTATATAGCACCATCAATGTATGCAGCGCTTTACATGTATTGTACATTCACATTGGTCCCTGCCCTCACGTAGCTTACATTGTCAAGCCTGGTACACACAGTGAGAATATCATACGAATAAAACCATTTTTGGAGCGATCTGACTGTTAGTACACAGCATTTGAGAGCCAGTCATGACAGTTCATGCAAAATTATCCAACGGGATAAGCATAAAAATGTTTCCCGCAAGCTAACAGAATTAATTATTTTCATGTAATCAGTGCAGTAGTCATCCATAAAAAAAAAATCTAGTGACCAAGACTGCGCATGCTCAGAAATAAAAGAATACATTACAATACATTCCATCATCGCGAGAAGCTGTATTCAGTCTTACGAGAATTTTCATAACTCTAGTAACTATTCATTTTCTAAATGAGACTAGCATGCAAAAAAAAAAGAAAGAATGATAATTCGTACAGTATTTTCATTGTATGTACCAGGCTTAAGGTCCCTAACTCACATTCATACATACACATATTAGGGCCATTTTAGAAATGAGCCAATTAACTTACTGCCATATATTTCATTCATCACATGCAAACGTTCTCAGAGCAGTGCCTGCTAGTACATAAAGGGGTAGGGGGGTGATAGAGGAGCCAAGACCTCCCTTATCATTATTCCTAAATAGAGCTGCCAGCTACTAGAGTTTCTTAGCAGGTCACAGACACAGTTAAATTTGCATCGTGACTAGTTCTAGGCTAAAGCAACTCATACATGGATTGAAATTCAGTCCATGTATGGGCATAGGGTACTGGTTTTACAGAAGTTGATCTCCCTGGTACTGGTTTTCCTGCTTGATCAGTACAGCAGGCTATAGCCGGCTTTACTGATCAGTGTACTCCTAGGGCAGGGAAGTCTCTCCGCTCTCAGAATACAATAGCTCAGGATACAAGCTCATCAACCTTGAGTGTGGGGATGGGGGGATTGAGTCTTTTCTTATTTTTGGTAAACCCACTAGTTGACTGAAAAAAAGGTGAATAATCTATGGGCTGCTTAAGAGTGGCACCAATCTGTTCTGTTGCTAGCGCTGTATTTGCAAGATTACAGTGCTAGTAAGATTGAGCACAAGTGCACTATAAATATTAGAAAATCATGTAGGCTGTTAACTCCTTTTATCTGTCGTCAGTAATCATCTGCGTACAAGGTTAAACAAAAGACATTTGTCCATCAAGTTCCATCTCTCCCCATCTTTAGCTGTATTGACCCAAAGAAAGATAAAAGTATACCCCCCAGGAAATTCTGCGTGAGAAGAAAGGTTTTCATCTTTGTATCAAAATCAGATCAATTCTCTAAATCAAAACTTTAAATTATTATAATTCGATGATGGTAAGTATGGATGCAATTAGTAAAGCTAGTATGGATGTGATTACCTATAAGTAAATCTTGCAATCTGTTGTTTTTCTTTGTCTTCTTATTGCTGATTTCAATATGGGTTTATTTTTCCGTTGGGATTTTTTATGGACTTTAAACATAAATGAATTGCAGGAGAACAAGGCACTACATACACGTATCTCAGTGAGAGCGGCTTACTTCTGAGTCACAGTCTTACCTTGCTAAAATCCTTGTTTGGCAAGCCATTCAAACCTGCATGTGCCTGGGTAAAATAAACCACAATAAATGGTGTTTATGTAGCATATAAATAAAGAAGAGCTTGCTACTTTTTAATGCAAGTGCCAGGAACCTATCATTTTAAAGCAATATTTATCTTCTCTTGTGCTTGGATACAATCAAACATGATTTGTTTCTGTAAATCTTGCTTTAGTCACATGTTGTATTAAAGGTATTGGTCACTGATTACCTTAATTCAGATTATAACTTCCCCAGTTTTAGTATTTGGGAGCCATACAGGCTTTGGATGTACTTTAATGTATGTGATATAAAGGCTGGACTGAGAGGTGAGCCTGCCAAAAAAGGATATTATATAGCCAAATAAAATGCACTTTTACATAGCTTGAGCAATTTCACTTCCACAGTACACTGCATTTATTGTCCCATCAACACTCTGGCCACATAAAATAAATGTACCATATTACATGGACGTGTTACAGGATGAAAAAAAAATCACTCTCATTATGAGGATATTATTTAAAGAGCTGTGCAGATGCAAAGCAGAACAATATTTATTTTAGTGAATGAAACTAATACACATAGAAGTGGATTTACTAAAAGCAAATAGACTGCTTTGCATAAATGAGATGAAGCTTCACTTTGCTAATAATACCTCATCACATGCAAGATAAATTAAAACGCAGCAGTTTTGGTTGTACATGATTGCAAGATGGAAGTCAGCAGAGCTTCTCCTCATTTTCTAAGATCTGGAACAAATGCCCTTGCAGAGCTTTTTTTGCCTTTAATGGATCAATCCTATTATATACAGCAAAATGAATTTAAAAAAGTGTCTTTAATCCATATTTGGTGCAAACCTGTTTAGTGATGTCTACAAATTATGGAAATGATGTCAAAAGAAAAAATGTGCTCGATAATATCAATATATCAATATCAATATCACTCTACCCTCTTTTCTTACACTCTCTCAGTCTAACTCCATAGATCTGCCTTTTCCTAGCTATCTGTTTATCTATCTATTTATCTATATATCTATCTATCGATCTATCTTTCGATCTATCTATCTATCTATCTATCTATCTATCTATCTATCATTTATTTTTTAATCAAAAATATTTTATTGAGGATAGAAGGGAAAGTAGGCACTAAGGTGGTGTCTCAATTAGAGATGGATACTGGATGAGAGGGTCATTGGAGGGTGTTATAATTGAAAGCTAGGAAGTTAAAGCTTAATTTATTTTTTTTTAAATCAGCACAAGGGATGAAACCTACATTAAATGACAAATGTCCCTGCTGCTGCCTACTGCTCTGTTCAGTGAGATGGTCATTCTTCTGCTCCCTCAAAATCCCCACAGCTGTGATCTTCTGGTGCTGTTGGGGTTAATATAAGCCACTGGACCTGTCACAGGCACTCAACAAAGTGCAAACTATGCTCTCCGTTTCCACACCTCTGTTCCATTCATAAAAGCACTGTTCCTTCTCTTAAAGAAAGGTGCTGTATAAATGAATGAGGCAGATCTTTCTTTCATCCAGCTGTCCTCATTCAAAGAGTGCCTTTTTATTGTGGGTAGCAATAGTACAGCTTTGTATACTTTTTTTGCTTTGTTTATAGTCAGCAAAGTATTAATACATGATGATTTTTGTGTCCATCTTTCCTTCCTAGCATTGGGGTTGATTTACTAAAGGCAAATATACTGTGCACTGCACGTGCAATTGCTCCAGAGCTTAGCAAATGAGGTAAAGCTTCAGTTTGCAAAGAACACCATCACATGGAAGAAAAATAAAAAATAGTATTTTTTGCTTGCTCATGATTGGATGATACAATCAGCAGAACTTCCCATCATTTCAGAGGTTCCCCTCAGATCTAGAGCAACTGTAATTGAAGTGCACTTGCAAGTGCACCTGCACTGCACAGACTATTTGCCTTTAGTAAATCAACCCCAATGACTCAGTTCAATCAATTTGGAAAACAAACATCAGTTTACTTAAAACTAGATTTTGTGTGGGTGCTTCAGAGTAGATCCATGTATAAAGGATCTCCTTTTTTGCTACCAAGAATATAAAAGGTAGGAGCTTTCTGTCACCTGCGATTCTGGCTCCTGGTAGTTCCAAAGCACCAAAACTTGCCCAAGCAGGAGTTAGGGGGAGAAAGTTTACCAGGTAATCCATAGCAATCATTTTCCAATTTTGCTTTATTGTAGAGCAAGCCCAAAAAGCATGGCAAATGTCTGTATCTTCATGGTTGCATTTAAGGCATTTAGATGATAGACTAAGACCCATAAGATAAGCTGAAATGGAGTTGTTCTTCATTCAGCTATTGGCAAAACTTATTTTTCATTCTGGATAGAGCAAGGGAGGGTTAAAACCCCTGTCAGATTGGTTTTCACCATCTGTGTCCCATTGCAAAGATTTCTCTTTACTTCCTAACCCATAGCCAAACAGGAAGTGAGAGGAAATCCCTAAAAATTAAGGTAATTCCTTGGGGATTCCCAGGTCGCCAGAATCAGTGTCCCCATTGGAAGATTTCCCATCTATTACTTTTCTGGGGACAACCCAAAATTTGGGATTTTCTTTTACTTTCACTTTCAATGCTAATTGTAAACAGGTGAATAGAGAGCATTAATCTCCTTAGTGGGGGCATAGACTGGAATAAAAACTTGCAGATGTTCTAATCCCTCTCCACTCTATCCACAACCAAAAAAAAAAAAGCTTTGCATTTAGTTATACTTTAGGAGAATCAAGGATATCAGAGGCTGTGATTGCTAAGAAGTATTGAGTCTATTTATTGAGACCTGTAGTGTGTTTGGTACAGGCAATATGTGATCTATAGTGAGCATACAGTCACATACAGGACAATGACCTAAAGCACACATCAAAAAGCACCCAGAAATGGTTTCAGACAAAGCACTGGTGAGTACTGAACTGGCCTGCAATGAATCCAGATCTCAATCCCATAGAGCACCTGTGAATAGATCTCAAAACAGAAGTTGGGAAAAGGAACTCTTCCAATCTGTGAGAGCCAGCTGGTGAAAGAAGAGTGGTCCAAATTCCAGTAGAGAGGTGTAGGAAACTCATTGAAGGTTACAGGAAGCGATTGATTTTAGTTATTATTCCCAAGTGGTGTGCTACCAAATATAAATTGAAGGTACCAATAATTTTGTCCAGTCCATTTTTGAGGTTTTATGTGAAATATGTCAGATTTTGCTTTTTGTTTCTCCACTTTTTTGTGTCATACCAATACAAAATATATAATAACATACAATATAAAATCTGTCTCTGTTGTCCACAGTACTTGCCTGCATAATGGTGGGGGGGGGGGCGCAGGAGAAATCTAGGGCTACAATATAAATACAGACAGACGTGGAAGCCCTTTTTAATTTTAGACCTAAGTAGACTGAAGCATATTTTTCATGTCATGCACTTTTTCGACAGGAAGGGTCACTTGGTGGGTTTGGTCCATTTGACCCTTTAGGTCATCTTAGACATATGGTGGATTAGAACATCAAAAATCAGGGCCCATGGTTAACAAGTCTCTTGGTAGACTATCTTTCCTGTTTTCAAGTTTGCCTTTAGAATTCCAATATTCGGTTAATGGACAAATAGAAGTAAGTAATGTTCACTTAGCAAAGTGATGGCTCAGTTATCTTTTTACTTTGTTGTGTTTATGTCAATCATTCAATCTAGCAGAAGGCAAAACCCTTTTTAATCCAATGCTTATGATAGACTTTGCAATGTCTAATTAACCAAGTTATGTATAATCTTTAATTAATCAGTAAATTAGTTCTACTGCATGCAAAAGATTAGATAGATATATTGCTGATTCACTCAAAAAATAGGTTTTCAAAAATACATGTTTTGACCCTAAGATTTGAAGGAAATATATACTGTATGCTTTGGACTATCAAAAACCTTTAAAGTTAAACTCAAGGCAAACACAAGAAAAACAGATAAAATGCACCTATGATTGCTGTCTTGACTGTCAAAGGATTTATAGGATTTCTATGTCAATCCATCTAGTGCTGAAAGTTACATAGTCCTGCGACACAGCCCAGCTCATTCTGGAGACCAGACTTTTCTCAACTGCAGCTCAGTAATATAGCTAGGTCTTGTCCCTGCCCTCAGCCTGTTACTGTACAGTAAACGTGAAGCAAGAGCTTTTATTCCTGAATGACCCTTGTTAACATATGAGCACTGCAGCACACCAAATTGGCTGCTTGTTCTGTTGGCTCAAACTGTTCTCCTCATCTGAGCTTTGCTGTACAGGAAACTACAAGAGGCTGACACAAAGTCAAATTCCGGTATATTGTACTTAGATTAGTTGCATAGGAAAATACACCTAATGATTTATTCAATGAGAACATACCTGTATGGATTTGTGCTTTATTTTATCAGACCAAAGTGAATTGCCCCTTCAATATAAATAGAAAAGGTACCAGATGGGTTAAGTAATTAAAAGGTTTGGATGTCTTTGGCACTATGGCACATTTTGAAGAGTATGATGACGCCATTGTACTGCAATCATTTAACAACCTTGCTCTGCAAGCATTGCTCATGTTGCTTTGTGAAATGTGATCTACTATAACTGCTGTGGAAATAGAGGCAAGATGTTGATATTCTTCTTAACCCCACTCACCCCCGTACTCTTCCCCAGGCTCCCCCTGCGGAGAAAGGCTGAGTAAAAAAGGTTGTGTCTGGTACTCTGCCAAATCATATAAACATTTGCACACAAGGGGTCCACACAGTATCATAAAAGAACAGGGATATTTAAAATCTTTGAACCTCAGTGAAATGAAAAGTGATTTATTTACCATTATCACTCAGCTCCATCCACCTGCTACATTATGCGTTGAGACAAAGAAGTGTACAGTTTATGACATGAGGTGAGGTGTGCATGTGAACTGTCTGAACAGCTAATTCTTATTTAAATAATAAAATAAACTTTATTTTTTACACTTGATATAGAGAACTAGCATTTAGGTTATTGGTAAGGTGACCTGCAGAGGGGTTTGCTAAGAATTTACTAAGGAATTGGAGAATAAGATAGGGAAGGTTACTGAATACGATAGGGACATGTTCAATTCAATCATCCAACCAAATGGCAAAAATCCAGTTTTTTTTATGTTCTCTTGCATATATATTCATAATGAACCTAGTTTAATTTTTTTTTTTAACTTTATGTACAGCTAAAACTTTTTATTTTTGTTTTGAATAAAGTAGGAAAGGGTAGAACCCTTGTCAGGTTTTTAAGGAGTTCTGTCTCCCCACTAGGGAGATTCACTCTCCTGGTGGCCATTGTCTCTGGGCTTGCTAGAGAAGGAAAATCCAAAATTTTGAGTTGTCACTAGAACAAGAATAAAGAGGAAATCGTCCTTTGGGGAAATATGTTTACAACATCCAGCACCTCTATTTTTGAGTGGCAGTCCACCCAAGTTGCAACTGCTCTCCTGCCAGGGGTTGGAATATACTGAATAGGAGGCCGTAGCCCCACTATGACCCGAACATTGCAGATAATATTAAGGAAGAAGCTCTGCATGTTTTGTTTTGTACACTGAAATGGCTCCATTGTTCAGGAGGTACTTTTTAGGGGCCATAGCCCCCTGAAATATGCCTTCTTTTCTAGCCCATGTGAATAGGACCATATGAGTTCCTTTACTAAAGGAGGAGAGTGTGTTTACTTTAGCAAAGGAAATGCTGCTTTCAAAGTATATGAGTTTTCTTAGTAAATCAACCCAATTGTTTGTTGCATAGCTTCCTTTGAGCTTATGTTGACAAAAAATATTTGTACATAGAGTGTATATATTCAATGTTTTCCTGTTTTGGTGGATCTAGATCTGTAACTACCAGAGACAAAAATGCTAAAAATGTGAATTATGTTTAAATAGCTTCCCAAAAAATAGCTTTCACATGCAGTGGTTCAACATAAGGATCCAATAAATGTGCAGCCAATTAGTAGAAGTGTAAATTAATATTGAAATATACTGTATGACATATTTTAGTGTCTGTGACAATAATTGTCTCCAGTTTTCAGATGCAAAGCAGAATCTAGAGTGATTATATGTGAACCAATCTGATGTCAAACAAACAGATGAATCTCCAATATATTTATTCTCCTGATCTCATGCCTGAAAATATTGTATGTCCAAAGCAGTAGAGCAATGCTCACCTAGCAAGCATATATTCACTTTGCAAAGTAATTATTATGAATAAGGTGAACTTGTTTTCACTTTGAATATCCAATCATCTCTAGCATTTTTTTTTATTTTCCCTCTCACATGATTGAGTTTCCAAAGTGAGCGCAGTAACCTTCACCTTATTTAGTAACAATTGCTTTGCAGCATGAATATTCCCTTTGCTAGGAGAACAACCTCTATACTTTTATTAAATTTACCCCATTATCTCTCCCTTACAGTGTATGTGTCAGCAAATATTTTTTTGTTTTGGATAGAGTAGGAAAGGGTTAAAACCCTCTCCAGCTTATTTTATGCTGTGTGAACACCATTATGGAAATTTCCCTTCATTTCCTGTAAAGAGAAAATAAAGGTTAGAAGAAATCTCCCAAATTAAGGGGAATTCCCCTCTTAAGCTGACAATTGACAGATCAAAATTTCACTGGGTTAGCAGAGACTGAACCAATTTTGGTCCTTTTAGGGCTGGTTCCCCTCTAACTATCAGATTCTGTCTAATGGAAATGTTGGAAAATGTTTGTCAGTCAGTGGCTGAAGATGCTGATCAGTGTATTCTGACATCGAAGGAGTCCCACTGCCAAGATACAGTGGTACAGAGGGGAGGATTGTGGATGTCTGTGTGGAGGTGTGGATGGAGGAATGCATCTGTTTTTTTCATTCAGCCCTCTGAAGCTCATACATCAGCACAACAGCAAGCAAACATAAGCTGGCCACAGATGGATTGTTTTGGGGTTTTTTTGATCAGTCAGCCAGCGGATAAAAAAAAAAAAAAAACTAATTCCCCCATCCACACTTTCAAGGTGGAATGAAGAAGTGGTCAGCAATGGCAGCGACATTCCTTTTTCATGAAAAAAAATCACATTAATTATAGGAATATGCTTAGATGATGACAAGATGGTGGGATATAGGTTTCGGTGAGTGATTGATTAAACAATGGTCAGCTAAAAAGTTAATCCAAAATAATTCCCTGCAAAACAATTTTACAAAATGTAATTAAACGATAATAAAACTGCTATTATGTTGAAAGCAATTGAAAAACATCACATACATTTGAAAATAAAATTCCAAAATTAAATTATGCAAATAAATACCAAAAAAAGCTTCCGTTTTATGAATATTCAACCATAAATTTATTGTTTGAAAAATCAGATATTAGAATAGTATAAAGTACCAATATAGCAAAAATTTATATATTATTAATACTACTATTTACAGTACTGTCATTTATAGTAATTATTAATACTACTAATTATATAATTAAGTTATTTATGGGCCATTTTGATTGCAGTGTTGACTGCTGTTCTTCTTTGACTTTCATAGAGAAAGCTTTTGATATTGTAATTCGTGTATAGACAAAGAGGTATTTTTCCATACTGCTCAGAACACTGGTGACAAAGGACATAAGTGAGTTAAAAGCATTGCACCTGTGCCTTACATAGAAAGGCAGGGCATACCTATTCACATTGGATTCCCAGGTTCATTGGCTGCATTGTGTATAGTAAGGTGACTATGGGCATATATTCATGTGCATGTGTACAAGCAGAGGGTGGCATAAAAAATATTAGTGAGTGGTCCATTTATTATGTTTTTAGATCTAGTCTCACATTAATTCACTTAAAAATATGTATAACATTATACTGTATATTTAGACTCTCCTGATCCCATACTAGGTATTTTAAACATAGAAAGCAAGATCTACAGCTGTACAATTACACATATACCATGTTAACAGAAGTACATTAAAAAGTACAGCTATTCAGAGAGTTAAAGAAAATGATAGCGCAATTGATAGAAAATTTTAAAATTTGTCATTTATTTACTTTTTAAATTGTTGCAGTGACACATCTCAAAGCCCAAATAATTTTTAATAACTTAAAAAAAAAAAATAAAAAAGTAAAATTGTAACAAAACATTACAAAAATCATTTTATTCCCTTTCTAAACAGACGTACTCTTTGTGAGGGAAATTGAATGCACTACAAATTCATTCTGTGTTATTATTGGGGGCTTTCCCCACAATTCCTGTCCTGTGGTCACCAGCCCTGGAAATTAGGGTACATTTCCCCAATGGGAACACAGACAGCACAAAAAATAAGAAAGGCATGGCTGGAGTTACACTTTAATTAATTTTTGTGTTTTTCATTTGTTATGATACCAAGGTATTCACAATGATGATAAAAAGAATATTCCGGGCAACAGCAACCCTGGCCAAGTCACAAAAGCATTTGAGAATCAATGTTGTGTTTGTGACAAAAGTCAAACATAAGTAAAGGGATTTAGTAAAGGTGCATATTTTATCTGCTTCAGCAAACTTGCACTCACTTAAACACCTCATCGGGTTCTGCTGAAATGCAATTTTTTATTTCCCTTTTGGGGTATATATAGGCATTAGGCTAGGATTAGTGTGTGACAGACGACCATTGTCCTAGTTTTTGTGTGTTTTGTTGGTCATTCATGAATATATACTGCCCCCAAATATACCTGAAATGCCATTGGGGTTGATTTAACAAAGAAATAAGGACTGTTTGCTTTGCCAAGTGAATGTTCACCGACCTTAGCAGATAAGACGAGACTGTGTTCACTTCTATCAACCAATCATGTGCTTGCAAAAATTCTGTTTTTCATTTCCCTCGTAGATATTTTGATTGTTTATTCAGATTCATTTTCCAAAGTGAACAGCTAACTTTTGCTGTAAATCAACCCCAGTATGTGCCAGAGACATCAGCATATAAAACAACACATATATTGCATTCATTCTTTTGTATCGTCTGATTTGCAAGGAAGTCATGGACAGGAAATGATGTTTTAATCTTTTCCAGACTGATTAGGATATTTTGAACTTTTTTTTTGGAAAGTAATATTTAAAGCATGATTGTTATTATGAGCACCTGTATGAACATTTTCTCCTATGAGACTTCACCTTTTCTTAAAAATTCATTCTTTCTTGGGAGAGAGAATTTTCACATTCTGCTTACCTAAGCATTAGCACATGTGTGCATTCCACAAAGATCCTCGCACTGGCCAACAGTCACGTGACTCTTATGAAAGACTCTTATGCTGAAAAATCTATCTAGACTAATCAACTTTTCTGCTAATATCTGTCAGTCACTGCATCTGAAAACATCCTGGAAGAATTGTTGCTTGACAGTCAAGGTAATGGGATTGATTTACTGAGAGCCTGCTTATTGAGCAAGTGAATGTTCACTGAGCTTAGTAAATAAGATGAAGCTGTATTCACATCAGAAGATGGGCTTATTTACCATTATCCATTCTGCAAATTGGACATACATTTTTCAAAGTTACATATTACATAGTTACCTAGTTTGCCAGGGTGAAGAAAAACAAAGCCAATCTAGTTCAGTAATGACAAACCTTTTAGAGATTGAGTGCCCAAACTGCAACCCAAAACCCACTTATTTATCACAAAGTGCCAACACTGCAATTAAACCTGAATATTGAGGTTTTAGTTTAGAAAAAACAACCCATATATTAACATCTTTTGTCTTAAAAGAAAAACACAATAACTGAGCTTCTACTGACCACCAGCACAAGGGGGAAAAGTTCCATTGACCACCAGCACAAGGGGGCAAAGTTCCACTGACCACCAGCACAAGGGGGCAAAGTTCCACTGACCACCAGCACAAGGGGGCAAAGTTCGACTGATCACCAGCACAAGGGGGCAAAGTTCCACTGAGCACCAGCACAAGGGGGCAAAGTTCCACTTATCCCCAGCACAAGGGGGCAAAGTTCCCCTGACCACCAGCACAAGGGGGCAAAGTCCCCCTGACCACCAGCACAAGGGGGTAAAGTTCCACTGACCACCAGCACAAGGGGGCAGTTTTCCACTGACCACCAGCACAAGGGGGCAGTTTTCCACTGACCACCAGCACAAGGGGGCAACGTTCCACTGATCACCAGCACAAGGGGGCAAAGTTCCACTTATCCCCAGCACAAGGGGGCAAAGTTCCCCTGACCACCAGCACAAGGGGGAAATGTTCCCCTGACCACCAGCACAAGGGGGTAAAGTTCCGCTGACCACCAGCACAATGGGACAAATTTCCACTGATCAGCAGCACATGGGGGTAAAGTTCCACTGACCACCAGCACAAGGGGGCAAAGTTCCAAGGATCACCAGCACATGGGGGCAAAGTTTTACTGACCACCAGCACAAGGGGGCAAAGTTCCACTGACTACCAGCACAAGGGGGCAAAGTTCCACTGACCACCAGTACAAAGGGGGAAAAGTATCCACTGACCACCAGCACAAGGGGGCAAAGTTCTACTGACCACCAGCACAAGGGGGCAAATTTCCACTGACCACCAGCACAAGGAAGCAAAGTTCCACTGATCCCCAGCACATGGGGTCAAAGTTCTACTGACTAACAGCACAAGGGTGCAAAGTTCCACTCACCACCAGCACAAGGGGGTAAAGTTCCACTGACCACCAGCTCAAGCTAAAATCTTGTGTTAATAAAAAATAAATGTACTAAAACTCACAACCAGTCCAATATATATTCCCTTGGCCAGCGCACTGATCAGCCATGTGAAAGCTTGGATGAGTTGCAGCTAATGAGTTGTGGCTCACCAGCACATGGGGGCAAAGTTTCACTGACCACCAGCACAAGGGGGCAAAGTTCCACTGACTACCAGCACAAGGGGGCAAAGTTCCACTGACCACCAGTACAAAGGGGGAAAAGTATCCACTGACCACGAGCACAAGGGGGCAAAGTTCCACTGACCACCAGCACAAGGGGGCAAAGTTCTACTGACCACCAGCACAAGGGGGCAAAGTTCCAATGACCACCAGCACAAGGGGGCAAAGTTCCACTGACCACCAGCACAAGGGGGCAAAGTTCCACTGACACCAGCACAAGGGGGCAAAGTTTCACTGACCACCAGCACAAGGGGGCAAAGTTCCACTGACCACCAGCACAAGCTAAAATCTTGTGTTAATAAAAAATAAATGTACTAAAACTCACAACCAGTCCAATATATATTCCCTTGGCCAGCGCACTGATCAGCCATGCGAAAGCTTGGATGAGTTGCGGCTAATGAGTTGTGGCTCGTGACGTCATCGCCTGGTGCCACTACTCCTATCCAAGCATGCGCATGGCCCCTATGTGCACTGTTACGCTGTATCTGATGTTCAGCTGCAGGGGCAACTTGGCTTGTGCGCTGACAGAAAGGGCTCTGCGTGCCCGCTGTGGCACTTGTGCCAAAGGTTCACCACCACTGATCTAATTCAACTGATAGAAAAAAATTAATACATAAATAAACTGAAAACCTCTAAACAGAATCTGTGCTCATAGTTTATCTAAAGAAAGGCAAAAAAATCCTTTACAACCCCCTAAGGCAACTGGATCAACATCTTTGGATTTATGATTTATAGTTATGGTAACAGCCAGTTAAGATTCTGTGCATTTAGGAATGCCTCCAAAAAATTAACTTAGCTGGCTAGAACTAGTTACTGAAGGACTCCATTTCACATTTTCACAGTTCTTACTGTGAATAATCCTTTCTGTATGTGGAGGTTCATCCTCTTTTCCTCCAGATGTAAAGAGTGGCTCTATGTCTTTTGTAATGATCTTAATGTGAATGACCTTGCACCACATTCAATACGTGGACTATCTATGACATTATATCCCCCTATTCTTCACATAAGGGAATAAATTCAGTTCAGACAAGCTTTCTTCACATCCTTTTTGTGAGCTGGTGCTCATGCCAGATGAGGTGTTTTACTTGCTTTAGAAACTGCAGCTAGACATTAATTGCCATTAATCTATGATCTACTGAACTTCCTAAATCCTTCTTGAATATTGACTGCCTCAATTTTATTCCACCTAAAATGTATGATGCATAATAGTGTTTAACCCCCAAGTGCATAACTTTACATTAATCAACATTAAAGCACACTTGCAACCTAGTTGCCCAGTTAAACAGTGCTTTTAGGTCTGCTTGTGTAAGTTGGAGACATCCTGTAAATACATTATTCCACTATATATCTTGGTGTCAACTAAAATCACAGAAATTGTACTTTTAATTATTATTATTATTATTATTATTATACAGGATTTATATAGTGCCAACAGTTTGCTCAGCGCTTTACAATATAACGGGAGACAATACAGCAACAATACAGTTCAATGCAAGAGGGATAGGAGGACCCTGCTCCTTGGAGCTTACAATCTAGGAGATCTCAAATCCTATATCTTTTTTAAATAGGTAAAAAAGTAAAACTGGCTATAGTTGGACTGAATTTTGATCCACATATGCCCCCCCCTGTTCGATAAGAGTTAATCGTTAGAGTCAAATGTGAATGTTGAAAACGTTTATCAATCAGCAGATGCAGCCAACTGGAGAGTACGGATGTCAGAATACAATGTGGGGGAGATTTCTTCATCCATCTTACTTGTGTGAATGGAGGAATCTGTTTTTTCTTTCTTTTGGTCAGCCCACTGGCTAAATGAAAAAAACAATTTATCTTTGGCAAGCATAAAGGTACCTACACTGAACCTTGGGGTATGCCACCAATAACTTTAGAACATTCAGAGTATGAAGCATTATTCGCTACTTCCTGAATATGAACTTTAAACAATTTTTCTATCCATTTACAGGATTAATTTTATAAGCATGTAGACATTAATTAACACATTAGCTTCTATGTTAAACTGTGTTAAATGCGTTTGCAAAATCCAAGCATACTATATCCACAGCCACTTGTTTGCCTATGTTTTTGCTTACTTCCCCATAAAAAGATATAAGATTTATTTAACAACTTCGGTTTTCATGAATTCTTGCTAACCATAACTTATACTGTAATATTGTATTCTAGCAAAAAAATTAACTTTCACTTTGATTGGTGAAAAGCCTCTACTCCTTTAGTGAATCAACCCCTAAGCATTTTTTCATTTTGGCTGACTTTTGTTTTAATATTTTTTGCCACCTTATCCCAAATGTGGGGCAAATATAATGAGCTCTAATCATCAATTTCTCACATAAACTTGCTGTTGGAGAATTTTTGCTACGAATGCATTTAACGTGTTTCCATTTGTTTTCAATGCTTTTCAGCCTTTTTTGCCATTGCAATAATTACTGCAAATGTATGTATGTATGAAACCTTGTATGTATGAAACCTTTAAAGCCAATTTAATTTTAAGTGCATGTATAGTTAAAACGTTTTTTGTGTTTTAGATAGAGTGGAGAAGCATTTAATTGCTATCTATGACAGAAAATGATGGGTTATCTGACTTACTACAGTTGTCACCCCAAAACGTTAGGGTAAATGTTCCACTGAGAATACTTGTTTTATTGACAACTGTCTACGGGAATAATTTCCCTCAAGGGACACTCACAACAAAAAGAAAACTGAGAGGGATTTTGATGCATCCCTACTCTATCCAAAACTAAAAAAGAAGGTTATGGCAATACATATACTAAGTCTAAAGGTGAAGGTAGCAAAATTAGGAAATTTGGAGAAACTTTTAATAAAAAGAAAAAGCAGGTCATTATTGGCAGTTTACAGAGATGCACACTATGATTATTATTATTATTGTAATACATGTATGGAATAATGGAGATTAATGTTGAATGCAGGTCATTATTTAGAAGGAAACTGCTTTTTGGTTTCTGCTTGTATTTTGAAGCCCATTTTGGAATAAGTACTCCAAATGCCTACTGACATTCTGCATCAAAACATTTTAGTCTGTAGCCATTTTTCTGTTGGATAATACTGAGAACTGCAACTTCATAAATACAACAGAAAAAGTGCATGGAATAGTATTAGACTTTAGAGGGACTTGTGAAACTGATATGCCCAAGCTCCCCTAGTAATGATAAATATGTGTGCTTGAAATGAGCATTACAGAATTCCCTTCTTTAATAAGATCTAATCATTTTCTTAAAAATTCTGAATATGCATAAAAATAATAGTGCTAATAGAAATTATGCTATTTTATTTTAATATTTTTTTTTATTTTTTTCTTACTTTTACAAGCCCTGCAGAGTTTTTTTTGCTGATAACAAATTTAAAAAGGAGAAATACCAATTTATTAAGCTTTTCTCTTATTCTCTTTTGCTGATTAAACTGAACACACCTTAGATTGTTTATCTGATGTTTAATTTATCACCCCTTGATTGGGATACAAAAATGACCAAATACAATATTGTTTTCTCACTGTGTTTAGAGACTGTGTCAATCAGAGCACAAATGTATGAAAATATTTTTGGGGCTATTTACAAAGGCCAAATAGTTATGTGATCCATTTTTTGGTGAGCTTTTACTCTTTTTTCTTTGTGTTCTTTTTTTTCATTCCATCGTAAAAACAGGATGCTTGGTTTTTCTCAACAAGAAATTTTACAGTTTTGCATTTTTCCAGTTTGATATTTGCTAGCCATTGTCAAATGGATTTGTTTAGCAATTTTTAGTGTATTTTATTTACATATACTACATTACATAGAGGTGTAAATGGAGTTTAAAAACAAAATGTTTGCATGGTTGGTCTGGTACTATTACAGCAGTAAATGAAGTTACTTGTAATACAGCCTTTCCCTCTTCTCTAGGTTTGTTCCATTTCATGTTTCCTTTTTACCAAAAATTAAGCCCTTTTTTCTGAAAATACAGAGCTTACATACAAAAATGTCAAGAGGCCAGTTCACTGTTGTTTTCAATACTCCAGTTAGCTGTGTGATCCATTATATATGTGGAGGAAAATATCAGTAAACCACTTCTCTATCAATAGACCTCACTGTGAAAGAAACAAAAAGGTGTAAAGAACCTTAGAATTCACGGAGTAAGTATCAGTAGTACTATTGATTCATAGCTGTTAATGGTTTTTATTTAGTGGTGTCAATTAAAAAAATCAACTTATGAAGCAGTATCTTTTTGAATCATATATGTTTCTGATGAAAATGTATTATATGCTTGCTTTGTTTATAAATCATTATTAAAAGAAACCTATATTGAGCGAAATAAGTAGACTTCATCTGATGACCTCTTCTTCTCAATATGCTAGCTACCTGGCTGTCAGTCTTATCCCATGGCTTCATTGCTTTTTTGACACTGACCCGAAACAAGTAAGTAAATCAGGAGCTCTGACCTCAGTTTTACTTTACTTGCTGCATGCTTGTTTCTGGCCTGTAGAGAGACAGCAGGCAGCTATCATTGCCAGATGGAAAGGAGGTGCACAATGACAGCCTGCCTCCTTATCTCATTGCAGTAAATTACAATTTGCATCCTTTTGTTGTGAAAAATTAATATGCAATCCAATATATTCTAAACATATTTCACAGAAAGAATTTACTATATAATTACATTTTCAGTTCTGTTGGTGTTTTTTTTTCAAAGTCTAGCTACGTGCTGGAAAATTAAAAAAAGGAGCTTCACTTGTACAAAGGTAATAATCCTAACCTACACGGGTCTTTTTAAGAAAAAAAATTAAGACTTTAAAAATTAGTTGTTGACTATCCTCACACCTCTACTCACTGATCTTATAAACAGTCCATACAGTGTCAGATGCAAAGTAACATTTAGGCTTAATTCACAAGGCCTTAAAAATCTTACTGATGTTATTATATATGTGTTTTCTAGGAGAAAAGTTCCAGTGTAATGATCAGTAAAATACTTGTGTATAAATGCATTTAAATTACTTAATTTATGCACTTACAAATTTGTATACATACGTAAAGGTGTAAAGCACATGGGCAGCATGGTGGGTAAATGGGTAACACTTCCACCTAGCAGCACTAGGGTCGTTGGTTCAAATCCCAACCATGGCACCACCTACTTGGACTTTGCATGTTCTCCCTGTGCCTGTGTGGGTTTCCTCTGGGTACTCTGGTTTCCTCCTACACTCCAAAGACATGCTGGTAGGTTAATTGGCTACCCTAAAATTGGCCCTAGTATATATCTCTGGGAGTTTGGGAGCCCTTAGATTGTGCAATCCTTGAGGCTTAGGGACTGTTGTACAATATATATATATGTAAAGTGCTGCGTAAATTGACGGCGCTATATAAGTTCCTGTAAAAAATAAATAAATACTTAGATGCAGATTTTTGGACTCTGTACTAAGGATCCGAATTCAGTGTATGTTTACACACCTGTGGGAATGGCTCCATTGAAAACAATGCAGCTGTTATGTGGGTTATTTTTTTACAAACATGTAAATGAAGCCTTATATATTTTAAGGCATTGCACTTATCTATCTATTTTTTTACAAAAGTTGCAAGTTTAGTGTCAGATAACCAATACTTTGTACAATTCAGAAGTCTGGGAATCTAAAACTGAATACAATCTTCACAGTGAGAGACTATCTAATCCTTATGTGTAGTGTCCAGATACAGAGAAGCTTCCATACTGCTTTCTGTAAAATCGTCAAAGATTTAAATAGGAGGGGTTTATCCTGCTGACATGGCTATCCATGGCTAATTAGTCAACAGTGGCAGACTGAAGTGGATTCTATAGCTTCAGTCCTCTTAACAACACTATTGCCTCACATGCTATGCTTTAAGAGCTTTTCTTTTGTTAACTTACTACAATAACTGATTTACTAAAGGAGTAGAGACCATTCACCTAAGCTAGTCATAGACAGCTTGAAAGTCAGCCTCTTGCTGCTGAATTAGCCAAAATTTGACCCATGATTGGCTTCACCAGCATCATTTGGTGCACCAAAACATGCTTTAAAAATCAACTGAGCTGGGTGGAAATTTATTGTCTGAACAGTGATAGCATCATACAACCATGAGTCCCTCCCCTCATGCCAGGGTACTAGGTGTAATCCTAGACTCCCATCTGTCCTTTCACCCCCAAATCCAATCGCTGTCCAAATCTTGTAGACTTCACCTCCGCAACATCTCCAAGATATGCCTGTTCTTAACTTCGGAAACTACTAAGTAACTTATCCACTCCCTTGTTATCTCTCGCCTCTTGACTATTGTGACTCCCTCCTCATTTGGCCTACCTCATCGCAGGCTATCCCCTCTTCAGTCTATCATGAATGTTGCTGCCAGACTCATCCACCTTACTAACTGTTCTGTATCTGCCATCCCTCTCTGCCAATCCCTCCACTGGCTTCCCATTGCCCAACGAATAAAATTCAAAACACTAACAATAACCTATAAAGCCATCTATAACTCTGCCCCAAATTACATCACCGATCTTGTCTCCAAATATCACCCAAACCGCACTCCCCGCTCCTCACAAGACCTCCTACTCTCTAGCTCCCTTGTCTCCTCCTGCCATGCTCATCTCCAGGACTTCTCCAGAGCCTCCCCCATCCTCTGGAACTCTCTACCCCAATTTATCAGACTATCGCCTACTCTGCTCACTTTTAGGTGATCTCTGAAAACCTATCTCTTCAGGGAAGCCTATCCTGCCTTCAGCTAATAGTGGAATCTTCTATTCCTCCTGCCACCAGCCCCTTCCTCTTAGATTGAACCTCAAAGGAGCAGGACCTCCTATCCCTCTTGTATTGAACTGTATCATTGCTGTATTGTCTCCCGTTATATTGTAAAGCACTGAGCAAACTGTTGGTGCTATATAAATCCTGTATTATAATAATAATAATCAAATGCAGTCAAGGTTTGGGTGTTCAGTCATCCAGGGATGCTGGATTTTCTCTCACTCAGCCCTGCTTTCTCTCATTATATACATGGCTAGTATTAGCTTAGTATATAAGGTAAGCAGTGTGAACTTCAAGTATATAATCAGGTGTAAGGGGAAATTCTGATTTTTAACAGTGAATCCACACTTGAAAATGCACGCGCAGTCCGATTACATGTGAGAACCCCAGAGGAGGTTCTTGCGATTAGCTGCAAGAGGCAGGCCCATTTAAAGCAATGGGAGGCTGCAGGATTCCACAGCTAATCAGCCGGCAGTCTGCGTCCAAGGTTGATCACTTGCATGAGCAATTACATGGGAGTGGGCATGGTTATCTGCAGGAGTCTGCAGCCTCCCATTGCTATCAATGGGGCTGCCTCTGGCCCTAAATGTGATCACAGCTTTAGTTTATTCACTAACCTAAGGAAACATTTAACAGCAGGGCTTTGGTAGAACATAATGGACAAGTGTTGCTTTTTTAACCTATCTATGATGTCCTGAGCATTGCTGATTTCAGTACATTAGTGGTTTATGAAACAGAGAAGATCAGCAGAGAACAAGTTCTATGCTGATCTTCTCTGAACTATGAGAATCTGAAATTGACAGACACAGAAACAGACAGTTTATGAAGGAGAGATGTCAGCCCTTCACTGGCGACCTGTGTAAAATTTCTCCATCCCAGATTTTTCAGCCTAGAGGTAGAGAATTGGGGAGAGAATGAAGAATAGCTGGAGCTCTGAGGAGGAAGGAGGAAGTTTTTGGACTTTCTTCTTCTTTCTTCAGAGCCTCCAAGACAGTGGTAAAGCCCCCCTGCCTTTCACAACACCCCCAAAACCATAGAGAGGTTTATAAATATACTGTATATGGATATATGTGTTTGTGTGTGTGTGTGTATATATATATACAGTGGGGATCGAAAGTTTGGGCACCCCAGCTAAAAATTTGTATTAATGTGCATAAAGAAGCCAAGGAAAGATGGAAAAATCTCCAAAAGGCATCAAATTACAGATTAGACATTCTTATAATATGTCAACAAAAGTTAGATTTTATTTCCATCATTTACACTTTCTAAATAACAGAAAACAAAAAAATGGCGTCTGCAAAAGTTTGGGCACCCTGCAGAATTTATAGCATGCACTGCCCCCTTTGCAAAGCTGAGACCTGCCAGTGTCATGGATTGTTCTCAATCATCATCTGGGAAGACCAGATGATGTCAATCTCAAAGGTTTTTAAATGCCCAGACTCATCTGACCTTGCCCCAACAATCAGCACCATGGGTTCTTCTAAGCAGTTGTCTAGAAAACTGAAACTGAAAATAGTTGACGCTCACAAAGCTGGAGAAGGCTATAAGAAGATAGCAAAGCGTTTTCAGATGTCAATATCCTCTGTTCGGAATGTAATTAAGAAATGGCAGTCATCAGGAACAGTGGAAGTTAAAGCAAGATCTGGAAGACCAAGAAAAATATCAGACAGAACAGCTTGCAGGATTGTGAGAAAAACAATTCAAAACCCACGTTTGACTGCACGATCCCTCCAGAAAGATCTGTCAATCACTGGAGTTGTGGTACACTATTCCACTATAAAGAGATACTTGTACAAATATGGTCTTCATGGAAGAGTCATCAGAAGAAAACCTCTTCTACGTCCTCACCACAAAAATCATCGTTTGAACTTTGCAAATGAACATATAGACAAGTCTGACGCATTTTGGAAACAAGTTCTGTGGACCGATGAGGTTAAAATTGAACTTTTTGGCCGGAATGAGCAAAGGTACGTTTGGAGAAGAAGGGGCACAGAATTTAATGAAAAGAACCTCTGTCCAACTGCTAAGCATGGGGTTGGATCAATCATGCTTTGGGGTTGTGTTGCAGCCAGTGGCACAGGGAACATCTCACGAGTAGAAGGAAAAATGGATTCAATAGAATTTCAGCAAAATGTGGATGGTAACTTGATGCCATCTGTGAAAAAGCTGAAGTTAAAGAGAGGATGGCTTCTACAAATGGATAATGATCCTAAACACACCTCGAAATCCACGGGGGATTACATCAAGAGGCGTAAACTGAAGGTTTTGCCATGGCCTTCACAATCTCCTGACCTCAACATCATTGAAAATCTATGGATAGACGTGAAAAGAGCAGTGCGTGACAGACAGCCCAGAAATTTCAAAGAACTGGAAGACTTTTGTAAGGAAGAATGGGCAAAGATACCTCAAACAAGAATTGAAAGACTCTTGGCTGGCTACAAAAAGTGTTTACAAGCTGTGATACTTGCCAAAGGGGGCAGTACAAGATATTAACTCTGCAGGGTGCCCAAACTTTTGCAGACGCCATTTTTTTGTTTTCTGTTATTTAGAAAGTGTAAATGATGGAAATAAAATCTAACTTTTGTTGACATATTATAAGAATGTCTAATCTGTAATTTGATGCCTTTTGGAGATTTTTCCATCTTTCCTTGGCTTCTTTATGCACATTAATACAAATTTTTAGCTGGGGTGCCCAAACTTTCGAACCCCACTGTATATATATATATATATATATACAGGGCTGCTGTTAGAAACCACGGGGCCCCTTACAGACAACATGACAGATCCCCATACAGCCAACCTAACAGGGACCCCAATCCCCACAAAAAAACACAGTTTACTATGCTTCAGTTATGAATGAACACAATGAGTGGCTGGTAACAATCACTCACAGTGTTCATTCCAGAATGGAAGGGGCTGGTAAATTACTGGAACCAATCTCCTGTATGTTTCTCTCTTCTGTAGCAGCTGAAAGCCAGCGGGGGTGGAAAGGAGAAGAACCCAGCTTTCAGCTCCTGCAGGGAGAGTCATACAGGGGATTGGTTCCAGTAATTTCCCCGTTTACCCTTCCTGCCCATATCTGATTCACCCAGCTGCCTGGGCCCCGTACAGGGGGACTGGTGGTACCCCCTTATCTACAGCCCTGTATATATATATATATATATATATATATATGTGTGTATTATTTGTATATGAACAAAAACAAATATTGCCAGCGAGTGCTAACCTAAATAGCAGCAAATGCACCAATGAAAGGAAAAACTACAAATCCTCCAAAGAATCGCAGACATAGAAATAGTGCAGCGCTTACAACATATAATAATAATACACATAAAAAACAAATGAATAGAGTCCAGATACAAAAAGTTATATGTTAGATGCTAGATGGTGAAATAGCCATAGATTTTCATATAAATAGTACGACGGAGTGTAGGTGAGGAGAGGTAAAATTAGAGCTGTGAAGGACCTATCCGGTGGTGTGCAGAAGGTTTAGCAGAAATGCAAACTCACCAGAAATATTATATGAATGCGCATATAATAATATATCTAATTTGGAAGACTTCCATCAAATGAGGGGCCACTGGTCTGGTCAGGAGATTAAACGCTTCTTCCAGTTAGAAACAAGGATCCTCTCCAGGATAGTGAAAATGGTCTGGTCATGGAAAAAATTCCATCCTCCGAAGTGGATGAAACTTGGGTCCAGTATGGTAGTTATAGTGGCCGCCGGACCTCCGTGATCCGGCGGCTTGGCGTCTCTGGGTGGTAGGGCTCCTCCTTAACGCGTTTCATATAAGTATATATCCTCAGAAGGGGCATCACCCCTTCTGAAGATATATACTTATATGAAACGCTGGCAAAGACCAGGACAATTTTTGTCCAATCAAATGAAAAAAATTAACTTACAGTGGAACTTCACTCTCTCAATTGGCATTGACTATTTTTAACCACTTCAATACTGGGCACTTTTACCCCCTTCCTTCCTGTCCAGGCCAATTTTCAGGTTTCAGCGCTCTCACACTTGACAATTGAATGACAATTGCGCGGTCATGCAACACTGTACCCAAACTATAATTTTATCATTTTGTTCACACAACTAGAGCTTTCTTTTGGGGGTATTTAATCACCACTGGGGGGTTTTATTTTTTGCTAAATTAACAAAAAATTACCAAAAATTTTTTTAAAAAAACACGTTTCTTTGTTTCTGTTATAAACGTTTGCAAATAAATAATTGTTCTTCATAAATTTAGGCCAAGATGTATTCTGCTACATGTTTTTGGTGAAAATAACCCAAATCAGTGTTTATTATTTAGTCTGTAGGAAGTTATAAAGTTCACAAACTATGGAATATATCTGAAAATTGATCAATCCTGAAGTACTGACAGCCAATCTAATTTCTTGCGGCCCAAAAATGTCGGAACAGTTCATATAATCCCCCAAATGATCCCTTTTTGTAAAGTAGACAGTCTGACGTATTTCATAAGAGGCATGGCGAGTTTTTTGAAGTTGTAATGTTTTTGTCATAATTTTTTGGAAAATGAAGAAAAAAATTATTTTATTTTCACAATTGTTTTTTTACATAATTTCACCAGTGCAGTACAACATCATCCTATAACTGGCATGGTGGTGATCAGGGACACTGACTGGTGACAGTACCAAAAAAAAAAATAATAATTTTTTTTCATTTTTATATTTTTTATTATTTTTTGTTACATTTTTTTCTCTTTTCTTAAGATTTTTTTTTTCATATTACACTATGACCAAAGTAGTATAATGTTACCATAGTAACATTGTACTACTTTGGGGAACTGATCAGCATTTTTTTTTACATAATTTGATTGCTTATAGCAAAGAATTTCTTTGTTATAAGCAAGCATTTAAATCGATTCATTCAGGTTTTTTTATTGTGATTAGCTGTGGTTGGCCATGGCTAATCACATGACACAGATGGGCTGTGACTGGCCCAGCCTGTGCACGTTATCACTGTGACCATTCACAGCTAGACACACTTGTATACAATGGATGGCACGAAAGGAAGCCATCCATTTTATACAACTGTCATGTGACCTGCTGTGATTGGTCACAGCAGGTCACATAGTAGTGGCAACAGGGGCAGTACACAGATCTGTCATTGGCCTTGTTTGAGGTACACAGCAGGTGACAGATCTTGCCACAGCATGGCCCTGCGGGCATGCACAATGCGTGATCCAGAAGGGACGTCATATGATGCCCTACTGGAGGGATGAGAGGCTCACCTGACCGTCATTTGACTATAGGCCGGGCGGGAAGTAGTTAATCCTTATTTCTCGAATTAGCAAATAGATAGGAAGGTATATGATATTTACTTATTTTAAACTTTTTAAATTTTTTTTGGTTTACTTACTTTCTGGTTTCTATGCCTAGGCAAATGATGTCACACATCCCAGGAGTCTTCAGGAGGGGAGGGATTTTCTCAGCTAAGCACACCCTCCTGCCTGCATGCCTGAGCTAAAAGCAGATGAATTCCAGGAAGTAATTGCTACATTAATCATCTGCCCTTACTCAAGATGGCCACAGCCAGAAATGCCGAAGGGGGGGTGGTTTTCAGACATGGGTGGGTGAGTTTGCTTTGGATATTGAAAATGAATTAAATATGAACATGAAACAAATTTAATTTTTTTTTTGCTTAGATGCAGTGTAGTTCCACTTTTAAAACAATGTAAACAATATTAATGCTGCTCCAGAATGCATGTTATCTCTAACTGAACACTTAATACTTATTCATTTTCCTAAAAATGATCTTCTGCTCTGTATACGTGACAGTGTTATTAAACAAATGCTCCAAAACAATAATACCCAATTTTGCGTAAGGTGAATCCACTACCAATATATAGTCCACTATAAATCTTATGCAAAAAAATGTCCCATATTCTTCCAGCGATATTCCAAAACACAGTCCACCTCAAAAAAAAGGAAAACTCATATAGTGCATTATCTTTTATAAAATTATATATTTAAACTTTATCTGTGCTTCCTATAGTGAAAATACGTGAAAAAATAGTGAAAAAACGTGAACCACACGTGATCCGTGAAAAACCACTTCAGTGTACACAACACTCTTTCAGTGCCATATCACAGAAAATCCAATACTAAAAATGTGTACACTTCTAGATGCAGTAAGGGTACCCTTACCAACTTTCCCAATATAATAGGCTTTATAACAATCCAGGAACTTCTCAGGCTGATCCACTCAGGAACCTCTGCTGTGTCCCGCAGCCACCCCACTCTCTGGATTCCTCAGACACTCTGCTCACAGTGTCACCAAAAAAACATAGAGGACATAGTGTGATACCGCCAATAAAATTAATAATAATTACTTTATTTGTAACTGCTCACATTGCCAAAGCTTAAACAACGCGTTAGAGGGAGTTCAGAAGGTGTAAGGATCTCACGGTCATCCAGGGAGACACGTCCCGTCGCTCCTGCTCGATCTCTCCCTTATCTAAAATGGCCACCAGGTAACTTCCGGTTTCCGGGAAAACGTCTTAACGTCACTCCGCCTTGACGCGTTTCGTCATCGACTTAGTCATAAGGGTCACTAGTTGTTTACCACTAGTAGATATGGATGTGTTTAATTTTATTAACAATAGACAGATTAATTTGGAGGAGGTTTTTTCCACTACACAAAAAACGTTTGATGATAATTTTGATATTTTGGTGAAAAAAATAGGCTTTACCATGGAGAAAAAAATTCAGTTGTGGTGGGACATTATCACTTTTGAGAAGTATCTAGTAGAAGGGATTATCCCTAGACGCCTGAGATGGGATTTAGGTCCCAATGATGGCTTAGTAGATGAGGACTCTAATAAAGAATGGATAAGTTTCTTTCAATCATGTGAACGACAGTTGATAAATATGTTATTGGATAGAAAAAAGAGAAAGGTGATACTGTTAGAATCTAAACTTTTGGAATTAAAAAATAAAGTAGAAGCCTTTAAAGATAAAAAAGAATATGATGAGGCTTTTAAGAAATTACATGACCAATTGAATAAAAAAGATATGGAGACTAAAAAGAAGAAACATAGAAAATACATGAGGGATATGGGGGACTATCAGACCAATAATGTTTACAAATGGCAGAACATTACAGGTAATAATGGTTCTTCTACGAACACTACACCAGATAGTTCTCCTGGAGAAGGCAGGATGCAAACAAGGAGTGAGACTTCCGAGACCAAAGTAACAAATAATAAGAAAGAGAATGTCCGGCATATACATCAAGTACAACCAAAATCCCCATGGAGACCTAAAGAAGGAAACTATGGAAGTCCCTATAGGAATAATTACAACATACCCATTTACAATAGATTTCAACCCTTGGAGGAATGGAGGAACCCACGTGGATATGGGGGTAATCCAAGAGGGAGTGGGGGTTTTTTTCAAAGGAATTTCAGGGGGAGACCCCCAGGGCCCTCAAACAGGAGACCATATTATCAACAAGGATGGGGGAGAGGAATACCAAGGGATCAGTTTTACCCCTATCAGAACTACCAAAGAGTAGAGAGAGAGGACTTTCCCCAAGGAAGGGGGGAGGAACAAAGAGAGGGGATAAAAAAAAAAATGACCCCTTATGACTAAGTCGATGACGAAACGCGTCAAGGCGGAGTGACGTTAAGACGTTTTCCCGGAAACCGGAAGTTACCTGGCGGCCATTTTAGATAAGGGAGAGATCGAGCAGGAGCGACGGGACGTGTCTCCCTGGATGACCGTGAGATCCTTACACCTTCTGAACTCCCTCTAACGCGTTGTTTAAGCTTTGGCAATGTGAGCAGTTACAAATAAAGTGTTTATTATTAATTTTATTGGCGGTATCACACTATGTCCTCTATGTTTTTTTGGTGACACTGTGAGCAGAGTGTCTGAGGAATCCAGAGAGTGGGGTGGCTGCGGGACACAGCAGAGGTTCCTGAGTGGATCAGCCTGAGAAGTTCCTGGATTGTTATAAAGCCTATTATATTGGGAAAGTTGGTAAGGGTACCCTTACTGCATCTAGAAGTGTACACATTTTTAGTATTGGATTTTCTGTGATATGGCACTGAAAGAGTGTTGTGTACACTGAAGTGGTTTTTCACGGATCACGTGTGGTTCACGTTTTTTCACTATTTTTTCCACGTATTTTCACTATAGGAAGCACAGATAAAGTTTAAAAATATAATTTTATAAAGGATAATGCACTATATGAGTTTTCCTTTTTTTTGAGGTGGACTGTGTTTTGGAATATCGCTGGAAGAATATGGGACATTTTTTTGCATAAGATTTATAGTGGACTATATATTGGTAGTGGATTCACCTTACGCAAAATTGGGTATTATTGTTTTGGAGCATTTGTTTAATAACACTGTCACGTATATAGTTTGGTACACTTTCAGGGGAAGGTGTTGATTGTGTTATAGGGTAATCATATTAGGAAGGAGGTGGTTGATGTTTAATGATCTTCTGCTCTGGTTGTATGTGTTTGTTACTTATCAGATTTTACATAGATATCACTGCAATTCCATGACTGAAAATTCCAAAAACAGTGTACAAGGAATGATTTCATATCAATCATTTCATTTAAAAAAAAAAATATATATATATATATATATATATATATGTACAGTCAGGTCCATAAATATTGGGACATCGACACAATTCTAACATTTTTGGCTCTATACACAACCACAATGGATTTGAAATGAAACAAACAAGATGTGCTTTAACTGCAGACTGTCAGCTTTAATTTGAGGGTATTTACATCCAAATCAGGTGAATGGTGTAGAAATTACAACAGTTTGCATATGTGCCTCCCACTTGTTAAGGGACGAAAAGTAATGAGACAGAATAATAATCATAAATCAAACTTTCACTTTTTAATACTTGGTTGCAAATCCTTTGCAGTCAATTACATCCTGAAGTCTGGAACGCATAGACATCACCAGACGCTGGGTTTCATCCCTGGTGATGCTCTGCCAGGCCTCTACTGCAACTGTCTTCAGTTCCTGCTTGTTCTTGGGGCATTTTCCCTTCAGTTTTGTCTTCAGCAAGTGAAATGCATGCTCAATCGGATTCAGGTCAGGTGATTGACTTGGCCATTGCAGAACATTCCACTTCTTTCCCTTAAAAAACTCTTTGGTTGCTTTTGCAGTCTGCTTTGGGTCATTGTCCATCTGAGTTCTGAAGCATTTGGTTGAATATGAGCAGATAATATTGCCCGAAACACTTCAGAATTCATCCTGCTGCTGTTGTCAGCAGTCACATGATCAATAAATACAAGAGAATCAGTTCCATTGGCAGCCTTACATGCCCACGCCATGACACTACCACCACCATGCTTCACTGATGAGGTGGTATGCTTAGGATCATGAGCAGTTCCTTTCCTTCTCCATACTCTTCTCTTCCCATCACTCTGGTACAAGTTGATCTTGGTCTCATCTGTCCATAGGATGTTGTTCCAGAACTGTGAAGGCTTTTTTAGATGTCGTTTGGCAAACTCTAATCTGGCCTTCCTGTTTTTGAGGCTCACCAATGGTTTCCATCTTGTGGTGAACCCTCTGTATTCACTCTGGTGAAGTCTTCTCTTGATTGTTGACTTTGACACACATACCTACCTTCTGGAGAGTGTTCTTGATCTGGCCAACTGTTGTGAAGGGTGTTTTCTTCACCAGGGAAAAAATTCTTTGGTCATCCACCATAGTTGTTTTCTGTGGTCTTCCGGGTCTTTTGGTGTTGCTGAGCTCACTGGTGCGTTCCTTCTTTTTAAGAATGTTCCAAACAGTTGTTTTGGCCACGCCTAATGTTTTTGCTATCTCTCTGATGGGTTTGTTTTGTTTTTTCAGCCTAATGATGGCTTGCTTCACTGATAGTGACAGCTCTTTGGATCTCATCTTGAGAGTTGACAGCAACAGATTCCAAATGCAAATAGCACACTTGAAATGAACTCTGGACCTTTTATCTGCTCATTGTAATTGGGATAATGAGGGAATAACACACACCTGGCCATGGAACAGCTGAGAAACCAATTGTCCCATTACTTTTGGTCCCTTAAGAAGTGGGAGGCACATATGCAAACTGATGTAATTCCTACATCGTTCACCTGATTTGGATGTAAATACCCTCAAATTAAAGCTGACAGTCTGCATTTAAAGCATATCTTGTTCGTTTCATTTCAAATCCATTGTGGTGGTGTATAGAGCCAAAAATTTTAGAATTGTGTCGATGTCCCAATATTTATGGACCTGACTGTATATATGTGTGTGTGTTTATTTAAATGTATTTATTTTAATAAATATATTTAAATGAGATTTATGATAATATATATATATATATATATATATATATAATATCAGTTTATTTGTATTATTATTATATACAGTATATCACTGGAAGGTTATTTTTACGTGAAATACCATTACAGCTTGTTGAATTTTTGACAAATTGGTCAGCAAAATTGTCCCATCTATGTCTTGTTTGAATGTGAATGTTCCTGATCATAAATCTGAAGCTGATATCTTAACAAGAAAATCCCTTTGTTGATGTTTGCTTGTGAAGCTCTCAGTGAAAGTGTCTGCCTTCTCTCCAGTAGAATACAAATACTTGGAGGCATAAAGCTCTGAGAGACATCTAATTGCTAATAGATGCCATAGTGAACAGTAGAGATAACATTGTGTAAATAGGAGGTGGCTATTAAACCATCAGTAAGAGCTAAGTGCCAATAAAAGATGCAGATAATCCCAGTATTCTCAGTACCTGCATACATGCTTACAGCAGAATAATTCCTTCTACCCAGTAACCTAGTTTACTGGTAACATGCAAACAATCCCAGCAAGGTAGAATAGAAATTCAAATGTTTTCACCTATAAAATGGTACTTGGGCATGCATAAATTCACTAATCAGACAGATTGACATACAGTATGTGTCAGTGCCCTTTAATCTCATAACAGCGACATAGCAAGTTGTCTTTGCTGTTTAAAGAGATATTTAAACACAAGGCACCAGAAGGAATATTTCCACTGCTGATTACACAGCAATGGCAGAATGATTATTAAAAAATTGAAAAGGAATTATATGTTGTATCCAACATCCATTGTGATTCTTTAAAAGTGAACTAAAGACCAATATAAGAATAGTCAGCTATGGCATATTATTCAAAAATGTGCATTGCACATTGCAGTCTTACTAACACTGGAGGATTCCAAACAGGAGGTTAGAGCAAAATGATGACACTGTCAGTGTGCTGCTGGTCTTTCATTGTGCAGTCGCAGGCTGGGGTGGGATCTAGTCTAAATAAAAAAATAGGCAGCATTCCAGACACTTTAATTGTCAGGTTTCATATATTTATTGTTTCATAAATATATCAAATTTGGAAAGCTAGCTGTCTGAAGTGCTGCCTATTTTTTATTTAATGCGTATTATCCTGAGTCTTTCTTGAGAAAATCCAGTCTATAGTTCTAATACACATACGTATGTAAATTAACCCTTTATGTACTGATGTTGTGATTTGGGTGGACATTAGCCTATTTTTTGATTTACTAATATTGAGATGGGATCTACATTGTGCTGATATGGTCAGCTGCAGTGTAGTCTATACACTCGGTTCACATCTGTGTGGGTGGTGCCACTGCAGGACTGTCACATATACCTGCAGGCGCACCACCCATACAGAGGAATGCGGGACCCGCAGGCAGGTGCCATTAATTCTAATGGCACGCCGCCCGCCTGCACTGGAAATCGCAACCATACTGGGAACCTTGGTTCCTGTGTGGACTGCGATTTCCTAAGTAGTGCAGGAACTTCTTCTCTGCAAGTCCCAGGGCACGGGAGTCCATTCAAATGAATGGGCTCTTGCAGGAGCAGACTGACCATTTGGAAACTCAGGCACTGCCCGAGGGCCCGGGGTCAGTAGGGGGCCCCATGAGATACCCCTGGTACCTTTTTCATAGGCTTTTTTGAGTTTGGGCAAGGACACCAAGGCCCCATGATCCCCTATTGCCCGGGGGCCCCATGAGTTGTCAGTCTGCCCCTGGGCTCTCATGCCCATGCAAATTGCGGCCCACATGGCTATAAACAAAGGGGTTGATTTACTAAAACTGGAGAGTTCAAAATCTGGTGCAGTTCTGCATGGTAGCCAATCAGCTTTTAATTTCAGCTTGTTCAATTAAGCCAGTGTTTCTCAACTCCAGTCCTCATGGACCCCCAACAGGTCATGTTTTCAGGATTTCCCTCAGATGAAACAGCTGTAGTAATTACTAAGGCAGTGAAACTGATCAAATCACCTGTGCAAAATAATGGAAATCCTGAAAACATGACCTGTTGGGGGTCCATGAGGACTGGAGTTGAGAAACACTGAATTAAGCTTTGACAGTAAAAAAAAAACTTGAAGCTGATTGGTTTCTATGCAGAGCTGCACCAGATTTTGCACTCTCCAGATATAGTAGAGCTCCAAAGAGTTTCAAAATGAGATCTGGTTGCTCAGAAGTAGGTGCAATACATTTCTGTAGTGCAGTCACATTACAATGTGATCTATGTGCATGTGACATATTAAAGTAGCATTAAATCCAAAAGTAAACATTTATTATACTGCAGCTTACCAATGTGATGGCTGTATTCATTTTAATTTTTTGGTCTTTCTTTCCTTTATTTTCACATGGTGATCTGCCCAGTAGGTCTTTTGTTTTTCAACAGAACAAGCTGTCCTGCAGATGTAGCAGTTAGAGGGCTGAGACAAACCATTTAACGCTGACAGGGGTGCTTACAATGATCAGCTTTTATTCATTTATTTAAAACATTTGCCAAAAAGGAAAACAACTGCTGCTGTTGCTGTTTAAAAATTGTGAGCTGGACTTTGGCTTCAGTTTGTTTGTACATCTAAAGCTATACAATGGGCTATACATTGGTCATTTTTTTAATTCAATCAGCGGGTTCAACAAAAAAACTGTCCCAATTCCAACCTCCCCACTGTGTCATTGTAGTATGACAGTGGGAGACTCCGCCACCTTCAGAATACAGGGCTATTGCCTGTGACTGATTGAGTGAAAAATTACTGAGAGGGTGGTTGAACAGAAGTTGATCAATAGATTGACTTCTGCTCAACCACAGTGGCCACACTTGGATTGAAATTCAGACAGTCCCTGCTAAATCTGACAAATTTTGGTCCAATCATGGCCAGCTTTTAATCTGCTAGTGCACAGGTGTCAAACTGGCAGACCTCCAGCTGTTGCCTAACTACAAGTCCCATGAGGCATTGCAAGATTGACTTTAAAAGCATGACTCCCAAAGGCAAATGCATGATGGGACTTGTAGTTTTGCAATAGCTGGAGGGCCGCCAGTTTGACACCCCTGTGCTAGTGCATCTAACACTCCCCTCCTTCCACACTGACAATGCTGCTGTCCAAAGATGTTCCTGTGCACCTTCATCCAGAGTATAGGCACTCTAATAGAGGTGTTTTACTGGCAGGATCACCAGCTGCAAACACAGGGCCTGAAAAAAAGAAAACTAATGTGGCCACTTCCTCTAATGATTAGTAAGCTGCATTAGACTCATTGTTTGTTTTAGGGCCAGTTCACACCACAAAAATGCACTCCAGATGCATTCCAGATACGTTTTTGCTTACAGTTCCCACCACACTCTGTTCTGGTGCAGTTTTGATGCAGTTTGTTATGTTCCAGTACAGTTCTGTGCAGAAAAAATGCAGCATGTTCTACTTTTTTTCTGCACCAAAAGCTGACTGGAACTGACTGCACTAGTGTGATCCAGGGCCACCTGAATACATGAAATACACTGTGCATGCATTTTTGATGCAGAAAAAAAAAATGCACTGGACTGCATCTAGTGTGAACTAGCCCCTAGGGCCAGTTCACACCACAAAAATGCACTCCAGATGCATTCCGGATACGTTTTTGCTTGCAGTTCACACCACACTCCGTTCCGGAGCAGTTTTGATGCAGTTTGTTATGTTCCAGTATAGTTCTGTGCAGAAAAAATGCAGCATGTTCTATTTTTTTTTTTTGAACCAGAAACTAGCTGGAACTGACTGTACTAGTGTGAACTAGGGCCTTTGGAATACATGAAAAGCACTGTGCATGCATTTTTGATGCAGAAAAAAAATGCTCTGGACTGCATCTGGTGTGAACTAGCCCTTAGAGTTTAATACCTCTTTATTGATCTTTTTCTGATGCACCTATGTGGCCATTGCTATTTGCTGTGTCTACAGCCATTTCACATATGAATAGATGGCCAATTCTAATTTGGTGTCTACTATCTCTCCACTTTGTAGTAATACATTGCATGGGCTGAAAGCTGTCAGCAAAGCTGTAATCCTGGACACTGCAGACTCACAGTGACCATAATCACAATGAAATGACTATTGCGACAACAACCTTCATACTGATAGACGTAGCCTAATATGTATTAGGTTCAGGACTCGTGTAAAAAAGGTGATCTAATAGGGAGCAATATTTTCCCACACAGCTGTTTTTCCAAACCAAAAGTGAAATGATTGCGATTTGATGCAATATTTTGCCAAAATGGCTGCTAGCACAGTAAATGGTGACATACAGTAATATCCTGATGCCAGCACTGTTGACCTAGGGCATATTAATCAAAGTGGGAATTCAAAACATCAGTTTTATTTCCACCTGATTTCCTGTTCTCTGGGTGTTGCTTACAACTTGTAGGACCTGAATCGCTGCTGGCATTAGTCTAGAGTCAGCTCACCATATCAGACCTAGCCAAGTCTATTATTTCCTATGGGAGGTCTGTGCATGTTTCAGGAGTTTTATGCTGGCTTCTTTTATAGCTGGAAAACTGATAAACGCTGTTATTAACAAATTATTAACACTGGGAAACAGCACTGTGCTTCTCCACTCCTAAGGATCTGCACTACTGATCATGCATAGGGGTTGATTTACTAAAGGCAAATAAGCTATTCACTTTGCAAGGGAAGTTGCACTTTGCAAGTAAATTTTCCCCAGAGCTTAGTAAATGTGGTGAAATTAATCTTTGCAATGAATCCCCAATCAGGTGCAGGGAAAGAAAACTACATTTTTGCTTACACCTTAGTGATGGAAGTCAATAAGCTCTAATGATAATTCCCTTCCAAAAACTGATTATTTAGTTTTAGTCTTAGTTTTAGTATTTAGTTTTAGTCTATTTAGTATTTAAATCCAATAGGATTATGGTTGCCTACTTGAGAAGTGGAGTTAATTATACCTTTTGGTTTAAGGTTTAGTTGTGCAACTATATAATGGGCATTACTGCTGGTGGTATTATTATTATTATTATTGTTATTATTAATATTATTAATATTTAGCTAGTACTTTTGAATGTCAAAATTAATCTAATTCAATTTATTTACTAAGGAAGTTGAAAATCTTCACACAAAATATTATGTGAAAATTCACTTTAATTTCCCAGTCATATGCTCATGAAATAGGTAAACAAGAATTTGCTTTTAATGATTGGAAAAATAAATTAAATATTCACATAAATTATTGAGTGAAGATTCTCAGTTCCCTTTGTAAATCTGTCTCAATGGAGCAATAGGGCAATTTCATACATGAAGGTCACATGTACACAGTGTAAGAATTTTATTGATCATATAGGCAAAGTTTTTCCAACACAAAAGGATCAGTAAGATGCTTGCCTTTAGATACTTTTTTTTTTATGTGTAAAATTGTCCTTCTATATGCCCCTTTTTTTCAATACCACAATACACTGTTTGCATCTATGTATATGCCTACACATGTGTTCACACGTATTGTAAAATGCATGCCCTCAGACACAGATTTTTCAATTTTTGGTTACGAATCTAAACACAGAGCATGTTTGTGCATCTGTGTGAATGGCCTCATTGAAAACAATGCAATTGCATTCAGATATGTAAACAAAAAAAGGATTCATTATACATGCATTTTTATTTTATTTATAATTTGAACAAAATAAAAAATCTGTATCTGAGGACATACCTATACACATATGCCAGATGCAGGTATTGGAGGAGAAAAAAAAGGATAATTTTATGGAGTTATTCATTGATCAATATACAGCAACGTTTGTGCAAGAAAAAAAAGATATATAATAAGATCAGTAACATTTATCAGCCCATGTGAGAGTAGCCAAAGTTTTTGAAATACGCTTTTTTGCCATGCACGCACTTAAGTGAAACTTCAAGGATTGTGTTTGTTTTATATATTGTCTTATTTTAGTTGGCGATTGTATAAAATATAAAACAAGCCTTTGAGAATTGAGTTTAGCCTATGACTGTAAGCGCTAACGAGCAGGGCCTCTTGTACCAGATTGTATTGTAACTGTAATGTTTGCAATACAATCTGGTACTATTGGCGCTATATAAATCCTGTATAATAATAATAATAATATTTGCATTTTATCTATATTATTGTTATTATTAATATTATAAATTATAATGATGATATTATTATTATTACTATTATTATTATTATTATTATTATTATTAATAATATTAATAATAATAATAATATTGATGCTGGTGTTATTATTAGTATTATTATTTTATACAGTACATTTCATTGACATGTCGGTGCGTTAAAATGCTGAATCCCTACTGATAAACCAATACAGTGACATTAGAACATTGTTCCCCTTCTATATGGCCGGTTAGCCCAACACTATGATGTTCCTTGTTTTCCCCACCGGCATTCACATCCATGTCTGGGAGGGCAAATTACAAGTCAGAAATGGAATTTGAAATATCTATGGGCACAATTTTATCCCGATTGCTAAAACCAACAAACAGAATAATATCAGGGCTTGTTTTAAATATCAGCGTATCATAAACACTGCAGCATTACTGGCAATTAAGAGGCTGAAAATGAGAGGTTTATCTAAAGCTGCATTCCGATGTATCATTAACAAACATAGTAGAAAACCCTGGAGTATACACCGGAGGGAGACGCTGCATCCCACTAACACTCACCAGACCTGATGCGTAC
Organism: Staurois parvus; assembly: GCF_062004578.1. Lineage (NCBI taxonomy): Eukaryota > Metazoa > Chordata > Amphibia > Anura > Ranidae > Staurois > Staurois parvus. The sequence continues at coordinate 4,846,275 of NW_028318130.1, forward strand.
ACACACGTATATATATATATATATATATATATATATATATATATATATATATACTCCAGGCATATATATATATATATACCTGGAGTATACACCTCCATATATATAACTTTACACATATACACACATACGGTCTGTTGCCTATTTCAAGGGGGGAAAAAAAGTCTGAGCCATAATCTAATGGAGAACGGTGCTGTCAAGTTGCAGTAAATATTGATCGATGATCTCTGGCAGTCTCCACTTACAACTAAGAAATTCTGGGATAAGGAGCCCATTTATCCGGCATGCCTGGAAGTCCAGAGAATTATCACTACAATAACATTATTACAAGATAGCAAAAATCTAGAAAATAAAACAAAATCTAACAATACAAAAAAATATGTAAACCCATCTATAGAAAAATACACACACACACACATTTCAGATATACTGTACGCATATTTCATACAATTATTTCCCCATGAAAGAGATGTTTAATATCCTTCTTCTAATGTCTTGTAGTCTATAGATGGACCTTGTTGATGTTGAATATGGTTGAAATGAATTGTGATAAGAACATAAAAGAAAGCAGGTATTTTCTTAAATTATACTAAACCATAGCTAGTACTACATATTGATTCCTGAACGATAGGAAGGATATTTGTATTTGATGTAGAAATGCAGCTGCTCGGCTGACTTGTAAAATGCGGCACTGCTAGAAAGGACTGAAAATGAATATTGTCCCCTGCCAGGGAATGCATAATGTTCTCTCTTCTGGGGTATTGTCACCTGTGTGAAAAATAGATCATGTCACCTGTGTGAAAAATCGATCATATCACCTGGGTGAAAAATCGATCATGTCACCTGTGTGAAAGGTGACAGTAATGTCACCTGTATAGAAGTGGGCATTGTCCCCTGTATGGAATGTTATAATATCCCTGTTTAGAATAAGTACTGTCCCTTGTGTAGAAATGTATGTTTTCCCTGTATATAAGTGATTATTTTCCCGTGTAGTGTATATTGTCCCTTTTGTGGTGTATATATTACCCTGTATGGAAGTGGGCATTGTCCCCTGTGTGGAAGTTTATAATTCCCCTTATAAAGTAATGATAATTGTCCACTGTGTGGAAGTCTATATTTTCTCCTGTGAGGTGTATATATATTTCCCTGTGTGGTGTATATTGTCCCCTGTGAGGTGTATATATATTTCCCTGTATGGTGTATATTGTCCCCTGTGTGGTATATATATATTTCCATGTGTGGTGTATATTGTCCCCTGTGTGTTGTATATACCGTATATTTCCCTGTGTGGTGTATATTGTCCCCTTTGTGTTATATATATATTTCCCTGTGTGGTGTATATTGTTCCCTGTGGTGTATATTGTCCCTTGTATGGAAATGAGTACTGTCCCCTGTGTAGTGTCAAGGAAAGGGACTTTGTCCACTGTGTGAAATGCCCCCTCTATGGAATTGACTATTGCCCCGTGTGGTATAGGTGTATATTGTCCCCTGTATGGAAGAAGCTGGCCACCAAGCAGCAGCATTCACCATCAGTGTGATACTTTATTCACTGATCTAGTTAGTTCTGATCAGCACTAGTCCACAAATTATTTATGGGACATCATTACAATGACAGAACGATGCTATCTTTACCTGTCATACTTCTAGGGTCAGTGTCATTCGCAAAGGTCCTTCACAAATGAAGAGTCTACTATTACATTGCCCAAACTAATCTAAAATTACCTTTGATGCTGCTGTAATGTATACTACATACATTCTGCACAATTTACATTTCGTGTATGGGGCATGCTTCTTCATGCTCTCATTTCTTTTGGGTAATGGTTTATATGACAATAGTTTTACCTTAAAAACAGTGTTATATGTATAAAATATATAGAAGCCTATTATAACCTATGTGAATTCGAAGTTTATTTCTCCTTGGAATCTACCAAAATGAAGATCTTACTGTGTTTTTTCAATAATTTAAAGTGTGCAACTTGGCAACACTGCAAGCATCCGAATATGTACAGGGGGATAATTGCAACAGTAAACACAACATATATTTATATATCTGTGTGTGTGTCTGGATATGCTACTGCTACTATTACTACTACTACTTATACTACTACTACTACTACTACTACTAATAATAATAATAATAATAATAAAAAATATCATTGTTGCTATTATTAGTAGTAGTAGTAGTATAACATTATTATTCTTCTTATTATAAACATTAGTAGTAGTAGTCGTAGTATAACATTATTATTATTATTAGTAGTAGTGGTAGTAGTAGTAGGTAGTATAACATTATTATTATTATTATTATAATCATTTGTATTATTATAAACATTATTAGTAGTAGTAGTAGTATAACATTAGTAGTAGTAGTAGTGTTAGTAGTAGTAGTAGTGGTAGTATATACCACTATATAATATATAATATAATTATTATTATTACTACTAGTAGTATAACATTATTGTTATTATAATCATTTTTATTATTATTATTATTTTTATTATTATTATTATTATTAGTAGTAGTAGTATAACATAATTATTATAATCATTATTATTAGTAGTAGCATAACATTATTATTATTTTATTTATTTTAATAAAAAGAAAAATGTGATGAAGCAGGTACAAGTCCCTGTCTCCATGCCTTGCAAGCTGAGCATGTTGGGAATTTATAGTGTTAAAGTCACTTGTTTCTTGAGCTTTAGCATCAACTTGCAACTCTGCACTTTTACTATATTAAAATATAGCAGCTTGTAATTGAATCTATTAAAGCAATCACTAGGTCTAATTAGTTTACTTTTTTTCATTAAATAGAATCTAGTTTCAATAAATGGAAGAACCAAGCCTGCAGTGCCCTTTGTGTCAAAGTTCTCCTTTACTAAAATGTGCTAGTCTGACTTCGTGGTGTAATGCGGAAATCAGACAGACGGTGTCGCCAGAGCGCACTGTATACACTCTACAGCCCAGGAGCATTGCCTTTATATATAGTAAGCAGCTATTATAGGCTATAGATAGCTACACATTGCCCAGTTGGGGCACTCTTTGCAGAAATTATTGCGATGAGAATTATAAGCAATCGTGAATTCTTTTCTATATTTTTATTTCCACGTGTCTCTTTATCGTTAATCCCCCAGAGTGTTTATTATAATCGTGGCTGTGATTAAATCCCCTGGTGATCTTTTATCCGAATTAATATTAACTGCTAGTAAATTATTAGTGACTCAACAGCAGAACAGTGCACTTGTTCCCACTGATGATCCTATTACAAAAGTTAGGGGGAAAAAAGAAGCAGTTGTGGGGCAGGTTTTCTCCATTATTGCTAGAAATGAATCTTTATTAGAATGATCTGAGAATCCCTTGTCAGTGGTGTGCTGACACTGCCATAGGTGTCTGGTTCGGGTTTCACAGGGATCTCTAGAGAAGGACAGTCTATGTAGTCTTCGGGTTGCCTGGGGCAAGGAAGTGGCCAGCATTGTGGGGGGAGAAGGCCAGACACCATTTATTTCTGTGTGCGAGGTGTCTGCACCACTTCTTATCTTCAAATGAGACCTGTGATTACTGCACAGCCCTATATGTCACTCTACAGATGTCCTTCTGACCCCTAACTGGACACAAATGACAGTGGCCAAACGCAAGGTCATCATGATGTGGATAGCTGCTCTGCACCTTTATGATTTATTTCATAGTACAGCTTTATGGATGAGCACTAATCCCCTAATATATCATTAGCAATGATATTTAACTGGCCTAATGTAACTAGGATGCTCATTGCTTATTAGGGGTTAGTGCTTATTGCTTTTAACACCTGCTCTACAGAATGAGCCCCGTAGCATACAAAGCAGCCCATGGCCAGTACTAGTAGTCTGCTAGTTCTGTTCTAACAGACTGGTACCAACACTTCATAGTTCTAGGTAAAGCCAAGCATTAGTAGGCTGGCATTGGAAGCCTTAGCCCTCAAGCCCAGCAGGCACTATGTACCAGGGGAAGGCTGGCATAGGAAGACGTCCCCCTCAAGTCCAGCAGGCACTATGTACCAGGGGGAGGCTTGCATAGGAAGGCTTCCCCCCTTAAGCCCAGCAGGCACTATGTACCAGAAGGAGGCTGGCATAGGACAACTTCTCCCTCAATTCCAGCAGACACTATGTACCAGGGGGAGGCTGGCATAGGAAGGCTTCCCCCACAAGTCCAGCAAGCACTATGTACCAGGGGGAGGTTGACATAGGAAGGCTTCCCCCTCAAGCTCAGCAGACACTATGTACCTGAAGGAGGTTGGAATAGCAAGTCGTCCCGTCCCCCCACAAGTCCAGCAAGCACTATGTACCAGGGGGAGGTTGACATAGGAAGGCTTCCCCCACAAGCTCAGCAGACACTATGTACCTGAAGGAGGTTGGAATAGCAAGTCTTCCCCCCCCCAAGGCCAGCAAGCACTATGTACCAGGAGGAGGCTGGCATAGGAGGTTTCCTCCGCAAGCCCAACAGGCACAATGACACCCGAGGGGGCTGGCATAGCAAGGCTTCAGCAGCAAGTCCAGCAGGCACAATGTACCTTGTTTTTAAGGTTTTATGACAATGAATACATATACTAAATAATTTATAGATACATCGAATAACGGTAAATTATTTTACCGGTTTTTAGTAAGCAAAGCTTCAAATGTGACTCCATGTCCTAATTAATAATCTAAATTCTAGGAAATGTGTTCAATACATATAAAACCTGTATTTTTTTAAATGTATGCCTCTGCCATTTTTTTCTGCGATAACAGTTTCTTTGGATCACTAAAATTTGTTTGCTTGGGTTTGTATGAAAATAGGGGATCATTTTTCTATACACAATGCCCAATGCACAATGGACTTCACGTGAAATCCTCTCAGCATATATAAACCCCAGGGGCTATGTGATAGGTACCAATTCATTCCATATAACAACATGTAGTAATCAAGTGGCTGATTTACTAAAGAAGTAGAGGCTCTGCCTTAAATACGGTGAAATCGCGATTGCATCAATTATCCAATCGTATGCAAGACAAAATTCGTTTTTTCTTTGATTTCTCTTGCTCATGATGGAGTGTTTAAAGTCAACGTTGCTTCTCCTTTTTTAGTAAATCAACCGCATCACATATCTAAATATATCACTGTCTCCGTCATTTTTCTTTTTCTTTCTTTTCTTTTTCTTTCTTTCTTTCTTTCTTTCTTTCTTTCATTCATTTTCTTTCTTTCTTTCTTTTTCTTTCTTTCTTTCTTTCTTTCTTTCTTTCTTTCTTTCTTTCTTTCTTTCTTTCTTTCCTTCTCTCTTTCATTTTCTTTCTTTCTTTCTCTCTTTCTTTTTCTTTTTCCTCCTTTCTTTCTTTCTCTCTCTCTCTCTCTCTCTCTCTCTCTTTCTTTCTTTCTTTCTTTCTCTTTCTTTCTTTCTTTCTTTCTTTCTTTCCTTCTCTCTTTCATTTTCTTTCTTTCTTTCTCTCTTTCTTTTTCTTTTTCCTCCTTTCTTTCTTTCTCTCTCTCTCTCTCTCTCTCTCTCTCTCTCTCTCTTTCTTTCTTTCTTTCTTTCTTTCTCTTTCTTTCTTTCCCACTTACACTTTCTGAGAAATTCGTTTTGCTAATTGTGCTCAGTTGTTTTCAATTGTCTCTAGTTGTCGCCTATTTGTCGCTCTAAGAATACATTTGTATTACACTGGTACTGGGAAAGCTTGACTGCATACTAGGGTACCACTAAAGGTTGAAGCTGCAAAGTAGACCAAAGTGTAAATCCCCCTTTTGATCGTATAGAAGAATTATTTGATAGAATATCAGAGAATTTTTGCGGCTTTGACAAGCACAGCCATTGGACAACAGATGATGGATTGCATCATGGACTAATCTGACAATAGAAATATACGGACAGATATATGGCTAATATCACAGAAGCTGAATATGTACAATAATGGAGCTGTGTGTAAAGAAATACTGATGTACACGGTTCATCTACCTATGGCATCCAACGAGGTGAGCATAATTCGAATTTTGATTGGTTGTGCTTTAAATAATTGTACCGCATCTAGTTAAAAAAAAAAAGGTTATAGTGGATACATTACCCCTCTTTTAATTCTAAATGTGGGCTCTCACTGATGACATAAAAACATAATTCGAAATGTAAAATTTAATATAATCTGATATATAAATAATTTTAACATCTTTTATTGGGGTGATACGTTATTTTAGAGGAATACACTGGATTATGGATGATTGAAGATAATGATGTATTTTTATCCCTGTTCTGGTACACGCTGGGTAAGCTGCTGGTTGTTGGTGAAGTTTGTTCAGCGCTCCCATCCATATACTGTTTGGAGAACAGAGCCGCAGAATAATAGTCTCAGCAACAGCCATTGTCATCGTTTTATTATGTGCGAACAACATATAGATACAAGTGCTAAAATATATTCATTGCATCCTGTTGATAAAGTAAGGAGAATTATCCGTTCAGAAATGTAGATATGCTGTCGGATGATGAATCCGAAGACTAGTCTGAATTTCAGCCATTTGTCTGCATGTTAAAAAAAGTGAAGCCTGTACAGGACAGGATCCGACTGATAGGAATGCACACAATTCATCACACACGTGTTAAGATAGAGTCCCCATTCCCAACTTCATGGATGATACAAAATGATTTTAATTGAGTCAGAGGTCAGCCAGTGTCAGTCCTAAACGTTTAGCAAAAATAACAGTCCATTATGGCTATTACATGGAGCCAGGGTGACTGTTTTAAAATGTTTCATATTAAACGGTGTATCTTACTAATAACCTGTATTATGTAAGTGTGCAGAAAAGAGATTTTCTGCTATACGGACACATTCAACTGCCTTCCAGCTGGATAAACCGACCTCATCTCTGGTCAGCTCACTACAAAATCATTATTGTCTAGACATTGATGCTGGGGCTTGTAGTCCCCCCGCAGCCATAGGAAAAATGCCATAGAAATCTGCTTTATATTAAAAAAAAAAAAAAACAGAAACAAATACATAAATATATATATATATATATATATATATATATATATATATATATATATATACTTAAAAGTGAACTGAATTTTAAATAAAGATAATTACAAATACTATTGTAGATGTAAAGAAGACTCGCCGCTATAGGATTTGCTTTTTTATTTAAACCTTTGTTTTAGTGTTCCACATAATGAAATTAATGATTACAATTTAGCTGTAATATATTCACAATACAGTCAGTAGTCCATTACTACATTCATTATTTTTAATAGAGATGTAGGGAGAGAGAAGAGAGAGAAAAGGAGAGAACGCTATAATTTATTATCGAATATAATAGATATACATACTAATTGGTAAATGTATTAGAAGGCATACTGCAAAATATATTATTTATTCAGGGACAGAGAATAAAGAGAGGGAAAGAGAGAGAGAGAGAGAGAGAGAGAGAGAGGGAGAAAAAAACACTATAATTTATCATGGAATTTAATAGACATACATGCTAATTGGTAAATGTATTACAAGGCATATTATAAAATACTAATGTAATATATTCATAGTAAACCCAGTAGTCCACTACTAAATTAAAGATTTTAATATTAGTGAAAGAGAAGAGAAAACTGCAATTTATAATTGAATATAATAGCCAATGCTATTTGTAAATGTAATATAGGATATATTACAAAACATATTGTAATAAATTCGTAATAAACCCAGTAGTCTATTATTACATTAATAATTTTAATAGAGACGAGACCGACTAGGAGGAGAGGGGAGAGAGAGAATACACTATAATTTATAATCGAATATAATAGGTATTCATGCTAATTGGTAAATGTAATATATATATATATACATATATACACACATTATAATTTTTATAGTGCATCCGTTTTGTAATGTACTTTATTACAATTATCAATTCACATTCATAAGTTACAATCTTCTATTTCTCTCTCCCTCTCAATATATATATATATATATATATATATATATATATATATATATATATATATAAAAAGAGGGAGAGAGAAATAGAAGATTGTAACTTATGAATGAATGTGAGTTGATAACTGTAATAAAGTACATTACGAAACGGATGCACTATAAAAATTATATTGTGTGTATATATGTATATATATATTCCTATATACAGTATGTTCCATTGCTAAACGTTGCCTTGCACACAGATACATGGCTGCTCCATAGGACGGGCTATACAGTGGTACATGGTACATATATGCAGTGTATTTTGCACAGTACTAATGTATTATTTATGAACAGATACCGAGGACAGAGATGAAAAGTGAACAGACTGTCCCCAGCACACATGCATGGACAGGGCTGTCTGCAGGGGACACGGGCTGGCTGCCACCTCCACCCCACTGCCACTTGGGAGGTCTGTCCTCAGCACATCCACAGCTAACAGCTCCCCACAGGAGGCTTTCTGGAGCTCACAGGGTCATAATTATGCCTCTAATACAGGCTGCCATTTCATTTGACGCTAGGTTTAAAAACAAGTCGCCGAGTTCTTTGTGTGGGTTAGCTGCAGCAAGTAACACGTTTTTTAAATTAAGCTTCTCTGAGTGCAGCCTGAGAAGGCGATTTAAAAGTCATGTCGTTTATGGGAATCAAATGGCTGGAAAAGGCAGATCTTTATCCTGCAATGAGTGTTACGAGGAGGAGGATTCCCGTTATTAGGGGAATGAGATGGAGCAGATAAGCAGGGGGCTCACCTGAGCGGCGCTGAGACTCAACGCACCATGCAGCGATCCAGAGCGGCCATCTATTTACTGCACCGGCCGATCGCTGCCTCAATGTGCTGCTCTATTAAAGGCTTTACGTGGCTTCTTCTCAAAACACAAATCTGGTGTAAGAAGGAAATGTGCACTGATGACTTGTGTAAAGCTGCAGAACATCACGCCTCAGCTACAGACAGCTCTCTCTCTCCTTCTCATAGGTCAAAGTGTACACGTCTGGGTGCCTGGATGAATGCTTGTGGGTTTACCCAGCAGGATCCATGGAGGAACAATTCAAGGGCTCTCTCCTATTCCCACACAGGACCAGCTTGGCTTCCAGATAGATAGATAGATAGATAGATAGATAGATAGATAGATAGATATTATGATTGCTTTTAATGCTGTAACATAATTGTAATCTCAAAAGGCTGATATTTTCATTGGGTTCAGTTGATTGAGTGGCAATGTTGTGTTAGATTTTGAAATATATATATATATGTGTGTGTGTGTGTGTGTGTTTGTGTGTAAAATCTTTCTGTCTTTATTTCTCTCTCGATATATATATATATAATGTAAAGTCTATATTCCCCTATTTCTCTTTCTATACATATATATATACTTTATATATGTTTACATCCTTAAGTTTCTCTCTTTCTATATATGTACTCCACCTTTCTGTCTCTCCCCCCCCTCTCTCTCTCTCCCTCTCTCTCCCTATATATATATGTTTGTACATTAGTCTCTCTCTCGCTTGCTCTCTCTCTCAACCTCTTCCCTCCCTCTTTCTCTCTCTTTTTCTATCCCTCTCTCTATATACTCGATGCATTATGTGCAAAATCTCTCTCTCTCTTTATATATATATATATCTATATGTTTGTACATTAGTCTCTCTCTCGCTTCCTCTCTCTCTCTCTCTCGCTCTCTCTCTCTCTCACCCTCTTCCCTCCCTCTTTCTCTCTCTTTTTCTCTAGCTCTCTCTATATACTCTGTGTATTATGTGCAACGTCTCTCTCTCTCTCCCCCTCATCTCTCTCTCATCTCTCTCTCGTATATATATATACATATACTCTATATGTGTAAAGTCTTAAAATATCTCTCTCTAGAGAGAGAGAGAGATTGACTATATATTACACTAGGTAAAATAAAAATGAACGGTTATTGATATGACACATGACATGCGTTGACCGAAAAATAATACAAAATAAGTCAAATCCCATAGCAGCACTATTTCCTTTGCAGTCCCTGTCATCCAGATCCATGAATGGTATGAATAGTTCATAAAGCTGATCACTTACCAGCTGGCAGGTAGGTGTCCTGGAGAGAGGAGCTGTGACAATGGGCTGCACACACCGCACAGCCCAGATCCAGAACATCATCCACTTTCCCGAATGGGGCTTCCAGCCGGGGCTTTACTACATAAGAGTCAGGGCTCGGACAAAAAAAGACACTGGCTGACAGTGAGCTTCTATTTTCATTGTGTTGTAGTGATCTGGATCATCTAGAGAAGCTTTTTGAAGAGGTTTAGAAGGGAGGCAAAGACTTTTCTGCTGAGAAACTCAATCTCACATACAGTAGCTGTTCCATCTGGGATCTGTCACTCCTGACAGCACCACAGGGCACAGACAGAATCTTCAACACAACACTATGTACAGCTACAGCTAGCCTACCCTGTTTAATCGCACAGCCTGCTAAATCACACATACATAATACTTCCAGGAATAAAATATATACCCCTCTGGAGCTTAGGGCCAAGGACTGCTAAAGCACGGCCACTGCATCCAAATGGGAATGGGTTCACTTTGCAGACAGGTGAACATCACTCTGCCTAAATCATCACCAGTATACTTTTGCTGATTTGTTTTGCTGATTTTTGTGCTTGTTTTGACTTAGCATCTGCATTCTTTTTTGTTCTTATGCAGTTTATAAATTTGATGACAAACTTGTGTTTGGCAACCGAGACATTAATAATCTGGTTTGTCTGTGATCGAGGCTTCTCAGTCACTCAATAAATCCATAGACATTGCTAAGTACTCAGGATTAAAGTGTTCTGCACTGGGCTGGACTGGATCGAGTTCACTGGTATACGACTCCCCAGCGTTCGAGTGTTATCTTCTGTACAGGGTTGTCATACATTCACTGAGAGCGAGCTCTGCTATACTAGCCAACGGAGAGAGAGCAGGGATTATGGTATTATAAAGAGTAGGATGGAAATCCTGCATGTATGTGTGGGAAAAAACACTGTATGTTAGAAATGATTAGGAAAATAATGATGTTCATTGTTGCTGCTGTTGTTGTTATTATTATTGTTGTTTTGTTGTTGTTTGTTTTATGATTAGCAGTCATTAATTTATTTGCAACATCTTCAATGAGATACAGAATTGGGCTGATTTTCTAACACAGTTAGAAATCTTCATTAAATAAATCGTGGGAATATTCACATTAAACTATCCAATCATGTGAAAATCAAATTCCTGTTCACTTTTAATACCCAATCATGTGCAGATATATTAATCAGTAAACATGAATATACTCCCTTTCGATTGTAAATTCCATGAGTTTGGGCCTCCTATTCCTTCTGTATTAATCTGTATTATAACTACACTGTCCTCCTTTATGTTGTAAAGTGCTGTGCAAACTGTTGGCACTATATAATCCACAATAATAATAATTTACTATCTACATGATTGGATATTTGGCGTGATTATTCATATAATTTATTGTGTGAAGATCCTCAACTCCTTTAGCAAATTCTCATTCTTTTGTTTAAAAAGCCAGCAGTCTGCAAAGTAGACTACAATAACCTAGAGTCAGTCAAACATTGTCCTTCACATTATTTCAGTGGAAAAAAAATTTGATTTGTTCCTATTATGCAGGTTAGGCTACTTTATTGAATACTTTATGCATTTGTATTAGGGTAACCCTGAAAACATAAACACACTGATGAAACACTAGCAATGAGAATTATGACTAAAAAGCTTACAATCTAAAAGCTAAGGCAGGGGAAGAGGGGCAATTGTGTTGAAGGCAACAATGATGTGATCAAAGAAAATAAGCAATTATATTATTTTCTCTAATGTATTACTATTAATAATATTATTTAATTTTCATTGCCAAAGAGTAGACTGCAGTAACCTATAGTCACCAATCAGAATTTTGTCATTTACCATTCAGATTACAGTGAAAAAAATGATTGGTTCCTAAGCTACCTTAGATTGTAAGCCCCTTGAGGGTTAGGGACTGATGTGAGTGTGCAATATACATACATGTAACGAGCTGCATAAACTGACCTGAAGTAAATAATAAATAAATAATAAGCAGGTTAGGCTACTTTATTGAATACTTGATGCAGTTTTATTAGGGTAACCCTGAAAACATATTGATGAAACAAGTGAAATTAATATTAGGGTGGCAGCAGCAATTGTGTTGAAAGAAATAGTGATATGATCAATGAGGCTAGGTAATGAAATACTTTTCTCTAATGTATTACTGTTATTAAAATACATTTCAAATTATACATTTGATTGGCCAGTTTACATTTTTCTAGTACACCAGTTAGAAGATCATATTTGGAGGAAAACCCCTGAGGTTGCTAGAAGTATCATACAAGGCAATGGCATACACATTTCAGTACAACATTTCTTTATAATTAGGCCTCATAATGAAATTAAATGTTTAAAAGATCCTGTTTGGTGTCAGTATAAAATGTAAGGTTCACTGCTTATACAGGTATGCAATTAACCCCATCACAATGATAAGGATTATTAATATTACTACTACTCCTATTTCTACTACTTATAACATTATTATTGTATTTAAGGTTCTTGCAAGCAACCAGATTTTGATTGCATGTATTTGCATTTGTGTATTTCTTTTAAATCTCATTTTAAACTAACGTTTAAACTTACACTTCCCCTCCAAGACATTTACATTCATGCCTTACATCCATCTGGAATAGTGTTGCTCATAGAATTATCTTAAAGATTGCTGTGAAATAAACACACTTTGTTCCCATATGTTATGGTAATCCCCTTCCACTGCCCCACATACATTTCTAAAAGTATGGTCTCTGAGATCAACACAGGACTGACACAAATACTGGTTTATCAGGAGTGAACAATGTCTGCTGTCTAACTATGAATCCCAGCGTGCCTTGCTTAACTGAGGCTTGCAAAACATGCTGGATTATTTTAGCTAGGCTTACATCAAAATATATCCATTTATATGTCATCATTTTAGAATTTTCAGAATTAGAAAAAAAATAAGGAGGAGATTTACTAAAATCTCCTCCTTATCCAGGTTTTATTCAGGTTTTATTGTCAAAACGTAATTGAACAAGTTGAAGTCAAAAGCTGATTGGCTATCATGCACAGCTGCACTAGACTCTGAGTGCTCCAGCTTTAGTAAATCTCTATGCTTCTTCTAAATATAGTGGGTGGAGCTATGAATAGGAATTACATGGCTCCACCTGCTGTCTTTAAATGAGGAATAAATCACCTTCTTATATTGTAAAGCGCTGAGAAAACTGTGGGAGCTATATAAATCCTGTATAATAATAATAATAATAACGATGATGAGGGTGCTGCTCTCATGCAAATTACTTATAAACATGAAGCTTAAACTCCTTTTCTTGCATTTTGGAATGTGGCACCATTACATTTAGTGACCCGATCATATGCTCCCCACCAGTGTTCAAAACCACTGCTTGCATCATTTAAAAAAACTATCATATTCATCCACATATGTAATTGCTAACATTGAATATAATGATGCTTTTCATGCAGTGCACCATTGCACTATCATCATCCTTTACACATGAAACCCATTTCAGTGAGTGCTTTTTGGAACCTTTTGGCCACCTTGTAATTTAAATGACTATATTGTATTATCTTTCTCCATTTTTTTTTTTAATTAGCCTTTCTGGACAGTAAGATGGCTAAGCATGCAACACACATACTTTGACTGAGGCCTTCGGTTCAGTTCTCAAAGCACATTATATTCAGGGCTTTTTCTCTCAGGGTATAAGTGCAGGAACTCCCCCCTTCCAAATCACTTCTTGTCTCCGCCCCCTACCCATCTCCAAGCACAGTACCTTGGTTTGACCCCCTACCCACCTCCCAGTACAGATCTATATAGAGAATACAGAACCAATTATCATTTTGTGGTGCTAAGTAATTTGTATGGAAGGTTCTTAATGATAACAAAAAAGCAGTAAAATAGACTCCCAGCAGCAATAGACCTCCCCTCCAGCAGCAATAAATCTCCCCCTCCAGCAACAATAAATCTCCCCCTCCAGCAACAATAGATTCTCCCAGTAACAATGGATCCCTGCAACAAAATACCAACACAGCAACAACAGATCTCCCAGCAGCCAGCATCAATAAACTGCCCAGCAGCCAACAATAGACCCTTCCCTCAACAGCAGATCCCTTCCAGCAACAATAGATCCCCCACCAGCAACAACAGACCTCCCCAGCAACAGTAGACGATCATGCAAAAATAGATCCCCAAGCAGCCAGCATCAATAGACCTTCCAGCACGTGCCAGCACCTTTTGCCATTACATACATTCACTTCTGGAGGTGCCAGAACTGCGTTCCTCTGCGTTTTCATTGAAAAAAAGCCTTGATTATATTCTTCATCTAGTTTGGTCAGTTTCCTTCAGCTGTTCCAGTTTCCACTCACAGTCCAAAAACATAGTGGAAATTAATCAGCTTCTACCCAACATAGTTCTTGTATATGTTGGTTCCTTCTGAGCAATGTGATAGAAATAAATATGAGATAATGGTCACCTGATCACAGTCTCCTATCAATGGCAGCAGGTGAATCAAACAAATGTAATAACCTTTTTCATAAGTGTTCTTCCTGAGTGCAGCAGGTACTTCCACTCTGCTCTCCTTTCCTGCCTCCAAAGAATACACATGCAATGTCTAGGTATTCCCTACATGTATGTTTATGATCAAAGCTGTTCAGGAATATATTCTTCCATATTTTGTATGTCCGCATTTAAGCCAAACACAGACATCAAGGAACAGCAGGCAGTGTCAACATGAATGGACCATCTAATAATACCTGTTATGTCAACTTTGTCTCTATACCCGATCACCTAATTTGCACAAATATTCTTGTTTAAGACCTAAAAGGGTAAAATGTGGATTTATTCCTTAAAGTCAGTTCAAGTTTATCCCAAGGGAAACATTAATGACTATACAAGGTTTTCCCATCTGCCCAAACACTTTATTATGTGAGAGAGGCCTTACACAGTGATGATGGTCATACATGCAGGTATGGTCTAACCATCTAGGGCAGGGATCTCCAAACCTTCTAAAAAAAAAGGGCATGTTTATTGTCCTTCAGACTTTAGGGGAGCCAGACTGTGGTCAGATGGAATGGAAATTTTCTTGGCATTAGTGGGAATAAAATTGCCACATTTGGTATTAGCAGGAGGAATAGTGCCCTATGGTTGGTATCATTCAGAGGAGTAGTGCCCCATCATTATTATATTATTATTATACAGGATTTATATAGTGTAAACAGTTTACTCAGCGCTTTACAATATAATGGGAGACAATACAGCAACAATACAGTTCAATACAAGAGGGTTAGGAGGGCCCTGCTCCTTGGAGCTTACAATCTAAGAGCATTGGTATCATGTGGAGGAATAGAGCCCCGTTATTGGTGTCAGTAGGAGAAACTGTGCTCCATTGTTGATGTTAGTTGGCAGAATAGTGTCTCATATCAGTGGGAGGAATGATGCCCCAAGGTCTAGATAATGGAAGCAAGCGCTGCATTCAGCCCCCCGGGCCAGAGTTTTGAGACCACTGATCTATGGTATCACTGTCTGTGGGACTCTAAACACTAACTGTTGTATCAGGTAATCATTCATGCATAGACTCATGGAGAATGGTTGGATAAATTTGATGAAGACACCTCCTGATCCAAGTAAACAATTGAAAGACAATAGTGATCAGGAAACCTTTGTGCCCCATAAGCCTTGGCCAGTGGTGTCTGATGGTGTTCCATAAACCTTGGATTTAATTTCTTTCCATAATTTGGAGACTGTCATCCAGTGTCTATGGGTACACTAGAAATGGTTACAATGGGATATGTGTCCTGCTCGAGACACACTTGACCATCACCTTACCTTGCTAAAAATGTGGCCAGGTCAGAATATCATCATCTAAAGGCCAGGGAAATATTTATTTTGTAGGTTTCTGAATGGTCACAACTGGCTACCTGTGCTGCTCCAAACACATTTGACCATCACCTGACCTTTCTTAAAGTAAGCAGATCAGAAGACCATCATCTAAAAAGAGTGGGTACACCTTTCAAGTGAATAGTGAATGACACTAAATACTTTGTATAGTGTTCCAGAATTTTCAGAGAAAATGTATGAAATTAAAAGCCTTGAAATCAGACTGGTCGCTAGGACTTGCACCTTTTATTTTTTATTTTTTGCAACAAAACTTTTTCTGATACCAAAAAATTAAGTTCTGATTGGTTGACAAGGTCAACTTTAATTGCAATAGTTTTCAGACAGTTCAATTATTTTGTACTGGGAATTTATGGTAACAATTCCAAAAGGAGAGAATACAGTTGCCTTTAGTAACTCTTCAGGAATCATAGCATTTATATTTACATACTATGGTTGAAAGAAGACACATCCAACTAGTTCATTCATACATAAAGCAAATAATGATCCACTTGCACTGAGAAATCATAACAAAGACTCTGATTGGTTGCTCTGGGTCATAGTATCACAGTTCTCTGCACTGGCTCTCATTAGACAGATCTAATATATTTGAAAGATTTATTAAAGTAATAGGGGCTGTTCACCAAGCAAAGTAAAAAAGTGAATGTTAGTAAGTAGGTTAAAACAGTTTTAAACCCAACAACAAAATATGAATACATTGCAGCTTACCAATCCTTAAAGTGTTACTAAACCCACAACAATAAAATCAGTCTGTATATGCAGTATATGCAGTAAAGCATGCTTGTTATACTCACTGTGGAACCTAAGGGGATAATATTCTGCACTGTGGAAAAAAGGCTGTTTTATCCTCTCTTCTCTGATCCTCCCCTTCTTCCACTGTCCACAATCCATCTGCTGATAGTACAGAACCTTAGGAGTCACTATGCACATGCTCAGTTTGTCTTTCTTTGGGAGGGTGCATATGAGGGCCAATCAGCACTGTCCAGACCAGGGACGGACTGACCATTTGGAAACTCGGGCACTACCCGAGGGCCCGGGATCAGTAGGGGGCCCCATAAGATGCCCCGGGTACTTTTTTCATAAGCTTTTTTGAGTTTGGGCAAGGACACAGGGGGCCCATGATCCCCTATTGCCCAGGGGCCCCATTAATTGTCAGTCCGCCCCTGGTCCAGACAGAGGGGCAGGGGTTATGCAGTCTTATAGGACAATTAGGCGAGAATTAAAACTCCTCCTACCAGCTTTAACCAGCACTCTGCTGGACACTGATAGAAGTCACAAGACTGCTCTTACTGCTGGTGAGAAAAGGTATTTAGCAGTTTATATTAGCTAAAATAATTGCGTTTCCATGTTATGTGACTGTGGGAGACCGGATATAGTGCATGCAGGGTCCTGGGTTAAGTAACACTTTAAATGTGGTGACTGCATTTTAATTTTTTTTAGGCTTTTTTCTCTTTATTTTCACCTGGTGATCTATCATATACTTTATGTCTTATGGTGTCTCCACTCTGGATGGAGGAGCATAGGAGGTACATTTGGAGGGCAGCATTGCCAGTCTGGAGAGAGGGTAGTAGTAGTTATACTAGCAGATTTAGATTTGATTTGACTTGGCTAACAAATTATAATGCAGGTATTATCATGGTTTATTAAATGGACACCAAAAGCCAAATGCTAGCTAACACTTTTTTAAATTGTTACAAGAACAGTTTTTCTTTTGCAATAAGGGTTTTACATAAAAGCTGACCATTGTAAGCACTGCCCTCTCCAAATTCACAATGCTACTATCTAAGGGTGTCTCTGTTAAACCTCCAGTGGAAAGCTGGCCATAGACTGATCAAAATTCAACTGGTTCAGCAGGGACCAGCTGAAGTTCGACGAGCGTGTGGTCAGCCCTGCTCTGTTTGATTAACTTCTGTCAAAGTGACATGCTGGAAAACGTGTGTCAGGTCCCACTGTCACAGTACAATGTCTTTGGGTGGGGGGGTGTTAAGCATTCCTCCATCTACCTTGTTTGTGTGGATGGAGGAATCTGTTAAGTTGGCTAAATGAAAAAAAAAAACTACCCATCTATACTTACTGGCTGGAACACCAGTTGAAAAAAAAGTGAAAAAAACTTAATAAAATGAATAAATAAATAAATATATAAAAGAAAACGAATGCAGTGACCACATCTAAGAATCAGTCGCCTGCAGGGGCTGACTGACCATTTGAGCACTCGGGCACTGCCTGAGGGCCCAGGGTCAGTAGGGGGCCCCATGAAATGCCTCTGCTACCTTTTATAGGCTTTTTTGGGTGTGTTTTGAGTGTGGGCAAGGACACAGGGGCCCCATGATCCCCTATTGCCTGGGGACCCCATGAGTTGTCAGTCTGCACCTGGTAGCCTGTATTATAAATCATTTTGATTTTGGGTTTGATACCACTTTAAAGAGTTGACTCTGAACACCCAATCTTGCATAAAATTAAAATCACAGGATATTTACTAGCATAGGATTGGTTTACTAATGTGAAACCAATTTAACTTAAAGTATTACTAAACCCAGGACCCTGCATTCACTATATCACTGGTTAATCTTGTAGGAGGGGTTTTCATTCCCGTCTGTGCAGAGTGACTCCTAGACCTCTGTAGTATCAGGAAATGCATTGGGGACAGTAGAAGAATGGGAGGATCAGAGAAGGAGGATCAGAGAAAACAGGATCAAACAGTCTTTCACACAATGCTGAGGATTAACCCATTCCATAGTAAGTATAACAAGCATGCTTTACTACATATGCCGATTTTACTGTTGTGGGTTTAGTAACACTTTAAATTATTAAACCCAAAAGCAAACATTTATTATATTACAGCTTGCCATAGACATGATAAATGCACTTAAAACACTGCAATAAAAGCAAGACATTCCCAATCCTCTGCTCCTCTGTGTAGCCAACCTTTTCCCTGCAGCTTCTGTATCCCTGCGGTCCAGGGTACTGGCATCATCAAGACCAGAGCAGAGTGTCCATAGCCATTGCTGGACAGTCCACTGCTGGATTGTGGGGAGAGTGAAGGAGCAGGTGAGGTCCATCTTTAGCCTTATGCTCGGATTACCAGTTGGCAGCCAATGTCTTGATTATGGCAATTTTTTGCAAGTAGGAGTTGATCTAGTAGGAGTTTCCGCCATTCAACACCTGGGGGCCAGTTTGTCCTTTTGGAGCCAAAAAGTGTTCGGGTTCTGGATTGAGTAACACTTTAATTCATCTAGTGATCTGGCCAGTAGATCTGTTGTTTTTTAAAAGAAGAAGCTCTCTTCTAGATGTATCTGGATGAGACAAACCATTTAAAATTTTTATCACAAAAGAAAAAAAATGCTGTAACGGCTTATAAAGTGTGAAATGGAATTTGGCTTGAGTTTGTTAGTGTATCTAGATCTGCTATCCCATCTAACACTCCCCTCCCTACAGGCTGAAAATGCTGCTGTCTGCTGTGCTCCATGTGCTCCTTGGCTCCCTATGTCTCTTTGGCTTGCACCGGATATGTAGCATGCTATACTCACTATTTGGTGGCATATAGCCGTTGTCCTATTTTCAGTATAGGTTATTAAAGTTCATGCTGTATTACCTTTTGGATAATCATATCATCACTGCCTATCTGGATGTGTCTTACCATAATTGCACCATGTTGGAAGTGCTTTGAAGACTTGATGTCCCAACCAAATGTGGTCCACCTATGAACACTGATAGAATTTTTTCTTGGTAGGTGTTTTGGATACACTAGAATCCCCACTTTTAGTTTCCTGTAAAGGTTATCATTTACTGGAATTAGAATCCTTTCTTATCTGCACTTTTTATCAGGTGTCTGGTCTGCTAGTGTGTCTCCCATACCTGCAGGGGGTAGGAATTGGCTCCCTGAGCTAAAGCCCAGGAGATACTGGTCCAATCTCCAACCTTGGGTAAGTTCCCTAAACCCTTGCCCAGGGGTAGGGGTGTTTTGATGTAATATATATATATACTGTTTTGTTTTTTTCTATAGATGCTGTGATTCCCATTGTTCCCGAAGAAGCAGCTATTTGCTGCGAAACGTGGAAATACATCAACTGCGAAATGGCTTCCCATGCGTCATTGATGAATCTGTCTAATGGCATGTGTTGAAGTAAAATGTTTGTGATATACTAGTAATGAGTGCTATACACATGGGTATAGCTTTACAGTTATATGGGAATCTGTGAACTATGGCTGACTTCATATTGTTTTTAAATAGAAAATGCCTTTTGTAATAATAAAAGTCTTGCTTTCACCCAAAAAATTCCTTTATGTAATTGTCATAGAGTTTGCTCACTGGCACTGAAAAAGTCCTATTTCCTCAAACAGTATATTATTATTATTATTCAGAACTAATATAGCACCAACAGTTTGCACAGCACTTTACAATATAAAGGAAGACAGTACAGCTACAATACAATCAAAACAAGAGGATTAAAAGGGCCCTACTCATAAGAGCTTACAATCTAATAGATTTTTTTGGCATTATATTAGAGGACGAGGTGTCCCTTATATACACTCACTGGCCACTCTTTGAGGTACACCTGTTCAATTGCATGGTAACACAAAGTATTAATCAGCCAATCACATGGCAACAACTCAATGAATTTAGGCATCTAGACGTGGTGAAGACGACTTGCTAAAGTTCAAACCAAGCATCAGAATGGGGAAGATAGGAGATTTAAGTGGCTTTGGATGTGGCATGGCTGTTGGTGCCAGACAGGCTGGTCTGAGTATTTAAAAAAAACTGCTGATCTACTGAGATTCGCATGCACAACCATCTCTAGGGTTTACAGAGAATGGTCCAAAAAAGAGAAAATCCAGTGAGTGGCAGTTGTGTGGATGAAAATGCCTTGTTGATGTCAGAGGTCAGAGGAGAATGGACAGACTGGTTTGAGATGATAGAAAGGCAGCAGTAAGGCAGGCCATAGATGGGCCGTTTATCGGCCAAATTGTCGGCCGATTAATGAAAAATCGGTCGGCCCCATTGCCGATGCTGCCACCAATGGATTTTCCAGCATGACTGATAAAAATAAACGAGAAGTGTATATATAGTGTTCTATTGGAACACAGAAACACATTTCTCTATCCCTGTGCTCCTTCACCCAGACTAGAGGCACTTATATAGAAGGTGTGTTACTGTCCAGATCAGGAGGTGAAAACAGGTGGGTAAAAAGCCTAAAAAAAGAAAACTAATGCAGCCACCACATCTAATGTTTGGCAACCTGCAATATACTACATTTTTGGGTTTAACCATTTACAGACTGCCCTATAGCAGAATTACTGCTCCAGGGCAGCACAGCTGCACAAAATCACGTGTATATATACAAGTGATTTTGTATTTCCAGGTAGGGGGTGCACAGGTTCCACCCTATGCGTGCCGCTATTGGCAGCTACAGCTGTTGATCACCAGGTCCCAGGTCCTGGCCGGAGATTCCCCAAGCATTCCCTAAGGAACACTGACAGGGGAGAGGTCTGTATGTAAACAATACAGATGTCAGCACCAGCATTCTGCTTTGTATTGCTCAGCATGCTTACACAGTAAAACAGAACACAGAGCATAAAGTGAAACACACACAGCACACAGTTATCCCTTTAATCGCCCCAGATGTTAACCCCATCCTGCCCAGTGTCATTAGTACAGTGTCAGTGCTTTTTTTAACACTGATCACTGTATTAGTGTCACTGGGGATGTCAGTGACAGTTAGTTCCCACCCAATGTCAGAATGTCCGCCGCAGTCCCGCTATAAATCACTGATCGCCACCATTACTAGTATATAAAAAAAATTGCAGTATATATACCGCCATTTGTAGATGCTAAAGCTTTCACATAAACCAATTAATTTACACGTATTGGGATTTTTTTTCAACAAAGACATGTAGAAGAATACATTTTGGCCTAAATTTATGACGAAATTTGATTTTTTAAATTTTTTTTTACTGGAAATGTTTAATAGCAAAAAGTCAAAAATATTGGGGTTTATTTTCAAAATTGTTGGTCTGTTTTTGTTTATAGTGCAAAAAATAAAAAATGCAGAGTCGATCAAACACCACTGAAAGAAAACTATTTGTGGGGAAAAAAAGGACATACATTTCATTTGGGTGTAACATTGCATGACCGCGCAATGTCAGTTAAAATAACGCAGAGTTGTATCGCAACAAAAAGGCCTTCTCAGGAAGGGGGGTAAACCTTCTGGAGGGCATAACATTTGAATTTTCTGAGATCAGAGAACAACCGGTAAGGGAACGGTCTGTACTTCTTTAGGTAATCAGCCCCAGAGTATGGTGTGTCCCGATGGCAGCGGGTGCCGGTGGGAGCAGGTGTACTGAACCGCGTGCTGCAGCCTGGAAGAACTGGAAGGAGTAGCCACATTCCCCAGTTCAGATTTATCAGCCAGCTTCACATCTCAGGCGTAATTACCAGCTGAGATCACTTTTGTGATGATTAGAAACACATCTTCCCTAAACAGGAATTATCATAAAAGTTTCACTTTATTTAATAGTTTGCTGTTGGCCATTATAAGGCCGCCTGTTTACTTTGGAAGGGAGCCATCCTTTGCAATATAGAAAGACTGGGCTTATGGCTGCAAGATACAAGTCTGACTGTTTATTTTCAGTACCGAAAGGAATGATGTATTCCCAGGGGAGCCTTGGTGTTACCATAGGGAAAATGGATGAATGCGTTCTGGCTGGAAACCTGTGAAAGCAACAAAAAAAAAAACCACAGTAACATAAAAAATGAAGAAAAAGAAAAAAAAAATCATGTGGACGTTGGTGCCATAGCATCCGCATTCCAGCCGGGGGAATAGACTGGACGAGGAGCTGCAGCGAAGGGGGCTGATTCCACCCAAGTCAAGAGCAGGATGGCTCCGCTCCGTCTGATGTGACGTCAGCTGCTCTATAGGCTCCCTGCACTGATACAGCCAGCACACAGGGGGGAGGGATTTGGCCTCTAATCACTCCCAGATGTCACAAATAGCACATGTAAGAACTTATAGATTGCCCACGGATGAATCTCCCTTTTTTTTTTTTTAAAGCCATAGAACTGCACGACCTGCTCATCAAAGCAAAATAAGCCCTTGGAAATAGTGGAGGGGAGTGGGGGGATTTTTCAGAAGAGGTAAAAACATATGATGCAGAACGGGGGGGGGGGGGGGAGACGCCACAATGAATTTACTGATATCTCTGTTAAGTCACCGTTTGTGCAAAGCTGCTGAATGCTGTGTGTGTGCAGTACACTCCTGAGTGTGGTATGTATGAAAATGATGCGACTTACCTGCATCCTCTGTAACTCAGGGCAGCCTAGTGCACCAGGACAACAAACTGCCTATATAATGACTACATATAATAACAGTGCATGCAGCAGTGGACTATAATAATCCAGGACAACAGATTATAGATCTGCTATACACTTCTGAGTTTAGTATGTACTTAAATAATGCAACCTACCTGCATCCTCTATAACTCAGGGCAACCCATTGCACCAGGACAACAATCTGCCTATATAATGGGTTTATGTAATAAAAGTGCATGGAGCAGTGGACTATAATAATCCAGGACAACAGATTATAGATCTGCTATACACTTCTGAGTTTAGTATGTACTCAAATGATGCAACCTACCTGCATCCTCTATAACTCAGGGCAACCCATTGCACCAGGACAACAAACTGCCTATATAATGACTACATATAATAACAGTGCATGGAGCAGTGGACTATAATAATCCAGGACAACAGATTATAGATCTGCTATACACTTCTGAGTTTAGTATGTACTTAAATAATGCAACCTACCTGCATCCTCTATAACTCAGGTCAACCCATTGCACCAGGACAACAATCTGCCTATATAATGGGTTTATGTAATAACAGTGCATGGAGCAGTGGACTATAATAATCCAGGACAACAGATTATAGATCTGCTGTACATTTCTGAGTTTAGTATGTACTAAAATGATGCAACCTACCCGCAGCCTCTGTAACTCACTAAACGGTTAGCACTTCCACTGGGCAATACTAGGGTTGTTGGTTTGAATCCCAACCATGGCACCACCTGCCTGGAGTTTGCATGTTCTCCCTGTGCCTGCGTGGGTTTCCTCCGGGTACTCCGTTTCCTCCCACTCTCAAAAGACATGCTGGAAGGTGAACTGGCTCCTGTCTAAATAGGCCCTAGTATGTGTATGTATGAATGTAAGTTAGGGACCTTAGATTGTACACCCCTTGAGGGTTAGGGACTGATGTGAATTTTCAATATACATGTAAAGTCCTGCGTAAAATGATGGCGCTATATAAGTACCTGAAATAAATAAATTAAGATAAATAAACTCAGGGCAACCTGCTGCACAAGGGCAACAGACTGCATATATAGTGACTTTATGTAATAACAGTGCATGGAGCAGTGGATTATAATAATCCAGGACAACAGATTATAGATCTGCTATACACTGGTGAGTTTAATATGTACTAAAATTATGCAACTTATCTGCATCCTCTGTAACGCAGGGCAACCTACTGCACATCCAGTGCCTTTATGTAATTATTATTATTATTATTATACAGGATTTATATAGCACCAACAGTTTGCTCAGTGCTTTACAATATAACGGGAGACAATACAGCAACAATACAGTTCAATACAAGAGGGAAAGGAGGGCCCTGCTCCTTGGAGCTTACAATCTAGTAATAATGCATGGAACAGTGGATCCTAATAATCCAGGACAACAGATTATAGATCTGCTATACTCTTCTGAGTTTAGTATGTACTAAAGTGGTGCAATCTTCCAGCATCTTATGCAACTCAGGGCAACCCATTGCACATACAGTGTGTAATAACAGTGCATGGAGTATAATAATCCACAAAGGTTGATTTACTAAAGGCAAACAGACTGTGCGCTTTGGAAGCTCAGATCTTAGTAAATGAAGGGAAACTCTGTTGACATGATCATCCAATCATGTGCAAGCAAAAAATGCATTTTTTTTTCTTTCCTTGCATGTGATTGGGTATTCTTTCCAAAGTGAAGCTTCACCTCTTTTACTAAGCTCTGAAGCATCTGCCCTTGCAAAGTGCACAGTCTATTTGCCTCTAATTAATCAACCCCATGGTATCCAAATACTGATCTGTTGCACACTCCTGAGTCTAGTATGTCCCAAAATGGTGTAATGTACCAGAATCCTCTGTAATCCAAAGCAACACATTGCACCTATAGGAGTGGATTTAGGCTGGTAACTTTGCCATGCAATTTTCCCCATAGCTTAATGAATATGATGACATTTCACTTTGCAAAGAAAACCCATTTACCTGCAAGGCATATTAAAAAAAAAGCATTTTTACTTATTCATGGTTGGCTGATTGATGTCAGCAAAACTTCACCTCATTTGCCAAGCTCTAGGGAAAATTCCCTTGCAAAGTGAAATGTCTATTTGTTTTGCTTTTAGTAAATGCTCCCCTAACAGTAAATTATGGAGTGTGGAGTGTTGTAAATAATAAAAGCTGATTTAATAAAGGCTAATAGGTTGCTCACTTTGCAAGGAAAGTTGCACTTGGCAAGGGACTTTTCCCCAGAGCCTAATGGATGTGCTGAAGTTCCACTTTGCAAAGTCCTAGGGTAAGTTCCAAGTTCTAGGGCAAGTTCCCTTGCAAACTGCAACTTCCATTGCAAAGTAAACTGCCTATTTGCCTTTAGTAAATCAACCTCATAGTAAGCAAATACAGATCTGCTGCTGGTCTAAAATAATACACAGTACCAACATTCTCTGGAACTCAGGGCACCCCACCTCACCTCCAGAGACTTTATATAATGACAGTACATTGAACAGCAGAGTGTTGTAAACCATGGCATCCGAATACTGATCTGCTGTCTGCAATATCATTAAAATAAACTCGTAAAACCTAACCATTGAGACCAGTATTTTTAAATAAACTGCTGTTGCTAATAAAGTTTAGGCTTTAAAATAAGATGGGTCTTATTTATTAAAGAAGTGTGTGCATAATGATTGTGTTCATTCATAGAAAATGTCAATTTAATCCCCTAGAACTGGTGATGAGAATTGGAGTGCTTGCAGTGAAAACAGGGTTAATTCACACATTTAGTAAATCAGTCTGTACATCCCCACAATGCAACATGAAGCTATATGGAGAGTAATAGTAATCCACACAGTAGGTGTAGGGGGACATGTATTGGGGGACAGTTTTCTATCATGTAAGTTCTGTAAAACCTCCAAACAAGTATAATGCATTGTTTTCCCCTTGCCTGATTTTATATGTAAAACACCGGCTGGCACCTTTAGCTCTGCCGTAGACCTGTACAGATAATGTATAGATCTCACAAGCTACAAGCTATCTAGATCAATCATTCCAGGCTCCTTATTATATAAACTATGGAAGCGATGTCATCTAATTCCTTCCATCTACATCATGTGACCTGCATAACTCACGTTCCATATCATGTTCCAAATATGCACTTTATTATTCAAATCTCCCCTAATTGTTTATTTTTGAAACATTTCTAGCAATTATTTGAGTCTTTTTTTCTTCTTCTTTAAGCCCCTAGGACAGAAAAGGCTTCACCTATGTTCCTCTTCAATAGGACACCCTCATTAGGGCTATCTCTGACCCTATCTTGACAATAATAACAAATTAACAATAATTACCCTCTCGAGGGGCCATCGGGCCAACCTGAAATATGTACAGACTGGTTTTTCCCTTGTTTCTTCAAGTACAGCCTGAAAAGACCCGCAGAGAGCCGGGTGACAGGCCAGCTCATTACAAGACAAATCCATAGAGACAGCAGCCTACTCACTCCTCCCAATGGTTCCCACTGAGCCCAGTGCTATCAGCAGCCAGCTCACAGGTCCTCACAACACTGGCTCTGTTTAGGCAAGCTGATAAAGGAGCTTATCGGTCCTGGACAAAGCCATGAAATCATGTTTCCTAGGGAGCCTCTGTCACCTTAGGAAATCGCTTATTTTGTCTCTCTGTAGGCATAAATATACACAACACATCCTTTATACAATGTATGTGTATATATATATATATATATATATTATATATAAATATATATATATATATATATATATATATATATGTATAATGTATTCAATAAACATAATAGAGCGAACAGCCCTTTCATTATAAGCAAAACACATATAAAGATAATATACTATATATATATATATATATATATATATATATATATATATATATATTATATATATATTATATAAAGCAGTAGATACCTCTGCTTCTTGGTAACACATAAAGAAAAGATAAGGTCATTACATATATATACATATATAGAGGTATAGGTATACTGATGGTGGACATTGTTTCATGATACATATATATATATATATATATATATATATATATATATATATATATATATATATATATATATATACATACACACACACATATATATATATATATATATATATATATATATATATATATATATATATATATACTGTAATATATGTATGTATAATGTATAAAAAAACATAACAATGCAAACAGCCCTTTCATTATAACCTAAAACACACATAAAGAAAATATAAGGACATTCTATCTATCTATCTATCTATCTATCTATCTATCTATCTATCTATCTATTAAATATTAAATAACAGAGAAAATTAGTATAAAGGGGTAACTAAAAAGGATTAGTATATAAACATATATGTATAGCTAATCAGCATGCTTTATTATATATTTTTCTCCCTTCTTTTCTCTCTCTCTCTCTCTTATATATGTTGTATATAAAAAGAGTTGATACCTGTGCTTCCTGGAAACACATATAAAGAAACATACACACACAAACACATACACACACACACATATATATACACATAGCAATCAGCCCTTTCATAAATAGTTAATTAATACATGTATTAATAGACAGTATATTATATATATATATACTGTATATTAAATATTATAGAAAATGAGTTTAAAGGGGTAACAAAAAAGGATTAGTATATAAACATATATGTATATCAAATCAGCACACTTTATTATATATTTTTCTCCTTCCTTTTCTCTCTCTTATATATGTTGTATATGAAATGAGTAGATACCTGAGCTTCCTGGCAACACATATGAAGAAACATACACACACACACACACACACACACTCACACACACATATACACAAACTTTCTCTATTTTATCTATTTACATACAAATATACAATCCTATGGTGGTAGTGCAGGTTTGATCAGAAAAATACAAGTAACTGAATAATTTTACTGATATGGAAATGCTTTCTTCTATACCGATGCATGTATGAATTTAGTGTGTGATCATTGTGCAATGCCTGTAATAAAGTCATTCGATGGAGAAGTGTTTTCATCAGCCATCCTATGTAGTAATCTTTGTAGTGTCACAGCAGAGCAGGGCAGTGGTGGGAGAGGATTAGCAGAGCAGATACTGGGGCTCCCATGCTGCCTGTCTTATCAAGCTGTGGACTAGCTCTACAAGGCGACCGGAGGCCAGTCTACTGACATCCCAATCTCCCAATC
This sequence comes from Staurois parvus, assembly GCF_062004578.1. Lineage (NCBI taxonomy): Eukaryota > Metazoa > Chordata > Amphibia > Anura > Ranidae > Staurois > Staurois parvus. The sequence goes on from NW_028318130.1 coordinate 4,874,720, forward strand.
AATTCCCCCCTCGTCCAGTCCAGCTCCACCATTTAGCTTTTAACGTCAAAAGCTACATTTTTGTTGGCTCCGGCCTGTCTAGGGCTCTTGAGATTTTACTCTGAGAGTGATTACTCTCTAGAAAAAGGCAACATCCACATTACAGAGTAATTAAAAAGATTTCCTTAGCTGGCAAAAGCCCCGTGACTACTAAAACTCTGAGCTTTTAATTTGTATTCACAGCGGGATTCTCTGTACAATCAGATGCTTACCAGAATTCTAGAATATTGAGAGGACCTCAGCTCTTGTCACCTACACATTGAGAATAAAGCTGGAGTAATTGCTGGCTTACAAATGACAGTACAGCACAAAAAAGAACAGTAGAGAACTGGCTGTGCTTAATTAGCTGGCTTGGCAACCATGTAAGTGCTATTGACAACACACATCCCATACCTACAGCAATAGGATATAATACACATTTGTAAAAAGCAAGTATCGGCTAAGGCTCTATCAGATATGACTGAGCATAAGAATTAAAGATATAAAAACATGTATCTTATGTTATAGTTTAGATATTTTGGGGTATTTTAATAAAGGAGTTCTATGTTTAGCTTGTGTTTAAACATCTAGTAATGTTCAGGGTAGAAAAAGGGGAATGGATGCACAAATAAAAAACAAAAAAAACCCCAAACAACTAAAAAAAAACCTACTCATTTTGTAAGCCATCTATTTCAGTGGACCCCAGTGGGAAGAGAGAAAATAAAACGGTTGGTTATGACAACCAGTCAACTGTCAGCTTTTATTTTGAAAGCCACAGCAGAAAAGGACAGCTTGAATCTGCTTATCATATGCAAACCTTCCACATTTATAATTCTTAGGGCTATATATGTTGGTATAGGATTTTATATATATATATATATATTTTAACAAAAGTCACCTTGCCCCTAAAATTGTAGTGATTAGTCTTTAAGACACATTATTATTATCATACAGGATTTATATAGCACCAACAGTCTGCACAGAACTTTACAATCTAAAGGGAGATAATAAAGGTACAATACAATAAAACACAAGAAGGTTAAAAGGGCCCTGCTCATATATAGTACATTTGTATTTTGGGCACAGAGATGCATAACACAAACCTACCCCTTGCTTGTATTGAATAGGGGCTGATTTAGGAAAGGACTTATTTTTACCCTGGCCTGATACCTGGTCAGGGTCATGGGAAATTAAACAAGATGATTTCCCCTAGCTGACTGGGTGCTTGGAATGCACAGAGTCTATATGGATCAGCCCACTTTTTACTATAGAAGTAATAGTCTTTATTCATCAAAGTATATGGATGATGTGCTTTTAAGCTCTTATCACCCAATCACATTCTACCTTTCTTTTACCCATGTAGAAATGGGAGATTGAAAAGAACTGATTGCTGTGGGCTATAATATATCTACCTGACAAAGTATCTGTCACCTGCTCAGGAACATTTGTTCATGCAGTGGTTCCCTAATTACACAAAGTATCATAGCTTTGCCAAATCTGTCAGAGCCCAGATTAATGTTGAAATGTAAGAATGCATTAATTCTGGGCACTGTGATTTTCCACTGCTGATTACTCATAAATAATATTTCTGCATTGTCTCAGATGTTTTCCTATTCCTGAGAAAATGCTCATTTCGGGAAGTTAAGAGTCTTTGTTTTAAACATAGGACAACTGGGTTGAAAAATACTGTCACTTAAAAAAAAGAAGGATCTATATTCTCATGTTTTAGCTTTGTAAATTGAATTTAAATTAACTGTAACCTTTGCCATAATAATGCTGCTGTAATGGCACTACCCTGTTTCAATATTTGGTATTTTGCATTTTGGTTTAATTTCTTTATGACACTGGGTCACCCAGTAACCTACAAGCTGGGCTGGTAAGTTGTAGTGAACCTTAGCAAGTGTCTCTGTGCAAGGCAGGCCCCTGACCCCTGACAGCAAAGGGCACTACACACTGGTCAGTTATTGTAACCCTTCAACCTACACATGTGGACCTGGTGCAAGGCTTCTCTTATCTTTTTATAACTGGCTACAAATGTAACAAGGCCATGGGACTTCTCTGTAGCTTCTGGTACAAGATATTCACAGGAGAGAAATTAAAACTGGTTTACATAACAAGTTATTTAAAAAAAAAAGCAGTGGTTTGCCAGGAGAAACGTTTACAGAATTATTAGGATTCACAACTATTTATCAATTGTGTGTGTGTGTGGGGGGGGGATTTTATATTTACAAAGTATATATTATTTTTTATTATGACAATTGTTTTGATTGTCATACCTTATCTAAATTATTATGCGTTCACTACACAGCAAATGCTGCATAAAATATGACTACTGCTACAACTTCAAAATATAATAATGAACTAAGCATAGCACATATCACAACCAGTTATTTACCATATTTACTCCCCCCCCCCAAAAAAAAAAAAGGTTATGACAAAATAAATATTAAAATAGATTATTTTTTGAATCAATTTTCAGGGAATAGTTTAAACTTCTATAGATGATTGACTTAATACCCTTTCCCCCCTAATTTGTATGGGCTGATTTATTAAAGGAGTTGAGAATGTCCGCAATAATGAGTGTGTGAATATTTACATCAAGCACCAATCGTGCACATGAAATAAGTAAACAGGAATGTGCCTTTCACATTATTGCATCATCTCAGTTAGTAAATCAGTCTTATTCAGTTTGCCTTTAGGTATACATGTACACCACATAAACAAAATATTACTGCTACTAGGATTAATAATGATAATAATAATAATGATAATAATGATAATAAATATTATAGAAATGCATTCATGTTATCAGGTCATAACAGGAAGGTGAAAAAAAAGTACATTTTACACCAGCTGTGATATATTTGAGTTTCTTATAAAACACATGGAAAATGTATATCTATCTATCTATATAAATTTTTTAAAATATATATTTGTACATGTATTATACTATTCCAAAATTATTATAAAATATTCACATTTTATACAGACACACATCTAAGCACTATGGGGTTGATTTACTAAAACTAGAGCATGTAAAAATCATGGTAGCCAATTATCTTCTAACTTCAGCTTGTTGGAACAAGGTTGGAGAATAAAACCTGGAAGCTGATTGGTTTCTATGCAGAGTTGCACCAGATTTTGCACTCAACTTTCCTGTTTTAGAAAATAAACAGACACATCTATATCAGATTTGTATCCTTTTTTTTTCTTATTACTTTTTTGTGCCCTGAGTTTTACCCTGTGTATATGGGCAACAATAAACATATCAATATATATATATCAATATATATATATATATATATATATATATATATATGTAGTGGATTTTTTTATATTTTTACCTTGTGCACCCTGAGTTTTACCCGGGGCAATAATAAACATAACGTATACAAAAAAGACACTCAGTGGTTTATTGATCACTTACAACGATTTACACCTTCAAATATTAATTAATCTCCACAATTCTGGACAGAAGTGCACAACAAAACAAGTAGATGAAACACCTTCAAATGCTGAACAAGACAACAAATAAAAGGAGCAGGTTAGGGGCCCAGTCCCCAGCCGCAGAGGTCTGCTGCACTGGCACTGCGCTGCAGTCAGGATGGCAGAGCTCCTGGCACAGAGACTGGCCCTTTACCGAGAGGAAGCGATTCCTGTCAGTATATATCTTTTTATAATAATAATTATCATATCCCATAGGACAAGTACACTTCACATACATACGAATGCCAGGAAGCCGGGTGTCCTCGTACTGTGTTGTGTTTTCTGTACAAAACAGAGAAATACTGCAACAATCACAGGAGCCAGGGGCCCCTGCTATCAACCTGTAGATTCTTCTTCATATAATGGAATGCTTCTCTGCAGAAATCCACAAGGTGGGTGCTTTTTTAGGGGGGAGAGGGGGGATTGCACATAAATTAACAGGAGTTTATTTTTCAGAAAGTATCTTTGATATAAGTCTTCATTCTGTATCAGTTCAGAGGATGGATCATTGTTTAAGTTCCAGAGCCCATACATGCTGGGGCCAGCCAGTCCTCCCTTTCGTTTTCTTATCGTTGCTGCTAACTGTGCTTTTCAAGAGTTCATTCTGGGAGCAGGAGAGAAAAGAGAGAGAAAAACACACATTAACCATCAGCCATTCATAGCCCTACACCGCTCTCAGAGAACAGGGCCTGTTGCACAAGAGCTGACACTCACTTTCACTATCACTTTGTAGCAAACCTTCTAAGAATGAGAATCCCGTGTCTGTGCAATGCTAAAAATAAATCAAAATCACTCAAACCATATCAGTACATACGTGTGTATGTTCCCCTTCTACCGTTCTATCGTCCTCACCGGTACACAGTGTATACAAGCAGCTGCTGTAAGAAAACGTTTCTCTAAATAGAAAAATGTTAGCCTTACAAATAAGGCCGGGGGAAATATTTTTGTAAGACTGATTGAAAATGGAGATTTGTTTAAAGAAAATTATTTTTACTTTGCAGAAATGGCTTCACGGAAAATGTATTTCTCCATGATGGATGATAATTGTAATCTACACTAAACATTACATCCAACGATAAATACATTCACATGTGTATTGTGCAGATTACAGGGGGGAGGGGGGGGGGAACTCTGATCATATCAATTTATTTCTGGACCCAGATAACAAAACACGGCTCCAGGATCAGCACATCGAGCGATCGATTTATCTATCTATCTATCTATCTATCTATCTATCTATCTATCTATCTATCTATCTATCTATCTATTTTTCTTTCTTTCTTTCATCACATTCTGAATATATATCCATACATTTTGTACATATTATATATTTTATTATACAAGTTATACATACATAAATAAATATTTGTGTTAAAGATACATTTACTAGAAATATGCCATCCAAATACATTTATATATTCATACAAGAGTGTCACTGTTTACTAAACACCTAGATGATATATACTTCCTGCAGTCACAATGATAGCCACAGCAGTATGTATTTAGAAATATTGTGCATAACATCTACTTTGAATTGCTATATTTCCCTGCTCTAAGGTTTTATTTTGCTTCTATCAATACATATATTTCACTTTAAAAATCACACACTTCCATATATTACTGCAATTAATGAAATACATTTTTACCTTTCAAAAAAAGAATATTAATATATAAAGCATAATGCACATAATTATTTGCAATAATGTTTATATTTTGTTTTTAATTTCTACATATTTGTACAGTGGTTTAGATTATGGTTCTCTTTTATTCCCTGTAGTGTTTATTGTATCTATATATTATATTTTTTGTTGTTGTTGATACCTGCTGGCATATCTATCTATCTATCTATCTATCTATCTATCTATCTATCTATCTATCTATCTATCTATCTATCTATCTATCGATCTATCTATCCGTCTGTCTGTCTATTTGTCTATTTATCTATATATATATGTATGTATGTATTTTTTATCTATCTTTGTTCAGCTATCTTTTTGTTGATACCTCTTGACATCTATCTATCTATCTATCTATCTATCTATCTATCTATCTATCTTTCTTTTTTTTTTTTCTAACTCTATGCATGTATCTATTTATCTATCATTTTGTTGATACCTCTTGGCATATCTATCCCTCTATTTTTTTAATCTATCTATGTATACTTATCTATTAACTATCTCTTTGTATGTATGTATTTATCTATGTATCTTTTTTTTTAACTCTCTTTACATATCTATCGTCTATTTATCTTTTTGTTAAAACCTCTTGGCCTATCTATCTATCTATCTATCTATCTAAAATCTATCTCTATATTTGTATGTCTGTATGTTTGTATTTATCTATGTACCTTTTTTATATCTATCTTTGTATATCTATCGTCTATCTTTTTGTTGATACCTCTTGGCTTCTGTATCTATTTATCTATCTCTATATAACTACTGATCTATATCTATCTATCTATCTATCTATCTATCTATCTATCTATCTATCTATCTATCTATCGATCTCTCTCTCTATCGATCTGTCCCTCGGCCAATCATGGGGAGATGTGGCTTGGGGAGTACTGACCAGCTCCTTCTTCCTCCTCTCCTCCTTGACATCTGTCTTCTTGATCTCGGCTTTGAAGGCCTCTGTCTCCCCGTTCTGGTCATCCTTGGCCAGCAGATCCATGAGGTAGGCGATGTAGCTTGTGGCCAGTCTCAGGGTTTTGATCTTGGACAGTTTGGTGTCGGCGGGCACATTGGGGATACACTCCCGAAGCTCAGCGAAGGCGCTGTTAATGCTCTGAGTCCTGCGCCTCTCTTTGCGGTTGGCAGTCCCCCTCCGCTTCACAGGCCTTTGCATCAAGCCTCCGGCCCCGCTTCCCGGGACACCCCCGTAATGGGAGTGGTCCAGGCCGGCCGCGCCATTGGCGTACTCCGGGCTATAGGAAGGTGCCATGCTGTAGTCGGGGGGAGACATCTCGGGGTGGCTGATGAGCCAGCCGTGGAAATAGGGGTTATCTTCGTGGCAGCGGCTGGCGGCGGCGGCGGCTGCGGCGGCCGCGAACGGATAGCCATCGTGATGGACCACCGGATGGTGAGGAAATCCCCCGACTAGGCTCATGGCTCCTCTGCACCTTCTGCCAAGTCCTTTCCCTGGGAGCAGCAGGTCTGGGCTGAGGAATAGAAGACAAGTGGGGGGATGGATCGCCTATGTCCAGCTCTCCATAGATAGATCCCCGATCAGATCGCAGTGTCAATGGAGCAGCAGGCAACAATCAGATCGATTGAAGGATTCAAGTATTAGAAGGCATCAGGCATTGGATGGGAGCTGTCAAGGTCCTGCCATAACACAGCTGCATGAGGTGCAATCAAGTGATCTGTTACTTACAGCAGGTCTTGTCCATAGTCCCCAATGGGAAGTCCCCCCCCCAGATCACTGATCAGGTGTCACTGGGAGCTGTCATCCCTTCAATCCATAGACAGGGGAGCCCTCATCAGACACCTAGAGGAGACCTATCTCCCTGAGTCTTCCCCGCACCCCATACTGCAGCAGCAGGCAAGGCTCAGCACTGGCACTATATCCCAGCAAGATCTCCATGTACAGCTACATCTTCAGGGAGGCTGGGGTTAATATATGTCGTCAGAGGCCCGATCGGCCAATCCCGGAGAAGGAGGGGCGTGGCCGCGCACGTTCAGCCATAAACCTTTTTGATGTTCACTCTGCTAATTGTAGGACTTCTATTTCCTGATTGGCTGCCTCTGCACAACCATAATATCATTAAAACAAGAAAGGAGTCCTCCATCGACAGAGGTTAATGCAAGTGTGCAGCAGATGCTTTACTGTATACACACACACATGTATATGTATAGATTTATTGATGTACACTTATTGATACTAATCAATAAACTGGATAAACCCCATTCAGGTACAGTATCCTTTCTGGACAATTTAGTGTCATTATAGATGCTTTATTATTATCATGACATGTTATCATGTGTGATCATTTAGATACTTTATGTTGAATCTATTTTATTATTTTTTTTATTTCTTTATTATATTTTTTTTAATTTCTTTATTATAACTTTTTTTTATTACAACATGTAGATGTAGCAAATGGTCATTGGTCAGTTTTATCTCTACTTCTCATACAGTTTTATATTTGATTCTGATTTGATGCTATCTCATTCATTTTATTTGTATGTCTATTTTATATTGCTTTGTTTATTACTTGCTGCCCAAAAGCATTGTACCTTTCGGGGAGTCCTTCAGAGCCTGATACTGATCTATGATTAGATACTTTATATTCTTTTGTATCCTGTTAAAACATATATCTTTATTTTATATTATAAGTTATAGATGTATCAGATGGTTACTGCACATTGCTTGTTATTTCTCTCTTTCTCATAAAGTTTGATATTTTCTTCTGATTTGATGCTACCTCCTATTCATTTTATTCTATCTCTTTTACACTGCATGCTTTGTTACTTGCTACCTTGCATCTTGCAGGGAGTCTACAGAGTATGTGTCTGTGTTGATCTATAATTAGATACTGTATATTGCATTTAGATATTTCATATCCTATTATAACTTTTTTCATTTCTTTATTATAACATTTTATATCATAACATGCAGATGTCTCAGATGGTTATTGTACACTGCTCAGTTATTTCTCTCTTTCGCATAAAGCTTTATATTTTTTTCTGATTTGATGCTATCTCCTATTCATTTTATTTTGTGTCTTTTATACTGCACGCTTTATTTGCCACCTTGCATCTTTCAGGAAGTCTACAGAGTATGTTTCTGTCCTGATCTATAATTAGATACTTTATATTGCATCTAGATACCTTATATCCTATTATAACTTTTTTTTAAATTTCTTTATTATAACATTTTATATTATCACATGTAGATGTATCAGATGGCTATTGTACATTGGTAATTTATTTTTCTCTTTCTTATAAAGCTGTATATTTTATTCTGATTTGATGCTACCTCCTATTCGTTTTATTTGATGTCAGTTTTATACTTATTGCTTTGTTACTTGCTACCTTGTATCTATCAGGGAGTCTACAGAGTATGTGCCTGTACTGATCTATAATTACTGATCCATAATTAATGACTCTTTTATGTTTCATTTACATTGTTAATAATTTGTGTCTAAATAATAAATGTCTTTCCAAGCATGTGTTCAGATCAGCAGGACACAGAAATATATACTAAAGGTGACCTGTCAGTCTCCTATTGCATGACTTACATTATGTTTGTTAATGTTATATGTAACATAAACTTTGGACGGTTCTTAATGTATTTAGGTATAAATGACCCGTTATTTATAGGAACAGCATACAGAACGTGTTAAGCTATTCATTCAAGGCAACTGAGTGTCTATTTTATTATTATAGGATCATCCATTTCTACTGCCAGGGATGTTTAATGATACAATGACAGTGGCTGAGGCTGTCCCACAATTTGGTATTGAAGCTGTACGTGTTATATAGCGCCTTCAGGAGCTGCTTCTACTGTCTGGGAAACAGAGACCATGTAATGTCTGTAATGATGAATATAGTGCTGGGAAATGTATAGTACTCATTGTGAGTCACAGGAAATATTTATAGATTGTATTGCAGTGGTCATTTATAATACACACACTTAACACCATAGGTTACCCATTGAATATAATGCCGTGTATACTGCATGTAACCCTCTGATCTCATTCAGAATAAGCGGAGCAGAGTGTGAGGATGGAGCCAGGAGTCATCACTCTTTCCCTGCCCAGTGGTACCATGGCAGCCTGGGCAGCAGTTGCTATGGCAGCAGAAGAAGACGCTGGATGTCACTATGCACACTACAACTTTGGGATGGTTCTCCAGCACATGCTGGCTGGTGGCCTGTCCATCACGTAGTTTTAGCCTTTCTAATAAACCGCAAAGTTCAGATAACATCTACAGTGGGGATAGAACCAAAACACCAGGCAGGGAAAGTCATAAAATGGGCTTTTGATGTTTACTAATACATTAGCCACTAATAGACTAATAAGTATAAAGACATATGACTTATAGGACATCACAGCTAGAAAAATATAATGAAAATGAATCTAAATGAATTATAATAAAGAAAAACACCAACTCTCTATAGTTTTGACGGCTCCTACTTGCAGTTACATGTACACATTCATATCAATGTCTGTTATGAATGTATGTTAGATATCAGATGTACTCTATTAGGTCATTTGGTGAGCATATTTATTTTTTAGTATTTGAGGGTTCCTATTGCCTAAAGTCTGTCTAAAATCTGGCCATACATTATACAATTGTCTTGTTCAATTTCCTTTTAGATTTACTTTCAAATATGTAGTGCAAGGGTTTGCCTGGTTGCATGCAAATTGTGTTTAGGTCTGACCTCATATTATTTGGTTTTGGTAACTCTAAAGCAAAATTATATAAGAAAATTGTATAATACATGGCCAGCCTAAGTAAGTACCCATTCCTCAATGATACTAGTATAGTCTTGTAGTCTACTATTTACAGTAATGCCTCTCACAGTGGAGACTTTGCATTATCTAATATATAATTTTATATATATATATATATATATATATATATATATATATATATATATATAAATATATATTTCTACAAACACACACACACATTAGATCTGTACACATGTACACATCTATACATTTATACTAAAGCATTATAAAGCTTCAGTCCAATGTACCAGAAATATTTATACACGTACTTATATATGTACATGTACTACACACATGCACACACCTATATATGTAAATACACTGTGTCTGTGTCTGCATTTGCATCATATTTTGCTAGAAAAGTAGAAGAGAGTATAAAGAGGTAATGGATTTGATCTGTGTTCATATGTATATTTGTGCTATGTATATGTAGGGTAGGCTACAAAGCTCAGTCATGATTATTATACAAAGGTTGTGACTTCACCTGATATTTCAGGTTGTCTTGCCGTTGCGATGCATGTAAGCTCAGAAATATAGAAAAGTTGGTCTCAGAGATTTTTTTTTGGTTCAGACATAATTGTAATACAGCAATCAAGTAGTCAATGTGATAAATGTTCGGCTTTGTAGTGAGCGCTGCAGGAATTCTTCAAAGTCTTGTATTTGTGGGTGGAATACCTATGTGAGGCAAGGCTAGGTAGATGCTGAAATTTGTACTAATCCATTGACTATGATAGCAGTAAATGAGCCCAGTGCCCGGGGCCGACACTCATAGTACCTGGAGGACGGAGTCCCTGATCAGGGTGATCAGGTGTATTCTGCTGTCATCATCTGTCACTGGGAGCGTTCGCTATAGCCGGATCACCTGCATTCACCTGGGTTCATGGCCAAACACCATGTGCTGTATAATATGACAACAAAAAGGAAAATATGGTTGTGAAGTCACAGAGGTAGCCTCTGATGACATGTCACATAGATAGCCATCCATACCTATTTTCTAAAAAATAAGAGGGAATTAAATGAAAATGTTCACTTTGCAAAGTGACTGCTAGTAAGTAAGGTGAAGCTGAGTAAAACGTAATAATGTGCAAGAGAAATATGTTATATAGCTCTCTATTTTTTGTAATTAAACCCCAATGGGGTTGGTTACCTTATGTATTCTTATCAACTACGCCATAACAAACACATAAACATATTAATACTCATTCTTGCTTTAGTGCACACTATGGGGTTGATTTACTAAGAGAAGAGTAAAAAAAACTCACGTAAATAAAGTAAATAAAATGAAGTTGTGTTCACTTTAATCATCCAATAATGAGCAAGGCAAAATCTTGTGTTTTATGTATTTCCCTGCCTGTTGGGTAAGCAAAGTGAACGCAGCTTCATTTTATTTCCTTTGCTAATTGAACAATTCATACGCAGTGATCTTTCCTTCTTTCTTCCTGGAAGCAATATAAAAATCCTAAAAAAAAAACCCCAAGCACAAAAAAACAAAGAAACAACAAACAAAACAAAACAGAAAAAAACAAAAGAAAATCAACAACACAAAATTGAAGCTATTACCCATAGCAACAAGTTGGATTCTATATTTTTGATGGAATAAGAAACCTGGTTGCTATATACACAACAGTATTACTTTCTTTCCAGTTTGCATTACTTAGCTTTAAAAATCAACCTATTTGCAGCAACCTTTTTTTTATGATTAACTACCTATAGTTCTTTCTATGTTTATCTTGTTTTTATGATTGTTTCATACACTAATATTGGTGTACCTTAGTATGGAGTTTGTTTTCTCTCTTTCCATGTTACATCATGAAACTAAGTCCACCATCAGTATACCTATAACTCTCTCTCTCCCTGTCTCCCCTCTCTCTCTCTATATATATAATTACACAGTCTATATATATATATATATTTATATATATATATATACATATATAGAGGTATAGGTATACTGATGGTGGACATTGTTTCATGATACATATATATATATATATATATATATATATATATATATATGTATAAAATAATTATATATATATATATATATATATATATATAGAGAGAGAGAGAGAGAGAGAGAGAGAGAGAGAGAGAGAGAGAGAGAGAGAGAGAGAGAGAGAGAGAGAGAGAGAGAGAGAGAGAGAGAGAGATACTGCCAGCTATGGCTGATGATTGTGGTCTGGTTGGAGAAAGTATATGGGTAGCCAGGATCAGCACAATGGAATAGCTAGAATGCTTTGTAAAATTTCCCTTATTTTTTTCCCTGAGTTCACACAAATAAATACCCCAGAGGAAGGCTATTTCTGACACATAGTAAGACATGGCAGTGCTCAGTATTTTTAGCAGGAGGAAACTTTGTTAAATGTATGTAAGGATAATTGACCCGGCTGAGTGAGGTCCTCTCGGTAATTTAGATACGTGGAGTCTCCAGTTAATGACATATAATCAGCCAATAGGTCATTTGGTCACTCTCCTGTTACAAGGCCCTCCTGCACTCTCTGATCTCCTTTCAAGCTGCATTTCAGCCCTACAAATAAAGCAAGACAGGGGTAGGCTTTTCAGTGCAGGGAATAATGGGATAGCCAGGACCAGGGTTTAAAATGTTATAAATTAGCTAGGATCTTTGAAAAAAAAAAAAGAAAAAAACATCTTATCAGGATGGAGACTTTGTATACCAAACAACCAACTTCTGGGCTATGTTAAATGCCATGCCTAGCAATAAAACAACTGAGGACAGGACTGTTATAACATAAACACAGCACACACACACAATGCTTACTGGAAAATCTAATTCGATTTCTTGCAGCTGATTAGACGAGCCAAAGGACCAGCATCTCCCTCCCTCCTTCGTTGGATTTGGCATTAGATCCATTATATTTCTTATTTACATATTTTAGACCGACTTTATGGCGATGTTCTGCCAAATATAAATGAAATAAAGTTGCACATCTAACTGGATGAGGATGAATCAGAATGTGGTGTGTTTGCAGAGAGCAGAGTTTGACAATGTTGTACAATGAAATGGTGATTTTAGTACTAGTTATGCGGTAACTCCATCTGATATGCTGAATTACTTGGGAGTTCATTTACTAAATGAGTGGAATATATTCACTTAAATAATGAATGAAATGGAGCTGTGTTCAATCATCCAGGCATGTGCAAAGCAAAAAAAAAAAAAACATTTTATAATTCCATGATGGGCAATCAAAGTTGGAAACTGCTTCACTTGTATCACTAGGAGGAAGACTTCCCTTGCACATTGCAAAAGATGATATCCCAATCATATAGCATTTATAATTGATATCAAAAATTCTGTCTATGGCTTCAGACATCTAACATAGTATTTGTGGAAGCTTCATAGTATAGATTGATTGACCATCAGGAAGATAGTATAAAATTAATACAAATTTCTAGTTTGCTAACTTTTAATTGCAAATTGTAATATTTGCTTTTGCTAAATAATCCTGCTGATATGCTAAATGATTCCTTTTCATCCTCGTTCAGAGATCTTGACTTAGCCAGTTGGCATAAAGTGTAACTATGGCCAATAATAAAAATAACATATATTTTATTATTCATTTATTACAGGTACTTATATACGCAGCACTTTACATATATATATATATATATATATATATATATATATATATATATATATATATATATATATATATAGATAGATAGATAGATATCCAAGGAGCAGGGCCCTCCTTTCCCTCTTGTACTGAACTGTATTGTTGCTGTATTGTCTCCCTTTATATTGTAAAGCACTGAGCAAACTGTTGGCTCTATATAAATCCTGTATAATAATAATAATTATATATATATATATATATATATATATATATATATATATAGTACATTCACATCAGCCCCTAACCCTCAAGGAGTGTACAATCTAAGGTCCCTAACTTACATTCATACATACACATACTAGGGCCAATAGACAGGAGCCAATTAACCTACCAGCATGTCTTTGGAGTGTAGAAGGAAACCAGAGAACCAGGAGGAAATCCACGCAGGCACAGGGAGATCATGCAAACTCCAGGCAGGTGGTTCTGTAGTTTGAATTCGAACCAACGACCCTAGTGCTGCCCAGTGGAAATGCTAACCATTTAGCCACAGTCTGTCAAAAGCATTAACAAATATTTTTTTTGTTCTTCTCAGTCCCCCTGTAACATAGTTTTATTTCCTGTTGATTCTGCAAGTAGATCCCTTTTCCCACTTCTTGTTATAGGGTGACAACGCTATTTCATCAGAAGTGAAATCTATCAGCAGTGTTGTCACCCTGCGGACAGGTTCGACTTATAGGTTAGTGTAGATTTAAATGGTCTATGAAAGCCTAAAGCTGCCAATACTCTACTCAAACTGACACTGATTCCTGATGGTTCAGCTAAAATTTGAGCTGTGTATAGCCCTGAAGGAACAGCTTGTTTGATTGTTCAATCGACTATTGTCGTTGAAGAAGCCTGTTGGAAAAAATTTCATCCAAACACCACCTCCTCTGCTGGTCAGGTGGTCTTGCAGCCAGAGGCTCTGGTTGCCAAAATATAATAATCCAGTAGGGGGGATTAATTCATCAGCACATACAGGCCACACACATGGTTCAGTTCTTTCTTTCAGCCAGAGGGCTGAATGAAAAAAAACTGAACCAATTTCCCCTATCCACACATTCAAGGTGTATGGGGGAATCATCTTCACTGAACCATTGTACTCTGACAGTGGAGTGACCCCCCCCCCCGTTTCAGAATAAATGGATCAGTGCTGCAGTCTATTGCCTGCTGCGCTGATTCGAGCGACTTGTATCCTACAGGGAGGATGAACAGAAGTCGATCGGTAGATCAAATGCATTGGCCACACATAGATTGACATTCAGCTGGTTCCTGCTGAACTGACCAAAATTGGCCAGGTTTAGGGATCTGTAAGATCTCTTTTGTTCAATCCACAATGCTGACAGTTGTAAGCACCCCTGACAGTGTTGTATGGTTTATTCCAACCCTATAACTGTCATTTTTGGTGGTCAGCTCAGTCTGCATCGTGGAAAAAATCTAAATAAAGGTATAAAAAATAAAAAAAGGAATTCATATACCAAATAATATTACATCAGGTAACAGATACGAAAGATAAAAATTAATATACAATAATACAGTGGTTCTTCAAATAAATAAAAAAATATATATTTTCCCCTTGAAGCTGAGTGGATGCTTGATGTGATTGTAAGTTCCTAGGACCAGAGGAAGAATATTCTTTTAGTAGATCTCTCTCTCACATTGCTGTTGTCCGGCAGAGTAGGGAATGTGCAGTACCAGTCGTCACCAGTAGGATGCATTAGATCCCAGAATGTACGGAGGTCTGCCCTGAGCTCAGGTAACATTCAGCAGGGGCTGCATCAACTTTGACTTATTACATGAAAAGGGAAAAGTGGACGATTTCTGCTCTCAGGAACCGGCAGATTATCTAAACCCAGCAATCTGATATCATGTGAACTAGTTCTTTCCATACTATTTTGTTTGTGCAAGTGATTTTATTGCTGTTATGTCAGTGAAGTGTATAATTTAATGGATCATATGCCTAAGTGTATAATTTAATAGATCATAGCTTGGACGTTTAATTCAAAGCACCACACTCCCTTCCTCTCATTTATAAAATATCAACAAAGTCTCATAAATTCAACTTGAGATTGCTGACGTTTTTGGTGTAATTCTACAGCAGTTTGCTCTCAGGTACTCATTTTTTCTTTGATGTCTGTATATTTATACAGCCTACTTCTAAATATTCTTTTTCTTTGTTGTCTAATCACCAAAGAACTAAAAAAAAGAAAAAAAACAAGACAAAGACAAGGCAAAAAAACAAAACAAAACTACAAAGCCACATAATATCACCAATTTTCAAAAAGTAGATAAAAGCAATACAGCTATTCCAAAATACTAATTAGGCTAATATTGTATTGAAAATATAACCATTTATCCTTGATCAATGGATTCACCATAAAGAGGTTTTTCTTATTTAATTTATGGATTTTACCTCTGAGTTTCCAGCTTTTTTTATAGTTACAACAAGTAATTAACAACACATAAAGCAATTTAATTATTATTATTATTATACAGGATTTATATAGCATCAACAGTTTTCTCAGCGCTTTACAATATAAGTTGATGATGCATTAATTTCATAAAAGTGTTAAAGATGGGATACTATGATGGCCGAAATAAATGTGAAATGATATTAATAGGAACAAATAATTAAGATTAGTTTATTTTTTATTAAAGGTGGCATATAGCACGCACACACCCTTACATTTTCTATTGATATTAATGTGCTTTGTTTTATTCTGGATTTACATTGCAACCAGCAGCAAATTTGGATACAATTTTTAATTCTAATGCTAAAACACACTGTTACATTTCAAGAAATTGCACAGTTATTCGAAAGACATATTATTATCTTGAACACCCAACAACAAAAGAAATCTATTGCCAGATTTGAGGCACCAGCCCAAAGGGCTCTGAAGGGTTAATACCTCCTCCACCGGCTCTTCATCTTATTTGAGCCTTCAATGTTTCTTAGTTTCCTCTAGAGGTCTCATTAGGGAAACCCTAACTGCTATTTTCAACATTTCCTCAATCAAGTGCCCTTAAATAGTGCTGCACAAACAAATTGGCGGCAAAAACCGTAGATCTTGTCACTAGTGAAACCAATCCAATATTTCATCCGTGTTTGCTTTGTAATTACAGATTGGCTTGTGGCTGCAAAGGCGAGGGGGCAAGGCTCCCCTTTTTCCAGTGCCTCGGCTATTTCACTCTTTAGGGTTATGGTCAAGCTATGGCTTGTGCTTAGGAACATAATACATTTTATGTAGTGATGCATGGGAGCTAAGAAGGTTCCCGAGCAGTCATGTTTCTTATTTTCCTCCATTTGGCATTAGTGGCAGTTACAGACTTAGCTGTAACACATTTTAGCTGAGTCTCTTCCATTACCTTAGTTTAATGCATGATTAGGCCCAAGCCCCGTGCCATATTTCTCTCCGTGTCTAACTACTGCTATGATTTGTTACTTTTTCCACAGCTGCATTTTTCTTGCTTCACTCTTGTTTAAATCCTCTTAAAAACTGTTAAAGGAAGAAAAAATAAATTCAGAACCACACCGCTGTTCACTTGAGTTTCCTGCTTATATATGTTTAGTTTATGTCTGTGCTGGATGATATACTGCTCATTTGTATCAGATGAGGCTAGGAGCACCTAACACTAAAGACTTCTGGCAAGTTGTTTAGACTGTTAAAAGTGCAATTTTAGTAAAGGGTTTACTGGTGTTATGCAATATATGTGCGCAAAGCACCTTTATCATGTATTATTGCTACTAAAAACACAAACAGTGATGTTCAATAAGGGGTTCATATTTTTCATTGTTAATTCTCAAGTGCAATGTCTCATGGCAACCAATCAGAAGTCACTCTGCTAATGTCAGACCAATACATGATAGATACTGGTTGGTTGCTATGGGTCACTACTTTTAAATATTAATATGGAAGAATAAGAAACCTTTACTTAATTAATGGAGTCTTTTGACAATTATTATTATTATACAGGATTTATATAGCTCCAACAGTTTGCTCAGCGCTTTACAAAATAAAGGTAGACATTACAGTTACAATTCAATTTGGTACAAGACTAAACAGAGGGCCCTGCTCGTTAGAGCTTACAATTAAAGTGTCATTAAACTCACATCCTTAAAAACTATTGATAAATGCAATATTACATGCTGGTTATACTCACTCAGTCACTATGGGATTAGTTTTCTGTATTCTGCAAAAAACCTGATTGATCCTGCTGTTCTCTATCTCTGCCTTCTGTCCATGTCACCACTGCAGTTGGGGATTTTGCAGGGCAGTGTTGGCAGCTTGTGCATGCTCAGTTTTCAGTGTATTTCTACCCTGAACATTTCCTCCCTATCACATTTGAGCAGCCCATGTGATTATAGAGTCGCACATGTGGGCTTATTATTTATTATTATTTATTTATTACAGGTACTTATATAGCGCCGTCAATTTATGCAGCACTTTACATATATATTGTACATTCACATCAGTCCCTAACCCTCAAGGGGCTTACAATCTAAAGTCCCTACCTTGCATTCATACAGACACTTACTAGGGCCAATTTAGACAGGATCCAATTAACCTACCAGCATGTCTTTGGAGTGTGGGAGGAAACCGGAGTACCAAGAGGAAATCCACGCAGGCACAGGGAGAACATGCAAACAGGCAGTTGGTTCTGTGGTTGGAATTCGAACCAACCAACCTAGTGCTGCCAAGTGGAAGTGTTACCCATTTAGCCACAGTCGGTCAAAAGCATTAATAAAGCATTTTTTGGTTCTTCTCAGTCTCCCCTGTAACAGAGTTTTATTTTCTGTTGATTCTGCAAGTAGATCCCTTTTCCCCCACTTCCTGTAATAGGGTGACAACGCTATTTGTTCAGGAGTGAAAGTCACTCACTCTTGTGCCACATCCAAACCTACATCCCTGGGGGAATTACCATTGGTCTGCTTCGAGTACTCTGGAAACCACACAACAGTACAACTGTACAGCTACTGGTAATAATAGAGAGACAAGTGTTTGATCCCCACAAATGTCAGTTTGTTAGAGCTACTTGACTGTATTTAAATATTGTAGCACTTTATTTACAGGATCAAATAAGTTATATGAGTTACTATAGGTAAAAGAGGGCCAACTTTCTGATGTGTGACTAACAGAGTAACAGATGAATTCCCCGCAGTACTCAGATAAAGCTCTGCATTCTTCTGTTGCCTCTGCTATAAGCCTGCCTATATCCTGGCAGCAAAGCTGACATGACCCATCCTCTGCTTGTCTGGTAAAAGTGCTTGCCTTGGACAAGCACCTAGTGCTGAGACTAACGCTGTCAATCTACTCTCATTGCTTCCTGAAAGTGGTGTGGTCAACCAACCGGAGGGTGGATGGATTTGTTGTCAACCATGATAGTTCAACAGCCAAACCAGATAGAAACATTGGACAAATACTACATTCACTTTGTACTCTGGGTGACAGGAGGGGCTAAGTAAACATTTAATGAGACTTCTCCTTTAAGCATGACGTTAGGTTGGGCTTTTTAATTTTTTTAAATATAATATTTATTACTTGTTTTTCTTATGGTTGCATGAACTGTTCTACTCATCTTTAAAACGTTTTGGCTTGCTGGGATAATCTTGGTGTAATAATTTGTAGCAACCAATCAGAATTAACTCTGCTGAGATATGGTGGCTGCACTAAGTCTTATTTTTTTCAACTGGTGAATGATCCTGCCTGTATTATTCTTCCTCACTCACAGAACTATATCTTGAGGAGCAGTGTTGTCACCTTAGGATTGAACTGCAGAACACATCCTCCTCAACCCTATTCTACAGCATACTGTAGGTGAGAGGTGTTCAGTAGTCATCAGCTAGATAGTTGAGAACATTGCTAACTGATAAAAGTGCAGCAGAGGTAAAGTCATCAGCTTTAAAGATTTCTGCTGGGGTCAACAGGCATTTTTGGCTCTTATTGAACAGATAAAACAGTTTTAAAACAGTTATTCATAAAAAGCCTCAAAGGTTTGTCCCCGCTTTTCTTATTTGTGAACTCTCCAAATAAATAATGTGGAAAAAAATGTGCAATCATAAATACATCAATAGATTGTCCATATATACCTTCAGAAAGTCCAAATAGTGAGCAGTGCAAATACAATCCACACTAAGGGCGATAAATCTGTGCCACCATATAATCCTCTCCAACACAGAGACAGACTGCACTCACCGGAGGGTATTGACCTCCATAGTTAAAAAGAAGTCAACATTTGCATTCCTAGCTGGTCATCTCCACAGAAGGCTGTTTTGCTACAATAGACCTCCAATGCACTTGTCGTATAGATGGATAGATGTAAGAACCAGATGACTCAATAATATGCCCAGCTTTCTCTGGGTCACCATTTGCATAATGCTAGCTGGACATCATTCCCTCGAAAGAAATTCCTGCCAGAAGACAAAATAGAGAAAGTTAGAAAAACTTGGGAGAGATGGATTAATTATAAAAAATATAAGAATTATGCAGAATTGAGAGGACTATGAGGGGGAAGATTGAAGAGGAGGGGTAGGAAGTGATGGATGGACGATAGAGATTAATAGAAGGCTGGGGTGACCTGGGGGAAAGAGAGAGGGGTGGTGGGGAGGGAGGGTGTTAGGGTTTTTTTGTAAGAATTTTGATATTGAAAATGCACTGTTGTATTATGTGAAATAATGTATGTTTTAACTAGTTGCCAACCACAGATAGCCAAATGATGGCTGCACTGTGGCCGGCCAATTCTGGGTGGATGTCATATGACGTCCTCCTAGAATGCGATCTCCATGATCGCTGTGTCATACGGACACAGCTGATCACGTGATATGGTAAAAGGCCAATCACACTGGCCTTTTACCACGTGATCAGCCGTGTCCAATGACATGCTGATCACAGGGAAATGCAATTGCCGGTTCTCGGCTGCACTTTCCTCACGCTATCAGAGTGTGAGAAAAGTACTGCTGAGAACCGGCAGTTGTCAGAGCAGGGATCGGCACTAATCATCAGGGCACTGATGATCGGTGCCCTGATGATCGGTGCCCAGCATTGCCACACACCAGTTCCATCCACCTGTGCCAAGCAGTGCCACCCACCAGTGCCCAGCAGTGCCACCCACCTGTACCCAGGAGTGCTACCCACCAGTGCCACCCACCTGTGCCCAGCAATGCCACCCACCTGTGCCCAGCAGTGTCACCCACCTGTGCCCAGCAGTGCCACCCACCAGTGCCCATCAGTGCAGCCCAGTAGTGTTGCCAGTCAGTGCCCAGCAGTGACGCCAGCCAGTGCCGCCTATCAGTGCTGACTATCAAAACCCATCATCAGTGCCGCCTTTCAGTGCCACCTATCAGTGCCGCCTATACATGCCACCTCATTAGTGCTGCCTATCAGAGCTCCCTATCAGTGCCCTTCAGTGCTGCCTATCAGTGCCGCATATCAGTGCCTATCAGTGCAGCCTCATTAACGCACATCAATGAAAGAGAAAAATTACCTGTTTGCAAAATTTTATAATAGAAACAAAGAAACATTTTTTTTTTTAATTTTTGTGCTCTTTTTTTGTTTATAGCGCAAAAAGTAAAACACCCCCCAAAAGAAAGCTCTGTTTGTGAGAAAAAATTGTATAAATTTCATATGGGTACAATGTTGCATGACCGCGCAATTGTCAATCAAAGTGCGACAGCACTGAAAGCTGAAAATTGGCCTGGTAAAGAAGGGGGTATAAGTGCCCGGTAAGCAAGTGGTTAAATATTAATAAAAGATATAATTAAAAAAAAGAAATTCCTGCCATCATCTGCATTCAATGATGGCTTCTTGTTGACACCTTTTTAACTAAGGAAGTCAATACACTCTGGTGAATGCAGTGTGTCTCTGTGTTGGTGAAGAGCAGCAAGGTATATGACACATGTTTATCACCCTTAGCATGGATTATATTTGAAAAGAGCAGTCAAACCTTTGAGGTTTTTTATTTTGGACTTTATTTGGGTTTGATGATGAGCAGCTTTCAGTCTTTTGTTCATTTTATGTAAAAAAACACAGTTTGGAATTTTATTTGTTTATTTGTATACTTAATTTTATGTATATTTGCGTGGGTGTGGGACAATTAATTTGGTTATATTCATCAAATGGTATATTTAACAGAACAAAAGGAAGCAGATAACAGAAGCTCTTTGTTAGGGTTCGCATACATTTAAAATTTTTTTATTTAGCAATTAAACTATTTGTTAGGCTTGGCATTAAAGTTGTTTTTTTTTTTTTAAATAAAATACGTATTTCCTGTGATATACTCTTATGTTTGCATAGATTGTAGCTTTCACTTTTTTAATGTTGTTGGTTTTCCACAGTTATCTGAGACATGGGATATTTGTGGGCAATGTGTGCAAACCTACTGTTGGAAGCTGTATAAAGTTGTATGTTGTGGCATTGAGCATACTATAGACATACAGTATATCACTAGATACTGTACTATAGATACTATCATTTGTCAGTGATGGAGGCTTTCAGTAAAGAGTCATTCAGTCATATTTAAGGCATGGTAAACATTCTTACCTGCATAAGGTGAGCACTGATCATAAAGTTTCATGGTGTTATTTATTGCCCTGTATACACAGTAGCGTAAATATTCACCCTTTCAACAGTTTCTGTTTGTGTTGAAAACTGAGGCCTGCTGCATGTCACTGCATAAGCTAATGCATGACCTCTGTCTGTAGTGTAAGGCCTCACACTTTCTGTGAAGAAACTATTTATCACACAAACCCTGGGTATCTCAGTCTAGTGCAGGTGTCGGTGAGAGCTACACAGTAATTAGATCAGACACAGAAACAATCAGGCAGAACATTCATAGAAACACAGAAATCTGTTTAATGCACCTAAGGAATATTGTGCATCATCACATTATCACTCCCACATTTGTGATGCAGCACAAAGGCAATGAAAAGGCATGCATTGGACACACCCAGAACAGGAAGCTGTCTTGTCCCCTTGGCACCTAGGCACCAGCTAGTTGAAGCAATACATGGACACATTCAACCATGACACTTCAAACTGCAGACACAACATGTGAGACCATCATGACACATTAAGGCAAATAACACCGGAAACAGAATTACACTAATACCTTGTTACAACAAGAAAACATTTGAAATTCTACAATGCCTTCAAACTAGTATATCCTAGCTTCTCATGTGTACATCAGTATAGTTTGTTTTGCTGCATGAAAGA